>NC_134136.1:69667500-70292500 GCF_040939455.1 Microcebus murinus
AATAGTCCCCAGGTATGGACTGCCGGAAGGGATAAGATCAAATAATAGACCTGTGTTTATCTGTCAGGTTAGTCAAGGGCTGGCCCAGGCTATGGGGATAGATTGGAAATTACATTGTGCATATAATCCCCAGAGATCTGGGCAGGTAGAGCTAATGAATAGAACAATAAAGGAGACCCTGACTAAATTGGCCCTGGAGACTGGCGGAGACTGGGTGACCCTCCTTCCTTTCGCCCTGTTCCGAGCCCGGAACACCCCTTATCACTTGGGTTTAACCCCTTTTGAAATCATGTATGGCACACCCCCTCCTGTAGTTCCTAGGATGAGCCCTGAGGCTCTTCTGGGACATCCCAAAGAAGTGTTGCAAGCGGTGCAGGCTCTGCAATGTGTCCACAGTCAAGTATGGCCGGGCCTCCGTGCTATCTACCGGCCTGAGGAGGAGGGTGCTGGACACCGTTTCACTCATACCAGCAGGAGATTGGGTGTGGGTGAAATGGCATAACAACAGAACCCTCGAGCCGAGGTGGAAGGGCCCCTATCAAATTATTCTTGTTACCCCCAATGCTCTTAAGGTCGATAGAATAGTAGCGACCTGGCTACACCACTCCCACGTGAGACCTGCTAATAAAAAAGACCAGGAGCGGTGCCAGGACCAGTGGAAAGCAACTGCAGACTGGAAGAATCCTCTGAAGACCAGACTGACCCGAGTGGCGGCGACAGTCCAGGACCACTGACACAGACTTGGACTGGGGTTATGGCATCTAAATATTGACTGGGTGACAAACATGGACGGGTCGCGGTGGGGGGTTGGTTATTGTGTTTTGGGGATGTTGTGTTTTTGGTCCAATGTTTTTGGGATAGAGACCTACAGCTGTACTTACCGCCCCGAACCCCCACCAACCCCATAACCTTACATGGGTCTAAAGATTACTGTATAATGGTGTTTGTGTTTCCAAAAATAATATACCACACCGAGGAGACAATGTATGAGGACATAGTAGGGCGAAGAGTCACCAACCTAATATTTAAAAGAGAAAGAGAGCCCTTCACAGCCATAACCCTGGCTACTCTTTTGGCTTAGAGGCAATAGGAGCAGGAACTAGTATCTCTTCTCTGGCAATGCAGCAAAGAGGGTTTAATACTCTTAGGACAGCTGTTGATGAAGATATTGCAAGGATAGAAGACTCAATTTCACACCTAGAAAAGTCACTAACCTCCCTATCCGAGGTAGTGCTCCAGAACCAGAGGGAGTTAGATCTAGTATTCCTCCAGCAAGGAGGACTGTGTGCTGCCCTCAAAGAAGAATGTTGTTTCTATGCAGACCATACGGGAGTTGTTAGAGAATCTATAACTAAGGTCAGGGAAGGGCTTGCCCGCCGCAAACGGGAATATGAACAGCAAGCAGGTTGGTTTGAGTCTTGGTTTAACAGTTCCCCCTGGTTAACAACGCTACTATCCACTCTACTAGGCCCACTCATTATGCTAATCTTAGTCTTTACTTTCACGCCATGTGTAATTAATAGACTAGTAGCTTTTGTAACAGATAAACACCGTCCAGCTACTAGTATTGCAACAACAATATCAGCAGCTATGGTCAAGTGCTATAGAACTAGAGCACCTAAGAGACCTTGAGGACGAGCAAGAGTGCTCGTCTGTTACCTAGAGAAAGGGGGGAATGTAGGGCAGAGGAATTTGTAGAACAGAAGAAGGGCAGAGGAATTCTTCCAATTGTCGGGAATTTACTTGGGTGGGGCAATGAGCTAACTGCAAACCTTTGCTTCTGGTCATTGCTTGCTTGCTACACCGCTGTATGTGGAATTATGGGACGAGGTCATTGAAGCACGGGCGACTGGCTCATCAGGCAACAGAGGGCAACCAACCCGCCAATTATTTCAAAAGGCAATAGTGGGCAACCAATCATTTTAAAGGTCAACGCATGATCCATGCGTAGTCGGCTTGTGCGCAGCTTGTGCACCATGGGGATAAAAGGTATGCCGTTGTTCCGGTCGGGGTCCTTGCCTGTGAGAGTGGCCACTGCGTTGGTGCTCTGGGGCTTGGACCCTGGCTAGCCAGAAAACAAACCTCCTTTTGTGTGATTGCAAAAAAAAAAACAAAAAAAAAATAAAAATAAAATAAAATAAAAAAAAAACCAGAATGCCGCTTTTGGCATTCAGATAGGAGCTTTCAACATATTCACTTATTCAAAATCGTTTTTCATGTATAGCTGGTTTGACTATTTTGTCTGAATTGATTTGCTCTCATAAACCACCCTATTTTTGAGGTCGGAGTAAGATGGAAGACGAGAAACACTGCCAGACAGAGTGTCTTTGCAGAAAAGACAGATTCTAGCAGAAATTAGAGGAAAGAAGCAAGAAGACGAGCATACAGCGGACGAGGGCCGGAAGAAGGGGTACCTGAGATCCCGGGAGACTCAACGGGAGGAGGCTGCAGAGGAGAAATGGAGGCTGAGACCACTGGAGCAGCCCGGAGACCAGCAGCAAGGGTAGGAGGATTTGCTGTTTCCCCTCCCCTGTATTTGGGACTGCTGATGGGCTCCCCAGCGGGTGAAGATACCTGTGGACACCAGGCCAGAGATGGCCACCACCAGCCAGTGGTGAGACTGTAGCAGACGTGGCACCAGGTTCTCAACTTCATCCGGGCACCTCTGTGAGCACAGACCCGAGCCACGCGGCAGGCACCATATTGCATCTTCCTCCCCTCTGCCGACCCTACCCGCAGCTGCCCAGAGAGACAATACAGCCACCAGTTGGAGGCACCTCCAGGGAACGGGACTTTCCCTTTTGGGACCTCACAGCTGACTCAGGGGAACTCAGACTGTGAGCTCCCTACCCACCAGCTCTCCCAGGTGCGATGGCACGGTGTTCCCAGGAGAACAGTGCCTACTCAGAGGCTGAGAGACAGAGACCCAGCTTGGGCTCCCTGTGGGTGAATTAGGACCGGAAATCCTCTCCCTGGTGGGGATACAGTTTGAACTCTGGGACCCAGAGGTCGGACCTGCAGACCAGATCCCCTGCACCGAGGGCTAGCATTGCCCGGGGCACAGAAGGGTAATACGAGAACAGCCTACTGAGTTGTGTGTGCCTCCAGGGGCGGATCGGTGTCCTAGAGGGCAACCCTCCTCCCAGGAGGATGTCGTGTGCCCAACCTAGGTGGCGTTCCTGTGCAAGGAACCTGCCTGCCAGCATCACAGCCCGGGGAGGACTGGTGGCTTGTGGTCTGGCCTGCTGGCAGAGGCCCAGGAGTAGCTGCGGGTTGGGGAGGGTGGAAAGAAGCGAGGCCCGCTCAAGACTGCGGGTCTCAACAGACCCAACACCACACTCACACTTTCTGGCTGAGCAGGACCATTCCAGCCCCGCCTTGACAGCTTTTCTTGGAGGCAGAGAACAGAACTTTGACCCCTGCTAACAGCCTGAGGGCAGGCTTACCCAACCCAGCTCCGCCCAGAACAAGAGCTGATAACAGGACACAAAATCAACAGCATAGTCTGTTTCTCCAAGCAAACAACACCTACTGACAGGGACGGCATCTTGCACAGCCTTTCCACGGCACCTACTGACTCAATATACAGGGAGTGGTACAATCTCACCCACAGACACCACCTAACGAATGAGAAACTAAACAAGGTGTGTGAATACCCAAACAATAACCTAAAGGAAAGAAACAACAACTGATCAACATGGGAAGAAATCAGCGAAAGAACTCAGGAAATATGAAGAACCAAACAGAAAACACACCCCCAAAGAGGAGCACCAGCCCCCTAGAAATGGACACCAACCAAAATCTGGCAACCAATATGACAGAAGAGGAAATTCATAGGTGGATCATAAGAACACTCACCAAGCTGAAACAACAATTCAATAACCAACACAAAGAAACCACAAAAAGCCTCCAGGATATGGGAAAAGAAATAGACACAATGAAGAAAAGTGTAACCAAACTCCTGGAAATGAAGAATCAATTCAAGGAACTACAATATACAATGGAAAGGCTCAAGAACAGGGTAGATCAAACAGAAGAAGGAATCTCAGAGCTTGAGGATAACACCCTCCAATTAAATAAATCAGTCACAGAAATAGAGCAGAGAAACAAGAGAAAAGAGCAAAGCCTACAAGAGCTGTGGGATTATGTGAAGAAACAAAATGTGAGGGTCATAGGGTTACCAGAAGGGGAAGAAGACAACACTCAAGGGTTGGACAAGCTGTTTGAAGATATAATAGAGGAAAATTTCCCAGGCCTTGCTCACAATATTGATATACAAGTTCAAGAAGCTCAGAGGACCCCTGGGAGATTCAATGCAAACAGGAAGACGTCACGACATGCAGTCATCAGACTGACCAAAGTATCAACTAAAGAGGCCCTTCTAAAAGCTGTAAGACAAAAGAAGCAAGTAACATACAAGGGAAAGCCAATTCGAATAACATCAGACTTCTCTAATGAGACTTTACAAGCAAGGAGAGACTGGGACCCCATTCTCACTATTTTGAAACAAAACAATGCCCAGCCTAGAATATTATTCCCTGCAAAACTAAGCTTATACGAAGGAGAAATAAAAACATTCTCAGACAAGCAAAGGCTCAGAGAATTCACCAAGACAAGACCAGCCCTTCAAGAAGTACGTAAAACAGTGTTACGCACGGAACATCATAATAATAACCCACGAATATAAAAACAACCAAAACCCAAAGATATTAAAGGCCAGATATTATAATGTCTCAAGACAGAAATCATAGCAACTACATCCAACCCAACAGAATGAACAGTAATCTACCATACCTATCAGTTCTCTAAATAAATGTGAATGGCTTAAACTCTCCACTCAAGAGACATAGGCTGGCTGAATGGATAAGAAAATACAGGTCAAGTATATGCTGTCTTCAGGAAACACATCTAACCTGCAAGGATGCATACAGACTAAAAGTAAAAGGGTGGAGATCAATATTCCAAGCTAATAGAAGCCAAAAGAAGGCTGGTGTGCCAGTTGTAATTTCAGACAATTTAGTTTTTATACCAACAAAAGTAGTGAAAGACAAAGAGGGTCATTATATAATGGTGAAGGGCACAGTTTAACAAGAAGAGATAACAATTTTAAATATATATGCACCCAACTTAGGTGCACCCAGATTCATAAAGCAAACCTTACTGGACCTAAGCAAATGGATTAATAGCAACTCCATAATCACCTGAGATTTCAACACCCCACTGACGGCACGAGACAGATCCTCCAAACAGAAAAATAATAAAGAAATAATAGACTTAAACAAAACTCTAGAACACCAAGAATGGATTAATAAAAAGTGGAATATGTATACCATGGAGTACTATTCAGCTTTAAGAAGCAACGGTGATATAGCACATCTTATATTTTCCTGGTTAGAGCTGAAACCCATATTACTAAATGAAGTATCCCAAGAATGGAAAAATAAGCACCAGATATATTCTCCAGCAAACTGGTATTAACTGAGTAGCACCTAAGTGGACACATAGGTACTACAGTAATAGGGTATTGGGGAGGGGGGAGTGGAGAGGGGGGCGGGTATATACATACATAATGAGTGAGATGTGCACCATCTGGAGGATGGTCATGATGGAGACTCAGACTTGTGGGGGGAGGGGGGAAATGGGCATTTATTGAAACATTAATTCTGTACCCCCATAATATGCCGAAATTAAAAAAAAAAAATTCTACAACAATTGGGTGTGACTGAAATTTACAGAACATTCTACTCAAAATCCACTGAATATACGTCCTTCTCATCAGCTCACGGGACATTCGCTAAGATTGACCGTATCATAGGACACAAAGAACATATCAAGAAATTTAAAAAAATAGAAATCATACCATGTACCTTCTCAGATCACAGTGGAATAAAACTAGAAATCAACCCTATCAGAAACTCACATTTCTACACAAAAACGTAGAAATTAAACAACCTCCTACTAAATGATGACTTCATAAATGAAGAAATCAAGACAGAAATAAAAAAATTCTATGAAGAAAACGACAATGGAGAGACAAGTTATCAACTCCTCTGGGACTCAGCTAAAGCAGTTCTGACAGGAAAGTTTATCTCCATAAATGCCTATAACCAGAAGACAAGAAGATCACAAATAGACAATCTAATGAAATGACTCAAAGAGCTGGAAAAAGAAGGACAGACCAACCCCAAACCCAGCAGAAGAAGTAAAATCAACAAGATCAAATCAGAACTAAACGAAATTGAAAACACAGAAGCTATTCAGGAGATTAATAAAACAAAAAGTTGGTTCTTTCAAAAAATAAACAAAATTGACACACCATTGGCTAAGCTAACGAAAAGCAGAAAAGAGAGATCTCTAATAAGCTCCATCAGGAATAAAAAAGGAGATATCACAACTGATCCCAAAGAGATACAAGATATAATTTATGAATACTACAAAAAGCTTTATGAACAAACACTGGAAAATATGGAGGAAATGGACAAATTTCTAGAAACAGATAGCCACCCTAGGCTCAACCAGGAAGAAATAGATTCCCTGAACAGACCAATCTCAACAGCTGAAATAAAAACAGCAATTAAAAATCTCCCTAAAAGGAAAAGTCCCGGTCCAGATGGCTTCACAGCCGAATACTACCACACTTACAAAGAAGAACTAGTACCTATCTTGCAGAAACTATTCCACAACATCGAGAAGAACGGAAACCTCCCTGACACCTTTTATGAAGCGAATATTACTCTGATACCAAAACCAGGAAAGGATGCAATAAAAAAAGAAAACTACAGACCAATATCACTAATGAATATAGATGCAAGAATTTTCAACAAAATCTTAGCTAACCGAATCCAGACACTTATCAAAAAAATAATCCACCACGACCAAGTGGGCTTCATCCCAGGGATGCAGAGATGGTTCAACATACATAAATCTATAAATGCAATTCACCACATGATCAGAAGCAAAAACAAAGACCACATGTTTCTTTTGATAGATGCAGAAAAAGCTTTTGACAAAATTCAACACCCTTTCATGATGCGAACACTTAAGAAAATAGGCATAGAAGGGACATACCTAAAAATGATACAAGCCATATATGACAGACCCATAGCCAACATCATACTGAATGGGGAAAAATTTAAATCATTTCAACTTAGAACTGGAACCAGCAAAGGCTGCCAACTATCTTCACTTCTGTTCAATATAGTGCTGGAAGTCTTGGCTACAGCAATCAGACAGGACAATGGAATCAAAGGTATCCAAATAGGGGCAGAAGATATCAAACTTTCACTCTTTGATGATCATATGATATTGTATCTAGAAAACCCCAAGGATTCAACCAAGAAACTCCTGGAACTGATCAATGAATTTAGTAAAGTCTCAGGATACAAAATCAATACACAGAAATCAGAGGCATTCATATACACCTACAACAATCTAACTGAGAACCAAATCAAAGACTCAATTCCCTTCACAATAGCAACAAAGAAATTAAAGTACCTAGGAATATACTTAACCAAGGACATAAAAGACCTCTACAAGAAGAACTATGAAACACTGCGGAAGGAAATAGCAGAGGATGTAAACAGATGGAAATCCATACCATGCTCGTGGATCGGTAGACTCAATATCATCAAAATGTCTATACTACCCAAACTGATCTACAGATTCAATGCAATACCTATTAAAATCCCATCAGCATTCTTCACAGATATAAAAAAATTAATAATTTTACGCTTTGTATGGAACCAAAGAAGACCCCGAATATCAAGAGGAATCTAGGCAACAAAAACAAAATGGGAGGTATTAATATGCCAGATATCAAACTATACTACAAAGCTGTAGTAATTAAAACAATCTAGTATTGGCACAAAACTAGGAATATTGACCAGTGGAACAGATGTGAGAATCCTGATATAAAACCATCCTCATATAGCCATCTAATCTTTGACAAAGCAGACAAAAATATACGCTGGGGAAAAGAATCCCTTTTCAATAAATGGTGCTGGGAAAACTGGATAGCCACCTGTAGAAGGCTAAAACAGGACCCACATCTTTCACCTCTCACAAAAACCAACTCGCGCTGGATAACAGACTTAAACCTAAGATATGAAACTATTAGAACTCTAGAGGAAAAAGTTGGAAACACTCTCCTAGACATCGGCCTTGGCAAAGAGTTTATGAAGAAGTCCTCAAAGGCAATCACAGCAGCAACAAAATAAATAAATGGGACTTGATCAAACTACAAAGCTTCTGCACAGCCAAAGAAATAGTCAACCTACAGAATGGGAGAAAATTTTTGCATCCTATGCATCCGATAAGGTACTGATAACTAGAATATACTTAGAACTCACCAAAATCAGGAAGAAAAAATCAAATAACCCTATTAAAAAGTGGGCAAAGGACTTGAACAGAAACTTTTCTAAAGAAGACAGAAGAATGGCCAACAAACATATGAAAAAATGCTCAACATCCCTAATCATCAGGGAAATGCAAATCAAAACTACAATGAGATATCACTTAACTCCAGTGAGAATGGCCTTTATCAATAAGTCTCCAAATGAGAAATGTTGGTGTGGATGTGGAGAGAGAGGAACACTCCTACACTGCTGGTGGGACTGCAAACTAGTTCCACCTCTGTGGAAAGCAATATGGAGATACCTTAAAGCGATACAAGTGAATCTACCATTTGACCCAGCGTTCCCATTGCTGGGCATCTACCCAAATGATCCAATGACATTCTACAAAAAAGACACCTGCACTCGAATGTTCATAGCAGCACAATTTATAATCGCAAGGCTGTGGAAACAGCCCAAGTGCCCATCCATTCAAGAATGGATTAATAAAATGTGGTATATGTATACCATGGAGTACTATTCAGCTCTAAGAAACAACGGTGATATAGCACATCTTATATTTTCCTGGTTAGAGCTGGAACCCATATTACTAAGTGAAGTATCCCAAGAATGGAAAAACTAGCACCAGATATATTCTCCAGCAAACTGGTATAAACTGAGTAGCACCTAAGTGGACACATAGGTACTACAGTAATAGGGTATTGGGGAGGGGGATTGGGGGGGCGGGTATATACATACATAACGAATGATAGGCGCGCCTTCTGAGGGATGGTCATGCTGGAGACTCAGACTTATGGGGGGAGGGGGGAAGGGCATTTATTGAAACTTTAAAATCTGTACCCCCATAATATGCCGAAATAAAAAATAAAAAAAAGGAAAAAAAAAAAAAAACACCATGAGATATCACTTAACCCCAGTGAGAATGGCCTTTATCCAACAATCTCCAAACAATAAATGCTGGCATGGTTGCGGAGAGAAAGGAACACTCCTACACTGCTGGTGGGACTACAAACTAGTTCAACCTCTGTGGAAAGCAATATGGGGATATCTTAAAGTGATGCAAGTGATTCTACCATTTGATCCAGCAATCCCATTGCTGGGCATCTACCCAAAAGATCCAATGACACTCTACAAAAAAGACACCTGCACTCCAATGTTTATAGCAGCACAATTCATAATTGCAAGGCTGTGGAAACAGCCCAAGTGCCCATCAATCCAAGAATGGATTAATAAAATGTGGTATATGTATACCATGTAGTACTATTCAGCTCTAAGAAACAATGGAGACATAGCACATCTAATATTTTCTTGGTTATAGCTGGAACCCAAACTATTAAGTGAAGTTTCCCAAGATTGGAAAAACAAGCACCACATATACTCTGCAGCAAATTGGTATTAACTGAACAGCACCTAAGTGGTCACATAGAGTAATAGGATATTGGACAGGTGGGAGGAGGGAGGGGGGCGGGTATATACATACATAATGAGTGAGATGTGAACCATCTGGGGGATGGTCATGATGGAGTCTCAGACTTGTCGGGGGGCGGGGAAATGGGCATTTATTGAAACCTTAAAATCTGTACCCCCAATATATGCCGAAAAAAAAAAAAAACACTCTATTTTTCTGTTTAGCAATAAGTTATTCTTGTTTGGTAAGAGTACTTTTTACTTGAATTTGTATGGTTTTGAAGAGGACTCACAGTGTGTCTAGAATTCTGGAATAGCTTAGTAAATGGTAAAGTTTCTTCCTTATAACTGTTTTGTTTTTCATTGTTGGTTCTCCACTCTCTAATAAGCACTTTTTCCATTGTGCTAACTTAATAACACTTTATTCAGACTCAGAGAGAATAAATTATTGTCTTTTTTTCTAGAAATACACAGCCATCACTGTACAATTTTCAGGTAATCCCCAAATTATCTTTGAACTCATTGCATTCTGCTGTTGCATCCATTATTTTCTCAAAGTACATGACTTACTGATTTCTGTAGAAGAATGCCTTTATTGTGTGGCCTAGGATGTCATTATGCTGGAAGAGCTGTCATTTCCTTATTTTCTTCCTCCTTAGCAAAGTTTATGCATGGTTCTTATAGGGATTCCCACCACCAGTGCTTTATCTCTTCTACAGAAGTGTGGGTTTTTATCACCATGATTTAAAACTCTTCCTTGCCTACTACTTGCAAGTACTTATGCTAAATTTTGAAGTATAAGGGGCATTAGATAGTAAGAACATATCTTTCTTATTAATCAAGAAATTATTCTCAGTAGTCAAGCTGAATCAAGTATAAATTCATTATGTGTATTTAAAATTCAAACCTAATTTCACAGATAACTTAGAAAATATTCACCATAGAAGCTTAAAAAATTCCAATTATTACAGAGCATCTATCCTGAACCAATAGACTTTGCAATGTACATATCGCCAGTAAAATGTATTTTATAGATGCTATTACACATTTTGTCATTGATTGTTATTTAATCATCAGTGAATTATGCCCCCCAAAGTAATTTGTTTTAGTAAGAAAGCATTTGGCTTTGGTGCAATAATTATAGTATTTATTATAAGGAATCTATTTGATACAATTTTTATTATTTTATTTCATTTATTTATTTTATTTTATTTTGTCATATTATGGGAGTACAAATATTGTTAGGGTTACATATATTGCCCCTTCCATTACTCCCCCCGTGCCCCCACCTTACCAAAACATCAAGCCTGTCCTACCCTCAGGTGGTGCACATCGCACCTATTTTATAAGTGTAAATTCTTCTCCCCCTCCCCCCTCCCATCGGCTCACCACCTGATAAAAGTTCCCCCTCCGCTTTTTTTGACCTTTGGGTTACATTGTATATCTTTGCCTTTCCCTTGGAAGGGTTAGAGGTATCCCCCCCCCCACTATGCTCGCCACAACCCTAAGATGTGCATCTCCCCCTCCCCCAAACCCTAGTGGGCACTATCACCATTTGAGCACCATAGTTTTAATCAGTCAGTACCAATTTGATGGCGAGTAGATGTGGAGCCCTTTTTCTTGATCTTGTGTCACCTCACTTTGGATAACTAAAATTTGGTATATGCTCACAATGGAATACTATTCAATTCTAAGAAATGACAGTGAGCTAGCACCATTTATGCTATCCTGCATTAAGCTTGATACAATTTTAAACTAGTATGTACATTATTTATGTCAGCTTATTAGCATATCATATGAACTTTGTTTCAGTGATGAAATTAGAGCTATGTTGTAACTAGATGAGTGTAAGACCATAGTAGAAGGCCCACATGTAACCATATTCCACATTGCTTAGTGTATTGTAATTCATTAATACTCACTAATGCATGGATTTTCTGGAAATGAATGGACAATTATTGTGTAATGACACATTTTATAAATCACTATAGTATAAACTGAATTAGCATTTTAAAATAGCTCAAAAGATATTTGAACTCCAAATGCATAATGCCGTCATGACTCTGCCCAAGAAACACAGCAGGCTGAGATATGACTGCTCCCCTGGTGCTGCACAATGTTAACATAGACTTCTAGGGGCATGCCTTCTCTGCATTCCTTACTTTCACCCCCTACCTTGCTGCTGGGCAGAATCATTAATTCAAAAGAGGAAGAAAATGGCATAATCTTCAGCAGTCTCTTAACTATCCAGTTCTTGACATGGCAAATTTTACCTTTTTATCTTTTATACATTTCATGTCATTTTATATCCTCACTCTTTGACTACCTTGTAAAATTGTACCTATCGATATTCTTAATGCTTTTGGAAATCATAATTACTGTATGCACACCATCCTATAGTTTTTTCAAACTCACCAACACCACATGAACATATGTTCATATTCTTAAATATTCACCCCAAACAAGAATTTGAACAGTTGTTTGGTATTCCATCATATGTATATTACATATGTTTTTTTTTCCAATTTCTTAGGACAAAATCCTGAAAGGAATATGTCCAGGTAAACAGGTATATATGTTTTTAGAGCTCTCAATATACTTTGACAAATTATCCCTCAAAAATGTTTCTCCAATTTATAACTAAATGAAAATACTTGGAGGTGTATATCTTTCTTTGGTCCTACTAACCAAGATAATGTTTTAAAAATTCAAGAGTTTCATGGTAAGAAACAATGGTGATATAACACCTCTTGTATTTTCCTGGATAGAGCTGGAACCCATACTACTAAGTGAAGTATCCCAAGAATGGAAAAACAAGCACCACATATACTCACCAGCAAATTGGTATTAACTGATCAGCACCTAAGTGGACACATAGGAATTACATTAATTGGGTATTGGGCAGGGGGGAGGGGGGAGAAGGGGCGGGTATATACATACATAATGAGTGAGATGTGCACTGTCTGGGGGATGGTCACGCTTGAAGCTCAGACTTGTGGGGGAAGGGGGGCAAGGCCATTCTTTGAAACCTTAAAATTTGTACCCCCATAATATGCTGAAATAATAAAAGTCAAGAGTTTCAGAATAAAACAAGCTTTCTGTATGATGCTAAGGTATTGCAAAATGTCATTAAACCCAAAAACATTCCAAAGAGACATCATTGTAATCATCTTAGCCCTGTTTTCTAAGTATGGTCTTGATCTTATACCTATAACATCATGTTTATCATATCTTAAAAATCACAGCAAATGTTATCATATATAATGTTAGCTGATAGGTCAGAAAGATGTTCTCTGGGGCCTTTCCCTTGTTTTACCATCTTAGCCTGATGGACCCAAATAGGAGCCTCATAGAGTTATCTCATATATTTCTCCATCACAGAAAATTTGAGCAGTTTTCAATGTTTGATCTTAGAAATATTAACTAAATACCTACTCTATGATAGGTTATGAGGATACAAGAATGAGTCACAGTTCTTACACACAGTTCCCTTTACAGAACTCACTGTTCAGTGGAAAGTGTAGCTGTGCAAACTGGTCACAATAATTTAATGTAGCTAAGCGAACCTATACCTAAATACTCTGGGAGTTCTGGGAATGGAGTTGAGTAGAGTCATTCCTGGCATTCAGTACTCATTGTTTCTTTGTCGCTAACTCTCTCTTTACATGGAAAATAAAATATTTATTATAACCAGCTCTTTATCTGGATATTTATTTTACCTTGGTTTTCTCCTTTTTTACCTATTAAACTGTGGGAGCCTAACACAACTAGTTTGTTCTTTACTAAAACCATTGACAACACAGGCAAAAGGGCTCCTACCCTAGCCAGTGCCAAAATACCTATTTATTGTTAAGAGCTGCCATTAATATTCTATACCTTCTGTCCTGATGAATAATTTATGATAGAATTTGGTGTTCTTTTTAAGAGTAAGTAAATTATTTTACTGGCACTGAATCAGTATGGTTGAATTATATCAGATCAATGCATCAACAAAATCAATCAATTATGCTGGCCAAAGAGAAACTGCTGTACTTATGTCTAGAAACATTTAGAAAAACAAATATTTTCAAAGCTATAAGAGATAATAAATACATAGCAGTAAAAAATTTGGGCACTCAGATGACCTTACAATCACTCATCAAATATGTATTAAGCACCTAATATGTATAAGACAGTGTTTTAGTCATTAGTGAGTTCATATTGGACAAGAAGGACATGGACCTATTCTGGAGTTTAAATTCCAGTTGGGAGAAATATACGACCATAAAATTGAGATATTTAATATACAAATGAACAATGGCCAGATCATATATAAAAACTTAACTTTGACTCAGAACTTCAGCAAGTTGCCCAGAAAACCAACTCCTTGTCTACAATGAGCAGCCCAGAAAGCCTGCTGGCTCTATGTCAGTTTTATAGGAAGTTGGACTGCTATCCCTAGTAACAATCTAGAAAGCAAAACAATAACTTGTAGTAATCAGCTCCAGTGGCCAGGACTTGAATAATAACTAGTAATTTTCTTATTTCTGTGCCTGCTTCCAATTTAGGACCAACCAGAAAAAGCCAATAGGCTCCTATAGTTAATCATATAGGATGCCCTGCTTCTTGCGGTTAGCCTGCCCCCAGTTTCCTTATGCCAACAATCTCCAATCAGGGAGTACCTGAAGCCTCCTCTTTTTTCTTCTATAAAGCTTTCCCATTCCTCTGCCCACCTTATGATCTCTGCCAATATACAAGTGATGGTGGCTAATCTCATTGCTATAATAAGATCTGAATAAATAGCCTTTACTTTTCTAATTTGGTTGGTCTTCATTTCTTTCTCCCAAACAAATAAGTGAGCAAGGTAATCCAATAATGATAACTGCATTGAAGACAACACACATGAATGATGTCATAGAAGGTGATGGAGTGGGGATTGGGATAACTTAAAGTGAGTGGTCAATGAATGATTCTTTGAGGTGTGGTTTGAGCTGATATGAATGAAAATAATGAAGGAGCTTTCTAAATATCTGTGTCAGAGACTTCCTGGCAGAGGTAACAGCATGTTCCAAGGCCATTCATGAGGAGCAAGGTGGCATTTTTACAAAACCAAGAGAGGGCAAATGTTGCATGACATCATGAATTAGAAGAGCTGTTGGATATAAAGGTTAGAAGTATATAGGAATCAGGTCATGGAGGGCCTTGTTAGCCCCTTAACAACTTTGGGTTTTATTGTAAGAGCTATGGCACTTCACTCAAAGGTTTATGCATGAGAAGAATATGATTTTACTTGTATGCTAAAAACCTCATTCAAGTTGTATGTGAAAGCAAGAATGGAAATAGAGAGACTACTTGAGAGGCTTTTACAATAATTCAGAAGAGAGATGACAGTGGTGGCTCAGATTAGTGTGGTAGCAGTAGAGATGGAAAAAAAATAGTTGGATTTAGAATATATTTTGGAGAAAGCTGACAAACTTGATAACAAATTGGATGTTCAGGGTGAAATACAGACATGAGTGAAGACTGATCAGTAGCTTTTTGTGTGCATTTTTTGGCTTGATCCACTGAATGGATGATGATATTATTTACAGAGATACTAGATACTAGGTATGAAGTAAGTTTTAGTAGTGGGCAGTGAGTAACAGGATCAGGATTTCTAATTTGCTCATATTAAGTTTAAGATTACTTTAAAAATCCAAGTAGAGAACTCATAAAATTTGTAACTCAGTAAATGTCTCAGGGCTGGAAAAGGTTGGTTCTGCCACCTAGTAGCTGTGTGACTTTGGGCAAGTTATTTCATTTCCCATAGCCTCTTTTTCCTCATTGGTAACATAGTTGTAATGAGAGTACCACTTTATGGGGAGATTGTTACCTGTTAAACTTTTCAATTACTTTCTTCAATTTAGTTTAGGAGTTATGGAAACATTTCCTGTATTTTCTCAATAGGTTAAGTGAAATTCCTAGTATCAATGAAGTTTTATCTTAATTCTGTCTTTTGTGACATGTTAGAAAAACTGCATGATGGACTGCTGAGCAGTCACAGTTCTAAACCAGACGCCTTTAATATTTATTCTTAAAAATCATCAAAATATCAGCCTCTTTCCAAGGGCAGGATTGCACTAGATAAACTGACTAATTAGAATATAACATTGATCTAAGATTTATTGGTGATCCTGGAATTTTATAGACAGACTTGCATCATTTTGTTTTGTTTATCCCAAGGCTATAAATGCTGGGAGCACTGAAGAGTTTCAAGGTCCAGAGACATGCAAGGGTAAAATGCTTATCAAATTTTAGGGCATATGTTTTTTAGATAATCACTGTATCTGCTTGTCAGGGAGTATCAAAGTGATTGATTTCCTTAGGAACAAGTTGAAAGAAGATAAGGATTTGTGCAGAAATCCTTTGCCAGAAAGGGGAAACTTTGGTATAATCATTTCCTTTTGAATATAGTAAAATCCTTATTAAGACTTTCACAAAAGAACATAAGTCTCTCTATTATAAAGACATCTGCACCCGAATGTTTATGGCAACACAATTCACTATTGCAAGGGTATGGAAACTACCTAAGTGCCCATCAGTTCATGAGTGGATAACTAAAATTTGGTACATGCTCACAATGGAATGTTACTTAATCCTAAGAAACGACAGTGAGCTAGCACCATTTATGCTATCCTGGATTAAGTTTAAACCCGTAATACAAAGCAAGATGACACAAGATCTGGAAAATGGGCTACACATCTACTCACCATCAAATTGGTACTGACTGACTAAAACTATGGTGCTCAAAAAACGGTAGTGTTCAACAGGGATTTGGGGGGGGACCCACATCTTAAGGAAGTGGCGAGCATTGTGGGGGGGAGGGATTACCTCTATCCCTTTTTAGGGAGAGGTAAAGATACACATTGTAACCAAAATGTCTGAAAAAAATCTGTAATCGGGAAGTGGGCAGAGGGAAGGGGAGAGGAGGGGAAGGGTATGTACTTACACGGAGGGTTCTGTGCACACCACCTGGAGGCTGGACATGCTAAAAGCTCTGGCATAGTGGGGTGGGGGGGGCAGGGGCAAGATATGTAACCCTAACAATATCTGTACCCCCATAATATGAAGTAATAAAAAAAGAAAAAAAAAGACTTTCACATTAATATCAGTAGCATGTAATATGAATTATTTGATAATGATAGATACCACATATTTATCATTTACTACATTTCAGGCACTATGCTAAGTAATTTATGTGAATTTTTCATATAATTCATATTTTTGAGATAAAAACTATTATAATGTCCATTTTACATGAGGAAATTGAAGCTTTGAAACATTCAGTGATTAATCCAAGATTACTGAGCTGGTTAGTGGTGGAGCTATTATTTAAATCCTGATATTGCATTGAAATTGCTCTTGCAAAGCTTTCAAACTCCCCATGACTACCCCAGCCATCGATTGTTGTCACAGTCTTTATCAATGCTGTGCTAAGTTCATTTTAGGTCTTGACCACATTTATAAATAATGGAGGAGAAAGAGGTCCCAATAAGTGGGGAACAGAGAGAGGCATCAGCCAACAGGAACAGTGGGATTGTGTAATTTCCTTGATTTCAAAACTAAGGCAAAGGAATTAGCGATCATCAGTACTGCAAAGATTCAAAATTCATATTAGTCAGTTTTCTGATTCCAAGTGCAATGTTCTTCCTACTACACCATACCATTTCCAAAAAGTTACAAATGATCATTTCTTACATTCATTAGAAAAATATTTGATCTTTGTTGGCTGGTTTGAGAACCGATCCTTCATCTGAAACATTCTTTCTCTGATAACTTACATTTGGCACTATAAAAAAAATCATAAACCAACTTTTAGAAACCAATGGAATGCTTCCTGTGTGATGAAGAAGCATCTCTTAGACAAGAACATTTTCATTTATAACTGTGGACACATACATTCAAAGGTTTTGATCCTCCAGCTTTGAAATTGGTAGTCGCTGCTCTTGAAAATATATGATTTTTGAGCACCATAGTTTTAGTCTGTCAGTACCAATTTGATGGTGAGTAGATGTGTAGCCCATTTTCCAGGTCTTGTGTCGTCTCGCTTTGTATTGCAGGCTTAAGCTTAATGCAAGATAGCATAAATGGTGGTAGTTCACTATCATATTTTAGGATTGAGTAATATTCCACATTTTAGTTATCCATTCATGAATTGATGGGCACTTGGGTAGTTTCCATGACCGTGCAATTGTGAATTGTGCTGCCATAAACATTCGGGTGCAGATGTCTTTATAATAGAGTGACTTGTGTTCTTTTGGATAGATGCCCAACAATGCTATTGGTGGGTCGAATGGTATTTCTATTTCTAGTTGTTTGAGATATCTCCAAATTCTTTTCCACAAAGGTTGAACTAATGTGCAGTCCCACTAGCAGTGTAAGAGTGTTCCTGTCTCTCCGCATCCTCACCAGCATTTGTTGTTTTGGAATTTCTTGATACAGGCCATTCTCACTGGTGTTAGGTGGTATCTCATTGTGGTTTTGATTTGCATTTCTCTAATGATTAGAGATGTTGAACATTTTTTTATATATTTGCAGGCCATTATTCTGTCTTCCTTGGAGAAGTTTCTGTTCATTTCCATTGCCCATGTCTTGATGGGGTAGTTTGATTTTTTTCTTGTTTATTCTTTTAAGTTCTAGATAGATTCTTGTTATTATACCTTTATTGGAAGTATAGAAAGCGAATATTTTCTCCCATTCTGTGAGTTGTCTATTTGCTCTAATGATAGTTCCTTGGCAGTGCAGAAACTTTTTAATTTGATCAGATCCCATTTGTTTATTTTTGCTGTGGCAGTGATTGCCTTTGGGGTCTTCCTCATAAATTCTTTGCCTAGACCAATATCTGATAGGGTTTTTCCAACATCTTCTTCTAGGATTCTTAACAGGTATTTGGGGAGGGGGGAGACCCACATCTTAAGAATGTGATGAGCATTGTAGGGGGGAAAGGATTACCTCTATCCCCTTTTAGGGAGAGGCAAAGAAACACACTGTAACCAAAATGTCTAAACAAAAAAAATTGTTAATGGGAGGTGAACAGGTGGAAAGGGGGAGAAGGGGAAGGGTACATACTTTCATGGTGGGTGCAGGGCACACCACTTGGAGACTGGACACGTCTGAAGCTCTGGCATAGTGGGGTGGGGAGGGGGGGCTGTGGCAAGATATATAACCCTAACATTATTTGTACCCACAGAATTTTAGATAAAAAAATAAGATAAAATAATAAAAAAAGAAACTGTATGATTTTTGTTTAATTCAACTTATTTTGTAAACATAAATGAAATTTAAGGAATATTAATTATGAAATCAGGAGGAATACTGAATAAGGTTAGTAGCTGGGTTACACATTTTTGTTTTTATGCAAAACTGTTGCCTGTTCTTCGTGCCAGTGAAGTCAATTATAACACTTATTGTTTGAAGTATTTTGATCAAGATCCTCACATGTTGCAAACTTTCCAAGATTATATGTTTGTAATTCTTGGTAATAAATGTTATTCTGTTATCATGGTTGCTTTGAGTTTTTGAAAGATTTTTAGTATTTTTCCAACTGAGGCCCTTTGACTGGAGCGATGGAAGCCTTACTGAATGTTTTCATAATATTTTCCCTCTGCCCTGACAAGTTGTCAGTTTCTTTTTTATTTCAGCATATTATGGGGGTAAAAATGTTAAGGTTATGTATATTGCCCATGTCCCCCTTCCCCTCAAGTCAGAGCTTCAAGCATGGCCATCCCCCAAACGTTGCACATCCCACTCATTATGTTTGTGTATACCCATATAAACAAAAACAAAGACCATATGATCCTCTCAATAGACACAGAAAAAGCATTTGACAAAATTCAGCACCCTTTTATGATAAGAAAGCTCAACAAAATAGGCATAGACGGGGCTTACCTTAAAAAGATACAAGCCATATATGACAAACCCACAGCCAATATCATACTGAATGGGGAAAATTGAAGTATTCCCACTTAGAACTGGAACAAGACAAGGTTGCCCACTATCTCCACTTCTATTCAACATAGTGCTGGAATTTCTTGCTACAGCAATCAGACAAGAGAGCAGAATTAAGGGCATCCAAATGGGAGCAGAAGAGATCAAACTCTCACTCTTTGCTGATGACATGATATTATACCTAGAAAACCCCAAGATTCAACCAAGAAACTCCTTGAACTGATAAATTTGGTAAAGTCTCAGGATACAAAATCAATACACAGAAATCAGAGGCATTCATATATGCCAACAGCAGTAAAAGTGAGAACCAAATCAATGACTCAATTCCCTTCAAAATAGCAACAAAGAAAATAAAGTACCTAGGAATATATTTAACTAAGTTGTTGTGTTGATGTCTCCATTTTATCTCTTCCTTTCCTACAAGCAACATTGACAAACTTTCATTCCCCCTTATGAAACATTTTGACAGGGGTGTGACAGATGTCACTTTGGACTTCATAGTGGACAAAATAAAGTTGTTTTAAAAATACCAGGTAGCTGCATTTTGGAGTTGTATCAGTGGGCTTAAAGTAAATTAAATGTATGAAAAAAAAATATCCACTAAAGCAGAGTAGTGGTTGCATTTATGGTTTTCAACTCTCAATAACATGATCATCTCCTTTAAAAAGCTTTCCCTGAATCTTGAAACACCTGTGTGTCTTTTCATGCTTTCATTCTCCTCTGCCCTCCACCAGGATAAGTCTCCATCATGACACTTAGCACTTTGTAATTATGGTTTAGTCTTTGCTTATTTCTTTGAAATTGTAACTAATAGACCATCTGTAGATTAATTTGACTATAAACTGTTTTTTTTCATGCTTTTGCTCTTTGTGTATTAGAAAATATTTCAAATATATTAAAAATATTAATAACATTCAACACTTACATAATAGTTACTATATGTTGAGCACTGTTCTAAGATCTTTACATATCCTAACTTGTGTAACTTTCAGAACAACATTATGAAGTATATACTACTACAAATGAGGAAAGTGAGGATCACAGAATGAGAAAAATATCCAAGAACACACAATAATAAATGGCGTAGCTGATATCTGAACCCCTGACAGTCAAGCTCCACAGCCCACAATTTTGACCTTCATGATATTCTAACTGTCTCAGTAGTACAGATATAAGAGTCCAGATTTAAGACACATGTATATATATATATATATATTTTATTTAGGACATCTATATTCGTATATTACATATAGCCATATCTGCCCTAGATTTACTTTCTTTAACATCAAAATATTATCAATGCAGTTGATACTTTCTCTGCATAGCTTCCTTATCAAAGTATCTATCATCTCTTATTAGAAGTAAATACCATTAAGAAGTTGATGTGTATCTCTTCCACATATGATTTTATAATTTTACCAGATCTTTGTCTGCTCATAAACAATGTATAGTGTTTTTGTGTTCAAATTTTATATAAATTATTGCACACTATATACATAGTTCTATATTTTTCTCCTGTGTTCCTCTGCTTTCTATATTTATCCAAGTGTATGAATATAGATCTAATTTATTTCCTTTAAATAACAGAATGTAGTTCAATTTATGAGTGTACTATGATTTGTTATTCATCAAGTATCCTAGTGGTGAACATGTTCCTTTTAATTTTCCCCATATGAAATAATACTGTAACAAAACACCAAATCCATACGTCCTTGTGCACACGTGCAAGAATTTCCCTATGATATATATCTAGAAATGGAATTTCTGAGTCATAGTCTATGCTAGATATTGCAAATTATTTTCCAAGGTGATGAATTTATAATTATACTCACACTTCATGAAAGTTGTTATCTTTATCAATTTTTTAACAAAATTGGGGCTTATTAATCTTTTAAACTTTGGCCAATTTTATTTGCCAATTATCCTGTTCACACACAGGTTATTAGAATTCTGTCCCTGTCACTTAGTACCTAGAGTCTATATTTGGGACAAAAACTGCTGTGGACATAGAATCCTTTAGTGCATACCACTTTGGCTTTCCTCTTTCCCTTTGCTGTGTTATTTTTACTTACATTTTGTTCAAAGGATCAATGTTCTCCTTTACAGTTTAAATTTATTTTGTATCTTATCTAAGAAAGCATTCTCTACCTTGAGGTCCTAATGATATTCTAATATATTGTCTTCAAAGATTTATTTATTTATTTATATTTCAGAGTATTAAGGGGTTACAAATGTTTAGGTTACATATATTGTCTATGGCTACAAGCATGCCCATCCCCCAGATAGTGTGCACTACACCCGTCAGATAATTCTACTTTTAGTTTTTTGAGGTATCCCTATACTATTTTCCATAGAGGTTATATTAGTGTGTAGTCCCACCAGCAGTGTATGAGTGGTCTTATTTCTCCACATCCACACCAACATTTGTTGTTTTGGGACTTTTTGATAAGGGCCATTCTCACTGGAGTTAAATGATATCTCATTGTGGTTTTGATTTGCATTTCCTTGATGACTAGAGATGTTGAATACTTTTTCATATGTTTCTTAGCAATTAGTCTATCTTCTTTAAAAAAAAATATTCATGTTCTTTGTTCACTTTTTAATGGGTCATTTGATTTTTGTCTTGCTGATTTTCCTGAGTTCTACATAGACTCTAGTTATCTGCCCTTTATCAGATGTATAGTATGCAAATATGTTCTCCCATTCTGTAGGTTGTCTATTTGTTCTAGTGATAGTTTCTTTGGTTGAGGTTGCACTAATTTAAATTCCCACCAACAGCATGCAAGCATTCTCTTTTCACTGCATCTACACCAACATCTTTTTTTTTTTTTTTTACTTTTTAATAATGGCCATTCTGAATAGGTAAGGTGCTATCACAGTGTAGTTTTAATTTGCATTTCTCTGACGATTAGTGATGTTAAACATATTTTACCTGTTAGTTGGTTTGTATAGTTTGTATATCTTCTTTTGAAAAATATTTGTTCACTTTTTAAATTAATTAATTAATTATTTTTAAATTACAGAGTATCATGGGGGTATAAATGCTTTGGTTATATAAATTATCTTTGCACCACCTGAGTCAGAGCTACAAGTGTGCCTGTTCCCCAGACAAGGCACACCATGTCCATTACATGCAAATTTACCCATCCCCTTTTTTCCCCTCCCCCCTGCTTGACACCTGACAAATGTTACTTCCATATGTGCATATAAGTGTTGATCAAGTTTTGGCTTTCCCTTTACTTGTATAGTTCATGTGGAACTGATTCTTACTCATGATGAGAATCCAATTTTGTATTTTTCTCATATGGAAAACTAGTTTCCCCAGCACCATTTATTGGTGTCCACCCTTTTCCTGCTGATGTTTAATGTGACCCTTCTCAAATATCAAGTGCTACTATATATTTCCCTGTGGCTCTATATATTAGTCATTCATTCATTTACCAAATATCATGCAAATACTATGTGCCAGCATAATTCTTGTTGTTTGGGATATAGCACTGAACAAAGTAGGTAAAAATCTCTGTCTTCTTATAGCTTCAATTCGTGGGGTGTGGGAGAGGCAAGGTATATATAACATTCATCATACAGTGTTTTATTTTCAAAGTTGTTTTGGTATTTATACATATTTCACATTCTCATATGAATTTTAGAAATAGCATGTTAATTTCTACAAAAGATCTACTTGCATTTTGGATTGACATTGTTTTAACTCTAAATTAATTTGGGGAGAATTGACATCTTAACAATATTGAGACTTCTGACTCATGAACACAGTATATCTCTTAATTTATTTGGGTCTTCTTTGACTTCTTCAGCAATATCTTATAGTTTTCAGGTTACTAGTTTTACACATTTTCGTCAGATCTATTCCTATATATTTTATAATTTTGATGCTATTGCAAATAATATTGATTTTTAAATGTTAGTTTCGAATTGTGTGCTCCTACAATACAGAAATAAAATACACTTTTGTATATTAATCTTGTATTATTTAAGCTTGCAGACCTCACCTATTATCTCTAGTTGTAGTTCTAGTAGCTTTTTATAGGTTCCATTAGATTTTTTTTTTTTTTTGGGACAGAGTCTCACTTTGTTGCCCAGGCTAGAGTGAGTATCGTGGTGTCAGCCTAGCTCTCAGCAACCTCAAACTCCTGGGCACAAGCAATCCTGCTGTCTCAGCCTCCCAAGTAGCTGGGACTACAGGCATGCGCCACCATGCCCGGCTAATTTTTTCTATATATATATTAGTTGGCCAATTAATTTCTTTCTATTTATGGTAGAGACGAGTCTTGCTCTTGCTCAGGCTGGTTTCGAACTCCTGACCTCGAGTAATCCGCCTGCCTTGGCCTCCCAGAATGCTAGGATTACAGGTGTGAGCCACCGCGCCCGGCCGGTTCCATTAGATTTTATTCATAGATCGCCATGTTGTAATAGATAAAGACAATTTCATTTGTTTCTTTTCAATGTGAAATTATTTTCAGTTTCTTTTTTTCTGGCCTTATGGCACTGACAAGAACCTCCAATGCAACTTGGAATGGAAGTGGTAGGAGAGGAAATCTTTTCCTTATTGCTTATCTTAGGTGGGACACATTCAGACTCTCGCCATTAAGTATCATGTTTTCAGAAGGTTTGGGAAGTTTCCCTCTATTCCTAGATCTCTGAGAATTTTATCAGTAATGAATATAGATTTTATCAAATTTTTTTCTGAATTTTTGAAGATGATCATTTTTTTTACGATTTTTAGTGTATTTATATGTTGAATTAATTTGATTTTTTGAAAAATGTATATCCACCTTGCATTTTCTTGAGAAAAAACACACATGGCATTTTTAAGTGTCATTTATATATTTTGGATTCAATTTTCTAAAATTTTAAGAAGAATTTTTCCATCTAAGTTCATCGAGGTGTTTGCAGCTTTCTTGTAATGTGTTTTTGCCAAGTTATTGTATCGGAGTAATGCTGGTTTCATAGTATGTGTTGGAAAGTATTTCCTACTCTTCAATTTTCTGAAACAATTTATGTATAATTAGCAATAAATGTTTGATGGAATTCAGCAATGATGTAACTTGGGTCTGAAGTCTTTTTACTGTGAAGGCTTAAAACTACAAACTCAATTTTTGTAATAGGTTGAGAGCTATTCAGGTTATCCAATTTTCTTGGTGAGTTTTCTTATTTTCTATCTTGCAAGGAATATATATATATATATATATATATATATATCCTTTAAATTGTCTAATTTACTGGCATAATATTGTTTATAATAGTCCCTTAGTCCATTGTTATCTTTTTAATATTTGTTAAAGCTTCATGATGTTGTGTCTCTCATTTCTGACATTAGAAAAATTGTCCCTTTGTTCTTTGTCTCTTTTTTCCCTTTTGTAATCAGTTCTTGCTGAGGGATTTAAAATTTTATTGATCTTAAAACAGCATTTTTCCCATTGATTTACTTTATTGTTTTACTGTTTTCTTTTTTATTGATGGTTTTTATTATTTCTTTATTCTGATTCCTTTGGATTTGATTTGCTCTTCTTTTTCTGTTTGTTAGGTGGGAACTGAGGCCATTGATTTAAGATTTTTTTCCCATTTATTATATAGACATTTAGTGCTACAAATTGTTCCCCCAAATACTACATTAGAGGTTTACAACAAATGTAACCATATTATATTTTCATTCAATTCAAAATATTTTCTATTTTCATTTCCAATCTGGTTGATGTCAATAGGGATTATTCCCAGCCTGTGTGACTACCAGGTACTGTTTCCACAAATCTCTTCAGATACTTCTTTCTCTGGTCTCAGGTAGTTTCTTTAAACACATGCACTTATCAGTATGCTGCTGAATACTCAAGTGGGAACCTCTGTATATCTTCAGCATTCTGTCTCTATGAAGGCCTCACTTCTCCAGCATTATGTCTTATGTTCTGCCCTTGTCTCCCTGAATCTCTGCACTTTCAAGTCATTGCCTTCAACTCCAAGAGTCTCTCAAGCTCTGCCTGGATTCCCATTTCCTTCACAATTACCCTGAAAATATTAATATTTCTCAAGACAGTAAGTTGTGGCAATAGGCTTGCTTTATTTAATTCTCATCACTCAGATATCAATATCCTTCATTTCTTGATAGCCAATGTCTTGAAAATCATTGTTTCATGTGTTTTGTTTGTTTGTTTGTTTGTTTTGTTCTTGTTATTGCTTCAGGCAGACAGATAAATCTAGTCCTTCTTACTCCATTTTGCCTAAATAATGAAGTCTGCATAATATGTAGTTTAATTTACTATTCCCTACAACTGTATGAATTAGTTGCTATCAATATCTCATTTTATAAATAAGGAAACTGAAATATATATAAGGTAAATAATTTGCCCCAAATCACACAGGGCATTAGTGAGAGAGCTAGGATTTAAACTTGCTTTCAAAGCCCTTATAATTAGAAGGACATGTCTATTCAGCTTTATTCTTCACAAATAATTTGATTATCTCAGCCTTTTTCTAGATAAATGTTAGCATCATCTTTTCAAATTTTTAGCAGCACACACACATACAGAAACTACTCTTCTTCTTCTTTGTCATCTTCATCTTCATCATCTTCTATTGGATTTGCTGCTTTTTGCTATTTAATTCAGGAAAGGATTTACATCTTTATGGAATTGAGTCTTTCATAAACATGACATATTTTTCCTTATGTTCTTCACTAAAAATTTTGAATTTCTCCACCAAAATATTATATGCCTTGGGTTATAGTTAATATAAAGGAGTTTATATTTTTGTTGGGAGTACTAAAATGCCTTCTCTATGTAAAATTACATTTTATAAGTTTTTGTTAGTGGCATATAAGAATTCAGTTAATTTTTGTAAATTAAATTTATATATATCATCTTATATTCTTTTAGTATGTGCATTTGAAAATTAATTGGAATGCCATTGCAAATTATCATAGCATTTGTAAATTATGGAAATTTTGTTTCATCCTTTCAAAAATTTATACCATTTAATTCTTCCTTCACTTCTATTTGCTCTGCCTAATACTGCTTGCAAATGTTTAAATGCAAGCTGTGATAGTAGACGTCATTGATTTATTACTGACTTTAAAAGAAATACTTCTAGTTTTTTCTCAACAATTACAGATTAGAGGCTTTTCTAGTGTGTTTCACCTGCTTGGAAGAAGCAAAATTGTCATGGCCTGCTTGCAGGATGGGGGATGACACACATAAAGACATAGACACAAAACGCGGACACAAGAGAATTAGCTGCAGTCCCAGAAAAAAAAGCACACAGACACAAAGACAATTTAAGACTGCAGCACTTAAAGCACCAGTCGTTTTATTTTTATACGGTTTAATTGGGCAAGCGTCCCGCAGCTATTTTCTCATGCCAGCTGTTTTCCCAGCTACTTTTTAGTACATGACTTCCCATGGGTCAGCAGCACCTGTTCCTCTAGACATAATACAAGAGATGCCCTTTAATGCTTGATACTATTTGCGGATAACAAGATGCCTGGCTTGGTTGCATAGCACAAGAGAAGATGTTTACATTCTCTCTTCTACGGCCTGGTACCCCATGCAGATAACAGACAAACTTAGCTCACGTGCAAAACCATAGGTCCTTGGCTGTCTGCAACATCTGGTCTGGCATGCAGGATAACAGACAACCTTGGCTTGCATGCAAAACCACAGGTCCTTGGCCAACTGTTCTGGAGGAACAGTTCTCTCTGCTGGTCAACAAGTCACGCCCTGCTAATTGTGGGAACAAGCAATGTGCTCCCGTTCTGCTGGCTTTGGGTCTCGGCCAATCTGGCCCAGGGATGTCTCTTTCACAAAATGGTGTATAAATATTCACACTGTGAACTTTTATCCAAGAAGGAACACAGAAATTCAACACAAAAGCAAAAGAACACTTTATATTATGGGGAAGAGAAGATGGACAGATAGCCTGTGTGGTGGGGTCTGGCTGAGAACTGTGAATGAAGCCCTGATACAGGACATGGTGAATGAGTATTCATCTGTGATCCACCTTCCCACTGGTAAATCATGCAATCCAGCTCACAGGAGAGCACCTTGACCCTTCAAAGCCTGAGATCTAACTTGGGTAGTGACCAGGAAACTGTGGAAAGAAAACGCACCAGTAAGTACCCCAGGTATCTTCCCAGACTTGAGAGCTAATAGGAGAATGCATTGTCAATCCAAGCTTATAGGAAGCTGGGCATAATCCTGCAATCTAACAGTGGCAACAAGTGTGGGCATTAGAAAGTCTTGGACTGGGGATTTAGTGCTGGGTTTTGAACAAGGGAGTAGCCTCCACAGCCAGGACTGAGAGGAAAATGTGGCATAGGCTTCAGCCATGGGTGCTGTAATTGGGCCCACTCTTTGGGGACTAGAGAAAGGAGATTTGTCTGAGAGATGTGGTTTTGGGCTAGGTGGTAAATTTTACGGCCTGAAGCACCTTAGTGAACTAAAGGCAAATGTCATATGATTTTACTGAGTATATCAGCTGGATTCTTTTTTCAGGATGGAGTAGTGAGCCCCACCAGGTCTGGAAAGTTAGAAGGAAAGGGTCCCACTCTTGCTTACTTGTCCTAGACACAAGAGCCACCCCTCCATTCCCATGCTGAGACCTCAGTGCAGTAGTGGTTGCTCCACTACTCAACCAGTCATAGCTCCAGGGACTTGGTGACTTCCTCCATACCCTAAGCAGGGCTGGTGCTTGTTGGGGGTGGGGAGAGTGCAGGCTTGACCAATACAGCTTCACTTAGGTTATCGCCCTCCCTCCAGTGATGAGTGTGGGATGCAGACAACTGAGTGTTCTATGATCCAGCCCATTTCCTAGGACATTGGAAGTGCTCCTTTTAGTAAACAAATATCAAGTATGAACGCTATGGCTATCACCATATTTGGCCCTTACTTGCAAGAGCCATCTACTGGCCTAGAGGTCAACCCACACAGTCCAATACACAATCTGCTGTGTGAGTGTACACCACTTGAGAACAAGTAAGCTATTCATGGCTTTTTTTTTTTTTACCATCATTGCCTATGCTACCCTGGCTTCTCAGGAGGTCATGAGCCTGCCCACCAACATTGTACACTACTATTATAACCAGAGTTTGAGAAAACCACCATATTGAGGCTGTTTATAACCAAAGAAATATACAGATTCTTTGCAACTGAATGCATGAAAAAACAAAGCAAAATGGCCCTATTCAGTTGGTGTAATAGTTATATCCTCAATTAAAAAAAAAAAGTTCCAACTCAGTGAAAGTAAATTCAAAAATAAGAAGTGACTGTTTCAGGAAGCCATTTAGGACATATGTAAAAGAAAGTTATTATGACACCCACAAGGGAAGACAGTAACTCACTAGCAGTGTATCCTAACCAAAAAAAAAAAAAATTGAGATACCACAGAAATAATTAAAAATATTTATTTTAAATAGCTCAATAAGATGCAAGAGAAATATGAAAACCAGTACCGAGAAATCAGAAAATCAATTCAAAATGAGAATGAGGGATTTACAAAAGAGATAAATGTCTTTACAAAAACCAAACAGGACTTCTGGAAATAATTCAATGAAGGAATCACAAAATACATTTGAAAACTTCAATAATAGACTAGACGAAGCAGAAGAAAAAAATCTCAGAACCCTAATGCAGTTCTTTTGAATTAATCTAGTCAAATAAAAATGAATTAAAAAAGAATAAAAAGAATAAACAAAGCCTTCAAGAAGTATGGGACTGGAAAAGGCAACAAAACATATGAATCATTGATATTCTCGAGGGAGAAGAAAACCCAAAATGTTTAGAAATCTATTTAAGAAACTAATTGATGAAAACTTACCGAGTCTATCAAGAGATTTAGATAGCTAGATGCAAGAGGCCTAAAAAACACCAGAAAAACACATTACAAAACAATTACATATACTCACCTTGCTGTCTAAAGTCAATGTGAAGGAAAATAAAATCCAAAAATCTGCAAGAGAAAAGCATCTAGTCACCTATAAAGAAAACCCCATCAGAATAACAGTGGACTTCTCAGCAGAAACCTTACAATCTAGAAGAGACTGTGATCTTATTTTCACAGCACAAAAAGAAAAAAAAAAAAAAAACAAAAACAAAAAAACTATCTGCTTCCAATGTTATATCCTGCCAGAATAAGCTTCATAATTGAAGGAGTAATAAAGTTTTTCCCAGACAAGCAAATGCTGAGGGAATTCATCACTACTAGTCCGAAGTTAAGAAATGCTATAAGGAGTCCTAAACATGAAAATGAAAGGTCATTAATTGCTATCATAAAAACATATGAGTGTATAAAAAACAAAGGTATTTTGTTAAATAATTACACAAAGAAGGAAGAGAAAGAAATCAAATGGCAATATGATAGAACTCCACTGTAACACAAAGACAGGCAAAAAAAAAGTGTATAAAACAACTAGATAATAATTAATAATATGACAGGAAGAAAATCTCACATATCAATATTAATCTTGAATGTAAATTGATTAAATGCTCCATTTAAGAGATAAAGATTGTCAAAATGGATATAAAAACATGAACCAATTATATGTTGCTTACAAGGTACTCATTTTACCTGTAAAGATACTCATAAATGGAAAGAAAATAGGTAAAAAAGGACATTTCATACAGAGACCAAAAGGAAGTAGGAGCAACTATACTTAGATGAATCAAAATCAGTAAAAATGAATAGATATGTATGCATGTAAAATTATTATTAGTGAACAGATTGGGATATACACTAAATTCATGATAGTTTCTTCTGGGGGTTGGGGTAAAGAAATAGAACTGTGGTTGGGCAACTCTTATCTGTTTAATTTAATTTATTTTATATAAACAAAGCTTGAGGCAAATATGATAAACTGTTAGTAAATGTCAATTAGTCTTTTACATTTCTCTTATTTTAAAACTTTATTGAGCTATAATTGACGCACAATAAAGTGCACATATTTAAAGTGAAAAAAGACAAAGTTTATTATATAATGATAAAGTGATGAATTTAACAAAAACATAAAACAATCCTAAATATAATGCATTTAACACTGAAGCACCATGATTTATAAAATAAATATTATTAGACTTAAAGTAAAAGGCTACAATACAATAAAAGTGTGTGACCTTAACACTCTACTCATAGTACTAGGCAGATTGTTGAGACAGATAATGAATAAAGACACATTGGATTTCAATTGGACTTTAGACCAAATGGCCCTATCAGACATTTATTTACATATCATTTGCCTCCAAACTGCCAGAATATATATTCTTCTCATCAGCACATGAAACATTCTCTTAAGACAGACCATATATTAGACAACAAAAGAAATCTCAAAACATTTTTATTTATTTATTTGTTTTCCTTTTTTTTATATCAGGTTATTATGAAGGTACACACATTTTTGGTTACATTTTATGTCTTTGCCTCACCCAAGTGAGGATTAGAGGCATGCCATTCCCCTCTACAATACTCACCATGTCCTTTAGTTGTGAGTTTACCCCCCAACCCCCTAATCCCTAGAGAATATTGCTACCATGTGAATATCATAATGTTAATCAGTCAGTACCAAAATAAATTTTTAAAATTGCAATCATATCAAGTATTTTCTCATACCACAAAAGAATAAAACTAGAAATAAATACCAATAGGAATTTCAGAAACTAGAAAAATACATGGCAATTAAACAACATGCTTATGAACAATCTTTGAGTCAACACCAAAATTAAGATGGAAATTAAAATTATTTTTAAATAAATAAAAATGAAAATACAACATACCCAAACCATTGGGATATGGTGAAAGAAGTTCTAAGAGAGAAGTTTATAGTATTAAATGGCTACTTAAAAAATACACAGATCACAAATTGACACAAGGAGTAGAAAAACAATAATAAACCAAATACAAATCTAGAATATTAAATTAATTTATATATATATATATATGTATATATATATATATTAGCAACAAAACAAAACATTGGTTCTTTGAAAAGATAAATACAACTGGTAAATTGCTAGTCTGACCAAAAAAAGGAGAACATCCAGATATACACAATCAGAAATGAAAAATTAGACAAACAGTAGATACCACAGAAATACAAAACATCATTTAAGACTATTATGAAGAAAAATATGTTCTAGTTGTAGTTTTCTAGTTTTTTAGAAAACCTACAAAAAAAAAGAAATGGATAAATATCTGGAAACATACAACCTCTTGAGATTGAATCAGAAAGAAATAGAACCCTTGAATATGCAAATACTAAACAGCAAGATTGAATCAGTAATAAAAGTTTCCCCCCCAATAAAAAAGCCCACAACCAAATAAATTAATAGCTGAATTCTACCAAATGTGCAAAGAAGAATGAATACCAATCCTCCTGAAGCTGTTGGAAAAAAGAAATGGAAGAGGATGAAATTCTTCCTAATTCATTCCACAAGGCCAGTATCACACTGGTACCAAAACCAGAGAAGTACATAATGCAAAAAAAAAAAAAAATAGAGACTGATATCCCTGATTCTCAACAAAATACTAGCAAACTGAATGCCACAGCACATCAAAAAGTTAATACATCAGATCACATGAGTTTTATTCCAGGGATGCAAAGATGGTTAAATAACACTGAATTTCTCTATTTTTAAAATTTATATTTATTATATCCTTCTACTCATATTTGGTTTCACTTGTTTTTCTTTTTATGGTCTCTTAAAATGGAATCTTAGACTATTCATTTGAAATTGTTTTATAATATAAGAATTTAATTTTTAAGCTTTCCTCTGAGCTCTACTTTAGCTACAGGCCTAAATTTTGATACATTGTGTTTTAATGTTTATTACATTAAAGTGTTCACTAATTTCCATATAGTCTCATTTTATATCCAAGTATGTAGTATATTTTTTTTTTATTAAGGCAAACTATTTTTTTTTATTTCGGCATATTATGGGGGTACAGATTTTAAGGTTTCAATAAATGCCCTTCCCCCCATTCAATAGATGCTCCTCCACCCACAAGTCTGAGTTTCCAGAATGACCATCCCTCAGATGGTGCACATGTCACTCGTTATGTATGTATATACCTGCCCCCCTCTCCGCTCCCCCCTCCCCAATACCCTATTACTGTAGTACCTAGATGTCCACTTAGGTGCTGCTCAGTTAATACCAGTTTGCTGGTGAGTATATGTGGTGCTTGTTTTTCCATTCTTGGGATACTTCACTTAGTAGTATGGGTTCCAGCTCTAACCTTGAAAATATAAGATGTGCTATATCACCATTGTTTCTTAGAGCTGAATAGTACTCCATGGTATACATATACCACATTTTATTAATCCAATAAATTAGTGAATGTCCATAAGTCTTTTAAAAGGATGTATATTATGGAGTGTTATATAAATATCAGTTAGATTAAATTAGTTGATAGTGTTTTTTAGTCTTACTGATTTTATATCTACTTATTTTATCCATTAGTGAGAGAAGAGTATTTAAGTTTCCAAATATAGTTGTGGTTTTGGTAATTTCTCCTTTCACTTCTGTCAGTTTTTGCTTCATGCATTTCAAATTCAGTTATTGGGTAGATAGGGTTAGTGTGTCTTGTTGATTAATTGACTCTTCTGTTATTATAAAATTCCCCTCTATATTCCTGGTATTAATTGTTGTTTTGAGCTCTACCTGGCTGACATTATTATGTTCTCTTTAGCTTTCTAATGTTCAGTATGTGGATAGTATATCTTTTTTTCCATATATTTGCTTTGGACCTATCTGTGATTTTGTGTTTAAAGTGGTTTTCTTATAGATGGAATATAGTTTGGTCTTACTCTTCTTAAATGTCAAGTGAGATATTATTCTCTGTATTTTAATTGGAGTGACTGGACATACTGTGCTTATTCTATCCATCCATTTTAAAGGGGTAAAAATCTAGTATTGAAAATGGCGGAGTAGGGGTGCCCTCCTGGCTCTCTGCTCCCAGAGCAAATAGTGAAGAAAGCAGATAGCCACACTCCAGCGATCTACACTTCCACGAGACCAGCTTTGCCAGCCTGCAGACATTCAACAGGAAATGGAGGGATAAGACCATTTACAGCCTAAAGCAAAGGTGAACCGATCATTCTTCCGCAAAACTCGGGGATTCGGAGGCACACATCAGGGAGGGACCAAGGTGCGGCTTAAGCCGCTGCCGGCGGGCAGTGGCGCCAGCCTCTAGCCGGCACTGAGAAACACCCCTTCCTACACTGAGCTCCACTCCCACGTAGGCCGGGAGGTGCCTGAAGTTGGTGAGAAGTGGCAGCGCGGGATTAAGCAGTGTGGAGAAGAGACTAGAGTAGGGAACGCGCTGAGTTCGCCAGAGCATACAACAGGCCGGCCCCGGTTTAAGGTGGGGGAGGGTCCTCGCGCAGCAACCGATCTCCGCGCATCAGGAACCAGAGCCCTGCCGAACACTCCCAGGTCAAGAGTAAGGGGAGTTTACACAGCAGGAGGCTTTGACTTTGGATTTGGAGGAGGTTTGGGATAGCACTGAGAGGTCAGAGTGCGCAAAGTTAGACTCCTTGATCCATTAGGACCCCCCTCTCTCTGCCCCTCCGGCACCACCGCTCCGCCCCTGCATTCCGGCGCTGACTTGCGCTCAGGGTTTGGAGAGGAGGCACAGAGAAAGCGCTGGTACGCGCCCGCTGCTCCACCAATTTGATATTGGACCATCACTTGCTGCACAAGCGGCACTGACTCTGTGCTCAGAGAGTGGACCCTGCCTGGATGGGGCAGAGCTACAGGGGAGATTGATTGCCCTTGGCGAATTTAAGGCAGAGAAAGGGTGCCTTCCACATTCTCCTGTGACCCGGAGCCCTGCCCTGGGCTCCAAAGTCTCTGTCCCAGCCTTGGGGGCGGAGCTGAGATAGAAACTGTTCTTATTCCTGCCGCTTATCTCCACCTGGGTAATTCAAGAGACAAAAGGCAGGGATAGGTGGGTCCCATTGACTGCCTGCCAGCTTTTGGTCAGTCTCACCCTGTACAGGTCTCCCGCGCGCTGTGCCCAGAGTGTGGAGCGCTGGGCCTTGCAGGAGGCAGCCATCAGTGGTTATAAGGCAGAGAAATTTTACGGACCCCCACATCCAGGGATTTGGGGCTAGGCCTTTGGCTCCAAAGTTTGTATCCCCGCCTTGGGGGTGGAGCCGAGATAGAAACTGCTCCCATTCCTGCTTATCTCCACCTGTGGAATTAAAGAGACAGAACAAGGGGCCTGGTGGGTCTGGCTTCAGGACAATCTCTCACTGCACAGGTCTCCTGCGCTCTGTGTCCAGAGTGCAGAACCTGCCTGGCAGGAGACACCCACGAAGGAAGTTAGCCTTAGCTGCTATAAGGCAGAGCATCTTTACATCTACCACCGTCCTGTTTCTTGTGGCTGAGCCTTGGCTCCAAAGTTTCTGTCCCTGCCTTGGGGGCAAAGCTGAGATAGGAACTGTTCCCATTCCTAACGCTTATCTCCACCTGTGCAATTAAAGAGACAGAAGACGGGGTTCCCTGGGTTTGGCTACGGGCCTGCCGGCTTCTGGCCAATCTCTGTCTGCACAGGTCTTCTGTGCTCGGTGTCCAGGCCCTGGAGTTTGCCTGGGCAGAGCCGAGCCTTGTAGGAAGCAGGCTTCAGCGAATACAAGACAGAGAGACGTTACAACCCACACACTCTGGTGACTTGGAGCTGGGCCTTCGGTTCCAAAGTCTCTAGCCCCGCCTTGGGGGTGGAGCTGAGAGAGGAACTGCTCCGCTTCCTGCCATCTATTCCCACCTGTGTAATTAAGGAGACCAGCAGGAAGGGTAGGGTAATAAGCTGTTTCCCCTCCTCTACATCTCGGACTGCTGGATCCCCAGCGGGTTGAGAGACCTGCAGACACCACCCCAGCGAAGGCTGCTGACAGAGAGCAACTCCACCTACTGGCTCAGGAAATAAATAAGACGTGTGAATACCCAAACGAAAACCTAAAGGAAAGAAACAACAACTGAGCAAAATGGGAAGAAATCAGCGAAAGAACTCCGGAAATATGAAGAAACAAACAGAAAACACACCCCCAAAGAGGAGCACCAGACCCTTAGAAACAGACAACAACCAAAACCTGGCAACTAAAATGACAGAAGAGGAATTTCGAATGTGGATCATAAGAACACTCACTGACCTGCAACAACAACTCAATAACCAACACCAAGAAACCACAAAAAGCCTCCAGGAAATGGAACAAAGGTTCAACAAAGAGATTGACACAGTGAAGAAAACTTTAACCGAAGTCCTGGAGATGAAGAATCAACTCAGGGAACTACAAAATACTGTGGAAAGTGTCAAGAAAAGGGTGGATCAAGCAGAAGAAAGAATCTCAGAGCTTGAAGATAACACCTTCCAATTAAATAAATCAGTCACAGAAATACAGTAGAGAAACAAGAGAAAAGACCAAAGCCTACAAGAGCTGTGGGATTATGTGAAAAAACCTAACGTGAGGGTCATAGGGTTAGCCGAAGGGGAGGAAGACAACACTCAGGGGCTGGACAAGCTTTTTGAAGATATAATAGAGGAAAATTTTCCAGGCCTTGCTCAAAATCTTGATATACAAGTTCAAGAAGCCCAGAGGACCCCTGGGAGATTCAATGCAAACAGGAAGACGTCTCATCATGCAGTCATCAGACTGACCAAAGTATCAACTAAAGAGGCCCTTCTAAAAGCTGTAAGACAAAAGAAGCAAGTAACATATAAAGGAAAGCCAATTCGAATAACATCAGACTCATCTAATGAGACTTTACAAGCAGGGAGAGACTGGGGCCCCATTCTCACTCTTCTGAAACAAAACAATGCCCAGCCTAGAATCCTATTCCCTGCAAAACTAAGCTTCATATATGAAGGAGAAATAAAGACATTCCCAGACAAGCAAAGCCTCAGAGAATTCACCAAGACAAGACCAGCCCTACAAGAAGTTCTCAAAACAGTGTTACACATCAAACACCATAATAGAAACTCACGAATATAAAAAAAAAAAAAACAAACAAAAAAAAACACCCAATGATTAAAGGCCAGATATCTCTATGGCTCAAGAGAGAAATCAAAGCAACAACATCCAACCCAAGAGAATGAACAGTAATCTACCTTACCTATCAGTTCTCTCAATAAATGTGAATGGCTTAAACTCTCCACTAAAGAGACATAGGCTGGCCGAATGGATAAGAAAATACAGGCCAAGTATATGCTGTCTTCAGGAAACACATCTAACCTGCAAGGATGCATATAGACTAAAAGTAAAAGGGTGGAGATCAGTATTCCAGGCAAGTGGAAGCCAAAAGAAGGCTGGTGTGGCTGTTCTAATTTCAGACAATTTAGTTTTTAAACCAACAAAAGTAGTGAAAGACAAAGAGGGTCATTACATAATGGTGAAGGGCACAGTTCAACAAAAAGAGATAACAATTTTAAATATTTATGCACTTAACTTAGGTGCACCCAGTTTCATAAAGCAAACCTTACTGGAGCTAAGCAAATGGATTAATAGCAACTCCATAATCACTGGAGATTTCAACACCCCACTGACGGCTCAAGACAGATCCTCCAAACAGAAAATTAATAAAGAAATAATGGACTTAAACAAAACTCTAGAACAATTGGGTCTGACTGACATCTACAGGACATTCTACCCCAAATCCACTGAATACACGTTCTCCTCATCAGCTCACGGGACATTCTCTAAGATTGACCATATCCTAGGACACAAAGTAAACCTCAAGAAATTTAAAAAAATAGAAATCATACCATGTATCTTCACAGATCACAATGGAATAAGGGTAGAAATCAACCATAACGGAAACTCACATTTCTACACAAAAACATGGAAATTAAACAACCTTCTAATAAATGATTACTTCATAAATGAAGAAATCAAGATGGAAATAAAAAAATTCTATGAAGAAAACGACAATGGAGAGACAAGTTATCAAATCCTCTGGGACACAGCTAAAGCAGTTCTGAGAGGAAAGTTTATCTCCATAAATGCCTATAACCAAAAGTCAAAAAGATCACAAATAGCCAATCTAATGAAACGACTCAAAGAGCTGGAAAAAGAAGAACAGACCAGCCCCAAACCCAGCAGAAGGAGTAAAATCAACAAGATCAAATCAGAACTAAATGAAATTGAAAACAAGAAAGCTATTCTGGAGATTAACAAAACAAAAAGTTGGTTCTTTGAAAAAATAAACAAAATTGACATGCCACTGGCTAAGCTAACGAAAAGCAGAAAAGAGAAATCTCTAATAAGCTTCATCAGGAATAAAAAAGGAGATATCACAACCGATCCCAAAGAGATACAAGATATAATTTATGAGTACTACAAAGATATTTATTCACACAAACTGGAAAATGTGGAGGAAATGGACAAATTTCTAGAAACACACAGCCTCCCTAGGCTCAACCAGGAAGAAATAGATTCCCTGAACAGACCAATCTCAACAGCTGAAATAGAAACAGCAATTAAAAATCTCCCTAAAAAGAAAAGTCCCGGTCCAGATGGCTTCACACCCGAATTTTACCACACTTACAAATAAGAACTAGTACCTATCTTGCAGAAACTATTCCACAACATCGAGAAGAATGGAAACCTCCCTGACACCTTTTATGAAGCGAATATTACTCTGATACCAAAACCAGGAAAGAATCCAACAAAAAAAGAAAACTACAGACCAATATCCCTAATGAATATAGATGCAAAATTTTCAACAAAATATTAGCTAACCGAATCCAGACGCTTATCAAAAAAATAATCCATCATGACCAAGTGGGCTTCATCCCAGGGATGCAGGGATGGTTCAACATATGTAAATCTATAAATGCAATTCACCACATAAACAGAAGCAAAAACAAAAACAAAGACCACATGATTCTCTGAATAGATGCAGAAAAAGCTTTTGACAAAATTCAACACCCTTTCATGATACGAACACTCAAGAAAATTGGCATAGAAGGGACATATCTAAAAATGATACAAGCCATTTATGACAGACCCATAGCCAACATCATACTGAATGGGGAAAAACTGAAAGCATTCCCACTTAGAACCGGAACAAGACAAGGCTGCCCACTATCTCCACTTCTATTCGACATACTACTGCAAGTCCTAGCTACAGCAGTCAGAAAGTAAAGTGGAATTAAAGGTATCCAAATAGGGGCAGAAGAGATCAAACTGTCACTGTTTGCTGATGATATGATATTGTATATAGAAAACCCCAAAGATTCAACCAGGAAACTTCTGGAACTGATCAATGAATTTAGCAAAGTCTCAGGATACAAAATCAATACACAGAAATCAGAGGCATTCGTATATGCCAACAACAATCAAATCGAGAACCAAATTAAAGACTCAATACCCTTCACAATAGCAACAAAGAAGTTATAGTACCTAGGAGTATACTTAACCAAGGAGGTAAAAGACCTCTATAGGGAGAACTATGAAACACTGAGGAAGGAAATAGCAGAGGATGTAAACAGATGGAAATCCATTCCATGCTCGTGGATCGGCAGACTTAACATCATTAAAATGTCTATACTACGCAAACTGATCTACAGATTCAATGCAATACCTATTAAAATCCCATCAGCATTCTTCACAGATATAGAAAAAATAATTTTATGCTTTGTATGGAACCAAAGAAGACCCCAAATATCAAGAGCAATTCTAGGCAACAAAAACAAATTGGGAGGCATTAATATGCCAGATATCAAACTATACTACAAAGGTGTTGTAATTAAAACAATCTGGTATTGGCACAAAAATAGGATTATTGACCAGTGGAACAGATGTGAGAATCCTGATATAAAACCATCTTCATATAGCCATCTAATCTTTGACAAAGTAGACAAAAACATACGCTGGGGAAAAGAATCCCTTTTCAATAAATGGTGCTGGGAAAACTGGATAGCCACTTGTAGAAGGTTAAAACAGGACCCACACCTTTCACCTCTCACAAAAATCAACTGACGCTGGATAACAGACTTAAATCTCAGGTGTGAAACCATTAGAATTCTAGAGGAAAATGTTGGAAACACTCTCCTAGACATCAGCCTAGGCAAAGAGTTTATGAAGATATCCCCAAAGGCAATCAAAGCAGCAACAAAAATAAATAAATGGGACATGATGAAACTACAAAGCTTCTGCACAGCCAAAGAAACAGTCATGAAAGTAAACAGACAACCTACAGAATGGGAGAAAATTTTTGCATCCTACGTATCCGATAAAGGGCTGATAACTAGAATATACTTAGAACTCACGAAAATCAGCAAAAAAAAAATCAAATAACCCTATTAAAAAGTGGGTAAAGGACATGAAAAGAAACTTTTCTAAAGAAGACAGAAGAATGGCCAAGAAACATATGAAAAAATGCTCAACATCCCTAATCATCAGGGAAATGCAAATCAAAACTACAATGAGATATCACTTAACTCCAGTGAGAATGGCCTTTATTAAAAAGTCTCCAAATTACAAATGCTGGTGTGGATGTGGAGAGAGAGGAACACTCCTACACTGCTGGTGGGACTGCAAACTAGTTCCACCTCTGTGGAAAGCAATATGGAGATACCTTAAAGCGATACAAGTGAATCTACCATTTGATTCAGCAATCCCATTGCTGGGCATCTACCCAAATGATCCAGTGACACTCTACAAAAAAGACACCTGCACTCGAATGTTCATAGCAGCACAATTCGTAATCGCAAGGCTGTGGAAACAGCCCAAGTGCCCATCAATTCAAGAATGGATTAATAAAATGTGGTATATGTATACCATGGAGTACTATTCAGCTCTAAGAAACAATGGTGATATAGCACATCTTATATTTTCCTGGTTAGAGCTGGAACCCATATTACTAAGTGAAGTATCCCAAGAATGGAAAAACAAGCACCAGATATATTCTCCTGCAAACTGGTATTAACTAAGTAGCACCTAAGTGGACACATAGGTACTACAGTAATAGATTATTGGGGGGCGGGCAGGTATATACATACATAACGAGTGATAGGCGCACCATCTGAGGGATGGTCATGCTGGAGACTCAGACTTGTGGGGGGAGGGGGGAAGGGCATTTATTGAAACTTTAAAATCTGTACCCCCATAATATGCTGAAATAAAAAAAAATAAAATCCATAATGAAGGCCGGGCGCTGTGGCTCACGCCTGTAATCCTAGCTCTTGGGAGGCCGAGGCGGGCGGATTGCTCAAGGTCAGGAGTTCAAAACCAGCCTGAGCAAGAGCGAGACCCCGTCTCTACTATAAAATAGAAAGAAATTAATTGGCCAACTGATGTATATAAAAAATTAGCCGGGCATGGTGGCGCATGCCTGTAGTCCCAGCTACTCGGGAGGCTGAGGCAGGAGGATCGCTTGAGCCCAGGAGTTTGAGGTTGCTGTGAGCTAGGCTGACGCCACGGCACTCACTCTAGACTGGACAACAAAGTGAGACTCTGTCTCAAAAAAAAAAAAAAAAAAAATCCATAATGAGCTCTCAAAAAAAAAAAAAGGGGGTAAAAATCATCTTGTTATTTGTTTTGAATTTGTCCCATCATTTTCCCCCCTTTTATCATCTTTCCCTATTCCTTTTGGATTAATAGCGAGCATTCATACTCCATTTTACTTATACAATTGACTTATTGACATTAACTCTTTGCTTTATTTGTAAGAGGTTGCCATCTGCTTTATATTTTTCTTTACCTTGTTGTATGATAAGATGTCAAATATGAAACCTTAAAATCACTATGAGTGAAAAGTGATAGGGTAGGCATCTCCAAACTCCCATCCCTTCACAAAAACACTGAATGATCAGAAACTATCTGAACCAACTTTGTGTGGGCTCTGGCAATACTACAAAGTTTATAGCAACCAAGAATATTCTGAAGAAAAAAAAAAAACTTAAAAGCTGGTAGGAATGCTTTGTGGTGATCTTACTCACAATTGCTGCCCCTCTTTGGATTGTCAACAGTCTTAAATATGGTAGCCCATATTCCCGGCACAGGACTTTGGTCTCTGGTTGCATATGATGCAGATATATTATTTGCAAATAATTATATTTTTATGTTCTAAACTGTTTAGGCCTGCCTGAAGGACTGACACAAGACACTTATCTGTTTCATTTAACTCAGAATTCCCTAATTGTGAAAATGTGATGAGCTTTACTTGAAATCATTGTAAGGTAAATTAAAAAACTCACAGCCACCTGAGCAAAAAAAAAAAAAAAAAATGGCTGAAATATACAATAGACTACCTAACACTTGGGAGGAGATGCCATGGAGAGAGATTATTTGGGAAAGTAGGACATTAAAAAGTACCCATACATGCTGGGGAATTTAAAAGCCATGTGCATGCCCAGGAAAAGATGCAATTATGGGAAATACCTGAGAAGATCCTAATATTTCACATTTAAAAAACCTCTAGGCTCAATGTAAGCAGGAAAAGAAGGCTAAGACAGATATGAAAATACTTTGGTAAGTATTAAGGGAGTGCCCATGCCAATCTGCAAAGTTTGGAAGAGGTATATCTTGGTCTAACTCCTCATGCTCAAGGAAATCTCTGTTAAAACACTAATGAAATATAAGCTATGGGAACAAATATTTCAATGAATATGCACATCAAGCAATACAGTTTCTGCAAAAATAGTTTGGAAAGTGACTAAACAAATGGATGACTACAGTTTTCAATAATCAAAAATAGCAAACTTCAAGGAGGATGATAAATCTGATTTCTAGAGTTACCACATTATAATATTCAAATATAGAGTTTCCAACAAAAGAAAATCAGAAAGCATACAAAGAAACAAGAAAGGATAGACATTTTTTCTGTTCTTTTTTATTTCAGCATATTATGGGTGTACAAATGGTAAGGTTACATATATTGCCCTTGCCTCCCTCCCTCCTGGAGTCAGAGCTTTAAGTGTGGCCATCCTCCAAACGGTGCGCCTCACACTCATTATGTATGTATATACCCATTCCCTCCTCCACCATCCCACCTGCCTGACAGCCAATAAATGTTATTCCTATATGTCCACTTAGGGGTTGATCAGTTAATACCAATATTCTATCCATTCTACTAAGTGAAGTATCCCAAGAATGAAAAAGCATAGACTTTTTGATGGAAAAAAATTAGTTGACAAAATTCATCCTTAATAAAATATAGGAAGTTGAATTACTAAGCAAAGACATTAAAATATTTTCAATATGCTCAAGTAGCTAAAAGAAACCATGAAAACAATGCAAGAGCAAAATGAGAATACCAATAAACAGATAGGAATAATAGAAAAGCAACAATATGCACATTCTAGAACTGAAAAGTATAGTAACTAAAATGAAAAATTCACCAGAAGGATTCAATAACGTATTTGCACAGACAAAAAAAAAAGTTAGTAAACTTGAAGACTGGACACATAAAACTATCATATCTGAAGAGAACAAAGAAAAAAAGAATGAAGAAAAGTTGACAGGACCTAAGGGACCTGTGGGACACTATCAAGTGAGCAATCATACCCATTATTGAAGTTCTAGAAGGAGAAAAGAAAGAAAGAGGATAAAGACTATTTGAAGATATAAAATAATGTCTGAAAACTTCCTAAATTGGTACAGGACACGTGTGTACACATCCAAGAATCCCAGTGAATTCCACGTAGAATAAAATCAAAGAGATCTTTATTGAAATATATTATAATCAAACTTTTAAAATCTAAGGATAAAGAGAAAATATTGAAAGCAGCAAGAGAGAAGAAACATGTTGTGTATAATGGATCATCAATAAGATTTATAGCCAGTTTCTCAGCATAAACTCTGAAAGCCATAAGGCAGTAGGATAATGTTTAAAATGTTCAAACAAAACAAACAAATACAAGAACACTTTGAAGTGTAAATTTTATATCAGGCAGAACTCTCCTTCAAAAACGATGAAGTTGAGACATTTTCAGACATATAAAAGCTGACAGTCTTTTACCAGAAGACCAGCCCTACAAGAAATGCTAAAGGTAATCATTCAGGTTGGAAAAAGGGTACTAGGTAATAACTTGGTGTACAAACAAGTAAAGATCTCTGGTAAAAGTAAATGAATAGGTAAATATAAAAGCCAGAATTATCATATTTATAATTTGTAACTCCACTTTTTATTGCCTACATGATTACAAAGACAAATGAATAAAAATAATTAAAATCTATTTCACAGGACATAAACCATATAAAGATGTAACTTGTGACATCTCGTGACAACTTGTGACAATAACAACACGGTAGAGGGCATATGGAACTGTACAGGAATATAGTTTTTTCACGCTATTGAATTTCTTCCTTCTCAAGTGAGTGTGACTGCCAGGCTTTTTGTATCTTTCTTATTCCATGGCCTAGTATGTGCCTGCAGGCCAAAACATGAGATGTTGGTAGTGCTCACCACTAAATTTTCTTTCCTAATATATCACAGTTTTGTAATAAATACCTATTATCCAGTATCTGAAAATAATGGTTTCATATATTTCATCCCATTTTATAATTCTCAGCAGGGGATAGCTGTTCTACCATAGCGCCTAAAACAATAGCTTTTTTTTTCTTTTTTAACCTATACACACATATATTTATATATTTATGTGTGTAATATATGTAAACATTTAAACATGTCCTAGAAAATTTAGTAATTCCTTAGAAAGCATGAAGTCTTTCAACCCTTTGCTTTTTTTAGTTTATCCATTTTAATATATTGTTAACATATTCATCTCAAAGAATATTCAGTTTGAAATAAGTAGCCAGTATCATCTTTTTGAAATTTCTAAGAGTCATTTATAAAAGTATGACTGTTTTTAAAAATCATTTAAAACAATTTCTAATGATTTAAATTCTATTTTGTTTTAGTGATCATTTGACTAGAGTTCAATTGCCAAGTCTAAGCTTGCACCTCAATATTTGCTGTTCTTTGCTTCATTTTAAGAAACAATTTTCATAAACATTATTGAGGTTATAGCATCTATAACTGTGAAAAATCTAATTAAAATGCAATAGTAACTTTTGCCAGACTGCATTTTCTTATATTTTCTGGAATTTGAAACATAGTGTGCACACACACATAAAAGATACATATTATGAGAAAACATGTATTTTCTGTGGTGATTACTTTTTCAAAAGACAGTTTCTGGCAGCTGCAGGCACTCACACTTTCAGTAACACGCTCACAGTAATTTTGCTGTCATCAGAAATACATAACTTAGGAGTGGGGCAAAATGGCTGACTGGAGACATCACTTACTGTACTCTCGCAGAAGGAAGGAAGAGTTTCAGAGAAAGGAGAGGGGAGAAAGGACACAGCTCAGGTGTAGGTCAGAGGAAGAAGTACTAGAGCCTGCTGCGGACCTCAACGAGGAAAATTACAAAGCAAAGAAGGAAGAGGAAATAGGAAAAATAAACAAAAATATATTGATGAGGATCAAACGCAGAGAGGCTTAGAGCCCAGTGAAGGGTTAAGAGGATATCCCTTTCTCCTTCCCATACTCCATTGTTGATCAGTAGTCTACCAAGTTACTTGGAAGCTTTTCCACTTCCTTGAGCCCAAGCAAAATGACAACCACAGAATCGTGGGTAGATCTTGTGTGGTCCCAGAACTTATACATTCTTTACAAGGTTCCCCTCCAAGGAGTGTGACCTGAGAGGCCAGAGAGCTGGCTTTCATCCATTCAGACAATAATCCTTCCCTGCTCCTTCCCAACAACTGCAACAGGAAGAGTAGTTTGAGCTGATAATTTGGTGAGTGCCCACCTAACCCCAGCTGGCATGCATCCAGTTGGGTTTCCACAGTGGGTTGGGCCCACATCTTTCCCCCTGAGTACCTACAGTGGACCCAGTGTGCTGATCTGGAAGCTCAATGTCTGCCAGAATTTCCTGGAGATGTATTCCAGCTAGTCTGACATGCAGGCTGGATCCCATGCCCCCAGGAATCAAGCAGGATGCCAGGGGACACAGGGGAGAAATGTGTGAGCTTAACTCATGAGGCAAGGAAGCCCACATAGATAGAACTGATGGAAGAATACAGTGGGAATCCAAGATGCAGTGATATGGGAAAGCACCCATCCCCCCTCCATAGGAAGGCCTGTTGGACTAGGGTGGGTCCTCTGGTAGGGAAGATTCCAGTCCATGGTGCCAAAGCAGTCAAGTGTGCTGCATACAGGCACCCATTTGCAACGGGATGTCAAAGGGCAGGGGTAACACAACAGGGATGGAGTTCACTCTCACTAGCCAGTTGGGAAATTGTGGCCACTTCCTCACAGCAGCCTTCTTAGTTTGGAAAGTCTGCCTTGACCTTTTTCCAGTGGCTTTCTCTAGCAGCCGGGAAAACAACATTTGAGCCCTGCTGAGGCTTTGCAAAGCCTTCCAGGCTTGCCCAACCTAACCATGCCCAGCCTCACTCCTCCCCCTACCTCTGCTGTGTTTGGGAACATGCAATTCCCTGGGAAATGCAGGGCCCCTCTCAAAGCCTGGGACATTCAAGTGCTTTTCCTGAGGGACTAGAGATTGTTACAGACACAAAAATACCATCTCTGCAGTTGGCTCTTTCCTGCAAGCATCAACCATTGACAGATAGAACAATTCCATAGCTCATTACAGCATCTATCAACTCAATCAAACAGGGCATGTCTGATTCTTACAAACATCACCCACCATCTCGGAGATTAAGCTGGGTGTTCCAATGCAATTCATACTGTTGTTGTGAAGACAGCAGGATAGAAGCAACCCAAAGGGACACTGCTTTATAAGAGAGAATCCAAAGTTACAGGAAGCTCAATCTGTGAGGGGTCTCGGTCTTCCGCTGCAGACCTCCGGCTGACTGGGGAGCTGCTCAGAGTCTGTGCTGAGACATTCCACCAGAGAACAATTGTAGCATAGATCTGGTGGGTGCCAATCCAAGGTAACTTCAACTGACACAATCCTGATTTCTCTGGCACACAGAGATAGGTCCACTTGGGACTCAGGCTTCTAGCAGTAGCCTTGGCTTCATCCCCACCAGGCAAGGGAGGGAACAGATGCTCCCCCATATCATGCCCTGTTACTGGTGACTGAGCACACCTCCTCCCTGGTGTGGGAACTGAACAGAGGAGGAATCCCAGACGTCACAGGCACCACTTGGAAAGACCAGGGAAAGTGCCTCCATCAGTATTAGGTGTAGGGGGAGACTCTGGCTGACCAGCAACTCTGGCTCACCTATGGGGACCCTGTGCCACTGAGACAATATTTACCCTGCATGACTTCATTTGCAGTCCCCATATCAGTAGACTAGCCCCCTATAAGAGCAGTGCTATCTCCCAAATCCCCAGAGCTAATTCTGAAGCCCTTGCTGTACCTGAGTCTGAGGCTCTGCCTTTGTAGCTCCAAGTCCCCCACTGGGCCTTATATTCCACCCCTGAGACTCCAGAGTTTTGACTGGACTGCAAGATCCCACCACTAAGTATCCACCACTACTTCTGGGCCAGCAGAACATTCCCAAAGTCCAGCAATTAATTCCAGACCCTGTAGCCCTGAAAGCTGTTACTCCTTGTCTTAGTCTAAGAGAGTTCCCAACAAAGGAGAACAGGTGCCCTACAATATTATTAACCCAGAGCCAAGAGAGGGGGAGCCATTTGAGAAGAAACTAGAAAAACACCTGGCAGATGAAAAAAGAAGAGAGTTTTATACAACCAAGAGATCACAATGGAGCAATAATAGTAGACTCCATCCACAAGGAAATTGCAGAAATGACAAAAATGGAATTTAGAATATGGATGACAAATAAGCTGAATGAAATTGAGGAGAAAGTTTAAAAACCAACAAAAAGAAGCAAAAAAAAAATATTTCAGGAAATCAATTAAAAAAATAAGAAAGTCACTAGAGAGCTAGACAACATTGGAAAAAATACAGTAGAACATAAAGAAATGAAAGTCATTTAAGGAATTTAAAAACACAGTAGACAGTTTCAACAACAGGCTAAACCAAGAAGAAGAATAAATCTCTGAGCTTGAAGACAAGGCTCTGAAAATAACCCAATCATTCAAAGAGGCAGAGAAGAATATGAAAATGCCTGAGTAATCAGTGAGAGAGATATGTGAAGTGAACTAAAATTTGAATTATAGGTATCCCTGAAGGAGAATAAGAAAGCTAAAAGCACGGAAAGCTTACTTGAATAAATTATTGAAGAAAATGTCCCTGGTTTCACCAGAAATTCTGACATACAGATATAAGATGGACAACGAACACTGGGAAAATTCATACCAAATAGGTCATCTCCAAGACACGCAGTAATTGACCTTGCCAAAGTAAAAATGAAGGACAAAATTCTGTAAGCAGCAAAATGGAAACCTCAAATAACCTACAAAGGAAAACCCATCAGGCTAAATGCAGACTTCTCAGTGAAAATCTTACAAGCCAGAAGGGTTTGGGGTCCCCTCTTCAATCAACTAAAACACAGCAACCTCTAGCTTAGAATTTTATATCCTGCAAAACTACGATCCACAATGGATGGAGAAACTAAGTCTTTTTCAGACAAGTAAACACTGAGGGAATTTGCAATGACCAGACCTGCCCTGCACAAAATAGTCATAACAACATTGTACACAAATAAGCACAACACATACCCACCAGCATAAAAATCAGCTAAAAAGAAACCCCCAAACTCATAACTTTTATAAAACAATAGAACAAAGCAATAAGGGACTACTCAACAGCATGCAAAGATACACATTCCACATATCAATGTTATCACCTAACTTTAATGGACTGAATGCTACTCTCAAAAGACATAGGCTGGCTGAATGGATGAAAAAAAACACAACTCAAGTAACTGCTGTGTTCAGGAAACACATCATAACCACAGGACACAAACAGGCTCAATGTGAAAGGATGGAAGAAAATAGTCCATGCAAATGGAAATCAAATAGAGCAAGTAAAGCCATTCTAAAATGAGATAAAATTGACTTTAAGCCAACAAAGGTAAAAAAAAAAAGACAAAGAGGGTCATTATATAATAGTAAAGGCAGAAACTTGACAAGAACACCTAACAATTCTAAATATATATGCACCCTACACAGGAGCTCCCAGATACATAAAGCAAATTTTACTAGAGCTAATAAAAGAAACAAATAGCACCATCATAATTGCCTGGAACCTCAACACCCTACTGTCAGAGCTAAAAAAGTCATCAAAGCAGAAAATAAATGAAGAAACAATGGGCTTAAACCAATCTCTAAATCAAATGGACTTAATAGATATTTAGAGTACTTTCCTTGGCTGTGCTGCACAGCCAAGGAAGCCATCAGTAGAGCAAATAGACAACCCACAGAGTTGGAGAAAATATTTGCTCTCTACATCTCTGATAAAGGTCTAATAACAAGAATCTATCTAGAACTTAAAAGAATTAACAAGAAAAAAGCAAACAATACCATCAAGAAATGGGCAACAGAAATGAAAAGAAACTTCTCCAAAGAAGACAGAATAATGGCATTCAAACATATAAAGAAATGCTCAACTTCTCTAATTATTAGAGAAATGCAAATCAAAACCACAATGAGATACCACCTAACCCCAGTAAGAATGGCCTACATCAAGAAATCCCAAAACAACAAATGCTGGTGAGGATGCAGAGAGACAGGAACACTCCTACACTGCTGGTGGGACTGCAAATTAGTACAACCTTTGTGGAAAAGAATTTGGAGATACCTCAAACAGCTAGAAATAGAAATACCATTCGACCCTGCAATAGCATTGTTGGGCATCTACCCAAAAGAGCATAAGACATTCTATTATAAAGATATCTGCACCCGAATGTTTATAGCAGCACAATTCACTGTTGCACAGTCATGGAAGCAACTCAAGAGCCCATCAATTCATGAGTGGATAATTAAAATGTGGTATATCCTCACAATGGAATATTACTCAATCCTAAGAAATGACGGTGAGCTAGCACCGTTTATGCTATCCTGGATTAAGCTTAAGCCCATTATCCAAAGTGAGGCAACACAAGACATGGAAGATGGGCCCTACATCTACTCGCCATCAAATTAGTACTGACTGATTAAAACTATGGTTTTCAAATGTTGCCAATGCTCACCAGGGATTCGGGAGGGGGGGACGCAATCTTAGGGAGGTGGCGAGTATTTTGGAAGGGAAAGGCATAACTCTAACCCTTCTTAGGGAGAGGCAAAGATATACAATGTAACCAAAATGATAAAAAAAAGAAAAATCAAAACAAAACTTATCGGGCGGTAGGGAGGAGGAGGAAAGAGGTGTATGCTTCCATAACGTGTGTGATGCACACCACCAGGGGATTGGACACATCGGGGGGATGGGGGGCAGGGGCAATATTTGTGGACACATGGGGGGGGCAGGGGCAATATTTGTAACCCTGACAATATTTGTACCTCCATAATATGATGAAAGAAATAATTAAAAAATAAAATAAAAAAAGAAAGGAAAATAAATAAATAAATAAATAAATAAATAAATAAACTCTGTACATATGGAGACATGGCTGAATCAAGCTATTTAATGTATGTAGTACCTCACATACTTATTATTTTTTTTATGATGAGAACACTTAAAATCTACTCTCTTAGCAATTTTCAAGAATAAAGACATGTTTATTAACTATAAAAAAAAATAGAGTACTTTCCACCCCTAAGCAACAGAATACACTTTATTCTCAGCAGAACATGGAACATTCTCCAAAACTGATCATATCTTAAGCCACGAACCAGGTACTAACAAATTCAAAATAATTGCTATCATACATTGGACCTTCTCAGACCACAGTGCAATAAAACTAGACATCAATCACAAGAGAAACATTCAAACCTAACCAATTTCATGGAAATTAAACAGCCTGCTTCTGAGTTATTTTGGGATCAGGAATAAAATTAAGATATAAATCAAAAATTCTTTGAAGTGAATGATAAAGGGGACACAAGCTATCAAAATCTATGGGACATAGCAAAAGAATTCTCAGGGGAAAATTCATAGCCTTAAATTCCTACATAAAAAAAAAAAAAAAAAAACAGAAAGTTCACAAAGTAGCAACCTTGTCATATCTCAAGGAACTAAAAAAGGAAAGTCAAATGAAATTCAAAGCCAGCAGAAGAAAAGAAATAACAAAGGTCAGTGCAGTACTAAATGAACTGGAAAAAATACAAAAGATCAATGAAACAAAAAGTTGGTTATTTGAAAAGGTAAACAAAATAAAGTGACCTCTTGTTTGATTAGTCAAGAACAGATGAGAAAGGACACAAATAAGGTCAATCAGAAATGAAAAAAGGTGGCATCACAAGTGATACCACAGATCAAAACAATATCTGTAAATATCTATGCACATAAAATAGAAAACATAGAGAAAATGAACAAGTTCCTGGAAACACAAAACCTTCCATGACTTAACTAGGAAGAAATACAACTCCTGATGTGCACACTAATGAACAGTGAGACCAACACAGTGAAAAAAAACCTCCCAACAACAACAACAGCAAAACCTGGACCAGATGGATTCACAGCTGAATTCTAACAGGCCTACAAAGTAGACCTGGTACTCATAATACAGAAATTATTCCATAATACTGAGATGGAGGTAATCCTCCTGAACTCATTTTACAAAGCCAGTGTCAACTTGATACCAAAGCTAGGAATGCACACAAGAAAAAAAGAAAAGTACAGACCAATATCCCTTATGAATATAGAAGCAAAAATCTTCAATAAAATACTAGCATATTGAATTCAATGGCACATAAAAAATGAAAAGATCCACCAGGACCAAGTGGGCTGCATCCCAGGGATGTGAGGATGGTTCAACATATGTAACTCCATAAATGTGATCCACCACATAAACAAAAGCAAAAACAAAGACTATGTGATCATCTCAATAGATTCAGAACAACAACAACAACAACAACAACAAAAAACATTTGACAAAAACAAGCACCATTTCATGATAAAAACCCTCAACAAACTAGGCATAGAAGGGATATATAACAGAATTATAAAAACCATATATGAAAAACTCACAGACAATATCACACTGGATGGGGAAAAGTTGAAAGCATTCCCATTAATAACTGGAAAAATACAAGGATGCCCACTGTGAACACTTCTATTCAACCTAGTACAGAAAGTCATAGCCAGAGAAATCAGGCAAAACAAAGAAATTAAGGGTATCCAAATCAGGAAAGAGGAGGTCAGACTATTACTCTTCACTGGCAACATGATCTTGTATCTAGAAAACCAAAAGATTATATCAAGAGTCTCCTGGAACTGATAAATAAATTCAGCAAAGTTTCAGGATACAAATCAATGTATATAAATTAGTAGCATTTCTATATGCCAATAACAGTCAAGCTGAGAGTCAAATCAAAGACTTAATACCATTCATGGTAGCTATTATATACAGAGAAAATAAATTATTTAACAATATACTTAACCAAATGGTGAAAGATCCTACAAAAAGGAATTATGAAAAGCTCAGGAAAGAAGTCACAGAGGATACAAACAAATGGAAAAATACATCATGCTCATGGATTGTTAGAATATCCATGCTACCCAAGGTGATTTACAAATTCAATGCAATCCCCATCAAATTACCAACCTCATACTTCACAGATCTATAAAAAATAATTCTATTCTTCATTTGGAACCAGAAAAGAGCCACAATAGCCAAAGCAATCTTAAGCAAATAGAATAAACCTAGAGATATCACATTACCAGACTTCAAACTATACTGCAAGGCTACAGTAATCAAATTTGTACCCCCATAATATGATTAAATAAAAGGAAGAAAAAAAATAAAAACATTATTAAAAAAACAAAAACAAACAAACAAAAAAACAGCACGGGATTGGTACAAAAATAATGACATAGACCAAGGGAAAAAAACAGAGAACCCAGAGATAAAACCATCTACCTACAACCAGTGAATCTTCAGCAAAGCATACAAGAAGGTACACTGGGGAAAACAAGCCTTATTCAATAAATGGTGCTGGGAGTATTGGATAGCCACGTGCAGAAGAATGAACAGAACCCCTACATCTCACCACTCACAAAAAATAATTCAAGATGGGTAAAACACTTAAATTGAAGGCATGAAACAATAAGAATTCTATAGGAAATTTTAGGAAAACTCTTGTAGATATTGGCCTAGGCTAAGAATTTACGGCTAAGACCCCAATGACAATCACGGCAACATCAGCAATTAATAAACGTGATTTTGTTAAGCTAAAAGGCTTCTGCACAGCTAAGGTAGCTATCAACAGAGCAAATTGGCAACCCAACAGAGTAAGAAAATATTCACAAGCTACATATCTAATAAAGGGCTAATAACCAGAATTTACAAAGAACTCAAGCAAATCAGCAAGAAAAAAATGAACAATTCTATTAAAATGTTGGCGGAAGACAGTTAACAGAAGCTTTACAAAAGAAGAAAGACAAATGGCCAATAAACATATGAAAAACTGCTCAATGTCACTGATCACCAGGGACATGCAAATTAAAACCACAATGCCCTAGTTAGAATGTTTTTTTTATTAAAAATTCCAAAAGCAATAGATGCTGGCATGAATGTAGAGAGAAAGGAATGCTTATACACTATCGATGGGACTGCAAATTATTGCAACTCCTGTGGAAAACGGTATGGAGATTCCTCAAAGAACTAAAAGTACACCTACTATTCGATCCAGCAATCTCTCTATTGGTTATATCCACTCAAAGGAGAATAAGACTTTTCATTACAAAAAGGCACCTGTACTCGAATCTTTATTGCAGCACAAATCACAATTGCAAAGATGTGGAATCAACCAAAATGCCCATCAATTCTTGAGTGGATGAATAAAATATTGTGTATTTACACCATGGAGTACTACTCAGACATAAAGAAAGATGAATTAATACATTTTGCAAGAATCTAGATAGAACTAAAGACCATTCTTCTAAGTAAAGTATCTTAAGAATGGAAAAACAAACACCACACGTACTCACTATTAAATTGGAACTAACTGATTAGCACACATGTGCACAGAGGGAAGTAAAACTCAGGGGAAATCAACCAGGAGAAGGGGAGGAGAAAGAGAGGGGAAAACACCTACCTAATCGGTATAATGAACAGTATTTGTGTGATAGGCACACCTATAGCCATGACTCGAGCATTACAAATGTGATCCATGTAACCTAAAACTTTTGTACCCCCTTAATATTTTGAAATTAACAAAAAAGTAATGTAAAACTTAACTGGAAAAAATTAGACTGGTTATTCAATAAGCCTACCTGTAATTATGCATGTAAAAGAATGCTTCCTCTGAAAGTGGTAGCTAATTGTAAAGACAATTATTTTTACATTTATTTTTGAGATTCATCTTAAAAACAATCTTGTGCCTAACAAAAAACAACCCATATTATTCTTTCATCAAATATATTTTAACTGTGTCCTTACTATGTGCCAGATACTATTCTAAACATTGGGGATAGCATACAGCATAAATCATAATTGATCTCTGTTTCTGTGGGATTTAGCTCAGAGAAAAGTAGAGAGATTCAAATGGATAAATATTAAATAAGACAGCCTGATAAGTTATTCAATATAAGAAACTCTGAAAGCCGGTAAAACACATAGGAAACATACTAATGCAAATCTAGGTAATCAGGGGAAAATTCCTATAGAAGGAGATAGGTGATCTGAGATCTAAAGCATGAGATGTGAGAAGTCAAAGAATATTAGACACAGGAAGTGAAAATGTTTCAGGCATAGGCAATAGCAGTTTAAACTTTACAATCTCTTACTTAGATCAGAGCCTGTGAGTTTTGAAGTTCTTGGGAGCTGTAGAGTGTTCTGCGTTGGAAGAGGAATGCAAGTTGCAATCAGGAAGTACTTCCACCTAAGCATTTCTGGTAAATACCCTAAGGATATTTCTGAATGTTCAAGCTTCAGTAATTTTCTCATTTTAAATAGTCATGTTCATATTTATTTTTGTATTTTTGTCCTTGTTTTATTTTTCCTAAATAATGCTACCAGATTATTTAAGATTTGAGCCCCGTAATAATTGGATTCCCCCTTACACAACAAGTTAGAGTTGAAAAGTTGAAAGAATGAATTAGAAAGACCAAGGTTTAAATACAGGGTCTACCAGTTGCAAGCTATGTGGCTTTGTGCATATCTTGGAATGTCTTTAAGCTTCAGTTTCTTAAAGTAAAAATGAAGATAATAATGCCTCCTCAAAGGATATTTTTATAGAGTTTATGAAGTGTGTGCATATAGTGAATGACACATGTGTATTAGGGAGGCCAAATAGCAGCAGTGATTGTCATGGCATTCTCACAATGGAAAGTGCTGCTTACATGTTAGTGACTGAATGAAAATGGTGTGACTGGCACAGGAAAACCATCCCCAACTTGATAAATACATGTCACTAATGACAAGGATCCTGGAATGCATAACCATGTTTGTTTTGTTCAACCCTAGATACCCAGCCCCTAGCATATGGGTAGCATATGTAGTACCTGTTTAATGAATAGTGTTGAATGGTAATATATGGTTATGAAGGGAATCTTATTACACCAATTTTCTGATATAATGGTATACTTGAGCATAAGCTATCAAAGAAATATTTTAACTGATTGGCATCACCCCCTTAGTTAATAGTCGTTTGTAATTATATAGGTTTCTTTAAAATGTGTCTGTCTATATAGGCATCTCTATCAAAACAACACAACTGTATAAATAATTTTAAAATAGTCAAAAAGTTTGTTATTGATAAGAAATGCTTAAAACTACAAATACACCAGATTAAATATGCTTGGCAATTGCCAACATATCCACTATTCATGTGTCTTCATGCATCTTCCATGAGATCTTTAGGATGGCAAGTCTTATGGACTTTGTCTTTTACTCATTTTCATCTCTCTCATTCATTTTTCACAACTATGACATATGCTTAATGTATAACTTTTATTGACTAGTCTCTTAAAACTTTACTTTATTACTGGAAATTTACTTTCATTATCTGAGGAGTGAGAGCAGGAAAGGAACCAACACTGATGAGATACCTCCTCTGTGATAAGCATTTTACAGACATGCACTTATCCTTCACAGCAGCCTTGTGAGGTGAGTTTTATAAAAGAGTAGATATTTTCCTATTTTAGAAGGATTGAACACCAAATGAACACACTTACATTATTTATGTAAGAAATGACCTCTTAGATTAAATATGAGGATAGCATGTGTGTATCTGTACACACCTCTATTTATATGCATCTGTGTGTGGCACTCCAGTGGATTTTTGATCATGGGCCTCAATCTGAAGATCTCAAATGTTGAAGATTGTTTGATGTACAAATGTATTGGAAAGTATTGTTCAAAGTTATTTGAAAACCTTCAGAGGCAACAACCAGATTTGTTATGATTAATTATATCTAACATTAATTGTAAAACCTTGCATATGCTTAATTGTAATCCTAAAGTAAAACATGTGGAAAGAATAAGTACACAGTGAACTATTACTTGGCAATTGGTATTACTTAAAGACTGACTTCTTGCTCTCTTTATTTTTTCAATTTTTATTTTTTTCCCAGCCACACCTATGGCCACAGGTGTCACTTATTTGTATTATTGTTGCAGTGATTTGGAGAGCTGTCATTCAACTGACCATAAAACAGCCACTACATTTATTAACTTTCCCCTGGGCCGACAGATTACTTTGTATAGCTGTCTCTAATCATCAATAATGCCACATATTCTGGTCTTAGATTTTTCACTTTAGAATTTACCTATGACCCTGGATTTTCTAGAATAGTTGGTCTATCTCAATTGAAATATAAAAGACTTCTCGGATCTATTTTGCTAACTTAAATTGTCCCAATTGAAAGCATTTTTATGTTTTCTAAGAGGCATTTGGCATCGGGTTACTGTCCAACAACATTATATTCTAAACAATTCATGGCTTTTCCTTAACCTGTATTTTCTTTTTTTTTTTTTTTTTTCTTTTTTTTGAGACAGAGTCTCACTCTGTTGCCTGGGCTAGAGTGCCGTGGCATCAGCCTAGCTCACAGAAACCTCAAATTCCTGGGCTCAAACAATCCTCCTGCCTCAGCCTCCCAGGTAGCTGGGGCTACAAGCACGCGCCACCATGCCTGGCTATTTTTTTTCTCTTTTTAGTTGTTTGGCTAATTTCTTTTTACGTATACGAGAGGCAGGGTCTCGCTCTTGCTCAGGCTGGTCTTGAACTCCTGACCTCAAGCAGTCCTCCCGCCTGGGCCTCCCAGAGTGTTAGGATTACAGGCGTGAGCCACCGCGCCCAACTTCATTCTGTATTTTCAACATCATCCTCTCTGCTGTCAGCTAAGCAGGTAATATTCAACCTGGTTGGAGTCAGGCTGGATGAGAACATTGTTCATGATTTTGAACCCCTAAAAGGAAAGCCCCTCAGAGAAAGAAAATTTTCTGAGATAAAAGAAGACAATAAATGACCCAAGTCAAAGGAGAGGTTGAGGACTAAAAATGAAAAGAGAGATGCAATCAGAATCTGAGAGCTTGAGACTGAGAGAGTGGGAATATATGAGGAATAGAGTAAATTAGGTGGATCTAGAATATGTGTTGAGATCCAGGGATGAAACACCACTCTTCATCTGCAACTCAGACCTCATCAGACTATTCTCATTTCTGCTAGCACACTACACATTTTGATTCCTATGGTCACACAACTCAGACTACCTGGAGTCCCTTTTCTTAATTTCTTTGCAATGTGAAAACCTATTTAACCTTCAGAAGTCAAATCAAATGCTACCTGTTCTCCCAAATTTTCCTTTATGTTATCTTATGCGTATTCATTGTTATATGATCTCTCTGAATATTTAATTTGTAACTGTTTTAACACTCATGTCAGCTGGTGAGACATTGTGAAATGTTCCAGACATTCCTATTACCACAGGTACCACTTAAAAAAAGCTGTCCTCAATCCAAACTCAGGTTATCTTTTCAAGTTTCACCTACCTACCACTTCCCTATACACTCAAGATTTAGCTTCTTCTATTTTTAGCTCTCCAGCCTCAGATTCTTGAACAGCTTGGATTTGAATGTTTAACTTCCATCCTTTTTATTTTGCCATATAAAAATCTGATAGCCCTATACCATACTCTTTACCTTTGGCTTGACCTGAAAACTGCATGGGATGTACCTCTTCCTGAGCTCCATGACTTACAACATGCTTTGTCTCTAACTTAGACTCCTGAAATTCTATGAACTATGTCTCAGGGGCTCTTCATGAACAACAAAAGACATTAGATATGATATATGCAATACTCAATAAAAAATTACTAACCAATAGTGGAAAGTAAATTAAATTTCAGTTATTAATTATTTTCTCAAAATCTTTGACTTTTAGAAATGCTACAAATCAAAATAAGTGTAAATTAATATGTTATGATATATTTTGAACCAATATGTGAGACTCTGATTAAAATATTAAAAACACATAAATTTAAATGCATTTTTTATTGTAAAACTACAGTCATGGTTGAGTGGCCTTTCAATATTGCAACCACAATATTGACCAACTCCTGCTGGTCAGCGGGAGTATTTTCTTAGAGCTGTGATCTGAAAAAACTGAAGAATGACTAAGTGAAGCAGGCTTAATCTGCTTCATGAGTTTTTATTCTGCTAATTAAATATCCATGGACCCAAAGTCAACATGCCAGCAAAGAGCCTTGTCCATTTCTTTTGAATGACCTCATCTGACTGTGAGTGAGCTTCACTATCTTGGAAACAAATTGCTCCTCTTCTCAGAGTAACCCTAAGAGAATTCAGCAACTATGAAATGCATCTAAAATCCTGTCAAGAAGGAGACATGATACTTTCCTTGATTAACAGGGTTAAGAACATCGTGTGTTTATAGACATCCATTCCAGGAAAAAAAAAAAAATTAGTAAAACCTTTCTCTGTTATACTGTCGCTAAATCAGTCAGGAAATTCTGATCAGGCTTCCTAGCAATTGGAAGCCACACAAAAGAAACAGCATGTATAGCAAATATGAAACTAATTCAGCTATTGTCTGAATTAGACCACTAATTCAGATATTGTCTTAGTAATGAGACCAATGACTTTGCAAGTGTATATTGATGAAATTACAAAACGACTTTTTGGGCAAAGGGAAGTTATAGTTACCTGTTACTTAGAAGGCTTAAAGTATATTTGTTCCAAGGTCATTTTGGTATTATAATTTTGTTAATGTGCTTCTCCCCCTGGGCAAAGTAACTAAATCATATATATACTTTTAGGTTCATGTTTACTTTAAAACAAAACAACAAAAATGCTGTTGTGATTCTGATCTTTAGATTCTCTTAACTCTTCATTTTGCAATGCTTTGACAAACCAACTGTGCTGTCAAGTTTAGAATTTAAATAGACTTTCACAAAAAGCTTCATGCACAGCAGCTATAATGTCAGCAACCAACTCCATCTTTGTTTTCTGTCTTTAAACAGAGAGCATAGACTCAAGATGGCCCTTTCCAGTCACAGCTTGGGAGGTAGATTGTAAGGGTGGTAATTCCTGTCTATGGGAAGCCAAACAGAATTATAAGACAGAATGTGTGGTGGAAGAAGCAAATACATTCCCCAAGGAGTTGGATTGATACTACTTTTTGGGGAAAGATTGCTGTTGTTTTATAATAATCCTTGTTATATAATGTAATTTAAGCTCTGTATGACACAAAATTTGGTCGCTGAGCACCAACACATACTGATAATAAGATCAAACTGAAAATCCTTTTTGAAATTTGGAATGTTTATGGAAATTTCAAAAGGCCATATTCCTTCATCGGCCTGGTTAAGGCACAAAGGAAGATAGGAAACAGAGAAGAGATTGAAAGGGTGATAAACCAATAATCCACTGCTGGGTGAGGTATGCCAGGGGAAAAAGATACAAAAGGACAAAACTGAAGAAAGAAAGAATTGAGGGAAGAAAGGAGACAATGGGGAGAAGAAAGTAAGATTGGCCAGGAGAGGCAAAAGGCTTTTTGAGAAACACAGTTAGAAAAAGAAAAACAAAAAAAGAACAAATGAATAAATGTATACATTTTGAAAGGAAAATTGAAGCTAAGCATTACATAGACAAAAAAAAAAATGATGCAGAGACTTTTGTACTGAAGCAAGAGAAAGACCAAAGCATCAGAATGTGTGGAATATTATCATTTATCCTTGTAGAAATATATTTTACTTGGTACAATTTACAGAATAAGAAATTTGTGATTACAGATTCAGCATCTCTGATAAGTTTTTCACTGGATAGTCACTCTTAGCTGACAGTTGCCTTTTCTATATTTTGGTGATAGACCTACAGGCTTTTGTGCCGGTAGGGATTTATATTCATTCGGAGGGGATAGTAAATGTTATCTTCTTTCTGATAATGGTTACTAAATACTTTATCATAGAACTGTGATATCTAGTATGATAGCCACTAGCAACATGTGGTTGGTGAGCACTTAAAATATGGCTACTCCAAATTAAAATGAACAGTAAGTGTAAAATATTCACTGGAATTTGAAGAAAATACAGGGAATAAGCAGGTAAAAAATCTTATTTATGCTTTTTATATCGATAACATTGCAATTATCACATTTTGATATAACAAATCAATTATTTATTATTACCAAAATTAATTCCAATAGTTTCATTTTTCTTTTTTAATATTACTGCTAAAAATTTAAAATAGCTATGTAGTTCACATTTGTGGCTTCTGTGATAATACTATTTGACAGTGCTGATATAGAATATAAGGAAAAGATGAGAATTTGGCCTCTTTGTACAGCATGAGCCTTATTCCAATTCAACTGTTACACTTTTAATGTAAAATACAACATGTTTTATATTGACATGGGTTTACCCAAGGGAACACAAATTAGAAAATGATTGTTTTGTGAAGTCAAACACAGTCATATTTTTATAGAGAGAAGAGTTTTATTTATCAAAGTTTCATGATTTGAGGTTATATTGTAAAGTTGATCAAAGAGAAAGGGATTAAAAAAAACCCTCTTATTTCATTCTCCAATAGCAAGGGTATCTTGACATCTTCATTGCGAATTTGGCGTTTCGGTTTCATCTATTTTTTTTTTTTTCCTTCTAACCTGTAATATCTCCTGAATGGGGAATAGCAATAATCATTAAGCTTGGATTAAAATGTAAGACTGAGCTCATTGGGAACTTTATATTTAAAATTCCTCCCGGTTTGCCCTAAATTACATGACCAAACAGGTTTAAAGGGTTTGTTTAAAAACCTGTCCACTATTCTTTCCTGCATCAGTCCTCTCTTTTACTTGTTCTTAAAGAGGGTACTTCGCTTTCAATAAAGCTCTCTGCTTTTGCTTAAAAAAAAAAAAAAACCTGTTCAGGATTTTATTTATGGCCATCATCTTACATAAGCTATGTACATCTTCATTCATTGATAGTATTCCCAAGTATTGCTAGGATAAAATTGGAAGAATAGCATTATCTTTTAGTGACACCCCAGTGTATCATGTACTTTTTATGTTGTGATGAACCAAGAACCATGCCATCAGTGATATGGAAAACCTAGGGCTTTGCAGTTTGCACATGCAAGAAAATTATTTCCTTGTAAAGCTGACAATGCCTTTGAATTCAAAGTGAGATTTTCTAATACAGAATGCATCTTCTAACTATATTCATATTTTTATTAGAATGTTTACCTCCAGGCACAAAAGTAGATAAATGCATAAGAGTTGTTTGCATACAACTATATAATATTTAATTTGACTTTACTAGCAGAGGATACATTATGGGATATCAAGAAAGAAAGTCTTCATAAACTGTAGAATCTAATTGGAAATGCCTATTTTATAGCTAAGGAAAGTTAACTATTAGTATTAATATTGACTATAAATGCTGAGGACAAAATGGACATTTCAGGTGAGAAACACTGGTAGAGATCATGGGAAAGAAAATTCATTAACAAGACAATATGCAGTAGTAAAAAGAATGAGGAATTTTGACTCTAAAGGCATGGGATTAAGTTAAGGCTCTGTTGCTTCAAAATCTATGAAGACCTCACTTCCCTGAGCATAGGTGCCCAGGATTGTAGGTCTTTTGAATTTTTCCTCCTATAATAATACTCTGATGGACTTTTTAGATCATTTTAGTTCTTAAAGTATCATTAAATGAAGGTTATGTGCCTGGCAGACTTTATTAAAATCTTAGAGAGTAGAAAGTACGTGTCAGAGGAAAACAATAAAATGCATAATATTTAACATAAATATTTTCTACTAGTAAAAGTCCTCTGGCCATTTTCTCCACTGAAGAATTTTCAAAGATTATTTTTATTTATTTATTTTTAGGATACAGGATTTGCTCATACTGCTATCCTCTCCTCTTTCTTGTTCTAAAGCCCCTACTTTCCTCACCTACTCAGTTTTCCATTCCTCAGATCTCCTCATTCCTATGTCAGGCCTCTACTTTTGACCCGCCTTAGCCCATCCTCGCCTTGAGCCTGGGGAAGGCTGTGTGGAGTGGGTAGGAAAGAGGAAGTAGCAATAGAACTAAAAAGGCCAGTGAGGTATTTTACCAAAGACAGTTCCCAGCATTCCACAACCAACTTTTACACAAACTATTATTGACTCCAAAAGAAGAAAATGACATAACATTGGTTTTAAACACTATGCATGACTTTATTCTTCAGTCAGTTGAATTTAATGTCATCTCACTTAGAACAACTTATAGAGGCAACATAAATGGTGGTCAGTAACAAGGTTTAGTATGAAAAAAATGTACTTTCTAGGTTTTTCTCCTTATTCTGTTATCCTTCTCATTCATTATTTGCATAGTTCCCATTATCCTTTGCAAACAACATGTAAACCAAGATGTATTGAAAAAGTCTCCTACTTATTTATTCTAATATAAATAGCAAATTCTTATGTAATTCTGTCCTAGAGTTTTCTAATTCAAAACTCATTCTAGGACACTCCCTAATGGTGTTATCCAGGTCCCAATCTCTTTGTCTGTATCACCTTGTCAGGAGGACCAGAAGTTAGATCTCAAAATTGAGTCCTTTAGTCAATTTGAATACTTAATGTAGCATGAATTGAGACCACTTTTATACATTTTTATATCTTTCTTAAGCAATGTCATTTAATTTTCACAAAAATCTTATCAATTTGGACCCTCAATTAGCCCATTTTGCTAATTAAAGCTCTGAAAAGTAAAGTCATTTGTCACACAACTGGTAGGTGGCACAGCTAAAATCCAAAATCAAGTGTGTCTGATTGTAAAGCCCATACTCACTACTTAATTTTGCTTCTCACTGGATATGATGGGAAAGGCTATATAGAGAAGATGGTATTTGAGCTTCTTTTTGAATAATAATGAGCAGGATTTTGACATATGGGGACATATGGAGATGGAATTTCAGAGAGTGCATTACAGACTGAGAACACCACAGGAGGAAAGGCATTATCAGGAGATGATATTATAGAAGTCTGTGGTGACACTAACAGGAAATTAGTTAGCAACAAGATACTTTCAATCATGAGACTAAGATTACTGGCAAATTATATTTGACTAGCCACTGTCAACTACAGTCTTACATATAATTCCATAGCTTCAGATCTTGGCATACCAAGTAACTCGAAGACAGCAGATGATGCTTATAGCTATTTATAGCTATTCCTTGTTCATAAAAGATAATTCTTTGAGCCATGAGGTGAAGTTAAAAAATATCATGTAAAATCAGCGAAACCTAGAAAACACTAAAATTTTAAGAAAAAAAATGAGTGTTGCTTCATGTTATCTTTTATGATATAGAAAATGGGTAAGAGAATGCTAAATGTTTTGATAAATATTGCCAAATTGTCCTATATAAATGTATTAATAGTTTATAGGAGAACATCCTTTTACACATATATTTTCTCCAATAAATGTTTGTGTAATGTTTAAAATATTTTTTAGGCTGGGCGCGGCTCACGCCTGTAATCCTAGCTCTTTGGGAGGCCGAGGCGGGCGGATTGCTCGAGGTCAGGAGTTTGAAACCAGCCTGAGCAAGAGCGAGACCCCGTCTCTACTATAAATAGAAAGAAATTAATTGGCCACCTAATATATATAGAAAAAAACAGCCGGGCATGGTGGCACATGCCTGTAGTCCCAGCTACTCGCGAGGCTGAGGCAGAAGGATCACTTGAGCCCAGGAGTTTGAGGTTGCTGTGAGCTAGGCTGACGCCACGGCACTCACTCTAGCCTGGGCAACAAAGTGAGACTCTGTCTCAAAAAAAATAAAATTAAATTAAAAAATTTAAAAAAATAAAGTATATTTTAAAATGAATTGTCTTGTTAAACTTAATTGCTATGTCTCAAAAGTCATATTTAGGAACTCAATTAAAATAAAAGAACATTCTAGGACTAGAAAGAAGTGTATGTATGTGTGCAAGAGTATGGTAATGGAAACTAGTAAGCTGACTTTTCCTTGTATTGGCTAATATGTTCCAGTAAGTTTATTTCAATAAATGAAATAGTTCACTTCTTACACAGAACAGCTCTATTCCATGACTTGTAGAGATGTGTCAGAAGTGAATATAATTTATTGGAGCATGGTTAGACATAGCTCTGTACCCAATTTCAAATTTGCCTTATGTTTGCCTTAATCTGAATGGAATAATTTCATAATAATAATAATTGTCCCGGCCCGCGGGACCTTCTGTTACTCGCGGGGGCGAGGGGGACCGTGCCTGAAAGAGATGAGCGAGAGAGAGAAACGAGACCAAGCAAATGGTTGTCAAGGTCTGCTTTACTTAGATTTTTAGTGGGTTTTATAGGCATACAAAAACAAGGAAGTCAAAACAAAACATAGAGTGGTGACGATGAGGCTTGGGTCTGGGTTGATTAGCCCTAATCAGTGTCTTATCAGTATCTTGTTTTTGACTGATTACTCATCTCCAACCGGAACATTTGCAGTCAACACATCCTGGAGCATTCCGTGGTCAGCACGTCATGGACTGCGTTCTTCTCGGAGCTATAGCTGGAATTTTCCAGGGCGAAGTTCGTGCGTAGGACGAGTCATAGGGGAGTTGAGGGTCTTTGAGGGTCCTTGCCTCTAACATCTCCCCCTCTCTTTATTAATATGAGGGAGGTTTATATAAGTGGGTGGAGAGCCTGTCTTAGGCTACTCGATGTGCTTCCGCGACCAGCACCCCAAACATAAGATCTGGCGATTAATGTGAAGGTGAGGCCTCTGTCTTAGGCTATGTAGGTGGCATCCAGCTCCGGCACTTCTGATTATGAAGTGTGCCCCCGGGCATGGACCTACAATATTCCCGTCATGGAGTTACCTCACAGCTGGCGGGGGTGTGCACCTGGTACACGGCATCGCGATAATCCCGTCATGGGCGTCTCCACAGCCTTTGGAACCAACTGTGTTCCATGTCTGAGGCAAGGTCTGAGAAATTTAAACCCTCTGTGGCTGAATGGGGAGACTCTGTATGGAGGTCTTCTCTGGAGCCTCTTTGTTCTAGCCGTTGGTAAAACACGGAGACCGATTTTTGTGTGGCTGCGTCTACCTGTGACTGCCATGTATAGTTGTAGATCTGATGGATGTTGGTTGCGATGGTGCTCTTGGTCACTAGAATCAGGCATAGGAGGGGCAGCGCCTTTTTTCGGGGAGTCATTGTAGTTCTGGAAGAGAACAGAATTAAGAATTCTTCTCAGGGGATTCCCTGGGTGGGTTATATAGCTTAATCGCTCTCTCTGGTAGCCATCTGGCGTTTCCTGCCTGGGCATCATAGATGCAGGCATGTCCTTTTCCCCATATGAGGACAGGGTCAGGCCCCAGCCATTTGTCTGTAAGCGGCTCCTTCCATAAGGCCTCTGCATAAGTATCTGTGGTGGATGGGTGCCAAAGGCGGTCGGCGGCCGTTTTACCGGCAGTGTCAAAGGTGAGAAAGTTTAAAATGAACAGGGCATGATTAAGTAGGGTTTTGGAATTACCTGTTAAAGGGTACAAAATTCCTCCTCCCGATTGTAGTTTGGAGAGCATATTTTTTAACGTCTGATGAGCTCTCTCTACAATACCTTGGCCCTGAGGGTTGTATGGAATGCCTGTAATATGCTTAATGCCTAACTGAGCACAAAAACTTTTGAAATTGGAGCTGATATACCCCGGACCATTGTCAGTCTTAATAACTTTAGGCTGAGGGAGGGAGGTGAGACAGGCTATAACATGGCTGATAACGTGGCGGGTGGCCTCGCCTGTTTGTAGGGAAGCAAAGATAAATCCACTGCAAGTATCTATAGAGACATGTACATATTTAAGCTTTCCGAAAGGTGGGTAATGAGTGACATCCATCTGCCAGAGCTCCCCAGGGATCAGGCCGCGAGGGTTGACTCCTAGGTGTGGCTCAGGGAGAAGGGTAAAACAAGCCCTGCATTGGCGGACGATTTCTCTGGCCTGTTCTCTAGTAATGGAGAATTTAAGCCTGAGGGTATGGGCGTTGAGATGGTGTAAATCATGAGCCTGGCGTGCAGCGCAGACAGGATCAACAGTGATATTGTGAACAGCGCCTGCAACGCGAGTCGCCTGATCAACAAGATTATTTCCAGCTACTAGAGGCCCAGGAAGGCCAGTGTGGGCGCGAATATGGCCTATAAAAAAGGGCGCAGAACGGGAGTGAATGAGTCCTTGTAGTTGCTGGAACATTTGAGTGGTATTGTTGGAGGGCCGAATATGAGGCACAGTTTCCAAAGTGGCGACAGCATGAGCAACATAAGAACTATCAGTATACAAGTTAAATGGTGACTGATCTACGTATTTGAAGACTGCGACTAAGGCTGCTAACTCAACCAGTTAAGCAGAGGAGAATCTAGTGGGAAAGCTGCGGACCTGGCCATTAATGCTATAGGCCGCGGTGCCTGAGGAGGATCCATCGGTAAAGACTAAGACGGCTCCTGGAATGGGGGAGACTCTTGTTTTTTTGGGAAATAGTACAGGTGTCCGATAGAGGAACTGAATTAGTTTATCAGGGGGGTAATGATTATCTAGTTTGCCCTGGAAAGACGTACAGTTAACTGCCCAGTCATCATCAGTCTGTATTAGCCACCGAATTTGGGAAGCATTGTAAGGGAGTATTATGATATCTGGATCTTTTCCAAAAAGCTTAAGGGAGTTTTCTCACCCCAATCGAATAATTTTAGCTACTAAGTAAGGGTAGGTGGGAAGGACTTTAGGGGAGGAAGCCGATAGGTGAACCCAAAAAAGAGGCTTGCCCTGCCAAAAGAGTCCCGTGGGCGAAAAGGGGGTGGGGAGGACAATGAAGTACAGGTGGGAATCTGGGGAGAAGTAGCCAATGGCCTGGGCATTTATGGCCTGCTCGACTAAATCGAGTGCTTGCTGCCCTTCTTTAGTTAGGGAGCGGGGAGAGGTTGGGTCAGTATCTCCCTGCAGGATGTCAAATAGGGGTTTTAACTGTCCTGTGGTGAGTTTTAAATATGGGCGAAGCCAATTAATGTCGCCTAGAAGACGCTGAAAATCATTAAGGCATTGAAGAGAATCTTTTCTGATCTGTACTTTTTGGGAGAGGACCTTGTTGGGGAATAATTCAAAACCTAGGAACAGGTGAGGGGGGCAGACCTGAATCTTTTCGGGGGACAGGCGGAGGCCTCGAGCTTGTAAGGCCGAGACAACCTGCATAGTAACTTGATGTAACTTGAATCCTAAAAGAATCAATTGTCTGAGCTACATATTTTTGGCAAAGGGTAGGGATGTTGGCCATGCCTTGAGGCAATACTCGCCACTGGAAACGCGGGGAGGGTCCTATACAATTTACTACCGGAAGACTGAAGGCGAAGCGCTTACAGTCATCTGGGTGCAATGGTATGGAGAAAAAGCAGTCTTTCAGGTCAATGACTATCTTATAGTAGCCTCTGGGGATAGCTACGGGCGAAGGCAAACCAGGCTGGAGTGCCCCCATGGGAACCATTGTTTGATTAACAGCCCACAAGTCTTGTAGTAGCCGCCACTTGCCAGTCCTTTTTTGAATGACAAAAATGGGGGTGTTCCATGGTGAAGTAGAGGGCTCTATGTGTCCGGCAGCTAATTGTTCCTGCACCAACGCTGTAGCTGTGGCTAGCTTGTTAGATGGGAGGGGCCACTGATCGATCCAGACAGGTGAGTCACTTTTCCAAGTGATTTTATCTGCCTGAAGTGCAGGGGGATCAATGGCCCTTACAAAAAATGTTCTTTGAACCCTAGTCCTGATCTGTCTGACTTAGGGAGGGTGGTTAAGGGTGCTCTTAGTCCCTGACCCTCTTTACCTAAACCCTGTCCTGGGAGGAATCCCTGTTTAAGCATTTGGCTGGCTACAACTTCATTGGGGCTGCACATAATGACATTCATTTGTGCAAGAATATCACGCCCCCATAAGTTAACAGGCAGGTTTGGGACTACAAAGGGTTGGGTGGTGCCTTTGTTTCCCTCAGGGTCTTCCCATGTTAAAATTTTTGAGCTCTGGAGAGTATTATTAGACTGTCCTATACCTTGTAAGTGCGTAAGGGAGGGCTGCAGTGGCCATGATCGGGGCCAGGCGTCCTGGGCAATAACTGTGGAATCGGCGCCAGAATCAAGAAGGCCTTCAAAAAGTTTACCATCTAACTTTAACCGCAGGGTGGGTCGTTTTTTGGTGATAGCTTGGACCCAATAAAGATCAGAAGAGCCAGGGCAGGAAGCACCTCGGTTAGAGGCGATGGCTGGGAAGGATGTATTAAGGGGCAAGGGCAATGCCTGAGCTAAGCGCTGTCCCTTAGAGACACACACAGGGCCAGTGAGCGCACTGGCTAAGATGTTAATTTTTCCCGGTAAAGTCACTATCTACTATGGAGGGGTGGACTATGAGCCCTGCAAGGGTGGAGGAGGCTCGGCCCAGAATAAAAAAGAACATGTTAGCCGGTGGGGGTCCAAATGAGCCAGTAGGCAAAATTTGAACACCATCTTCAGGTTTTAATATTGTGTCGGAGGAGGCACACAAGTCCACTCCTGCACTCCCTGTGGTCGCTCGGAGGAGTCTAGGGGCTGGGGATCCTCTTGTCGGCTGTTCCCCGAGGCCGACTGAAATTGAATAGGACAAGAGGCCCGGGGCTGGCCCCTCAGGCCGTTTCCCGAAAGGGGTGGCAAGGGATTTCCAAGGGCATCGGTCTTAGAACGGCACTCACTAGCCCAATGGTATCCCCTCTTGCAGCGAGGACAGAGGGAGGGGGGCCGAGTTGGCCTGCCTGGTGGTCCACTGAGGTTAGGGGCAGCAGAGGAGGTGGCTAAGGGGCATTGCTTCGCAAAGTGTCCTGGCTGACCACACTTAAAACAGCCTTTTTGTGCCGCAGTGCCTTGAATGGCAGCCCCGATCGCAAGCTGCACAGCCTGCGACACCTTATGGGCGAAGGGGTCAGCATCATTACACATTCTAATCATGTCATTAAGGTCTTTATTTTTGAGTTTGCCCCTGAGGATGGCCCTGCAAGCACTGTTAGCATTTTCATAGGCCAATTGTTTAATAAGCCTATTATTCTCATCCTCGTGCCCGTGCCCGAGGGTTCGTTCAGCAGACTCTAAAAGCCTGCCCACAAATTCACTAAAGCCCTCTTGAGCTCCCTGGGTAATTTTTGTCAGGGGAGTGAGAACAGATCCCGTAGAGGGAAGTGTTCGCCAGGCGCTGAAGGCGGCTGCAGCGGTCTGAGACAAAAGCCCGATTGGGAGTCCCCTTTGGCGCTGTTCAATGGCAAATCTCCCTTGTCCACTAAGTTTGTCAAGGGTCCAAGAGGCAGAATTGGGGTTTTTTAAATTATTAGTAGCCATAGTTTGACAGCGGTCAAGAAAATCAGCTTTCCACAAGAGGAACTGTCCACGTGAAAGGACTGCCTGAACCAGCTTGGTCCATTCTCCGGGGAGCAAGTAGCCGCCTCCCGAGGCTGCCTCTAGGAGGGATTAGGTAAAGGGTGCATTGGGCCCATATGTCCTAACAGCAGAATTTAATTCTTTTAAAGTCTTAAGTTTTAGTCTGCGGAACTCAGTAGGCTCTGCAGTGGGCCCCGGGACTGCCTCTTCTGGGGGGTCATTACTATCACTTTCCCTTTCTCTCCCTTCCGTATCTTCATTATCTGAATCTTGGGGCGGGGACTGGCTCGAAGAAGGGGCGGCAAGGTCTCCTTGCCTATTAGATCTGGTAACTACCGGGAATGCTAGGGCTTTATGGGAGGATTTTAAGGATTTCTTATGTAAGGTGACGTGAGACTGGGCGGTCTCATGACGTGGGTGGCTAATGAAAACCGAATCTTTAAGCGTATCTTGAAGGGAGGACAAGTCTTTGTAAAGCTGGGCAAACTCTTTTTGAAGTTGTAAAACATCCTTTAATTGCGTAACCCTTTGACTTAAGTCTTCTTTGGTACGCAAAAGTAAGGGCATTGTAAGGGGGGGTATTAACGAAGGTGCGTAAATCTGGGGCGTGTAAGGAGGCGGCCATTTGGGATCGTAATATTGGACCGCTTCCTCTCCGAGGGTTGCCTCTTCGGCGGGGTCGAGGGACTCTCGGGGGGGTTGTTTTTTGAACACCGGGTAATTAAATGCATGAGGAGCCATAACCTCAGGTAAGGGAGGGTAGAGGGCCTTGGTGTCTAGTCTACTAACCGAGGGCTCGTCTTTAGATGTCTGGAGCTCAACCGATGGGTCTGGAGGGGGCATATTAATACAAACTGAGGGGCAAGGGGAAGGGCATGTTGATCTTTTAGGATTATCAGGGGGGGCCGACCCTTCGGCCGCTTCTAAAGACGTTTTTGAAGCGGACCGCGACACGGGTCGGAGGCAGAATTCTGCTACTGAGAGCAGCTGCTTTTTATTGGGGTCTGAATCTGCCCCTTCAACAATATCTCTGATTAGTCCCCAGTACGAAAAAACAGATCCAGGGACGGCATCTGGGCCCTGACTTAGAAGTAAATCGTTTAAATCTCTACCTACTTTTTGCCATTTGTGTGGGTGAATCTCAGGTCCACCAATAATAAACCAAGGACAAGCACGATCAATGAACACAAAAAACTTTACTAAATCCTTTTTCTTAACTCTAATTCCTCTCTCTCTGAGTGAGGCCTTGAGATCCTTAATAAAAACGGCCTCCTTAGACAATGAATGGCCCATCTCAATGGGGTGACAATGTAAAAATTTACTCACCAGACCGTCGACTCTGTGAGCGGCAGAACGAGGGTCTCTGTAGGGTTTCCTTCGGCCGAAGAGCACTCCGTGGCGTCACCCGACAAAAGTCCGTACCTCGAGCCCCACGTTGGGCGCCACTTGTCCCGGCCCGCGGGACCTTCTGTTACTCGCGGGGGCGAGGGGGACCGTGCCTGAAAGAGATGAGCGAGAGAGAGAGAAACGAGACCAAGCAAATGGTTGTCAAGGTCTGCTTTACTTAGATTTTTAGTGGGTTTTATAGGCATACAAAAACAAGGAAGTCAAAACAAAACATAGAGTGGTGACGATGAGGCTTGGGTCTGGGTTGATTAGCCCTAATCAGTGTCTTATCAGTATCTTGTTTTTGACTGATTACTCATCTCCAACCGGAACATTTGCAGTCAACACATCCTGGAGCATTCCGTGGTCAGCACGTCATGGACTGCGTTCTTCTCGGAGCTATAGCTGGAATTTTCCAGGGCGAAGTTCGTGCGTAGGACGAGTCATAGGGGAGTTGAGGGTCTTTGAGGGTCCTTGCCTCTAACAAATAATAGTGAAATTACTGTGTCTCTTTTGATAATTTGGTTGCCAAAGAGATTATTGTAATATTTAATACATACATTCATTCATTCATTTCTATGGAGTATTTGCTCTGTGTCAGATATGGAGGGATAGAGATGTGGTCCTTGCCCCTGTCAGGCTCTCTGTCTGGTGATAGAAAAGGTTATTCCATAAAAATTAATCATTACTAAAACATATGTCATGGAAAATTGAAAAGCAATCAAATAATTGATATTCATTTTTTTATTCAGACACAGTCATTGGGTGCCATAAGGTATAATAGACACTGGGGTCACAATAGCAAATAAACATAGCAGCATTCATGGTCTAGTAGCACAATCACAAAATGATTATCAAAAACAGATATGCAAGAGATGTAGTGGAAAATATACTAATTGAGTTGATGGGAAAAAAGCTGAAAAAAACAAATGTTCCACCTATGCCAATGAGAATGTGCTAATGTGAGAAAATTGTCCTCTTGAAAATATTTCTAAGCCAGTGACTATTTACTGTACTCATTATATGTTTTATATAAAATTTTGGAAAATTTTAACAAACTACTTTCCTGTTTGCTCCACAGCTACAATGAGGCAAATACATGTAATATTATTGCCTGCTGTATTTCAACATCATGTTTATGCATTATGACTTAAATCTGTGTCAGGTTCTCCTTTTCATAGGCCAAAGCTTCCACTGGAGGTATAATACTCTAGTATCATAGTCATGTTGTCCAGAATGTTTCCTTCCAACTTGAAATCACTAAAACATTTTGCCCTTGGAGTTAGAAAATTGAAAGCAAAAGATCTATGTCAGTGAAACCAGAAATCGGTTATGTGAATGGGCTTAGGAAAACCTTCAGCCACAACACTACCTGACTGAGGCATGAGAACCAATGGCATTGAGAACTAAATTACTACAATCGGAGATCCCCTCAGCAAATCAAGACTCATCCCTCATTACTGATCATCTCTGTACGTCCTTGCAGATCTCAGCTATTGATTCTAAACAGTAAAATGGCTATGATGGGTTAGAAAGCAATAACAACAACAAAATCATTTACATTGACATCATCCATTTTATGAATTCTTACAAGAGCAATAATCTCACTCCCTCTAGTCTTACTTTAGCTCCTTACCATCAGAATGAAGTGCCTTAGTTTCAAATCTATTTATCAGTTTGGCAAAATTTTCTCCCTTTGGATACTAGAAAACATTGATCTCAGAAGATCTTGTTATTTTTGTGGTGGGTCTCAGTACTTCTAGTGTTACACATACTCTTTAGAGTAATTAAAGGTGATATATCTCTCTGTGTGTAATTACTACTGGTGGTTTCAAAATATTTTTCATCATTTTAATGTCCTTTATTTGGAGGTCATGAGAATGTCCATTGAAAATACATACACAGTTGTATTAGAGTTGTACTGGAAAACTAACTTTTTACTTCAAAGAGGTGACAAGGCCATTCTTCTCCTGAATACTGAAATAATTGAACTCTCCAGGAGTAGCATTAATTGACAAGCACACAGTGACAGAATGTGTTATCTGCTCTTTGAGTTAATTTGTATTGATCCCGCAAAAAATGTCAGTGGAAACTGCTGTTGCAAAACCATCTCTAATAAAGTTCCAAAGAGTTTTTGTCAAGACTTCTAAAGATGATATCCCAAAGGATAAATATAAAATTCAGTTACTTTTAAATTGAAAGGTTCACTTTTGTTAAATCATGTGTATCACAATGGCTTAACATAGTCCAAGGATGTCTTCATGCATAATGAATTGGAAGTCTTAAAAGGAAACTGGTGTGGTTGTTTTTGTATTACAGAAGAATTATAACCACTTTCATATAAAAATGATTCAAGGGTAGGCTCTATACCTCTTAGTTTTGTGCAAGTGACAAACTCGAAGACTCTGTGTCCTTGCCCACAAAACTAGTATGGATCACTAGCTATGAGATTTAAAAAGTAATATATATCAGTATTTTGTAAGCCTTAACATATTATACATATGCATGACATTATTATTATGAATTTCTCTCTCTCTATAGCTCTCCAAATTACAAAATGTAATATTTAAGTACGAAACTTATTTTTTGACAAGTGAGGTTTATTGCCTCTCTCTTTTACATAAACATTCATTGAGAGAATGTCTGCAGCTATTTTTTCACCTATATATCTTAAGTACCTAAAACAATGCTTGGCATGTAGTAAGTGCTAAAAATTAATATTTGCCAAATAAATGAATAACAAAGCACATTTAATTTACTACCTTATGATGACATTCTTATACATCTACTTGTTTTCTTAAAATACAGGTATAGGGAATCATTATTTCTCATTTAAAAAAATATTAATTCTTTATATACATTTATCATACTGTGAAGTATATCAAAACAAAACTCTAAGAGGCTATTGGTACGTAGTTGTAATTGATTTTTTATATTGGCTGGGTACATCAACTTGCTATATCCTCTTATTAATTCTTCTGTTCTCATTGAAAATTTTGTAGAACTCATCTATAAAACCATCTAGTCCTCATCTTTTATTTGCAGAAATATTTTTAACTCATTTAATTTCTTTAATTAGCTTGTAACATATTTTTCTAGATGTTAATGTATTGTATATATATTTTATTTTTTTATTTCAGCATATTATGGGGGTAAAAATTTTAAGGTTTCAATAAATGTCCTTTTCCCCCTCCCCCCACAAGTCTGAGTTTCCAGCATGACCATCCCCCAGATGGTCCACATCTCACTCATTATGTATGTATATATGTTTTAAATGTGTTATTTCTCATTTCTTATCATTTTTATCCTGCTCTATGTGTAGTTATGCCAAACTTTGCATTAATAATACATTGTACCTCTCATTTGTCGTCTTTCTCAATCTCAGGAAACATTTTTTGTTTACTTTTATTATACATTAAATTACTGGGTTTATTGATTTGTGCTATTGTCCTTTGTTTACTATTTTATTAATTTATGCTGTGATCCTTATTTACTTTTTATTTTCTTAATATTTTTTATTTGTTCTTTTTTCTTTCAAAATAGTAAGGGGGTACTAATGTTTTATTACATGGATATACCACATAATGCAGAAGTTAGGACTTTCAGTATGTCCATCACCAGGATGGTGTTCATTGTATCTAATAAATAAGTTTTCAAACCTCACTCCACTCCTCTCCTCCTTTTAGTTTCCAATGCCCTTTACATTTCTTTGTGCCTATATGTACTCATCATTTAGCTCGCACATATTATTAAGAACATGTGGTGTTTATTTTCCCATTCCTCACTTCATTTAGGTTAGTGGTCTCCAGTTCCATCCAAGTCATGGCAAAAGACACTATTTTATTCATCTTTATGACTGAGTGGTACTCCATAAAATATATATATATACCATATTTTCTTTATTCGCTCATGAATTGATGGGCCCTTAGATTGATTCCATATCATTGCAATTGTAAATTGTACTGTGATAAATATTTGCGTGCAGGTGACTTATTCTCCATATTTTTTTAAATTAATTAATTTCTTTTATTTTTTTTTAGATTTCAGAATATTATGGGGGTACAAACATTTCAGTTACATATATTGCCTGCAGGTGATTTTTTGATAAAATTACTTTTATTCCTGTGAGTAGATACCCAGTAGTAGGATTGTTGGATCAAATGGTAGGCCCACCTTTAGCTCTTTGAAAAATCTTCATTCTGTTTTCCATAGAGGTTGTATTAATTTGTGGTCACGCCAACATTGCATAAGCATTTATTTTTCTCTGCATTCACACCAGTATCTGATCTTTTTTGACTTTTTTAGTAATGGCCATTCTGACAGGGGTAAGGTGGTATCTTATAGTTGTTTTAATTTGCATTTCCCTGTCACCTTTTGAAAATACTCTGTTCATAACATTTGCCCAATTTTGGTGGGGCTGTTTTTTTTTTCCTGCTTATTTGAGTTATTTGTATATTATGGATATTACTTCTTTGTCAGATATATAGTTTGTGAATATTTTCTCCCACTTTGTAAGTTTATTCACTCGCTTGAAAATTTCCTTTACTACACAGAATCTTTCTCATTTAATTAAGTCCGATTTATTTTTGTTGTTATTATATTTGCCTTTGGGGTCTTAGTTAGTCATAAATTCATTGCCTAGGCCAATGTCTAGAAAATTTTTGCCACATTTTCTTCTAGAATTTTTGCAGTTTCATGTCTTACATTTAATACACCTTGAATTAATTTTATGTGGTGAGAGATAGGGGTCCAGTTTCACTCATCTGCATGTGGCTATCCAATTTTTCTAGTAACATTTGTTGAATAGGGGGTCTTTGTCTCTATATAAGCTATTGTCTGTTTTGTCAAATGTTAGGTGGTTGTAGTTATATGGTTTTACTTCAAAATTCTCTATTCTGTTCCATTGGTATGTGTCTCTACTATTATGCCAGTTCCATACTGTTTTGTTTACTATAGCTTTGTAGTAAAATTTGAAGCCAGGTAATATGATGCCTCCAGATTTATTCTTTTTTCTTAAGATTTCTTTGCTATTCAGAATCTTTTATGGTTCCATATGAAGCCTAGGATTACTGTTTCCAGATATGTGAAGTAAGATGTTGATAATTTAATGGGAATTACTTGAATCTATAAATCACTTTAAACAGTATGGACATTTTAATAATGTTGACTGCCAATCTGTGAGCATAGGATGTTTTTATATTTGTTTGTGTCATGTACAATTTATTTCATCAGTGTATTGTAGTTCCCCTTGTAGAGATTATTCACCAACCTGGTTAAGTATATTACTAAGTATTTCACTTTCTTTGAAGTTACTATAAATAGTAGTTTTTTATTTAACTCTCAGCTTGATTGTTATTTGTATATTGAAATGCTTCTGATTTGTGTACATTGGCTTTGTAACCTGATACTTTTATGAATTTATTAATTAAATGCAGGAACATTTTGGTGGAGTCTTTAGGGTTCTCTATATACAAGATCATATCTTTGGCAAACAGGGATAGTTTGACTTCCTCTTTCCCAATATGGATGCCATTTATCTATTTTTCTCATCTAATTGTTCCAGCTGGGAATTTTAGTACCATGCTGAATAGAAGTGGTGACAGTGGGCATCCTTGTCTTCTTTCAATACTTAGGGGGAATGCTTCCAACTTTTCCCCATTCAGTATGATGCTATTCATGTGATTCTCATATATGGCTTTTATAATTTTCAGATATGTTCCCTCATGTCTGGGTTGGTGTTTGTTTTTATCATGAAAGGGTGCTGGATTTTATTTAATGCTTTTTCCTGCATCTATTTAGATGATCATATGATCTTTGTTTTTGCTTCTTTTTATGTAGTGAATCACATTTATTAATTTGAGTATGTTCAAGTATCTTTGCATCCTTGGGATGAAGACTTCTTGATCATTGTGAATTATAATATGAAACACTGAGAAAACAAAGATCAGAGGATGTAAACAAATGTAGAAATATATCATGCTGATACCTTTTGGATGTGCTGTTGAATAGTGTGGCTAGTTTGTTGAGGATTTTGCAACTGTGTTCATAAGGGATTTTGGTCTGTAGCTTTATTTTTTGGTTGTGTCTTTTCTTGGTTTTGGCATCAATGTGATACTGGCTTTGTAGAATAAGTTAGGGAGGATTCTCCCCTTTTCAGTGTTATACAGTGATTTCTGTAGGATAGATAGGTGCCAGTTCTTCTTTGTAGGTCTAGTAGAATTCAGCTGTGAATCTTTTTGGTCAGTGCCTTTATTGAAGGGAGAGGAGGAGGTTTTCTATTACTCCTTAAATCTTAATGTTTTGATCAGGATATCTATTTCTTCATGATTCAGGATTAGGTTGTTGTGTATTTCCATAAATGTATCCATTTCTTCTAGGTTTTCTAGTTTGTGTGCATAGAGGTTTCCATAGTAGTCACAGATAATATTTTGTATTTCTGTGGTAGTAGTTGTATTGCATGTGTGTGTTTGTGTGTCTTTCCTTTCTGATACAGCTTATTTCAATCCTTTCTCTTCTGTTTCTGGTTAATGTAGCTAATGGTCTATTGATTTCATTTATGATTTCAAAGAATTAACTTTGTGCTTAATTTATCCTTTGTCTTTTGATTTCCACTTCATTTAATTCTACTCTGAGTTTTGTTATTTCTATACATATGCTGGGTTTGAGTTTGGTTTGTTCTTCTTTTTCCTGTTTCTTTTGGTGTTAAAATGGCTTATTAATTTGTGATCATTCTATCTCTTTGATGTAAGCATTTAAGGATATGAATTTTCCCCTTACCACTGCTACTGTATTCTGTAGATTTTTAAAGATTGTGTCTATTTTGCCATTCAGTTTGGGGAATATTTTGATTTCCATTTAAATTCTTCAAGGGCCCAAGGATTGTTCAGTTGAAGGCTGCTTAATTGCCATGATTTTATGTGGATTTCAGAGTTTCTCTTGGAATTAATTTTTAGTTTTATTCCACTGTGGTCTGAGAAGATAAATGGTATGACTTGATTTTTCTGAATTTGTTGAGACTTGTTATGTGGTCTAAAATAGGACCAATCTGGGAAATTTTCCAATATTCTAAAGACAAGAATGTATATTCTGTAGCTTTTGGGTAGAGTATTCTGTAAATGTCTGTTAGGTCCATTTGTTCTAGAGTCCCATTTAATTCCAGCATCTCATATTTGTATTTTTTTTTCCATTTTTTATTTTAGCATATTATGGAGGTACAGATGCTTAGGTTATGTGTGTTGCCTTTTCCCCCCTTACCCCCACCACTGGAGTCAGAGCTTCAAGTGTGTACATACTGGTGTGCATTGCACTCATTATGTATGTACATACCCATCCCCTCCTCCACGTTCCCATCTGCCCAATGCCTAATAAACATTATTCCTATATATCCACTTAGCTATTGATCAGTTAATACCAGTTTGCTGGTGAGTACAGGTGGTGCTTACTTTTCCATTCCTGGAATACTTCACTTAGTAGAATGGGTTCCAGCTCTAACCAGGAAAATACAAGAGATGCTATATCACCATTGATTCTTATAGCTGAATAGTACTCCATAATGTACGTATACCACATTTTATTAATCCACTCATGGATTAATGGACACTTGGGTTATTTCCACATCTTTGCAATTGTGAATTGTCCTTCTATAAATTCGAGTGCAGATGTCTTTTTTATAGAGTGACTTTTGCTATTTTCGATAGATACCCAGTAATGAGATTGCTGGATCAAATGGTAGATCTACTTGTATCGCTTTAAGGTATCTCCATGTTGCTTTCCACAGAGGTTGCACTAGTTTGCAGTCCTACCAGCATTGTAGGAGTGTCGCTATCTCTCCATATCCATGGCAACATTTATTGTTTTGGGACTTTTTGCTAAAGGCTATTTTCACTGGAGATAAGTGATATCTCTTTGTTGTTTTGATTTGCGTTTCCCTGATAATTAGAGATGTTGAGCATTTTTTCATATGTTTGTTGGCCATTATTCTGTCTTCTTTTGAAAATTTTCTGTGCATGTCCTTTGCTCACATTTTGATAGGGTTGTTTGATTTTTTTCTTGCTGATTTTCCTGAGTTCTAAATAGATTCTAGTTATCACCCCTTTATCCAATGAGTAGCTTGGGAAAATTTTCTCCCATTCTGTACCTTGTCTATTTGCTCTCATAACAGTTTCTATGGCTGTGCAGAAGCTTTTTAATGTGATAATGTTTCGTTTATTTATTTTTGTTGATGCTATGATTTCCTTTGGGGTCTTCTTCATAAATAATTTGCCTAGGCCAATGTCTAGAAGAGTATTCCCAACGTTTTCCTCTAGAATTCTAATAGTTTCACACCTTAGTTATAAGTCTGTTACCCAGCGTGAGTTGATTTTTGTGAGAGGTCAAAGGTGTGGGTCCTGTTTTAGTCTTCTACATGTGTCTAGCCAGTTTTCTCAGCACCATTTATTCAATAAGGATTCTTACCCCAGTGTATGTTTTTGTCTGCTTTGTCAAAGATTAGATGCCAATTTGAGGATGGTTTTATATATGGGTTCTCTGTTCTATTGCACTGGTCAATGTCTCTGTTCTTGTGCCAGTTCTCAGCTGTTGTCTATACTATAGCCTTCTAGTATAGTTTGAAGTCTGGTGAATTGATATCTCCCATTTTCTTTTTATTCATAGGATTGCTTTTGCTATATGGAGTCTTCTCTGATTCCATACAAAGAGTAAAATTATTTTTGCTACATCTTTGAAAAATAATGATGGTATTTAAATAGGGATTGCATTGACTCTGTAGATCACTTTGGGTAGTATAGACATTTTAACAATTTTATTTCTGCTGACCCATGAGCATGGTATGGTTTTCCACCTGTTTACATCTTCTGCTATTTCCTTCCTCAGTGTTTTGTAGTTCTCCTTGTAGAGGATTTTTACCTCCTTAGTTAAATATATTCTGAGATACTTTATTTTCTTTGCTGCTATTGTGAAGGGAATTGAGTCTATGATTTGGTCCTCAGTTGGAGTGTTATTGGCATATATGATATGAATGCCTCTGATTTGTGCATATTGATTTTGTATCCTGAGACTTTACTGAATTCATTTATCAATTCAAGGATTCTCCTGGTTGAATCTTTGGGATTTTCTAGGTATAATGTCATAATTATCAGCAAAGAGTGAGAGCTTGATCTCTTCTGCTCCCATTTGGACACCCTTAATTCCACTCTCTTGTCTGATTGGAAAATCAAAGACTTCCAGCACTATGTTGAATAGAAGTGAAGACAGTGAGCAACCTAGCTTATTCCAGTTCAAAGTGGGAATGTTTTCAAATTTTCCCCATTCAATATGATGTTGGCTTTGGGTCTGTCATATATGACTTATATCATTTTTTGGTAAGCCCTGCCTATGACTGTTTTGTTAAATGTTCATATCATAAAAGTGTGTTGAATTTTGTCAAATGCTTTTTCTGCGTCTTTTAAGAGGATGATATTGTCTTTCTTTTTATTTCTGTTTATGTGGTGAATTACATTTATAGATTTGCGTATGTTGAACCATTCCTGCATCCCTGGGATGAAGCCCACTTGGTCGTGATGGATTGTTTTCTTGATAAGCTCCTGGATTTGGTTAGCTAGGATTTTGTTGAGAATTTTTACATCTATATTCATAAGGGATTGTGGTCTGTAGTTTTCTTTTCTGGTTGCATCCTTTCCTAGTTTTTATATCAGGGTGATCTTTGCTTCGTAAAATGTGTTGGTGAGGTTTCCATCCTTCTTGATGTTGTGGAATAATTTCTGCAGGATAGGCACCAGTTCTTCTTTGTAGGTGTGGTAAAATTTGGGTGTGAAACCATCTGGTCCAGGACTTTTCTTTTTAAGAAGGTTTTGTATTATTGTTTCAATTTCAGTACTTGATATTGGTCTGTTCAGGAATCCTATTTCTTCCTGGTTGAGCCTAGGGAGGCTTTGTGTTTCTAAGAATTTATTCATTTCCTCCACATTTTCCAGTTTGTGTGCATAAAGAATTTTGAAATATTCATAAATTGTTATCCTGTATGCCTGTGGCTGATTTATTTGCTTAAATGCTCTGTCCAACTTTGTTGGTTGAGTGTTGATTCCTCCAGTGATTATTATGCTTTTGTTTATTTCTATAATTAGATCTACTAGAATTTGTTTTATGAATCTGGGAGTCCCTCTTTTAGGTACATATATATTTAGGATTGTTATGTCTTCTGCTTATTTGCTCTCCTTTTCATCATACAATGAGAATTTTTGTCTTTTTTTTTTAGCACTGTTGATTTAACATCAAATTTATCTGATTTGAAGATGGCTACACCTGCTTGCTTTTGGTTTCCATTCACATAGAAAATTTTTCCGTCCCTTTACCTTGAGTCTGTGTGAGTCTTTGTGAGTTATATGGGGTTCTTGGAGACAGCAAATACTTGGATTTTGATTTTTTATCCACTCAGACAGTTTATGTCTTTTAAGTGGATCATTAAGACCATTCATGTTCAGTGTTAATAGTCATAATGTGATTTTTTTCTTACTGATTTTCGTGAGTTCTAAGTATATTCTAGTTATCAGCCCTTTATCGGTTATGTAGGATGGGGAGGGGGGAAAGGGCATTTATTGAAACCTTAAAATATGTACCCCCATAATATGCCGAAATAAAAAAATAATAATAAAAATTAAAAAATAGTCATAATGTGGAAATCCATTGTGCTCATCATGTTGAATGATACTATGCTGAATGATACTGTGTTTTGTTTTCCCTCTTGTGCCACTGTTTCATAAGAGCTATGAGCTTTAACTTTCAGGCATCTTTACACTGATGGGTATCTATCATTCTGTTTTATGCACAGTACACTTTTGTATATTTCCTGTAGGGAAGGTCTAGTGGTGACAAATTTCATACTGTTAGCTCACCTAGAAAAGTCTTTGTTTCTCCAACATTTATGAAACTTAATTTTGTAGGAAACACAATTCTTGGCTGGCTGTTGTTCTTTTTCTGAGGACTAAAAATGGATGCCCAATCCCCTCTGACTTCCAAGGTCTCTGCTGAGAAGGCTGCTGTTAGCCTTAATGGTTTTCCTTTTTAGGTTAATTGTTGTTTTCATCTTGTGCTTTGCAGTATTTTCTCCTTGATTTTGATTTTGGGCAGGTTGATGACTATATGTCATGTAGATGTCCTATTTGCTTTGAATCTTCCCAGTATTCAATGACCATCTTGTAACTGTATATATGAATCTCTGGTAATATTAGGGACATTTCTTCAATAATTCCCTTTAATAGATTTTGCATGATTTTTACTTTTTCGTCTCCCTCAGCATTACCTATAATTCTTATATTCACTAACTTCGCATAGCACCATATCTCTCTGAGTTATCACTGCTTCTTCTTTATTTGTTTTTTTTTTATTTCATCATATTATGAGGGTAAAAATGTTTAGGTTATGTATATTGCCCTAGCCCCACCCGAGTCAGAGCTTCAAGGATGTCTATCCCCCAGAGGGTACGCACCACACCCATTAGATGTGTATATACCCATCCCTCCTCCTCCCCTCCCATCTGCCCAACACCTGATGAATGTTATTACTATATATACACTTAAGTGTTGATCAGTTAATATCAATTTGATGGTGAGTACACGTGGTGCCTGTTTTTCCATTCTTGGGATAATAAACTTAGTAGAATGGCCTTCAGCTCTATCCAGGATAATACAAGACATGCTATATCACCATTGCTTTTTATGGCTGAGTAGAACTCCATAGCATACATATACCACATTTTATTAATCGACGTATGTGTTGATGACATTTTGGTTGTTTCCACATCTTTGCAATTGTGCTGCTATAAACATTCTACTATAGATGTCTTTTTTATAGAATGCCTTTTGTTCTTTTGGATAGATGCCCAGTAATGGGATTGCTGGATCAAATGGTAGTTCTACCTGTATCTCTTTGAGGTATCTCCATATTGATTTCCACAGAGGTTGTGCTCTCTATTTTTTAAAAAAAAAATATAGGGGGGTGGAGCAAGATGGCAGACGAGAAACACCACCAGACAGAGTGTCTCTGCAGAAAAGACAGATTCTAGTAGAAATTAGAAAAAAAGAAGCAAGAAGACAAGCATACAGTGGACGAGGACCGGAAGGAGGGGTACCTGAGACCCCGGGAGACTCCACGGGAGGAGGCAGCGGAGGAGAACTGGAGGCTGAGACTGCCGGAGCAGCTTGGAGACCAGCAGCAAGGGTAGGTGGATTTGCTGTTTCCCCACCCCTGCATTTGAGACTGCTGGTGGGCTCCCCAGCGGGTGGAGAGACCTGCGGACACCAGCCCAGAGACGGCCGCCGCCACCCAGTGGAGAGCCTGTAGCAGATGTGGCACCAAGTTTCCAACTTCCTCCGGGCACCTCCGTGTGCACAGACCCCAGCCGCATGGCAGGCGCCATATTGACTCCTCCTCCCCCGTGCCGACACTACATGGGGCTGCCCAGAGAGACAATACAGCCACCAGCCAGAAGAACATCCAGGGAAAGGGACCTCCCCTTTGGGGACCCTACAGCTGACTCAGGGGAACTCAGACTGTGAGCTCCCTACTCGCCAGCTGTCCCAGGTGCTGCTGGCACCGTGTTCCCAGGAGAATGGTGCCGACTCGGACGCTGAGAGACATAGACCCAGCTTGGGCTCCCTGTGGGTAAATTGGGACTGGAATTCCTCTCCCTGGTGGGGACACTGTTTGAACTCTGGGACACAGAGGTCGGACCTGCAGACCAGATCCCCTGCACCGAGGGCTAGCATTGCCTGGGGCACAGAAGGGTTATACGTGAACAGCCTACTGAGGTGTGTGTGCCTCCAGGGGTGGATCAGCATCCTAGAGGGCAACCCTCCTCCAAGGAGGAGGCTGTGCACCCAGCCCAGGTGGCATTCATGTGCAGGGAACCTGCCCGCCGGCATCACAGTCCGGGGAGGCCTGGTGGCTTGAGGTCTGGCCTGCTAGCAGAGGCCCAGGAGTAGCTGCGGAGTTGGGGAGGGTGGAAAGAAGCGAGGCCCAGTCCAGACTGCGGGTCTCAGACAGCCACACCCCCACACCCAGACTTTCTGGCTGAGTGGGACCATTCCAGCCCTGCCCTGACAGCTTTTCCTGGGAGCAGAGAACAGAACTTTGAACCCTGCTAACTGCCTAAGGGCAGGCTTACCCAACCCAGCTCCGCCCAGAACAAGAGCTGAAAACAGGACACAAAATCAACAGCATAGCCTGTTCCTCCAAGCAAGCACCACCTACTGACAGGGAAGGCATCTTGCACAGCCTTTCTACGGCACCCAATGACTCAATATACAGGGAGTGGTACAATCTCACCCACAGACACCACCTAACGCCACAGAAACTAAACAAGGTGTGTGAATACCCAAACTATAACTTAGGGAAAGAAACAACAACTGATTGACATGGGAAGAAATCAGCGAAAGAACTCAGGAAATATGAAGAAGCAAATGGAAAACAGACCCCCAAAGAGGAGCACCAGCCCCCTAGAAATGGACCCCAACCAAAATCAGGCAATCACTATGACAGAAGAGGAATTTCGTAGGTGGATCATAAGAACACTCACCCAGCTGCAACAACTCAATAAACCAACACAAAGAAACCACAAAAAGCCTCCAGGATCTGGAAAAAGAAATGGACACAATGAAGAAAAGTTTAACCTAACTCCTGGAAATGAAGAATCAATTCAAGGAACTACAAAATATAGTGGAAAGTCTCAAGAACAGGGTAGATCAAACAGAAGAAAGAATCTCAGAGCTTGAAGATAACATCCTCCAATTAAATAAATCAATCACATAAAAAGGGCAGAGAAACAAGAGAAAAGAGCAATGCCTACAAGAGCTGTGGGATTATGTGAAGAAACCTAATGTCAGGGTCAGAGGGTTACCAGAAGGGGAAGAAGACAACACTCAAGGGTTGGACAAGCTGTTTGAAGATATAATAGAGGAAAATTTCCCAGGCCTTGCTCACAATATTGATATACAAGTTCAAGACCCTAGGAGGACCCCTGGGAGACTCAATAAAACAGGAAGACGACACGACATGCAGTTATCAGACTGACCAAAGTATCAACTAAAGAGGCCCTTCTAAGAGCTGTAAGACAAAAGAAGCAAGTAACATACAAGGGAAAGCCAATTGAAATAACACTAGACTTCTCTAATGAGACTTTACAAGCAAGGAGAGACTGGGGCCCCATTATCACTCTTTTGAAACAAAACAATGCCCAGCTTAGAATATTATTCCTTTCAAAACTAAGCTTCGTATGTGAAGGAGAAATAAAAACATTCTCAGAAAAGCAAAGGTTCAGAGAATTCACCAAGACAAGACCAGCCCTACAAGTAGTACATAAAAGAGTGTTACGCACGGAACATCATAATACTAACCCACGAATATAAAAACAACCAAAACCCAAAGATATTAAAGGCCAGATATTATAATGTCTCAAGACAGAAATCATAGCAACTACATCCAACCCAACGGAAAGAACAGAAATCTACCTTACCTATCAGTTCTCTCAATAAATGTGAATGGCTTAAACTCTCCACTCAAGAGACATAGGCTGGCTGAATGGATAAGAAAATACAAGCCAATTATATGCTGTCTTCAGGAAACACATCTAACCTGCTAGGATGCATATAGCCTAAAAATAAAATGGTGGAGATCAATATTCCAAGCAAATAGAAGCCAAAAGAAGGCTGGTGTGGCAGTTCTAATTTCAGATGATTTAGTTTTTAAACCAACAAAAGTAGTGAAAGAAAAAGAGGGTCATTATATAATAGTGAAGGGCACAGTTCAACAAGAATAGATAAGAATTTTAAATATATATGCACCCAACTTAGGTGCACCCAGTTTCATAAAGCAAACCTTACTGGAGCTAAGAAAATGGATTAATAGCAACTCCAGAATCACCTGAGATTTCAACACCCCACTGACAGCACGAGACAGATCCTCGAAACAAAAAATTAATAAAGAAATAATGGACTTAAACAAAACTGTAGAACAATTGGGTCTGAGTGACATTGACAGAACATTCTACCCAAAATCCACTGAATATACGTTCTTCTCATCAGCTCACGGGACATTCTCTAAGATTGACCATATCCTATGACACAAAGTAAATCTCAAGAAATTTTAAAAAATAGAAATCATACCATGTACGTTCTCAGATCACAGTGGAATAAATGTAGAAATCAACCCTAACAGAAACTCACATTTCTACACAAAAACGTGGAAATTAAACAACCTCCTTCTAAATGATTACTTCATAAATGAAAAAATCAAGATGGAAATAAAAAAATTCTATGAGGAAAATGACAATGTAGAGACAAGTTATCAACCCCTCTGGGAAACAGCTAAAGCAGTTCTGACAGGAAAGTTTATCTCCATAAATGCATATAACCAAAAGACAAGAAGATCACATATAGACAATCAAATGAAACGACTCAAATGCAGGAAAAAGAAGAACAGACCAACCCCAAACCCAGCAGAAGAAGTGAAATCAAGAAGATCAATTCAGAACTAAATGAAATTGAAAACAGGGAAGCTATCCAGGAGATTAATAAAACAAAAAGTTGGTTCTTTGAAAAAATAAACACAACTGACACACCATTGGCTAAGCTAACGAAAAGCAGAAAGGAGAAATCTCTAATAAGCTCCATTAGGAATAAAAAAGGAGATATCACAACTGATCCCAAAGAGATATAAGATACAATTTATGAATACTACAAAAATCCTTATGCACACAAACGAGAAAATGTGGAGGAAATGGACAAATTTCTAGAAACACACAGCCTCCCTAGGCTCAACCAGGAAGCAATAGATTCCCTGAACAGACCAATCTCAACAGCTGAAATAGACACAGCAATTAAAATCTCCCTAAAAAGAAAAGTTCTATCCAGATGGCTTCACACCCGAATTTTACCATACTTACAAAGAAGAATTAGTACCTATCTTGCAGAAACTATTCCACAACATCGAGAAGAACGGAAACCTCCCCGACACCTTTTATGAAGCGAATATTATTCTGATACCAAAACCAGGAAAGGATGCAACAAAAAAAGAAAGCTACAGACCTATATCCCTATTGAATATAGATGCAAAAATTTTCAACAAAATCTTCACTAACCGAATCCAGACACCTATCAAAAAAATAATCCACCACGACCAAGTGGGCTTCATCCCAGGGATGTAGGGATGGTTCAGCATACGTAAATCTATAAATGCAATTCACGACATCAACAGAAGCAAAAACAAAGACCACATGTTTCTTTCAATAGATGCAGAAAAATCTTTTGACAAAATTCAACACCCTTTCATGATGCAAACACTTAAGAAAATAGGCATAGAAGGGACATACCTAAAAATGATACAAGCCATGTATACAAGACCCATAGCCAACTTCATACTGACTGGGGAAAAATTGATAGCATTCCCACTTAGAACTGGAACCAGACAAGGGTGACCACTATCTCCACTTCTGTTCAACATAGTGCTGGAAGTCTTGGCTACAGCAATCAGACAGGAAAATTGAATTAAAGGTATCCAAATAGAGGCTGAAGAGATCACACATTCACTGTTTGCTGATGATATGATATTGTATCTAGAAAACCCCAAAGATTCAACCAAGTAACTCCTGGAACTGATCAATGAATTTAGTAAAGTCTCAGGATACAAAATCAATACACAGAAATCAGAGGCATTCATATACGCCAACAACAATCTAATTGAGAACCAAATCAAAGACTCAATTCCCTTCACAATAGCAACAAGGAAATTAAAGTACCTAGGAATATACTTAACCAAGGACGTAAAAGACCTCTACAGGGAAAAATATGAAACACTGAGGAAGGAAATAGCAGAGGATGTAAACAGATGGAAATCCATACCATGCTCGTGGATCGGCAGACTCAATATCATCAAAATGTCTATACTACCCAAATTGATCTACAGATTCAATGCAATACCTATTAAAATCCCATCAGCATTCTTCACAGATATAGAAACAATAATATTAAGCTTCGTATTGAACCAAGGAAGACCCCGAATATCAAGAGCAATTCTAGGCAACAAAAACTAAATGGGAGGCATTAATATGTCAGATATCAAACTATACTACAAAGCTGTAGTAATTAAATCAATATGGTATTGGCACAAAAATGAAATATTGACCAGTGGAACAGATGTGAGAATCCTGATATAAAACCATCCTCATATAGCCATCTCATCTTTGACAAAGCAGATAAAAATATACGCTGGGGAAAATAATCCCTTTTCAATAAATGGTGCTTGGAAAACTGGATAGCCACCTGTAGAAGGCTAAAACAGGACCCACACCTTTCACCTCTCACAAAAACCAACTCACGCTGGATAACAGACTTAAACCTAAGATATGAAACTATTAGAACTCTAGAGGAAAAAGTTGTAAACACTCTCCTAGACATCGGCCTGCGCAAAGAGTTTATGAAGAAGTCCCCAAAGGCAATCACAGCAGCAACAAAAATAAATAAATGGCACATGATCAAACTACAAAGCTTCTGCACAGCCAAAGAAATAGTCATGAAAGTAAACAGACAACCTACAGAATGGGAGAAAATTTTTGCATCCTATGCATCCGATAAAGGATTGATAACTAGAATATACTTAGAACTCATGAAAATCAGGAAGAAAAATTTAAATAACCCCATTAAAAAGTGGGCAAAGGACTTGAACAGAAACTTTTCTAAAGAAGACAGAAGAATGGCCAACAAACATATGAAAAAATGCTCAACATCTCTAATCATTAGGGAAATGCAAATCAAAACCACAATGAGATATCACTTAACCCCAGTGAGAATGGCCTTTATCAAAAAATCTCCAAACAATAAATGCTGGCGTGGATGCGGAGAGAGAGGAACACTGCTACACTGCTGGTGGGACTGCAAACTAGTTCAACCTCTGTGGAAAGCAATATGGAGATACCTTAAAGCGATACAAGTGATTCTACCATTTGATCCAGCAATCCCATTGCTGGGCATCTACCCAAATGATCCAATGACACTCTAAAAAAAAAGACACCTGCACTCGAATGTTTATAGCAGCACAATTCATAATTGCAAGGCTGTGGAAACCGTCCAAGTGTCCATCAATTCAAGAATAGATTAATAAAATGTGGTATATGTATACCATGGAGTACTATTCAGCTCTAAGAAACAATGGTGACATAGCACATCTTATATTTTCCTGGTTAGAGCTGGAACCCATACTATTAAGTGAAGTTTCCCAAGAATGGAAAAACAAGCACCTCATATACTCACCAGCAAATTGGTATTAACTGAACAGCACCTAAGTGGTCACATAGGTACTACAGTAATAGCGTATTGGGTAGGTGGGAGGGGGGAGGAGGGCGGGTATATACATACATAATGAGTGAGATGTGCACCATCTGGGGGATGGTCATGATGGAGAGTCAGACTTGTGGGGGGAGGGGGGAAATGGGCATTTATTGAAACCTTAATTCTGTACCCCCATTATATGCCGAAATAATATATATATATATATATATATATATATATATATATATATAGTCATTCTATTGACTGTAGAGTAGTTTTGATTTGCATTTTCCTAATGCAAAGGTGGCATATTTTCATGTGCTATTTTGGCCATTTATAGACCTTCTTTAGAAAAATGTCTATCTAATTCTTTGCACTTTTTTTTTCAATTGGGTTTTTTTTATTTAATAATAAAATGTCTTTATATATTCTAAATTTTAGACCCTTACCATAGAAGATTTGCAAATATTTTCTCCCATTCTGTAGGTTCACTTTTCATTTTCTTGAAATTGTTATTTGATAATCAAACATTTTTAATTTTGATGAAACTGAAATTATGTATTAATATTTTGTTGCTTTTGCTTTTTGTGTCATATGTGAGAAAGGTCATAAAGCTTTAGTTTTGTTTCATTCTAAAAAAGTTATGACTTTGGCTCTTAAATTAAGATTTAGATTCAATTTGAGGTAATTGCTATATTTGGTGTGAGTTAGGGTTCCACATTTATGATTTTTTAAGTGGATATTGAGTTGTCCCAGAATCACTTGTTTAAGATGCTTTTATCCTTCATTGACTGATCTCTACATCCTTGTTGAAAATCAATTAATAATAGATTATGAGTTTATTTCTGGGCTCTCAATTTTCTTCCACTGATCTATATGTTTATCCTTATGGCAGTACCATATTTTTTCTGAATACTGTAGAATTATAGTAAATTTTGAAATAGAATTACTTGAATGTTTAAACTTTATTCTTTTTCAAGATTGTTCTGGCTCTGGTTCCCTTGCAATTTCATATGAATTTTAGAATCAACTTTTCCATGTTTATCAAATAAATAAATAAATAAATAAATAAATAAATAAATAAATAATCATTGAGATGTTGACAGTGGTAGCATTGAATCTGTGGATCACTTTGTGAAATATGGACATCTTACCTATATTAAGTCTTTTAATTTCATTTTCATGTCTGATTTCATAGCCAAGACTTCCAGCATTATGTTGAATAGAAGTGGAAACAATGTGCAACCTTACCTGGTTCCAGTTCCAATCGGGAATGCTTTCAATTTATCCCCATTCAGTATGAAGTTGGCTATGGGTCTGTTGCATATGGCTTGTATCACTTTTAGGTATGTCTCTTCTATGCCTATTTTATTAAGTGTTCTTATCATGAAAGTATGTTGAATTTTGTCAAATGCTTTTTTCTGCGTCTATTGAAAGAATCATATGGTCTTTGTTTTTGCTTCTATTTATGTGGTGAAATACATTTATAGATTTGCAGATGTTGAACTATTCCTGGATACCTGGGAAGAAGCCCATTTGGTCATGATGAATTAGTTACTTGAAAGAATCTGGATTCAGTTAGTTAGAATTTTGTTGAAAATTTTTGCATCTGCATTCATAAGGGATATTTGTCTGTAGTTTTATTTTTGTTGCATCCTTTCCTGGTTTGGTATGAGGGTTATGTTGTCTTCATAAAATGTGTTGGGATGGGCTCTATCCTTTTTGATGTTATGGAATAATTTCTGCAAGATACGTACCAGTTCTTCTTTGTAGGTGTGGTAAAATTAGGATGTGAAACCATCTGGTACAGGAATTTTCTTTTTAGGAAGATATATTTTGCTGTTTCAATTTCAGTACTTGATATTGTGCTGTTCAGTAAATCTATTTCTTCCTGGTTGAGCCTTGGGAGACTGTGTGTTTCTAGAAATTTGCCCATTTTCTCCACATTTCCCAGTTTGTTTGTATAAACATTTTTGTAGTATTCATTAATTATATCTTGTATCTCCTTGGGATCAGTTGCAATATCTCCTTTTTGGTTCTTGATAGAGCTTATTAGATATTTCTCTTTTCTGTTTTTCCTTAGTCTAGCCAAGGCTTGTAAATTTTGTAAATTTCGGTTATTTTTTTTCGAAGAACCACCTTTTTTTATTTTTATTTTTTTATTTTGGCATATTATGGGGGTACAGATTTTAAGGTTTCAATAAATGCCCATTTCCCCCCCTCCTCCCAAAAGTCTAAGTCTCCATCATGACCATCCCCCAGATGGTGCACATCTCACTCACCATGTATGTATATACCCGCCCCCCTCCCCCATCCCACCTGCCCAATACCCTATTACTGTAGCACCTATGTGTCCACTTAGGTGCTACTCAGTTAATACTAGTTTGCTGGAGAATATATCTGGTGCTTGTTTTTCCATTCTTGGGATACTTCACTTAGTAGTATGGGTTCCAGCTCTAACCAGTAAAATATAAGGTGTGCTATATCACCATTGTTTCTTAGAGCTGAATAGTACTCCATGGTGTACATATACCACATTTTATTAATCCATTCTTTGATTGATGGGCACTTGGGCTGTTTCCACAGCCTTGCAATTATGAATTGTGCTGCTATAAACATTCGAGTGCAGGTGTCTTTTTTGTAGAGTGTCACTGGATCATTTGGGTAGATGCCCAGCAATGGGATTGCTGGATCAAATGGTAGATTCACTTGTATCGCTTTAAGGTATCTCCATATTGCTTTCCACAGAGGTTGAACTAGATTGCAGTCCCACCAGCAGTGTAGGAGTGTTCCTCTCTCTCCGCAACCACGCCAGCATTTATTGTTTGGAGATTTTTTGATAAAGGCCATTCTCACTGGGGTTAAGTGATATCTCATTGTGGTTTTGATTTGCATTTCCCTGATGATTAGAGATGTTGAGCATTTCTTCATATGTTTGTTGGCCATTCTTCTGTCTTCTTTAGAAAAATTTCTGTTCCAGTCCCTTGCCCACTTTTTAATGGGGTTATTTGATTTTTTCTTCCTAATTTTTGTGAGTTCTAAGTATATTCTAGTTATCAGTCCCTTATCGGATGCATAGGATGCAAAAATTTTCTCCCATTCTGTAGGATGTCTGTATACTTTCATGACTATTTCTTTGGCTGTGCAGAAGCTTTGTAGTTTGATCATGTGCCATTTATTTATTTTTGTTGCTGCTGTGATTGCCTTTGGGGACTTCTTCATAAACACTTTGTCCAGGCCGATGTCTAGGAGAGTGTTTACAACTTTTTCCTCTAGAGTTCTAATAGTTTCATATCTTAGGTTTAAGTCTGTTATCCAGCGTGAGTTGGTTTTTGTGAGAGGTGAAATGTGTGGGTCCTGTTTTAGCCTTCTACAGGTAGCTATCCAGGTTTCCCAGCACCATTTATTGAAGAGGGATTCTTTTCCCCAGCGTATGTTTTTGTCTGCTTTGTCAAAGATGAGATGGCTATATGAGGATGGTTTTATATCAGGATTCTCACATCTGTTCCACTGGTCAATATTCCTGTTTTTGAGCCAATACCATATTGTTTTAATCACTACAGCTTTGTAGTATAGTTTGATATATGGCATATTAATGCCTCCCATTTTGTTTTTGTTGCCTAGAATTCCTCTTGATATTCGGGGTCTTCTTTGGTTCCATACGAAGCGTAAAATTATTTTTTCTATATCTGTGAAGAATACTGATGGGATATTAATGGGTATTGCATTGAATCTGTAGATCAGTTTGGGTAGTATAGACATTTTGATGATATTGAGTCTGCCGATCCACGAGCATGGTATGGATTTCCATCTGTTTACATCTTCTGCTATTTCCTTCCTCAGTGTTTCATAGTTCTCCCTGTAGAGGTCTTTTACCTCTTTGGTTAAATATATTCCTAGGTACTTTAATTTCTTTGTTGCTATTGTGAAGGGAATTGAGTCTTTGATTTGGTTCTCAATTAGATTGTTGTTGGCGTATATGAATGCCTCTGATTTCTGTGTATTAATTTTGTATCCTGAGACTTTACTAAATTCATTGATAAATTCCAGGAGTTTCTTGGTTGAATCTTTGGGGTTTTCTAGATACAATATCATATCATCAGCAAACAGTGAAAGTTTGATCTCTTCTGCCCCTATTTGGATACCTTTGATTCCATTTTCCTGTCTGATTGCTGTAGCCAAGACTTCCAGCACTATGTTGAACAGAAGTGGAGATAGTGGGCAGCCTTGTCTGGTTCCAGTTCTAAGTGGGAATGATTTCAATCTTTCCCCATTCAATATGATGTTGGCTATGGGTCTGTCATATATGGCTTGTATCATTTTTAGGTATGTCGCTTCTATGCCTATTTTCTTAAGTGTTCGTATCATGAAAGGATGTTGAATTTTGTCAAAAGCTTTTTCTGCATCTATTGAAAGAATCATGTGGTCTTTGTTTTTGCTTCTGTTTATGTGGTGAATTGCATTTATAGATTTACTTATGTTGAACTATCCCTGCATCCCTGGGATGAAGCCCACTTGGTTTTGGTGGAATATTTTTTTGATAAGTGTCTGGATTCGGTTAGCTAAGATTTTGTTGAAAATTTTTGCATCTATATTCATTAGGGATATTGGTCTGTAGTTTTCTTTTTTTGTTGCATCCATTCCTGGTGTTGGTATCAAAGTAATATTCGCTTCATAAAAGGTGTCGGGGAGGTTTCCGTTCTTCTCGATGTTGTGGAATAGTTTCTGCAAGATAGGTACTAGTTCTTGTTTGTAAGTATGGTAAAATTCAGGTGTGAAGCCATCTGGACCGGGACTTTTCTTTTTAGGGAGATTCTTAATTGCTGTTTCTATTTCAGCTGTTGAGATTGGTCTGTTCAGGGAATCTATTTCTTCCTGGTTGAGCCTAGGGAGGCTGTGTGTTTCTAGACATTTGTCCATTTCCTCTACATTTTCCAGTTTGTGTGCATAAAGATTTTTGTAGTATTAATAAATTGTATCTTGTATCTCTTTGGGATCAGTTGTGATATCTCCTTTTTTATTCCTGATGGAGCTTATTAAAGATTTCTCTTTTCTGCTTTTCGTTAGCTTAGCCAATGGCGTGTCAATCTTGTTTATTTTTTCAAAGAACCAACTTTTTGTTTTATTAATCTCCTGAATAGCTTTCCTGTTTTCAATTTCGTTTAGTTCTGATTTGATCTTGTTGATTTCACTTCTTCTGCTGGGTTTGGGGTTGGTCTGTTCTTCTTTTTCCAGCTCTTTGAGTCGTTTCATTAGATTGTCTATTTGTGATCTTCTTGCCTTTTGGTTATAGGCATTTATGGAGATAAACTTTTCTCTCAGAACTGCTTTAGCTGTGTCCCAGAGGAGTTGATAACTTGTCTCTCCATTGTCGTTTTCTTCATAGAAGTTTTTTATTTCCGTCTTGATTTCTTCATTTACGAAGTAATCATTTAGTACGAGGTTGTTTAATTTCCACGTTTTTGTGTAGAAATGTGAGTTTCTGTTAGGGTTGATTTCTAGTTTTATTCCACTGTGATCTGAGAAGGTACATGGTATGATTTCTATTTTTTTATATTTCTTGAGATTTTCTTTGTGTCCTAGGATATGGTCAATCTTAGAGAATGTCCCGTGAGCTGATGAGAAGAACGTATATTCAGTGGATTTTGGGTAGAATGTTCTGTCGATATCTGTCAGACCCAATTGTTCTAGAGTTTTGTTTAAGTCCATTATTTCTTTATTAATTTTCTGTTTAGAGGATCTGTCTCGTGTCGTCAGTTGGGTGTTGAAATCTCCAGTGATTATGGAGTTGCTATTAATCCATTTTCTTAGCTCCAGTAAGGTTTGCTTTATGAATCTGGGTGCACCTACGTTGGATGCATATATATTTAAAATTGTTATCTCTTCTTGTTGGACTGTGCCCTTCACCATTATATAATGACCCTCTTTGTCTTTTACTACTTTTGTTGGTTTAAAAACTAAGTCGTCTGAAATTAGAACTGCCACACCAACCTTCTTTTAGCTTCTATTTGCTTGGAATATTGATCTCCACCCTTTTATTTTTAGTCTATGTGCATCCTTGCAGGTTAAATGTGTTTCCTGAAGACAGCATATACTTGGCCTGTATTTTCTTATCCATTCAGCCAGCCTATGTCTCTTGAGTGGAGAGTTTAAGCCATTCATATTTATTGAGAGAACTGATAGGTAAGGTAGATTACTGATCATTCTGTTGGGTTGGATGTTGTTGCTATGATTTCTGTCTTGAGCCATTGTAATATCTGGCCTTTAATATCTTTGGGTTTTGGTTGTTTTTATATCCGTGGATTATTATTATGATGTTCTGTGCATAACGCTGTTTTAAGTACTTCTTGTAGGGCTGTTCTTGTCTTGGTGAATTCTCTGAGCCTTTGCTTGTCTGAGAATGTTTTTATTTCTCCTTCATATATGAAGCTTAGTTTTGCAGGGAATAATATTCTAGGCTGGACATTGTTTTGTTTCAGAAGAGTGAGAATGGGGCCCCAGTCTCTCCTTGCTTGTAAAGTCTCATTAGAGAAGTCTGATGTTATTCGAATTGGCTTTCCCTTGTATGTCACTTGCTTCTTTTGTCTTACAGCTCTTAGAAGGGCCTCTTTAGTTGATACTTTGGTCAGTCTGATGACTGCATGACGTGATGTCTTCCTGTTTGCATTGAATCTCCCAGGGGTCCTCTGGGCTTCTTGAACTTGTATATCGAGTTTTTGAGCAAGGCCTGGGAAATTTTCCTCTATTAAATCTTCAAAAAGCTTGTCCAACTCTTGAGTGTTGTCTTCCTCCCCTTCGGCTAAACCTATGACCCTCACGTTAGGTTTTTTCACATAATCCCACAGCTCTTGTAGGCTTTGGTCTTTTCTCTTGTTTCTCTGCTGTATTTGTGTGACTGATTTATTTAATTGGAAGGTGTTATCTTCAAGCTCTGAGATTCTTTCTTCTGCTTGATCTATCCTGTTCTTGATACTTTCCACAGTATTTTGTAGTTCTCTGAGTTGATTCTTCATCTCCAGGACTTCGGTTAAAGTTTTCTTCACTGTGTCAATCTCTTTGTTGAAACTTTGTTCCATTTCTTGGAGGTTTTTTGTGTTTTCTTGGTGTTGGTTATTGAGTTGTTGTTGCAGCTGGGTGAGTGTTCTTATGATCCACATATGAAATTCCTTTTCTGTCATATTGGTTGCCTGATTTTGGTCGGTGTCCGTTTCTAGGTGGCTGGTGCTCCTCCTTGGGGGTGTGTTTTCCGTTTGGTTCTTCATATTTCCTGAGTTCTTTCACTGATTTCTTCCCATGTCGATCAGTTGTTGTTTCTTTCCTTAGGTTATTGTTTGGGTATTCACACACCTTGTTTAGTTTCTGAGGCGTTAGGTGGTGCCTGTGGGTGAAATTGGACCACTCCCTGTATATTGAGTCTGTGGATGCCGTGGCAAGACTGTGCAAGATGCCGTCCCTGTCAGTAGGTGGCGTTTGCTTGGAGGAACAGGCTATGGTGTTGATTTTGAGTCCTGTTATCAGCTCTCGTTCTGGGCGGAGCTGGGTTGGATAAGCCTGCCCTCAGGCCGTTAGCAGGGGTCAAAGTTCTGTTCTCAGCTTCCAGGGAAAGCTGTCAGGGCGGGGCTGGAATGGTTCCGCTCAGCCAGAAAGTCTGGGTGTGGGGGTGGGGCTGTCTGAGACCCACAGTCTGCAGCAGGCCTCGCTTCTTTCCACCCTCCCCAACTCTGCAGCTACTCCTGGGCCTCTGCCAGCAGGCCCGACCACAAGCCACCAGGCCTCCCCAGACTGTGGTGCCGGCGGGGAGGTTCCCTGCACAGGAACGCCACCTGGGTTGGGCGCACGGCCTCCTCCTGGGAGGAGGGTTGTCCTCTAGGGCGCCGATCCGGCCCTGGAAGCACACAGCCCTCAGTAGGCTGTTCACGTATAACCCTTCTGTGCCCCGGGCAATGCTAGCCCTCTGTGCAGGGGATCTGGTCTGCAGGTCCGACCTCTGTGTCCCAGAGTTCAAACTGTATTCCCACCAGGGAGAGGATTTCCGGTCCTAATTCACCCACAGGGAGCCCAAGCTGGGTCTATGTCTCTCAGCCTCTGAGTCGGCACCGTTTTCCTGGGAACACGGTGCCAGCAGCACCTGGGAGGGCGGGCGGGGTCCCAAACGGGAAGGTCCCGTTCCCTGGAGGTGCCTCCGGCTGGTGGCTGTATTGTCTCTCTAGGCAGCCGCGGGTAGGGTCGGCGGAGGGGAGGAGGAGGCAATATGGCGCCTGCCGCGCGGCTCGAGTCCGTGCACACGGAGGTGCCCGGAGGAAGTTGGGAACCTGGTGCCACGTCTGCTACAGGCTCACCATTGGCAGGCGGCGGCAGTCTCTGGGCTGATGTCCGCAGGTCTCTCCACCCGCTGGGGAGCCCACCAGCAGTCCCGAATGCAGGGGAGGGGAAACAGCAGATCCACTTACCCTTGCCTCTGGTCTCCGGGCTGCTCCGGTGGTCTCAGCCTCCAGTTCTCCTCCGCTGCCTCCTCCCGTGGAGTCTCCCGGGGTCTCAGGAACCTCTCCTTCTGGCCCTTGTCCGCTGTATGCTCGTCTTCTTGCTTCTTTCCTCTAGTTTCTGCTAGAATTGGTCTTTTCTGCAGAGACCCTCTGTCTGGCGGTGTTATTCGTCCGCCATCTTGCTCCGCCCCCCCTTTTTTTTTTTAATCTTCTGAATAGCTTTCCTGTTGTCAATTTTGTTTAGTTTTGATTTGATCTTGTTAATTTCACTTCTTCTGCTTGGTTTGGTGTTGGTCCTCTTCTTCTTTTTCCAACTTTTGAAGTTGTTTCATTAGATTCTCTACTTATGATCTTTTTGACTTTTGGTTATAGGTATTTATGGAAATAAACTTTTGTCTCAGTACTGCTTTAGCTGTTTCCCAGAGGATTTGATAACTTGTTTCTCTATTGTCATTTTGTTCAAAGATTTTTTTATTTCCATCTTGATTTCTTCATTTATGAAGTAATCATTTAGTATAAGGTTGTTTAATTTCCACATTTTTGTGTAGAAATGTGAGTTTCTGTTAGGGTTAATTTCTACTTGTATTCCACTGTGATCTGAGGAGATACATGGCATGATTTCTATTTTTTACAATTTTTAAGTCTTTCTTTGTGTCCTAGCATATGGTTAATCTTAGAGAATGCCCCATAAGCTGTTGAGAAGAATGTATATTGAGTGGATTATGGGGAGAATTTCCTGTAAATGTCAGTCAGACCCAATTTTTCTAGAGTTTTTTTTAAGTCCATTATTTCTTTATTAATTTTCTGTTTGGAGGATCTGTCCTGTACAGTTAGTAGTGTGTTGAAATCTCTGGTACATATGCAGTTGCTGTTAATCAATTTGCTTAGATCCAGTAAGGTTTTCTTTATGAATCTTGGTGCACCTAAGTTGGGTGCATATATATTTAACATTGTTATGTCTTGTTGTTGTACTGTACTCTTCAGCATTATATAATGACTCTCTTTGTCTTTCACAGCTCTCTTTGTCTTTCACTGCATTTGTTTAAAAACTAAATTATCTGAGATATGAACTGCCACACCAGGCTTCTTTTGGCTTCCAATTGCTTGATATACTGATATCCACCCCTTTACTTTTAGTCTATATGCATACTTGAAGGTTAGGTGTGTCCTGAAGACAGCAGATACAGATACTTGGTTTGTATTTTTTTTATCCATTCAGCCAGCCTATGTCTCTTGAGTGGAGAGTTTAAGCCATTCACATTTATTGAGAGAACTGATAGGTTGGGCAGATTACTGTTCATTCTGTTGGGTTCGACATTGTTACTTAGTTTTTTCTCTTGAGACATTGTGATAGCTGGCCTTTAATCTTTAGGTTTTGGGTGTTTTCACATTCATGAGTATTTATTATGCTGATCATGTGTAACACTGTTTTGAGTACTTCTTGAAGAATTGATCTTGTCTAGGTGAAATCCCTCAGTCTTTGCTTATCTGACAATGTCTTAATTTCTCCTTCATATATAAAGTTTAGTTTTGCTGGGTACAAGATTCTAGGCTGGGCATTATTCTGTTTCAGAAGAGTGACAATGGTGCCCCAGTCTCTCCTTGCTTTTAATGTTTCAGTTGAGCAGTCTGGCATTATTTGAATTGGTTTTCCTTTGTACGTAACTTGCTTCTTCTGCCTTAAAGCTTGTAGGAGGGTCTCTTTTGTTAAAATTTTGGTAAGTATGATGACTACGTGTTGTGGTGTTTTCCTGTTTGCATCGGATCTCCCGGGGTCCTTTGTGCCTCTTAGTTTTGCATGTCTAAGTTTTTGGCCAGACCTGGGAAATTTTCCTCAATTATATCTTCAAATAGCTTATCCAACCCTTGTGTTTTTTCTTCCTCCTTCTCTGGAATCCAGAAGAGCTGCAGGTTACATTTCTTTGTATAAGCCCACTATTCTTGTAAGTGTTGCTTATGGCTCTTATTTTTCTACTCTATCTCTGTGATTAATTTATTTGATTTGAAGGTGTTATCTTCAATCTCTGAGATTCTTTTTTCTGTTTGGTCCATCCTATTTTTGATGATTTCCACTGTGTTTTGTAATTCCCTGAATAAATTCTTCATTTCCAGGAGATTGGATTGATTTTTCTTTAAGATCTAAATTTCCTTAATGAATTTTTTGTTCCTTGTCCTTAATTTTCTTTGTGGTTTCTTTGTGTTGGTTATCTATTTTTTCTTGCATATCATTGAGCTTTCTTAAAATCCAATTTTGACATTCTTCTTGTGGCATTTTAGTGTTTTGGGTTTGGTTAGTATCCATTTCTTGAGAGCTGGTATATCTCTTTGGGGTAGTGTTTTTGGTTTCATTCTTCATAGTTTCAGAATTCTTATGCTGAGCCCTCCCCATCTGGATCAGCTGATGTTTTTTAGTATAGTACACAGCGGTCTTCTCTGCTATGGTTTTTTGATATGCCACTGGGGAAAGCTCTTCCACCACACTTGGAAGGCTACCCCTGATGGAAGGGGTTACTTGTGGAGTCTATTGTGGCCACATGCAGGGGATTTGTTCCTCAACCATGGCTCTGACTGTTGGCCACTGACTGGGGAGAAGATCCAGCCCCAGCATTTTGATCAATTGGGTGACCTAAACTGTTCTGGAAAGCAAAGTCATTTGGCTACCCTCTTTCAATCTGTGCACAGGCACAGCAGATTGACCCTCCATCAGGGGGAGAGTGGCTTTTCTTGTCTCACCCCTCCTTCAGGGGTGGAGCCTACCACTTTTGGCATGAGAGAATCAGGCTAGGGGGAGGAGGTAGCACTCCAGTCTGTTCTGCACCCCGGAGACCCAGTGGCTGTAACTCCCCTTGACGTTAGTCTCCTCAGTAGTTTGTTGATTGACAGAGGTCTGACGAGCAAATTGCAGATTGTAAAATGGCAGAATTTGTCAGGAGAGTCTCTAGGCTGCAGGAGGGGATCTGCCCACCACACCGTATCACACCATGGGGGCTGGGCTGTGAACCCTTCAATGGCAACCACTTGCCCACTTGCAGTGTACCAGCACTGGAGGCTACTGTTTAGAAGGTGGCAGGTTCTGGTTGGTAGTCTGGGTCATCAGGACACCCCGTTGCCTCCTCTATGCTGCCTTCCCACTGATTCACACCTGTTCAGCCATAATCCTTGCTCTTACTGACCCACCCTGGGCACGCCTATTCACCTGATGTGGTTCCAGATTAGAGGCCCCAACTTAGTAAACAGCTCTGTAGACTGGCTCCACTGGTTACCTGAGGCAAGATATCTCACTGCCTCCCCTAGCAGTTCCGTCCGATTTCCTCCCCACTTGGTGCCGTCCTAGCACAGAACTTGGTGGGGATTCACAGTACTTTCCATTAATGACCACACTCTACAGCACGCACTTCTGCTGCGATTTTACACCTACTTTAGACAGGTCCCTGGCTGGGTGAGTGTGGAGGTCAATGGGGAAGCAAGGAGTTCTCCTGTGGATTTGATCCCACTTCACCCCCTGGCCAGGTGAAAGGCACCCTTCCACACTCTATGCCCTATTGTTTGTTTTGCACTCTCCAGAGAACGCGATCTTATCTCCCAATCACCTTGTTTTTTTCAATTTTTGAGAGTTCCATGCTGAACCTCTGTCGATTCACAATGCTATTATTGTGCAGGAGAGATCCACTTGCATGTAGGAGACCAAGATTTATTTCTCTTTCTCTGGGAGCAGGAAACTGGTGGGTTACCTTTACTCCTCCATTTTTCCGAATTCTCTGATACTATCTATTTATATGTTATATATCTATTCATATTTTCCATGTCTTCTTGACTAAGTTTTTGGTAATTTGTATGCTTCTAGGAATTTGTTCATTTCCTCTAAGTTTTCTAATTTGTCGGCACACACTTGTTTATCGTATTCATTTATAATCATTATTTCTGTAAGGTTGGTAATAACCATCCTGTTTTCATTTGTGATTTAAATAATTTGAGTCTTTTCTCTTTTTTTCTTGTCAGTGGAGGTAAAGCTTGCTCAATTTTGGCCATCTTTTCAGATCAGAGCAGAACTAATTTTTGGTTCTGTTTTTTATGTCATTTCTCTCCATTTAAATTTTTATTAATTCCTCCTGCTATCTTTGAGTTAAAATTGTTATTCTTTTTCTACTTTTTTAAAGTGTAAATTTAGGTTATTAATTTGAGATTTTTTAATTTTTTCATGTAAATATTTATAGCTATAAATTTCCTTCTGCTCACTGCTTTCCTTGTACCTTATAAGCTTTGTTATGGTACATCGCCATTTTAATTTGCCTCAAAGTGTTTTTTTTTTATTTCCTTTTGTAATTTTTTTGACCTATTATTTGCTTAAGAGTGTGCCATGCAATTTTCACATATTTTCAAATTTTCCAGATTTCCTTCTGTTTTTGATTTCTAGTTCAACTGTAATGTGTCTAGGTGTGGATATCTTTGAGCTTATCTATCTAGAGTTCATTCAGCTTCTTAGATGCATAGATTTATGTCTTTGATCAAATTTAGTACATTTTTAGCCATGTTTTCTTCAAATATTCTTTCTGTCCCTTTCTCCTTCTCCTTTCCTTCTGATACTCCTATGAGGCATATGTTAGTCTACTTATAATATCCTTCCAGTCTCTTAGTCTCTATTTTTCTTGTTTTTCTTTGTACTTTTTTCTACATTTTTGTTCCTCAAATTGAATGGTCTCAATTGACCTATTTTCAAGTTTGCTGACTTCATTTTCTACCTAACCTAATCTGTTGTTGAACTCTTCTAGTGAATTTTTCATTTTTCATCGTAGTTTTTGATTCTATAATTTCTATGTGGTTTATTTGAATAATTTCTATCTCTTTATTGATATTCTCCATTTGATGAGACATCATTCTTCTGGTTTCCATTAGCTATTTATTCATGGTTTTCTTTAGTTCTTTGAGCATGTTTACAACAGTAGATCTAAATTGTTTACTTACTAATCCAGGGTATGGGTTTTCTCATGGAAAGTCTATATTATTTCTTTCTTTTCCTGTGAAAGGGGCATATTTTCTAATTTCCTTACATATCATAAATTTTTGTTGAAAAATGAACATTTTAAATATTATAATGACAACTCTGAAAGTCAGATTTTTCCCCTTGCTTAGAACTTGAGGCTGCTGCTTGTGTGGATGTTGTTGTATGTGTGCTGACTTTCTCATACTAATTTTTTAATGTCTTTACTTTTTTTGTGTGTGTAACCACTTAAGTCTTTCTTCCATTAGCTGATTTACCAGCTAATGATTCAATAGAAATTTATTAATGACTTGAAACCCAACCCAACCAAACCAAATGAAAAATATCCTTTCTATGCAGATTAGATCTGTGCTGGGGCACTCTTTCATTGCTTAGCCAGGCAGTTCAAAATTCTGCCTTAGTCTTGACTTCTTGGTTGCACAGATACTGAAAGTCAGCCAGAGGTCAGAGGTTAGGGTTTGTCTGGTCATTACTGAGCGTTTGTCTAACCTTGGTCAAACACATAGTCTTTTGGACTTAGGAGATTTGTGTAAGATTTGCCTTTATTCTTAATGTCTTTCTTTCCCAAGTTTATTTCTTCCTAATCAGTTCAGTCTATTTCTTACCACTATTGTTATCCTTTGTCCAAGGCAGCAACAATTAATATATTTGCCTTTTAATATCTTTAAAATTCCCAATATTTACTGAGTACCTTCTATTGTATATCCCACTCAGTCTATGATCAAAGCGATGAGGTTACACCAATGAGATTGGCTAATCTTTGTTGAGGGCTTAGTACAGGTTAGTCATTATTCTAAATGAGTTACACATCTTCACTCAGTAAATCTACACAGTGCTGGGAGGTGGTTATTTTTATAAAGAGATAATAAAGACAAAATGGGGTGATGTTAAGTAACTTGACCATGTCACACTACTAGCAAAGGTGCGGCACCAACTATTCCACATCATTGACAAGGAATGTATCCTTCCCAATTCATTCTACGAAGCCAACATCATTTTGACACCAAAGCCAGGAAAGGATGCAACAACAACAAAAAAAGAGAGCTACAGAACAATATCCCTCATGAACATAGATGTGAAAATTCTTAACAAAAATTTAGCAAATAGAATCCAGCAGCACATCAAAAAATAATCCACCATGATCAAGTGGGCTTTATTCCAGGGATGCAAGGCTGGTTCAACATACACAAGTCTATAAATGCAAATCACCTCATAAATAAAAACAAGAAGAAAAACCATATGATTCTGTCAATAGATGCCAAAAAAGCATTTGACAAAGTCCAACTCAACTTTATGATAAAAACTCTTAATAAAACAGGCGTAAATGGCTAATACCTAAAACATCAAATCCATTTATGACAAATCAACTGCTAATATCATTCTAAATGGGAAAAAATTGAAATCATTCCCTCTTCGAACTGGAACAAGACAAGGATGTCCACTCTCTCCTCTCCTATTCAACATAGTGCTTGAAGTCCTAGCTATAGCAATCAGGCAAGAGAGGGGTATTAAGGGCATCCAAGTGGGGGCAGATGAGATCAAACTCTCACTTTTCACCAATGATAGGATATTATACCTAGAAAACCCCATGGATTCATCTAAGAGACTCCTAGACTTAATAAATTAATTTGGTAAAGTCTCAGGTTATAAAATCAATATACACAAATCAGAAGCATTCATATATGCCAAGAATCATCAAGCAGAAAGTCAAATCAAAAATGCAATACATTTTACTATAACCCCAAAGAAAATTAAATATCTAGGAGTATACTTAATGAAAGATATGAAAGATTTATACAAGGAGAACTATGAAACACTACAAAAAGAAATTGCAGATGATTTAAACAGATGGAAAAATCTACCTTGCTTATGGATTTGTAGAATTAATACTGTTAAAATGTCAATATTGCCTAAAGTGATTTACAGAATCAATGAAATCCCCATCAAAATACCATCAGCATTCTTTAAAGATCTAGAAAAAAATAATTCTTCACTTTGTATGCAACCAGAAAAAAACTCATATAGCCAAAGCAATTTTAAGTAAAAAGAACAAACTGGGAGTCATCAGTCTTCCTGTCTTCAAGCCGTACTATAAAGCAATGATAGTTAAATCAGCCTGTGATTGGCACAAGAACAGAAGCATCAATATCTGGAATAGATCCAAGATACCAGAGATGAAACCATCAGTATACGGCAACCTAATATTTGATAAAGCAGACAAGAATATACAATTGGGAAAAGAATCTATCTTCAATAAATGGTGCTAGGAAAACTGGTTAGCGACATGTAAAAGAGTGAAACAGGATCCCTACCTCTCACTTCTCACAAAAATTCACTCAAGATGGATAACAGACTTGAACCTAAGGCATGAAACCTTAGGAATCCTAGAAGAAGATGTCAGGAAAACCCTATCAGACATCGGTCTAGGCAAAGAATTTTTGAGGAAGACTCCCAAGGCTATCACCGCAGCATCAAAAATAAACAAATGGGATCTGATCAAATTGAAAAGCTTCTGCACAGCCAAGGAAACTATCATTAGAGCAACTAGACAACCCACAGAGTGGCAGAAAATACTTGTTCTCTACACTTCTGATAAAAATCTAATAACAAGAATCTCTCTAGAACTTAAAAGATTTAACAAGAAAAAATAAAACAACCCCATCAAGAAATGGGCAATGGAAATGAACAGAAACTTCTCCAAAGAAGACAGAATAATGGCCAGCAAAGATATTTAAAAATGCTCTACATCTCTAATCATTATAGAAATGCAAATCAAAACCACAATGAGATACCACCTAACCCCAGTGAGAATGGCCTATATCAAGAAAACCCAAAGCAACAAATGCTGGTGAGGATGTGGAGAGACAGATACACTCTTACACTGCTGGTGGGACTGTAAATTAGTGCAATTCTTTATGGAAAATAATTTGGAGATATCTCAAACAGCTAGAAATAGAAATACCATTCGACCCAGCAATAGCATTGTTGGCCATCTACCCCAAAGAGCATAAGACATTCTATTACAAAGACACCTGCACCCGAATGTTTATGGCAGCACAATTCACGATTTCGCGGTCATGGAAACAACCCAAGTGCCCATCAATTCACCAGTGGAGAATTAAAATTTGGTATATGCTCACAATGGAATATTACTCAATTCTAGGAAATGACGGTGAGCTTGCACCGTTTATGGTATCCTGGATTAAGCTTAAACCCATTATCCAAAGTGAGGCAACACAAGATCTGGAAAATGGGCTCTACATCTACTCGCCATCAAATTGGTACTGACTGACTAGAACTATGTTTCTCAAATGGTGGTAGTGTGTACCAGGGTTTCGGGTTGGGGAGGCCACATCTTAAGGATGTGGCGAGCATTGTGGAGGGGAAGAGAATACCTCTAATCCTTCTTAGGGAGAGGCAAAGAAATACAATGTAACCAAAATGTCAAAAAAACAACAAAACTTTTATTGAGTGTGGGGCAGGTGGGAGGGGGGAGGAGGGGAAGAGGGTATACTTACATACTTACATAATGGGTGTGGTGTCCACCAACTGGGGGTTAAACATTCTTGAAGTGCTTAGGGGAGGAGGGGTGGCAGGGGCAATATATGTAACCCCAACAATATTTGTACCCCCATAATATAATGAAATAAAAGGAGGAAAAAAATAAATTAATTAATCTAGATAGTTTGGCCCCAGAGATTGTGTTGTGGACTAATATCCCGGACTGCCAATGCTACAGATACATGGTTATCAAGTAGGAATAATAACAAATGGAAGAAACAGTTTACCATTATTTAGCATTAATGCTAAATTGTTTCTTTTGCCTTAATTGGGTAAACAAAACATTGTTTTTTATAACTATAATTAGCAAGAAAATGGGTCAAAATTCAATTGAAAAAAAATTATTTGCAATGTAAGTGCTTAATGCTTAACAGATGAAATATATTTTAAAGTCTAACCAAAATAACTCACCATTAAATTCTGTAAAAGTGAGAAAATTCTAAAATCTGTTCTCTCACCACCTGTGTTTCCCTTGGTCTGAGGTATGATGGGATGAGGGTCGTTAACACCTGTACCCAAGAGTATGTTTATCATTTTTTCCATTTTTTTTTTTTTTGCTCTGCTTTCTTTACAAAGCTCTACCCTGACATGGGCATGGAAGCATGTGCACACACACACACACACACACACACACACACACACACACACACACACACACATTCCAAATCCTTCTGACCTCAAGCCAGCTGACAAAAATCAGTCCATTTGTTAGTAAGGGATTGAAAGAACATTAGATATTAACCAAGTAAAGAATATTTTCCTCCCTGCTTTAGGTACATCGAAGTCTGTTGCATTATATTTGGATGTGTCAAATAAACATCATATGCATACTTAGGTGAGAATACGCTTTATTTGAAATAATTATTGCAATAAAGGGAAATTGACTATTGTAATAAGGGGAGGTTTACCTTTGCAGTTCAAAGAGGAAGACAATCATGATAGGAAGAAGTCTTTAACCATAAGATCTATAGCTGTCTCTAAAACCATGATAAAAGGAATTTTCTTTATAGGGAGATGAAAATGAGGCCAGGCTAGAGAGAACAAAGTATGGTGGAAGGGGATGAGTACATAGCCTCATCAGACAGTTGAACAGGAAATGTTTGTCCTTGGGGTCAAGGTCAGCCTATTGTTGAGAGGCACCTTACATTGAGTTTATTCTGCAGTCCAATGCTGACTCAGGGTAGATAAAATTCAGGGGCTGGGCGGGGAGAAGAAAAGTTTAAAGTTTGGCCTTGTCAAGTTAGCAGGTATTTTATATAGATTGTTCAATGGCTACAAACAGTTTAGCTAAACATTTATGAGACAGCAAAGAGGAATTTGATAGATCAGTGCCTGGCCTGCTCTTAGGTAAAACAAGGAGGTCATCTGTGAGTCTTACCTAATAAGTAATGTGGGGAAGGGTGGGTGATTCTTTTAGTAAGTCCTCTTGTGGAACAAAATAGTGTGAGGGGTTTCTTGATCTCACTATTTTCTGAAAGCACAGTCCTCAAAGTTCTTCATTATCAAGTATAAATGAAAAGATGGCATACCAGAAGGTATGTTAGGTAATCAGCCAATTTGAATGTCTCCTGTGCCTTATGAACATCCTTTCTACATCAAGACTTCTGATCCTAGTACCAGTCTCATAATTTCCCCTCGGGTCAAGTCACATGACTTCAGAGATCATCTTCCCAGCTTGTCACTGCATTTGGGCTTTCCGTTTCTCCAAAAGCAAGAGGCTTTGTTTATCCTCCATTTCACCTTTCTACCACCATGATAGTTAGGATTGATCTTTAGCCCAATTCAAGACTGATAAGTAGTTTTTACACACATTGCATCTTAGAGGCCTATATTAAAGGAATATTGAGAAACCATGAAGCAAGATGGTTAAGTGATCAAAAAGGCTTAACAAATTTTCATGCTGTGAAGATCAAGCTATTAACTGAGAGCATTTGGGGGTCATATATTCAGCCTGAAGCCAGGATTCTAAAACTGACAGAATTGACCTTTATTGCCTTTGACCTTTTAAGAATTGTTTTTATATTCTTCCAGTAATATCCCACAAGTCCATTTGCTTTCTGCTATTTCACCAGCTCTATCAAAACTAGCTAGCACTGACTCAGAGTAAAAAAAAAAAATTAGTCAATGTGCTAATAAAGTCAGAAACTTAACATGTATATAAAATGACTGGCAGGGCTTAATATGTATGCCTATTGAGAGAAGTCATTATATGGTGGTTATAGTTATTTTATTTCTTGGTTGTTTTATTTTTTCCCAGGAAAAGGAAAGAGTACAAATTTTACTTTACTTAATAAGCAGTATGGTATTCTGTGAGATTTTTAGCTAGTCTGACCACTATTGGTACATCACATAGTGCAGGATATCTTTGTGATAATGAATACCCATTCTGTAAATTATATTCTTTAAATCAACTAAATTTTATGACCTTGTGTCTAGTTGGAGGACTTCCTCCTGGATCTGTCCAGGGTGTTCATAAGGTTGAATTTCCAGCAAGTTTTCTGCATTTTGGTTTTCTGGTTCATCAGAAACTTGTGCCATGGCTAGTCCTGCCTTCCACTTTCCCACAACTTCCTGTTATTACCACTCTGACCTAACTTTCACTTTCTTTTTTTTTTCCTTTTATTTTATCATATTATGGGGATACAAATATTGTTAGGGTTACATATATTGCCCCTGCCATTCCTCCCCCCGCCCCCACCTTACCAAAACATCAAGTGTGTCCTACCCCCAGGTGGTGAGCATTGCACCTATTTTGTAAATATATATCCTTCCCCTCCTCCCCCCTCCCATCTGCCCACCACCCGATAAAAGTTTTTTTTTTTTTTTTTTTTTTTTCCTTTTTTTGACCTTTGGGTTACATTGTATATCTTTGCCTTTCCCTACAAAGGGTTAGAGATATTTCCTCCCCCCCACACACAATGCTCGCCACAACCCTAAGATGTGTATCTCCCCTTCCCCCAAACTCTGGTGAGCTCTACCACCATTTGAGCACCATAGTTTTAATCAGTCAGTACCAATTTGATGGTGAGTACATGTGGAGCCCATTTTCTTGATCTTGTGTCCCCTCACTTTGGATAACAGGCTTAAGCTTAATCCAGGATAGCATAAACAGTGCTAGCTCACTGTCATTTCTTAGAATTGAGTAGTATTCCATTGTGAGCATATACCAAGTTTTAATTATCCACTCATGAATTGATGGATGCTTGGATTGTTTCCATGATCTTGCAATAGTGAATTGTGCTGCCATAAACATTTGGGTGCAGATGTCTTTATAGTAGAATGTCTTATGTTCTTTTGGGTAGATGCCCAACAATAATATTGCTGGGTCGAATGGTATTTCTATACCTAGCTGTTTGAGGTATCCCGAAATTGTTTTCCACAGAGGTTGCACTAATTTGAAGTCCCACCAGCAGTGTAAGAGTGTTCCTGTCTTTCCACATCCTCGCCAGCATTTGTTGTTTTGGGATTTCTTGATACAAGCCATTCTCACTGGTGTTAGATGGTATCTGATTGTGGTTTTGATTTGCATTTCTCTGATGATTAGAGATGTAGAGCATTATTTATATGTTTGCAGGCCATTATTATGTCTTCTTTGGAGACATAATAATGGCTGTTTCTGTTCATTTCATAATAATGGCTGTTTCTGTTCATTTCTGTTGCCCATTTCTTGATGAGATTGTTTGATTTTTTCTTGTTTATTTGTTTATGTTCTAGATAGATTCTTATTATTAGACCTTTATCAGAAGTTCTGACCTCATTTTCCAATACAGGCATGCCTAAGAAATATTGCAGGTTAGGTTCTACACCACCAAAATAAAGCAATTATCATAATAAAATGAGTTACATGAAATGTTTGATTTCCAAGTGCATATAAAAGTTATGTTTACATTATGTTTTAGACCACTAAGTGTGCAATAACATTATATCTAAAAACAATGTATACAACTTAATTAAAAATACTTTATAGCTAAAAATGCTAATAATTATGTGGATCTTTATCAAGTCATAATCATTTTGCAAGCAAAGGGTCTTGTCTCTATGTTGATGGTGCCAGACTTAATGGAGTAATAGTTGCTGAAGGCTGGGGTGGCTGTAGCAATTTCTTAAAATAATAGAACAATGAAGTTTGCCACATTCAATGACTCTTCCTTTCAGGAAAGATTTCTCTGTAGCATATGATGCTGTTTGATAGTATTTTACTCACTGTAGAACTTCTTTCAAAACTGGAGTCAATTCTCTCAAATTCTGCTACTGCTTTGTCACCTAAGTTTATGTATTAATAATATTCAAAATCTTTTGTTGTCATTCCAACAATGTTCATAGCTTCTTCACAAAGAAGCTATTCCATCTCAAGAAGCCACTTTTTTTGCTCATCCATAAGAAGTAACTCTTCATTCATTAGCTTTATCTTATGATTCCAGCAAATCTAATATTTAGGATTATCTTCTAATTCCAATTCTCTTGCCATTTCCACCACCTTTGCAGTTCTTCCTCCACTGAAGTTTTGAATCCATCAAAGTCATCCATGAAGGTTGCACTTAATTTCTATCAAACTCTTCTTAATGCTGGTATATTGACCTCCTTCCATGTATCGTGAATGTTCTTAATGACATCTAGAATAGTAAATCCCTTCCAGAAGGTTTTCAATTTGCTTTGTCTAGATCCATATGAAATCTATCTAGCTCCTAGAGCCTTACAAAAATGTATTTCTTAAATAGTAAGACTTAAAAGTCAAAATTATTATTTGATCTATGAGCTATAGAATGGATCTTGTGTTAGCAGACATAAAAGCAACGTTAATCTCCTTGTACATCTCCATCAGAGCTCTTGGGTGTCCAGGGGCATTGTCAATAAAATTTTGAAAGGAATCTTATTTTCTGAGCACTAGGTCTCTACAGTGGGCTTAAAATATTCAGTAAACTATGCTATAAACAGGTATGTTGTCATTCAGGTTTTGTTGTTCCATTTATAAAGCATAAGCAACATAGATTTAACATACATCTTATGGGCCCAAGCATTTTCAAAATGTAAATAGACATTGGTTTCAACTTAAAGTCACCAGCTGCATTAACCTCCAATAAAAGAGTCACTTTTTGCTTGAAGTTTTGAAGCCAGGTGTTGACTTTTCCTCTCTAGCTATGAAAGTCCTAGATTACATCTTCTTCCAATAGAAGGCTGTTTTATCTACATTGAAAATTTGTAAACTAGTGTATCCACTTTCATTGATTATCTTAGCTATATCTTCCGAATGACTTATTTTAGCTTCTAAATCAGGACTTATGGCTTCACCTTGCACTTTTATGTTTTGGAGATGGCTTCTTTCCTTCAGCCTCATGAACCATCTTCAGCTAACTTGGAACTATTTTTTTTCTGCAGTTTCCTCACCTCTGTCAGCCTCTATAGAGTTGAAGACAGTTAGGGCCTTACTCTGGATTAGGCTTTGGCTTAAGGGAATCTTTGGCTGGTTTAATATTCTATACAGATAACTACAACTTTCTCAACATCAGCAATAAGGCTATTTCACTTTCTTATCATTCCTGTGTTCACTAGAGGATCACTGTTAATTTCCTTTGTTAACTTTTCTTTTGCATTCACAACTTGGTTAATCATTTGGCAAAAAAAGGCCTAGTTTTCTGCCTATTTTGGCTCTCAACATGCCTTCTTTACAAAGCTTAATCATTTCTAGCTTTTTATTTTAAGTGAGAGATGTGTAACTCTTCATTTGAGCACTTAGAGGTTATTGTAGGGTTATTAATTGTCTTAATTTCACTATTGTGCTTCAGGGAATAGGAAGAACTGAGGAGAAGGAGAGAGATGGGCAATGGGTGTGTGGTCAGTGGAGCAGTCAGAACCAACACATTTATTTATTAAGTCTACTGTCTCATATGGGTACAGTTTGTGGCCCCCCAAATCAATCACAAGAATAACCTCAAAGATCACTGATAACAGATCACCACAACAGATACAATAATAATGAAAAAAGTTTGCAATATTGTGACAATATCAAAATGTGGCAGAGACACAAAGTATGTACATGCTGTTGGAGAAATGATTCCCATAGACTTACTGGATGCAGGGCTTTCACAAACCTTCAGTTTGTAAAAATCACAGTATCTGTGAAACACAATAGAGCAAAGCACAATAAAAGGAGGAGGTGTGCCTGTATTCTCACCTTTACTCAGTCTGCTCTGTTTCCTTGTATATTCCAGGTATATTCTGACCTTAGGGCCTTTCTATGAGTACCTTAAGCCTAGAATGTTCCATCCAAATACCACCACTTGACTATTCTCTCATCTCTTTCATGTTTTTATTCAAATGTCTCATTCTGGGTTAGGACTACCTTGAACACCATAACTGAAATCATAATCTCTATCTTTTCCCCCCCACTCTTATGCTTCTGATTCTCTTTATCCTGCTCTACTTGTTTTTGTGCAGCAGTTATCTATTTTAACATGCCATATAATTCATTTATGCTTATTATCTGCCTTTATCCAATAGAATAAGAATGCAATTTTGAAATGTATGTTTATTGTTGCATTTATGGCATTTAGAATCATGCTCAGCACATAGTAAGTAACCAATAATTATGTGTTAAATTAATTAAATGCATGCTAAATAAAATATTTTTTCAATAGGTAATAAAAGAGCATACAATATTATTAAACATCCTATTATGATACAAAATTATTTCTTATATATATTTATATATATTTGTTCTGAAGATGATAATACTATTTCAAATTAACAGTCTATATCACAGTTCTCTTTGTTATTAAATAATAGACTTGGTCAGACTAAGAGACTTGCCAGAACTTTTGTTTTCTTGGAGTTAGAAACACTTCCTTATGTATTTTAAACCTTTCTTTTATTATCAGTTGTCACAAATACTATATGTTTTCTATCTTAGGTGATTTTTTATGATGATAGGAAAGGATAAAACATTGATTTTAATAGAATATGTAATATCCTTACAAACTTAAATATGAAAAATGTTCTATCCACTTTTATTAGTCAGATATACTTAGTCATGACTCTCATACAATGGCTCTGTAACAGAGTAGTACCCCTCCTACCATAGATATGGAAGGGAAATATTGAGAGTGGGGAATATGTAACTGAGGGAATGGCCTGGAAAAATTCCCTTACTCTTTTGGGAACTTACCTTTTGGGAACTACAGCCTGGCCTATATCCCTGAGGCAGGTTAATTCTTTATTTTTTTCCTTTATTCCTTTCTCTTTTTTTCACATTTACTCTTTTACTTATTTACTTTTTAAAATTTCAGAATATTATTGGGGTACAAATATTTTGGTTACATATAATGCCTTTGCCTCGCCCAAGCCAGAGCTACAAGTGTGTCCATCCCTCCATACAGTGTGCTCTGCACTCAAGAGTTCTGAGTTTACCCATCTTCACCACCCCTCTCCCACTCACCTGGCAACCTATGAATATTACTTCCATGTGAGCACCTTTGCATTGATTAGTTAATATCAATTTGATGGTGAGTACATGTGGTGCTTGTTTTTCCATTCTTGTGATACTTCACTTAGAAGGATGGGCTCCAGCTCTATCCAGGATAATATAAGAGATGCTAGTTCACCATTGTTTTAGGTGGCTGAATAGAACTCCATGGTATACATATACCATATTTTGTTAATCTACTCATGTATTGATGGGCACTTGGGTTGTTTCCACGACTTTGTAATTGTGACTTGTACTACCATAAACATTCTAGCACAGATGCCTTTATTGGAAAATGTCTTTTTTTCTTTGGGTTGATTCCTAGTAGTGGGATTGTTGTACCAAATGGTATTTCTATTTTTAGCTCTTTGAAGTGTCTCCAAATTACTTTCCACAGGAGTTTTACTAATTGGCAATTCCACCAGCAGTGTAAGAATGTTCCTATCTCTCCACATCCATGCCAATATTTGTTGTTTTGGGACTTTTTGATAAAGGCCATTCTCACTGGAGATAAGTGATATCTGATTATGGTTTCAATTTGCATTTCCCTGATGTCTTTTATTTAAGCTCTCAGATGGCGGCATCCCCCAGGTTGGTGGCTGACAGAGTTCATAGGCTTTGTTTTTTGCACATATGGGAAGATTATAATAGTTAACCATAGTAATTGTCTGAGGCAAGGAACTCTCCCTTTAAAAGCTCTGTATTTCTGACCAAATTCAGGAAATTTGGGATTTTGAGATGAGAAGACCTACCATGTTTCCTCCTTTGTTGGCAAAGTAAACCCTCTTTCCTTTCTCTTTAAACTGTTTGTCCTCTTCTTCTGATTTGGCCCTGTGGACAAGTGGCTGAGCTTTTGGTAACAGCTCTTCTGTCCCATAAATACACTTCTCTTTTCTTGCTGTAGGTAGCCCTTTCTTATAATACCTTGCTATTTAAGATGGCTAAGTTAAGGCTGAGAACAAACTACACAAACTCCCACTTTGTTTTCACTACCTTGTAGAGAAGACTGATTATATTTGAAGAAAGGTAGTGAATTATTGCTGGAAGGAAAAGGAAGAATCAATTCCTGCGTCTATGGAAAAAAGTAAATGTGAAAAGCAAATGTTCATTCAGGGTTCGAAGCCCCAAGAGACCACAGAAGGAAAGTCACAGTCTGTTAATCCCAGAAATACCAACAGCACAGAGTGAGAGATTTAAGAGGACCATATTGTTAAGAACCTATCAAAATAACTTGCAGATCAAACAATGAAAATGGGTGCTTGCTGTGGACTGTCCATTTGAAAGGAGGCTTGGAAGTGCAAATGCTACAAATCTAAGAAAGCTCAAAGCAAAGTTAAAGGCCAAAAAGAGAACAGCTTGGGCCTACACAGGCTGACAGTGAATACAGGGTATACTTCATTTTTCTCAAATCCCTAACATGAAAATCAATAGAGAGATGATGACTACAGAATTAGTCAAAGTAAAATGTGGGGAGGAAGAGTTGGCTTGACTCATTCAGGCTGGAGAGAAGAATGGCCAGGTTTCTGTAATGCATAATAACAGCTTCAAAACTATTAAAAGAAAGATGACAACTACCTGTTTTCCTCTACTGAGAAGTGGATATAGCTAAGGATAAAGTAGAAATTAAACAAGAGGGATATCCCATCTTTTAGAAATCAGTAAGTCTTGAAATGTTTTGATTTAGTGACTGTGTGGGATATCTTTTTCCCTGAAAAGTAACTTGAACAGTTTTCCCATGTTCCTGGGTTTGAGTGAGAACTTGTGAAGAAAGTAAATGCTTAGGCACTATTGATTCAACAGAGGCATTTGTGTACCAAAGGACTCCCATCTCTCTCTGCTCTGTCTCTTTTATTGCTTTCAGTGAGTGCTAGTATAGCTTTGTGAAATTATATTCTCCAGCATCCTCATTCCAGCATTCAAAAATATATTTGTCATGTATTATTCATGTGTTTAGATAGACAGTGAGGATACATATAGAGATGGGTAAAAACAGACAAGATCCTGCTGCCACAGGGCTTATATTGGGAACATAAGGGTAGAGAAAGAATAAAGTATATGATTGAATATAACAAGTAATGCTATAAAGAACAGGGTGCTGTGATAGCCAGTGATTGTGTGGCGGGGAGTCAGAAAACACCTCTCTGAGGAAGTCACTGGCGAGCAAAGACCTAAAAGATGAACAGAAAACATCCCTATAAACACAGAAGAAGGCATAGAAAAGAGTATGATCAAAGGCCTGGAGTTTATCTGTTAGTCTGAAATTTTGAGCCTCCTCAATAGGAGTGTATGTTTACTTAAACTTGAAAATAAAAAAACAAAAACAAACAAACAAAAAAAACACATGTATCCTCTGATAAAAAGAATATGAAGTTTTGGCATTTTCCCCAAATGACAACCACTCACCCCAAATGAAAACTGAGACTGGGTGGTAGGAATTAATATTTTATCAATTCAAACACTCAGGGTTAGTTACCAATCATATCAGACCAAGCCTCACAGTCAGGAAGTGCTGGAGCAGAGACCAGAAGATTCACTTGTTCATTCTGATTTGAACAGAGGGTGATAATTGAATACAATAGCTGACATTTTTGTTGCTGGTTAAGAGGCAACACACTAGAACCAGATTGTCTGCAATTGGATCCTGGCTGTATCACTTACCAACTTTGTGACCCTGAACAAGTTATTTCAAACTCCTCTGAGCTTTAATGTCCTGATATGTAAAATAAGGAGAATAATAATATTCATTTAAGAATGTTTTTTAGGGGGCGGATCAAGATGGCGGACGAGAAACACCGCCAGAAAGAGTGTCTCTGCAGAAAAGACAGATTCTAGCAGAAATTAGAAAAAAGAAGCAAGAAGGTGAGCATACAGCAGACGAGGGCCGGAAGGAGGGGTACCTGAGACCCCGGGAGACGCCACAGGAGGAGGCTGCAGAGGAGAACTGGAAGCTGAGACTGCCAGAACAGCCTGGAGACCAGCGGGAAGAGTAGGTGGATAAATCACCTTTCCCCTCCCCTGCATTTGGGACTGCTGGTGGGCTCCCCAGTGAGTGAAGAGACCTGCAGACACCAACCCAGAGAAGGCCACCGCCAGCTAGTGGTGAGCCTGTAGCGGACACAGCACCAGACTCCCAAATCCCTCGGGGCACCTCCGTGTCCACAGACCCAAGCCGCGCGGCAGGTGCCATATTACCTCCTTCTCCCCTCCACCGACCCTACCTGCGGCTGCCCAGAGAGACAATACAGCCACCAGCTGGAGGCACCTCTAGGGAATGGGACCTTCCCTTTTGGGACCCTACAGCTAAGGGGAACTCAGACTGTGAGCTCCCTACCCGCCCACCCTCCCAGGTGCTGCTGGCACGGTGTTCCCAGGAGAACGGTGCCAACTCAGAGGCTGAGAGACACAGACCCAGCTTGCTCTTCCTGTGGGTGAATTGGGACCAGAACTCCTCTCCCTGGTGGGGATACAGTTTGAACTCTGGGACCCAGAGGTCGGACCTGCAGATCAGATCCCATGCACCTAGGTCTAGCATTGCCCGGGGCACAGAAGGGATATTTGTGAACAGCCCGCTGAGGTGTGTGTGCCTCCAGGGGAAGATCAGCGTCCTAGAGGGCAACCCTCCCACCAAAGGAAGGCTGTGCGCCCAGCCCAGGCAGTGTTTCTGCGCAGGGAACCTCCCCGCCAGCATCACAATCCAGGGAGGCCTGGTGGCGTGTGGTTTGGCCTGCTGGCAGAGGCTCAGGAGTAGCTGCAGAGTTGGGGAGGGCGGAAAGAAGCGAGGCCTGCTCCAGACTGCGGATCTCAGACAGCCTCAACCCCACAAGCAGACTTTCTGGCTGAGCAGGGCCATTCCAGCCCCGCCCTGACAGCTTTTCCTGGAAGCAGAGAACAGAACTTTGACCCCTGCTAACAGAATTGGTGGTGCCTGAGGGCAGGCTTACCCAACCCACCTCCACCCAGAACAAGAGCTGATAACAGGACACAAAAACAACAGCATAGCCTGTTCCTCCAAGCAAGCACAACCTACTGACAGGGATGGAATCCTGCACAGCCTTTTCACGGCACCCACTGACTCATTATAAAGGGAGTGGTTGAATCTCACCCACAGACACTACCTAATGGCTCAGAAACTAAACAAGGCATGTGAATACCCAAACAAAAACCTAAAGGAAAGAAATAACAAAATGATCAACATGGGAAGAAATGAGCGAAGGAACTCAGGAAATATGAAGAACCAAACGGAAAACACACCCACAAAGAAGAGCACCAGCCCCCTAGAAATGGACACCAACCCAAATCAGGCAACCAAAATGACAGAAGAGGAATTTCTTATGTGGATCATAAGAACACTCACCACCCTACAACAACTCAATAACCAACACAAAGAAACTACAAAAAGTCTCCAGGACCTAGAACAAAAGTTCACTAAAGAAATAAACACAATGAAGAAAAGTTCAACCGAACTCCTGGAAATGAAGAATCAATTCAGGGAACTACAAAATACAGTAGAAAGTCTCAAGAACAGGGTAGACCAAACAGAAGAAAGAATCTCAGAAATTGAAGATAACACCCTCCAAGTAAATAAAACCATCACAGAGATAGAGCAGAGAAATAAGAGAAAAGAGCAAAGCCTACAAGAGATGTGGGATTATGTGAAGAAATCTAATGTGAGGGTCATAGGGTTACCAGAAGGGGAAGAGGACAACACCCAAGGGTTGGACAACCTATTTGAAGATATAATAGAGGAAAATATCCCAGGCCTTGCTCAAAATCTCGATATACAAGTTCAAGAAGCTCAGAGGACCCCTGGGAGATTCAATGCAAACAGGAAGATGTCATAACATGCAGTCATCAGACTGACCAAAATATCAACTAAAGAGGCCCTTCTAAGAGCTGTAAGACGAAAGAAGCAAGTGACATGCAAGGGAAAGCCAATTCGAATAACACCAAACTTCTCTATAAGACTTTACAAGCAAGAGGAGACGGGGGCCCCATTCTCACTCTTCTGAAACAAAATAATGCCCAGCCTAGAATCTTATTCCCTGCAAAACTAAGCTTCATATATGAAGGAGAAATAAAGACATTCTCAGACAAGCAAAGTCTCAGAGAATTCAGCAAGACAAGACCAGCCCTACAAGAAGTACTCAAAACAGTGTTACGCACGGAACACCATAATAAAAACTCATGAATATAAAAACAACCAAAACCCAAAGTTTAAAGGCCAGATAATACAATGACTCAAGAGAGAAATCAAAGCAACAACATCCAACCCAACAGAATGAACAGTAATCTACCTTACCTATCAGTTCTCTCAAGAAATGTGAAAGGCTTAAACTCTCCACTCAAGAGACATAGGCTGGCTGAATGGATAAGAAAATACAGGCCAAGTATATGCTGTCTTCAGGAAACACATCTAACCTGCAAGAATGCATATAGACTAAAAGTAAAAGGGTAGAGATCAGTATTCCAGGCAAATGCAAGCCAAAAGAAGGCTGGCGTGGCAGTTCTAATTTCAGACGATTTAGTTTTTTTTTTTTTTTTTTTTTTTTTTTTTTTTTAAGACAGAGTCACGCTTTGTTGCCCAGGCTAGAGTGATTGCTATGGCGTCAGCCTAGCTGACAGCAACCTCAAACTCCTGAGCTCAAGCAATCCTGCTGCCTCAGCCTCCCATGTAGCTGGGACTACAGGCATACGCCACCATGCCCGGCTCATTTTTTCTATATATATTAGTTGGGCAATTAATTTCTTTCTATTTATGTAGAGAGAGGGTCTTGCTCTTGCTCAGGGTGGTTTTTAATTCCTGACTTCGAGCAATCCACCCGCCTTGGCCTCCCAGAGTACTGGGATTACAGGCGTGAGCCACCACGCCCGGCCCCGATTTAGTTTTTAAACCAACAAAAGTAGTGAAAGACAAAGAGGGTCATTATATAATGGTGAAGGGCACACTTCAACAAGAAGAGATAAGAATTTTAAATATATATGCACCCAACTTAGGTGCACCCAGTTTCATAAAGCAAACCTTACTGGATCTAAGCAAATGGATTCATAGCAACTCCATAATCTCCGGAGATTTCAACACCCCACTGACAGCACAAGACAGATCCTCCAAACAGAAAATTAATAAAGAAATAATGGACTTAAACAAAACTATGGAACAACTGGTCTGACTGACTTCTACAGGACATTCTACCCCAAATCCACTGAATATACGTTCTTCTCAACAGCTCACGGGACATTCTGTAAGATTGACCATCTCCTAAGACACAAAGTAAATCTAAAGAAATTTTAAAAAATAAACATCATACCATGTACCTTCTCAGATCATAGGGGAATAATAGTAGAAATCAACCCTAACAGAAACTCACATTTCTACACAAAAACGTGGAAATTAAACAACCTCCTACTAAATGATTACTTCATAAATGAAGAAATCAAGATGGAAATAAAAAAAATTTTATACTCCTACACTGCTGGTGGGACTGCAAATTAGTTCAACCCTTGTGGAAAGCAATATGGAGATACCTTAAAGTGATACAAGTGAATCTACCATCTGATCCAGCAATCCCATTGCTGGGCATCTACCCAAATGATCCAATGACACTCTACAAAAAAGACACCTGCACTTCAATGTTTATAGCAGCACTATTCATAATTGCAAGGCTATGGAAACAGCCCAAGTGCCCATCAATCCAAGAATGGATTAATAAAATTGGTATATGTATACCATGGAGTACTATTCAGCTCTAAGAAACAATGGTGATATAGCACATCTTATATTTTCCTGTTTAGAGCTGGAACCCATACTATTAAGTGAAGTTTCCCAAGAATGTAAAAACAAGCACCCCATATACTCACCAGCAAATTGGTATTAACTGAACAGCACCTAAGTGGTCACATAGGTACTACAGTAATAGGGTATTGGGCAGGGGGGAGGGGTGCGGGTATATACATATATAATGAGTGAGTTATGCACCATCTGGGGGATGGTCATGCTGGAGACTCAGACTTGTGGAGGGAGGGGGGGAAATGGGCATTTGTTGAAACCTTAAAATCTGTACCCCCATAATATGCCAAAATAAAAAAAAATGTGGGATGGCAATGGAAGGGAGGGGAAAAAAAGGAAAAGTTAAGAAAAAAATAAAAATAAATAAATAAAAGAAAAAAGAAAGAATGTTTTTTAAATGTGTGTGTTTATTTTTGTTAAGTGCAAAGAACTGCACCTGACATATGGTGACTGTTAAATAAGTATTTGTTTAATAAATATAAAATAATTATTTATTATGGATAAGCCAAGCTAAATGTTGAAGCAAACTGTAAAAATGTCATCATAACATTTGCCGCAGGAGAGTTATTTGGCACTTCATGCATTAAGGCTCTATTACCACAAATCTATAATTCTATATGAATTTAATGAGAGTTGTCCTTTGTATTTCCCATAAAGAGGATGCTAAGTAAAATTTTAATATAAAGAAGTTCATTGTTTATGTTAAATTTTCTTAAAGGATTATACATTTTCCCAAGTGGTTTAGCAGCATCTATTTGTAAATGCTCTTGTGATGTACTAATTACTATTATAATTAGTCTTATTATTGCATTTAATTTATTTGACCACATTCTATAACATCTTACTTTATAATAATTTATACCTACCTAAAAGTGTCATGCAAGTGTACTTAAATACATATATATATATATATATATATATATAATTTATATTTGCCAATCTAAATTTATTTTGGCCTCTGTGTATTCCCTTTTCTTTAGTAAGCATATATCTTATGTAAATAAAACATAAGGCAGGATAGCTCATGTTAGGCAATTTCCAATGTGGTATGTTTTCTAAATAAAAACCAGACCTTGAAGTTCTCTATAGCCTTCCTCCCCAACCCTACATACAAAACAAAAATTATGGGATTTCTTAAGTTATAAGAAGTACTATGTCTAATATATGCTTCATGAAACTCTTAGATATCATGTATCCAAATCTGACACTCACACCCTGGTGTCAACGTCAGGGATAAGGGAACATCTGAACATCTAAATGTGCACCTTATCCCAAAAGAACACAATTCTTTTTGCTTAATACTGTGAACTGATTTTCAGATATTTATACACTATTTTTCCTTCTCTGTTTATTAGATGATATCTCCAGAAAGCAATATTATGAGGATTCACCATATCTAGAACTATAATCCCAAATATTTGCTTTTCAAGAAAACCATTGGATATCAACTATTTTGAAGTTAGTACCAGAGTATGTATGTAAACCTTGCTTGTGTGCCTTATATAACAATGTATGACATTCTTGTCCCTGTTTATGCACCCTATTGTGATTATAACTCTGTCCTACATGTCATATCAAATCCTTCACCATATGTGTGCCTCTAGGGATGGTGGCATGTGTCAGCACTCAAGTGTTTGCAACTCCTCAAACGAGCTTTTTCACACTAAGTCATCTGCCTACTTAAATCACTGAAAATAGATTCAGATTATTCCCCTGATTCTCGGTAAATTAAAACTAAAAAAAAAAAAAAAAAAAAAAAAAAAAAAAAAAACCCTGTCAATCAACTATAACCAGATACAGGAAGAGATACCAGAGGCAAAATGCCCCTTGTGCCTTTGGGGCCATAAATATCCACACTGTGGCCTGATGAATTTGTCATGCAAATTAATAGCCCCTGGCATTATTTGGAGGAAACAAATGTTTTGCCTCTGATATGTCATTTGGTAAGGTCCCCTATACACCACAAATGGGCTGGTGGACCTGGAACCAGATCAGAGAGTATCTGCAAAATTTGTCTAATCCCTGTTGAAATTTTTGCACAGCTTTCTTTTCAGTGTCAGTCATTTAATAATAACATGACCACACTGAGTTTCAGCCTTAGGAATGAGTTTTCATCCTTAGGAACTCTAACTCATGTCAGGATTGAGAAGTGGCTGATCAATAAGAAGGCCTGGAGAGAACTCTCATTTTCTCCAGAGTAGCTCAGGGAGCTCTGGGAAAATTGATCCTGGTCCTGCCCCCTTCCATCAGACCTAAAAGAGAACAAAAGCTCCTTATCAGAATTCAAGCTCCACCAGGGCAGGAAAGTCTGTTATTTTGTTTATAGCTATATTCCCATTTTTAAAGCAGTACAAAAAAGTAGGCTCCTTGTAAATATTTAGTAAACACATCACTATCCTTGGTAATCTAAAAGGTGACAAAGGGCCAGGCAGTGTTTGTTCTTCTAGGCCAATGGCTCCTGCCTATAGCTGCACATTAAAAACACTTGAAAATATTTTAAAAGTGCAGCTGTCTGCCTATGCCCCTGTCGATGGAAAAAAGCCAAACTCTGTAAAATAATTTTAAAGAGATTTATTCTGAGCCAAATTTGAGGACCATGACCCGGAGCCACTGCCAAGAGGCCTTGGGCAAGTGGACTCCGTGTAGCTGGGTTATAGTTCGGTTTTATACATTTTTAGAGAGACAGGGGTTACAGGCAAAGTCACAAATCAATACTAGGGAGGTATACATTGGTTTGACCAGAAAAGATGGGTTTAAAGATTCTTTGGCTGGCAATTGGCTGAGAGAGTTAGATTTTATCTAGAAGACCAGAAAGGATATGCTTATTTTAAGATAAGAGTCTGAGCACTCTGGGAGGTCCAGACATGAGGACTTTACCACAGGCACCTGCTAGGATGCTTTAAGATGCTTTAAATTTATGATAGGCGCCTACTAGGGTGCTTGAGTTAAGATATTTTTTTTTTAATTTATTTTTTTTTTTTTGAGTTAAGATATTTTAAATTTACGATAGACATCTGCTAGGATGCTTTAGTTAAGATAGGGGCTTCTTATCTTTTAGATGCTGTTAGTGCCATACTGGAATCAGGTTGGGAAGTAAACCACCGCTTTATTTGGTTAACAAAAGCTGCTTAGTGGGAATTTACAGTTTGTCAGCCTGACCCAGCTGGCCTCCTTACCATTTGCCAGCCTGACCCAGCTGGCCTCCTTAGGAAGGAGTTTTTAGCAAAATAAAAATATCAGAGTTCAGTCCTCACCCCCCAGAGATTCCAATTCAATTGGAAAGGGATAGGTCCCAGGCATCAGAATCAAAAAAATCAGCTGGGCGCGGTGGCTCATGCCTGTAATCCTAGCTCTCTGGGAGGCTGAGGCGGGCGGATTGGTCGAGGTCAGGTGTTCGAAACCAGCCTGAGCAAGAGCGAGACCCCGTCTCTACTATAAATAGAAAGAAATTCATTGGCCAACTAATATATATAGAAAAAATTAGCCGGGCATGGTGGCGCATGCCTGTAGTCCCAACTACTCAGGAGGCTGAGGCAGCAGGATTGCTTGAGCCCAGAGGTTTGAGGTTGCTCTGAGCTAGACTGATACCATGGCACTCACTCTAGCCTGGGCAACAAAGCGAGACTCTGTCTCAAAAAAAAAAAAAAATCAAAAAATCTTCCCAGAACATTCCAATGTGTACCCAGAATTGAGACTAGATGGTTTAAGCAGTCATTAATCACTTAGGTTGCTCAAAGATCTGAGATGCCAATTTCAGTGTTCAGCACTAGAGTTGCTCTCTTATGCCTGTTGGGTTTGGGGTCTGTTTTCTCCTTGGCTGGGCTCTGGTTTCAGAGCTATGTCTGGTGTGGGGCATTTTTTGGGGCTCTTGGTCACAGAAGTCCAGCTGAGGCTCATATTGAAGAACCATTAAAAAAGACTTACTCTAAATTGGGGTCTTAGGTAGGTGAGTAGATTTGAGGGGTTTTGAGAGGCATTGGCCTGTCCTTGCAACCAATGAGAACCAGCATGTCAATGGTAGCCTGCCTCATTTTTTGTGGGGAAAAGAGGGATTCAGAAGCCAGAAACCCAGTAGGGGCTGACATCTCTATTTTTCTAACGAATTGACACCCTTTACTAGAGAAAGGAAAAGTATGCATTCTTTTCATACCACATAAATTATTATGATTATAGTATGAGGTAATAGTACACATAATCACAAATCTCTTCTGATATAAAAATGCTCTGTAATGTCACACACATAATTTAAACTACAATTTAAAGGGATGCATTGGGTCACATTTCTACTTATCCATATCAGAGAAGATACATTATCTGACAAACATAGAATAGGTTATATAATGAAACCTTCCAAAAGTCATTGAAGACACTGCAGTCCAAATCTCACCCTTTATTTTTCCAGAAGAATATTATACGCTTAATCTACACATAAACATATACATTTTATTTTGCTTTGTTCCAGCTGCATGGATTGGAAGAAAATCTTGCTGGGTTATTTTTTATTATGGATCATCCTCTTAAAATGTCATCACTGGAAGTGTTTCATGACAAGAAGTTTGTTGTGAAATGACATGTTTTTGCCTTTTAAAATAAGGATATAATAGGAAAAATAACTTGTTTGAGAGCTTCTGGGAATCTTACTAATTGCAACATTAGGTGAGTATATTCAGAAGTAGAAAAATGATTAAAAGATGATCTTTATGAAACAAAACGGAAACTAGTCTCTATATTGAGGTGAAATAAACACATGATTTTTTTCACCATTGTGCATCTCTAAATACATTTTTTTCAAATGAGACCTTCAGTCGCTCCTTTACATCTGCAGTTTGAAATCCATAAGCTTCGTCATTCTGAACAGAATTTTAGGCAACTTTAGCCAATTCAGCTAATTAAATTTGCACTATAACAATGACCTAGACAGGGTTAAGGTTGAGGCTAATAATTGAATCCAAAGATTGATCAGGAATACTCCATTAACTTGAATTTGAATTTGAATTTGAATTTATCCCACAATGCATTATATTAAATGGGAAAAACTGTGCTTAATGATATTAATTAGGTCAGCAAGGATCAACTGTTACTCAAATAAACATAAAAGTGAACTATGCATCTGTTGTACACTGTATCTGAAGGGAAAAAATAAATAGGAAGTTGGATAATTTATGTCAGAAAGCATGGGTGACTGTCACTCTGGGCTACGTAAGTAATTGGCATATATCCCAAGAAAACCACAAGTTATTTTTTTGGAGATCATGCCATCTTAGAGCATTAGTAAGGACAAATTTAGGGCTGATATACAACAAAGGAAAAGATAACCCCATGTAATAGTAGACTGTTCAGGTTCATGTTATCACCTGGAAAGAAGTGGTCCATATTGTTTTCAGTAGAGCTCTCAATTATGTTTCAAATGACTTTCTCATCAAAAAATATAATAATAACAATAGTACTTTGAGTAAAAATAGAGAATAGATTATAGTCAATTTTGGTGAATATGTAGTATGGTAACCCATGAACAGTGGCTCTAGAATCTAGGTACTAATCAGCATCAGTATTGACCCTCACTATAAAGAACTTGAGGTTAAGTCCAGAAGATTTCAGAATAGCGTTACATCATTTGGAATTTTCAACATTCCAGAAGGCATAAATGCAATTTTAAAGGATTATGATAATTTTCAAAAAATTAGTTCAAATAAGATGAAATTTGGTTAGAGTATGTACAAAATGGCCTACAACTGAAATAGAAAAAGATTTCAAAGTGGAACTTAGTGCTCATCAAAAATATTTCTACTCTGAATCAAAAGTCAGTGTGACGTTAAATGTAGCAGGAGGCAAATACAATGATTAAGAGAGAATGCTCTAACTTAGTCTGAAGGGTATGGGCACATATTAGATTGATTAGGGTCACTGACCTTTATGAAGGAGATAGGAATTCTGGAGAGAGTCCAAATAAGAATGATAAAATTGATATTAAAAATATAGAAAATAGATCTGATGACTAATGGTAAAACACGTAGTTTTTAAGATGAGATCTTAAGGATGAATGCAGTTAATATTTTTCAAATATATGATGAACATTTTATTATTATGGTGGTGATTATTCAATTTTCATGTTCTCTGAATACATATTATCCAATTTTAAACTTTGAAGACACCACTATTTTTGTGTCTTAGCGTAGATTGTTAATTGATGTTTGATAATGATAACCAGCTATCATCTTTTTGAAATTAAAAACAGAAAAAATATACCTCTTTATGAAAAATTTTAAGACCCCCTTTCCTTTTGCCCTCAAATATATTTGGTACTTCCTATCTTTACAAAACAAAATGAATAGCAAAGACAAACCTTTAAAAGACCCTCATTGTTAATCATTTCCTTCTAAAAAGTACTTTAGTTCTTACTAGCTAAACTTAAAATTAATAAATTGTTTTGTCTTATTTTTCTACATGGCACAGATAATTTAACACTTAATTCTATCAAGATACAGGACTACTGTTCACAAAACTCTCTTGTTCATTCACTCATTTGACAAGACTTTACTTGATACTTAGTATGTGCCAAACATTGTGCTGGTCTTAAGGATACACATAGGAACAAGGGAAATAAAGCCCCGTATATAATCTTGGACAAGAGTGATAAAGATCCTTACCGTCTAGTGGAGTAAATAGGCAATACTCAAATATCACACAAATAAATATACATATTCAGTGATTTAAAGAACTGTGAGGTAATCCTAGACCATAAAACAAATGACATAAACTATTGGGACTGTCAATTCATTGTTTTCTTTACGTAGCATGCCTATGTCAACTAGATTGTAAGTTTGTAGGAAAAAAGTTGCCTAAGCTTGTTTTATTGAACTCATCATACTAAATCCCATTATAAGTACATAGATGTATAATAAATGTATATTTTTATTTTGGCGTATTATGGGGGTACAGATTTCAAGGTTTCAATAAATGCTCATTCCCCCCTCCCCCACAAGTCTGAGTCTCCAGCATGACCATTCCCCAGATGGTGCACTTCTCACTCATTGTATATGTATATACCTGTCCCCCTCCCCCATCCCATCTGCCCAATGCCCTATTACTGTAGTACCTATGTATCCACTTAGGTGCTGCTCAGTTAATACCAATTTGCTGGTGAGTATATGTAGTGCTTGTTTTTCCATTCTTCGGAAACTTCACTTAATAGTATGGGTTCCAGCTCTAACCAGGAAAATATAAGATGTGCTATATCACCGTTGTTTTTAAAGCTGAATAGTATTCCATTGTATACATATACCTCATTTAATTAATCCATTCTTGGATTGATGGGCACTTGGGCTGTTTCCACAGCCTTGCAATTATGAATTGTGCTGCTATAAACATTCGAGTGCAGGTGTCTTTTTTGTAGAGTGTCATTGGATCTTTTGGGTAGATGCCCAGCAATGGGATTGCTGGATCAAATGGTAGATTCACTGGAATCACTTTAAGTTATCTCCATATTGCTTTCCACAGAGGTTGAACTAGTTTGCAGTCCCACCAGCAGTGTAGGAGTGTTCCTCTCTCTCCACATCCAAGCCAGCATTTAGTGTTTGGAGACTCTTTGATAAAGGCCATTCTCACTGGAGTTAAGTGGTATCTCATTGTGGTTTTGATTTGCATTTCCCTGATGATTAGAGATGTTGAGCATTTTTTCATATGTTTGTTAGCCATTCTTCTGTCTTCTTTAGAAAAGTTTCTATTCAAGTCCTTTGCCCACTTTTTAATAGGGTTATTTGATTTTTTCTTCCTGATTTTTGTGAGTTCTAAGTATATTTTAGTTATCAGCCCCTTATCGGATGTGTAGGATGCAAAAATTTTCTCCCATTCTGTAGGTTGTCTGTTTACTTTCATGACTATTTCTTTGGCTGTGCAGAAGCTTTGTAGTTTGATCATGTCCCATTTAATTATTTTTGTTGCTGCTGTGATTGCCTTTAGGGACTTCTTCATAAACTCTTTGCCCAGGCCGATGTCTAGGAGAGTGTTTCCAACATTTTCTTCTAGAATTCTAATAGTTTCATACCTTAGGTTTAAGTCTGTTATCCAGCGTGAGTTGATTTTTGTGAGAGGTGAAAAGTGTGGGTCCTGTTTTAGCCTTCTACAAGTGGCTGTCCCGTTTTCCCAGCACCATTTATTGAAAGGGATTCTTTTCCCCAGCGTATGTTTTTATTGGCTTTGTCAAATATTAGATAGCTATATGAGGATGGTTTTATATCAGGATTCTCACATCTGTTCCACTGGTCAATATTCCCATTTTTGTGCCAATGCCATATTGATTTAATTACTACAGCTTTGTAGTATAGTTTGATATCTGCCATATTAACGTCTCCCATTTAGTTTTTGTTGCCTAGAATTGCTCTTGATATTCGGGGTCTTCTTGGGTTCCATACGAAGTGTAAAATTATTGTTTCTATATCTGCGAAGAATGCTGATGGGATTTTAATAGGTATTGCATTGAATCTGTAGATCAGTTTGGGTAGTATAGACATTTTACTGATGTTGAGTCTGCCAATCCACTATCATGGTATGGATTTGCATCTGTTCACACCCTCTGCTATTTCCTTCCTCAGTGTTTCATAGTTCTCCCCGTAGAGGTCTTTTACATCCTTGGTTAAGTATATTTCTAGGTACTTTAATTTCTTTGTTGCTATTGTGAAGGGAATTGAGTCTTTGATTTGGTTCTAAATTTGATTGTTGTTGGCGTAGTTTTTATTTCCATCTTCATTTCTTCATTTATGAAGTAATTATTTAGTAGGAGGTTGTTTAATTTCCACGTTTTTGTGTAGAAGTGTGAGTTTCTGTTTGGGTTAATTTCTACTTTTATTCCACTGTGATGTGAGATGGTACATGGTGTGATTTATATATATTTTTTAAATTTCTTGTGATTTACTTTGTGTCCTAGGATATTTACACTCTTAGAGAATGTCCTGTGAGCTGATGAGAAGAACCTATATTCAGTGGATTTTGGGTAGAATGTCCTATAAATGTCAGTCAGACCCAATTGTTCCATAGTTTTGTTTAAGTTCATTATTTCTTTATTAATTTTCTGTTTGGAGGATCTGTCGCGTGTCATCAGTGGGGTGTTGAAATCTGCGGTGATTATGGAGTTGCTATTAATCCATTTGCTTAGATCCAGTAAGGTTTGCTTTATGAAACTGGGTGCACCTAAGTTGGGTGCATATATATTTAAAATTCTTATCTCTTCTTGTTGAAGTGTGCCCTCCACCATTATATAATGACCCTCTTGTCTTTCACTACTTTTGTTGGTTTCAATACTAAATCGTCTAAAATTAGAACTGCCACGCCAGCCTTCTTTTGTCTTCTACTTGCCGGGAATTCTGACCTCCACCCTTTTACTTTTAGGCTATATGCATCCTTGCAGGTTAGATGTGTTTCCTGAAGACAGCATACACTTGGCCTGTATTTTCTTATCCATTCAGCCAGCCTATGTCTCTTGAGTGGAGAGTTTAAGCCATTCACATTTATTGAGAGAACTGATAGGTAAGGTAGATTATTATTCTTTCTGTTGGGTTGGATGTTGTTGCTTTGATTTCTCTCTTGAGCCATTGTATTATCTGGCCTTTAATTTTTGGGTTTTGGTTGTTTTTATATTCATGAGTTTTTATTATGGTGTTCCGTGTGTAACACTGTTTTGAGTACTTCTTGTAGGGCTGGTCTTGTCTTGCTGAATTCTCTGAGACTTTGTATGTCTAAGAATGTCTTTATTTCTCCTTCATATATGAAGCTTAGTTTTGTAGGGAATAAGATTCTAGGCTGGGCATTGTTTTGTTTCAGAAGAGTGAGAATGGGGCCCCCGTCTCCTCTTGCTTGTAAAGTCTTATTAGAGAAATCTGGTATTATTCGAATTGGCTTTCCCTTGTATGTCACTTGCTTCTTTCGTCTTACAGCTCTTAGAAGAGCCTCTTTAGTTGATATTTTGGTCAGTCTGATGACTGTATGTTGTGATGTCTTCCTGTTTGCATTGAATCTCCCAGGGGTCCTCTGAGCTTCTTGAACTTGTATACCGAGATTTTGAGCAAAGCCTGGGAAATTTTCCTCTATTATATCTTCAAATAGCTTGTCCAACCCTTGAGTCTTGTCTTCTTCCCCTTCTGGTAACCCTATGTCCTTCACATTAGGTTTCTTCATTTAATCCCACATCTCTTGTAGGCTTTGCTCTTTTCTCTTATTTCTCTGCTCTATCCCTGTGACTGTTTTATTTAGTTGGACAGTGTTGTCTTCAAGCTCTGAGATTCTTTCTTCTGTTTGATCTACTCTGTCCTTGAGACATCCCACTGTATTTTTTAGTTCCCTGAATTGATTCTTCATTTGCAGGAGTTCAGTTAAACTTTTCTACATTGTGTCTATTTCTTTAGTGAACTTTTGTTCTACGTCCTGGAGGCTTTTTGTGGTTTCTTTGTGTTGGTTATTGAGATGTTCTTGCAGGTTGGTGAGTGTTCTTATGATCCACATACGAAATTCCTCTTCTGTCATTTTGGTTGCCTGATTTTGGTTGGTGTCCATTTTTAGGGGGCTGGTTCTCCTCTTTGGCGGTGTGTTTTCCATTTGGTTCTTCATATTTCCTGAGTCCCTTTGCTTATTTCTTCCCATGTCGATCAGTTGTTGTTTCTTTTCTTTAGGTTTTTGTTTGGGTATTGACACACCATGTTTAGTTTTTGAGCCGGTATGTGGTGTCTGTGGGTGGGATTCAACCACTCCCTGTATAATGAGTCAGTAGGTGCCGTGAAAATGCTGTGCAGGGTGTCTTCTTCCCTGTCAGTAGGTGACGCTTGCTTGAAGGAACAGGCTATGCCATTATTTTTGTGTCTTGTTATCAGCTCTTGTTCCTGTAGAGAGATGCTCTAGTGCCTCAGGTGGTCGGTGGGGCCCTGGGACTTCCAGGTGTGTCCTTTTCTCCCCCTCAGTGAGGACTGGTCTAGGAGAGAGTCTGGGTGGAGCTGGGTTTGGTAAGCCTGCCCTCAGGCACCACCAATGCCATTATCAAGTGTCAAAGTTCTTTTCTGCATCCAGGAAAAGCTGTCAGGGAGGGGCTTGAATGGCCCCACTCAATCAGAATATCTGTGTGTGGGGGTGGGGATGTCTGAGACCTGTGGTCTGGAGTGGGCCTCGTTTTTTTCCACCTTCCCCAATTCTGCAGCTACTTCTGGGCCTCTGCCACCAGGCCTCCCCAGACTGTGATGCTGGCAGAGAGGTTCCCTGCGCAGGAACGCCACCTGGGATGGGTGTACGGCTTCCTTCTGAGAGGAAGGTTGCCCTCTAGGAGGCTGGTCTGCCCCTGAAGAAATACAGACCTCAGTAGGCTGTTCACGTATATACCTTCTGTTCCCTGGGCAATGCGAGACCTCGGTGCACGGGATCTGGTCTGCAGGTCTGACCTCTGGGTCCCAGAATTCAAACTATATCCCCACCAGGGAGAAGGGTGTGGGTCCCAATTGACCCACAGGGAGCCCAAGCTGGGTCTATGTCTCTGAGCCTCAGGGTCTGCCTTGTTCTCCTGGGATCACCGTGCCAGCAGCACCTGGGAGGTCTGGAGGGTAGGGAGCTCACAGTCTGAGTTCCCCTTAGTCCACTGTAGGGTCCCAAAAGGTAGATCTTGTTCCCTGGAGGTGCCTCCGGGTGGTGGCTATATTGTCACTTTAGGCAACAGCGGGTAGGGTCGGGTAGGGGAGAAGGATACAATATGGCGCCTGCTGCGTGGCTTGGGTCTGTGCACACGGAGGTCCCCTGCGGGAGTTGGGAGCCTGGTGCTGCATCCAATACAGGCTTACCGCTCGCTGGCAGCAGCCCTCTCTGTGCTGGTGTCCACAGGTCTCTCCACCCGCTGGGGAGCCCATCAGCAGTCCCAGATGCAGGGGAGGGGATACGGCAAAGCCACCTACCCTTCCCGCTGGTCTCTGAGCTGCTCTGGCGGTCTCAGCTTCCAGTTCTCCTCTGCAGCCTCCCCCCATGGATTCTCCCAAGGTCTCAGGTACCCTTCCTTCCGGCCCTCGTCTGCTGAATGCTCCTCTTCTTGCTTCTTTTTTCTAATTTCTGCTAGAATCTGTCTTTTCTGCAGAGACAGTCTGTCTGGCGGTGTTTCTCGTCTGCCATCTTGATCCTCCCCCCCGCCGCACCATCTCTTAATACTGTTAAAATGAAGATTAAGTTTGAACATGACTCTCAAAAGGGACAAATATTTAAATCATAACAACCTGAAAACAATTTTTTTAAATTAAAGAATAAAATGTCAAATTTGTTAGAGTCTCAGATTTGTAATATGGTTTCTACCATATATTCTATACAGAATAAAGAAAAAAGAAGTTTGTGGAAATATTTAACCATATGTTCAGCTCAGTCCAAAAGTTGACTTTAATCTTGAATATATTAATTTTTTTTACAGTCTGAAGTGATCAAGTATTTTTCATTTATGTGCCACTGTGTTTTGTGGGTAAATTATTTACTGAAATTTACAAGTTTTGAGATTCAAAAGTATCTCAGTATATATCCCATATGAATATCAAAAGTTTATTGCAATATATCTTTTACTTCCCCCAAATTAGCTGACAATGATAGTTTCATTCATGTATAAGCACTTATTGACTATTTGCTATTTGCCCACTATCTTGTTATAGCTTTTACTTGACATAGTTTTTACATATTTTACTGGAATATCAAAATATGAGCTGTAGTCCTGCTTGTTTTATTACTATGTGACACTTTAAAATTATGTAACTCTTGTGGGTCCAAGTTTTATCACTTCAAAAACTTAGAATGCCATGTTCAATATCTCTGACTTTATATATATATATATATATATATATATATATATATATATATATACACACACACACATGTATATGCATATATATATATATATATATATATATATATATATATTTTACAAAAATGAGAGCATTTTAAGAAGAGTTAATTTGCTTGGACAAAAAAGAAAGAAGAGAAGAATCAACAGACCAATTTATACTAATTTCTTAAAAATTTGTGATGTTTCATAACATGTAAGATCTTTACATACTCGAGTGTTAACTAATTTTATATATGACATTTGAAAACATCTGGAACTTTAAGTTCTAATTTATAAGGAGCTACAAGTGATAAACTATATTAGTCATTGCAACTGTAATCTTTCCTCTTTCATATATTTGACCACATTATACAGCAGACGTTAGTGAAATAGCAGCACAGTGTAATGACAAGTGTGTGAACTTTAGATGAAAACAAGAATCTCTTGTTTTGTTTTCAGCAGCTTTATTCATGATTGTCAAAACTTATAGGCAACCAATATGTCTTTCAACAGATAAATAATAAATAAATTGTGGTGTATTTAGACAGTGGGATGTTATCCAGACCTAAAAAGGAATGAGCTATCAATACATGAAAGACATGGGGGAACCTCAAATGTATATTACTAAGTGAAAGACACCAATCTAAATAGGCTAGATACCGTTTAATTCTAACTAGAGGTTTACTTCTGAGATATTGAAAGTTTGGTTCCAGACAAACACAATAAAGTTAATATCCCAATAAAGCAAGTCACACAAATTTTTTTTTTGTTTTCCAGTATATATAAAAGTCATGTTAACACTATCCTGTAGTCTGTTACATGTGCAATAATATTTTGGCTTAAAATTGTATATACCTTAAAATTAACAAACACTATATTACTAAAACATGCTAACCATCATCCGAGCCTTCAGTAAGTCATAATCTTTTTGTTCATGGAGTGTCTTGCCTCCGTGTTGATGGCTTCTGAGTGATCAGAGTGATAGCTGCTGAAGGCTGGGGTGGTTGTGTTAATTTATTAAAATAAGATAACTATAAAGTTTGATACATTGATGGACTCTTCTTTTCATGAATGATTTCTTTGTAGCATGTGCTGCTGTTTGACAGCATTTTACCAACAACAGAACTTGTTTCAACATTGAAGTCTATCTTCTCAAACCCTGCCACTACTTTATCAACTAGTTTATGTAATATTAAAAATCCGCATTATCATTTCAACAATCTTCACAATATCTTCAACAGGAGTAGGTTCCATCTCAAACAATCACTTTATTTGCTCATCCATAAGAAACAACTCCTGGGGGGAGGATCAAGATGGCGGATGGGAAACACCAACAGACAAAGTGTCTCTGCAGAAAAGACAGATTCTAGCAGAAATTAGAAAAAAGAAGCAAGAAGATGAGCATACAGCGGACAAGGGCTGGAAGGAGGGGTACCTGAGACCCTGGGAGATGCAACGGGAGTAGGTTGTGGAGGAGAACTAGAAGCTCAGAACGCCAGAGCAGCCCGGGGAACAGCGGGAAGGGTAGGTGGATAAGTCACCTTTCCCCTCCCCTGCATCTGGGACTGCTGGTGGGCTACCCAGAGGGTGGAGAGACCTGCGGACATCAGAGCAGAGACGGCCGCTAGTGGTGAGCCTGAAGCAGACATGGCACCAGGCTCCCAAATTCCTCGGGGCACCTCCGTGTGCACAGACCTGAGCCGCGCGGCAGGCACCATATTGCCTCCTTCTCCCCTCCACGGACCCTACCCGCAGCTGCCCAAAGAGACAATATAGCCACCAGCTGGAGGCACCTACAGGGAATGGGACCTTTCCTTTTGGGACCCTACAGCTGACTAAGGGGAACTCAGACTGTGAGCTCCCTACCCGCCAGCCCTCCCAGGTGCTACTGGCACTGTGATCCCAGAAGAACAGTGAAGACTCAGAGGCTGAGAGACATATTCCCAGCAGAAGAAGTGAAATCAACAAGATCAAATCAGTACTAAATGAAATTGAAAACAGAGAAGCTATTCAGGAGATTAATAAAAAAAAAAGTTGGTTCTTTGAAAAAATAAACAATATTGACATGCCATTGGCTAAGCTAACGAAAAGCAGAAAAGAGAATTCTCTAATAAGCTCCAGCAGGAACAAAGAAGGAGATATCACAACTGATTCCAAAGAGACACAAGATATAATTTACGAATACTACAAAAATCTTCCTGCAAACAAACTGGAAAATGTGGAGGACATAGACAAATTTCTAGAAACACACAGTCTCCCTAGGCTCAATCCGGAAGAAATAGATTCCCTGAACAGACCAATCTCAAGAGCTGAAATAGAAACAGCAATTAAAAATCTCCCTAAAAAGAAAAGTCCCGGTCCAGACAGTTTCACACCCGAATTTTACCACACTTACAAAGAAGACCTATTACCTATCTTGCAGAAACTATTCCACAACATTGGTTAGAATGGAAACCTCCCGGACACCTTTTATGAAGCGAATATTACTCTGATACCAAAACCAGGAAAGGATACAACAAAAAAAGAAAACTATAGACCAATATCCCTAATGAATATAGAAGCAAAAATTTTCAACAAAATCTTAGCTAACCGAATCCCGACGCTTATAAAAAAAAAAATAATCCATCACGACCAAGTGGGCTTCATCCCAGGGATGCAGGGATGGTTCAACATACGTAAATCTATAAATGCAATTCAACACATAAACAGAAGCAAAAACAAAGACCACATGATTCTTTCAATAGATGCAGAAAAAGCTTTTGACAAAATTCAACACCCTTTCATGATACGAACACTTAAGAAAATAGGCATAGAAGGGACTTACCTAAAAATGATAGAAGGCATATATACAAGACCCATAGCCAACATCATACTGAATGGGGAAAAATTGAAAGCATTTCCACTTAGAACTGGAACCAGACAACGCTGCCAACTATCTCCACTTTTGTTCAACATAGTGCTGGAAGTCCTGGCTACTGCAATCAGAAAGGAAAATGGAATTAAAAGTATCCAAATAGGGGCAGAAGAGATCAAACATTCACTGTTTGCTGATGATATGATATTATATCTAGCAAACCCCAAAGATTCAACCAAGAAACTCCTGGAACTGATCAATGAATTTAGTAAAGTCTCAGGATAAAAAATCAATACACAGAAATCAGAGGCATTCATATATGCCAACAACGATCAAATTGAGAACCAAATCAAAGACTCAATTCCCTTCACAATAGCAACAAAGAAATTAAGGTACCTAGAAGTATACTTAACCAAGGACGTAAAAGACCTCTACAGGGAGAACTATGAAACACTGAGGAAGGAAATAGCACAGGATGTAAACAGATGGAAATCCATACCATGCTCGTGGATTGGCAGACTCAACATCAGTAAAATGTCTATACTACCCAAACTGATCTACAGATTCAATGCAATACCTATTAAAATCCCATCAGCATTCTTCACAGATATAAAAAAAATTAATAATTTTACGCTTTGTATGGAACCAAAGAAGACCCCGAATATCAAGAGGAATCTAGGCAACAAAAACAAAATGGGAGGTATTAATATGCCAGATATCAAACTATACTACAAAGCTGTAGTAATTAAAACAATCTAGTATTGGCACAAAACTAGGAATATTGACCAGTGGAACAGATGTGAGAATCCTGATATAAAACCATCCTCATATAGCCATCTCATCTTTGACAAAGCAGACAAAAACATACGCTGGGGAAAAGAATCCCTTTTCAATAAATGGTGCTGGGAAAACTGGATAGCCACCTGTAGAAGGCTAAAACAGGACCCACATCTTTCACCTCTCACAAAAACCAACTCGCGCTGGATAACAGACTTAAACCTAAGATATGAAACTATTAGAACTCTAGAGGAAAAAGTTGGAAACACTCTCCTAGACATCGGCCTTGGCAAAGAGTTTATGAAGAAGTCCTCAAAGGCAATCACAGCAGCAACAAAATAAATAAATGGGACTTGATCAAACTACAAAGCTTCTGCACAGCCAAAGAAATAGTCATGAAAGTAAACAGACAACCTACAGAATGGGAGAAAATTTTTGCATCCTATGCATCCGATAAGGGACTGATAACTAGAATATACTTAGAACTCACGAAAATCAGGAAGAAAAAATCAAATAACCCTATTAAAAAGTGGGCAAAGGACTTGAACAGAAATTTTTCTAAAGAAGACAGAAGAATGGCCAACAAACATATGAAAAAATGCTCAACATCCCTAATCATCAGGGAAATGCAAATCAAAACCACAATGAGATATCACTTAACTCCAGTGAGAATGGCCTTTATCAAAAAGTCTCCAAACAATAAATGTTGGTGTGGATGCGGAGAGAGAGGAACACTCCTACACTGCTGGTGGGACTGCAAACTAGTTCAACCTCTGTGGAAAGCAATATGGAGATACCTTAAAGCAATTCAAGTGAATCTACCATTTGATCCAGCAATCCCATTGCTGGGCATCTACCCAAAAGATCCAATGACACTCTACAAAAAAGACACCTACACTTGAATGTTTATAGCAGCACAATTCATAATTGCAAGGCTGTGGAAACAGCCCAAGTGCCCATCAATCCAAGAATGGATTAATAAAATGTGGTATATATATATATATATACTATGGAGTACTATTCAGTTCTAAGTAACAATGGTGATATAGCACATCTTATATTTTCCTGGTTAGAGCTGCAACCCTTACTATTAAGTGAAATTTCCAAAGAATGGAAAAACAAGCACCCCAAATACTCACCAGCAAATTGGTATTAACTGAGCAGCACCTAAGTGGACCCGTTGGTACTACAGTAATAGGATATTGAGCAGGTGGGAGGATGGAGTGGGGCGGGGATATACATATATAATGAGTGAGAAGTGCACCATCTGTGTGATGGTCATGCTGGAAAGTCAGACTTGTGGGGGGGTGGGGGATATGGGCATTTATTTAAACTTTAAAATCTTTACCCCCATAATATGCCAAAATAAAAAAAAGATAATAAAATAAACAACTCCTTAACCATTTGCATATTACCATGAGATTGCAGTAATTCAGTCACATCTTCAGACTGCACTTCTTGTCTTAGTTCTCTTGATGTCACATCTGCAGTTGCTCCCTCACTGAATTCTTGAACCTATCAAAGTCATCCGTGAGGGTTGGAATCAACTTCTTTCAAAACTTTCCTAATATTGATATTTTCATTTCTTCCCATGAATCACAAATGTTCTAAATGCCATCTAGAAGTCCAGAATAAGGGAATAAAAAATTACTCCTTGATCCATGAGCTACAGAATGGATGTTGGGCTACCAAGCATGAAAACAATGTTAATCTCATTGTACTTCTCCATCAGAGCTCTTGGGTGCCTAGGTACATTGTCAATGAGCAGTAATACTTTGAAAAGAATCTTTTTTATCTGAGCAGTAGGTATCAACAATGTGCTTAAAACATTCAGTAAACCATCCTATAAATAGATGTGCTGTAATTCAGACTTTGTTGTTTTATTGATAGAGTACAGGCAGAGTAGCTTTAGCATAATTCTTAAGGGCCATAGGATTTTCAGAATGGTAAATTAGTATTGGCTTCAACTTCAAGTCACCAGATGCATTAGACCTTAACAAGAGAGTCAGCCTGTCCTTTGAAGCTTTGAAACCAGATATTGACTTTTCCTTTCTAGTTATGCAATCCTAGATGCCATCATTTTATGACAGAATTCTGTTGTGTCTACATTGAAAATGTGTTATTTAGTATAGCCACCTTTATCAATGATCTTAGCTACATCTTCTGGATAACTTGCTTTAGCTCCTACATTAGCACTTGGTCCTTCACCTTGGATTTTTATGCTATGGAGGTGGCTTATTTTCTTTTTTTATTTTTTTTCCTTTTATTTCATCATATTATGGAGGTAAAAATATTGCTAGGGTTATAAACATTGCCCCTGCCCCCTTCTCCCCCCCCATGTGTCCAATCCCTGGTGGTGTGCACCACACAAGCCATGTAAGCATACACCCATTTCCTCCTCCCCCCTTCTGCCTGCCCACCACCCGATAAAAAGTTGTTGTTGTTTTTTTCTTTTTTGTTTGCATTTTTTTTTGACATTTTGGTTACATTGTATATCCTTGCCTCTCCCTAAGAAGGGTTAGAGTTATGCCCTTCCCCTCTAAAATGCTCACCAAATCTTTTAACAATCACCATGCTTCCCTTTCTCCATGACATTGGGATAGACATTTAAGCTTTCTTTTCTTTTCTTTTCTTTTTTTTTTTTCATTTATTTTGGCATATTATGGGGGAACAGAGTTTAATGTTTCAATAAATGCCCATTTCCCCCCCTTCACCCAAAAGTCTGAGTCTCCATCATGACCATCCCTAGATGGTGCACATCTCACACATTATGTATGTATATACGCGCCCCCCTCCTCACTCCCCCCTCCCACCTGCCCAATACACTATTACTGTAGTACCTATGTGTCCACTTAGGTGCTACTCAGTTAATACCAGTTTGCTGGAGAATATATCTGGTGTTTGTTTTTCCATTCTTGGGATACTTCACTTAGTGGTATGGGTTCCAGCTCTAACCAGGAAAATATAAGAGGTACTATATCACCATTGTTTCTTAGAGCTGAATAGTACTCCATGGTATACATATACCACATTTTATTAATCCGTTCTTGGATTGATGGGCACTTGGGCTGTTTCCACAGCCTTGCAATTATGAATTGTGCTGCTATAAACATTCGAGTGCAGGTGTCTTTTTTGTAGAGTGTCACTGGATCATTTGGGTAGATGCCCAGCAATGGGATTGCTGGATCAAATGGTAGATTCAGTTGTATCGCTTTAAGGTATATTCATATTGCTTTCCACAGAGGTTGAACTAGTTTGCAGTCCCACCAGCAGTGTAGGAGTGTTCCTCTCTCTCCGCAACCACGCCAGCATTTATTGTTTGGAGATTTTTTGATAAAGGCCATTCTCACTGGGGTTAAGTGATATCTCATTGTGGTTTTGATTTGCATTTCCCTGATGATTAGAGATGTTGAGCATTTCTTCATATGTTTGTTGGCCATTCTTCTGTCTTCTTTAGAAAAATTTCTGTTCAAGTCCTTTGCCCACTTTTTAATGGGGTTATTTGATTTTTTCTTCCTGCTTTTCGTGAGTTCTAAGTATATTCTAGTTATCAGTACCTTATCGGATGCATAGGATGCAAAAATTTTCTCCCATTCTGTAGGTTGTCTGTTTACTTTCATGACTATTTCTTTGGCTGTGCAGAAGCTTTGTAGTTTGATCATGTCCCATTTATTTATTTTCATTGCTGCAGTGATTGCCTTTGGGGACTTCTTCATAAACTCTCTGCCCAGGCCAATGTCTAGGAGAGTGTTTCCAACTTTTTCCTCTAGAGTTCTAATAGTTTCATACCTTAGGTTTAAGTCTGTTATCCAGTGTGAGTTGGTTTTTGTGAGAGGTGAAAGGTGTGGGTCCTGTTTTAGCCTTCTACAGGTGGCTATCCAGTTTTCCCAGCACCATTTATTGAAGAGGGATTCTTTTCCCCAGCGTATGTTTTTGTCTGCTTTGTCAAAGATTAGATGGCTATATCAGGATGGTTTTATATCAGGATTCTCACATCTGTTCCACTGGTCAATATTCCTATTTTTGTGCCAATACCATATTGTTTTAATTACTACAGCTTTGTAGTATAGTTTGATATCTGGCATATTAAAGCCTCCCATTTTGTTTTTGTTGCCTAGAATTGCTCTTGATATTCGGGGTCTTCTTTGGTTCCATACGAAGCGTAAAATTATTTTTTCTATATCTGTGAAGAATGCTGATGGGATTTTAATAGGTATTGCATTGAATCTGTAGATCAGTTTGGTAGTATAGACATTTTGATGATATTGGGTCTGCCGATCCACGAGCATGGTATGGATTTCCATCTGTTTACATCCTCTGCTATTTCCTTCCCCAGTGTTTCACAGTTCTCCCTGTAGAGGTCTTTTACGTCCTTGGTTAAGTATATTCCTAGGTACTTTAATGTCTTTGTTGCTATTGTTAAGGGAATTGAGTCTTTGATTTGCTTCTCAATTAGATTATTGTTGGCGTATATGAATGCCTCTGATTTCTGTGTATTGATTTTGTATCCTGAGACTTTACTAAATTCATTGATCAGTTCCAGGAGTTTCTTGGTTGAATCCTTGGGGTTTTCTAGATACAATATCATATCATCAGCAAACAGTGAAAGTTTGATCTCTTCTGCCCCTATTTGGATACCTTTGATTCCATTTTCCTGTCTGATTGCTGTAGCCAAGACTTCCAGTACTATGTTGAACAGAAGTGGAGATAATGGGCAGCCTTGTCTGGTTCCGGTTCTAAGTGGGAATGATTTCAATTTTTCCCCATTCAGCATGATGTTGGCTATGGGTCTGTCTTATATGGCTGGTATCATTTTTAGGTGTGTCCATTCTATGCGTATTTTCTTACGTGTTTGTATCATGAAAGGGTGTTGAATTTTGTCAAAAGCTTTTTCTGCATCTATTGAAAGAATCATGTGGTCTTTGTTTTTGCTTCTGTTTATATGGTGAATTGCATTTATAGATTTACGTATGTTGAACCATCACTGCATCCCTTGGATGAAGCCCCCTTGGTTGTGGTGGATTATTTTTTTAATTTTTTTTTTTTTGGAGTTTTCAACGTTTTTTTTTTTAATTATTTTTTATTTTGGCATATTATGGGGGTACAGATTTTAAGGTTTCAATAAATGCCCATTTCCCCCCCTCCCCCCAAAAGTCTGAGTCTCCATCATGACCATCCCCTAGATGGTGCACATCTCACTCATTATGTATGTATATACCCACCCCCCTCCCCCCTCCCCCCTCCCATCTGCCCAATACCCTATTACTGTAGTACCTATGTGTCCACTTAGGTGCTACTCAGTTAATACCAGTTTGCTGGAGAATATATCTGGTGCTTGTTTTTCCATTCTTGGGATACTTCACTTAGTAGTATGGGTTCCAGCTCTAACCAGGAAAATATAAGATGTGCTATATCACCATTGTTTCTTAGAGCTGAATAGTACTCCATGGTATACATATACCACATTTTATTAATCCATTCTTGGATTGATGGGCACTTGGGCTGTTTCCACAGCCTTGCAATTATGAATTGTGCTGCTATAAACATTCGAGTGCAGGTGTCTTTTTTGTAGAGTGTCACTGGATCATTTGGGTAGATGCCCAGCAATGGGATTGCTGGATCAAATGGTAGATTCACTTGTATCGCTTTAAGGTATCTCCATATTGCTTTCCACAGAGGTTGAACTAGTTTGCAGTCCCACCAGCAGTGTAGGAGTGTTCCTCTCTCTCCGCAACCACGCCAGCATTTATTGTTTGGAGATTTTGGATAAAGGCCATTCTCACTGGGGTTAAGTGATATCTCATTGTGGTTTTGATTTGCATTTCCCTGATGATTAGAGATGTTGAGCATTTCTTCATATGTTTGTTGGCCATTCTTCTGTCTTCTTTAGAAAAATTTCTGTTCAAGTCTTTTGCCCACTTTTTAATGGGGTTATTTGATTTTTTCTTCCTGATTTTCGTGAGTTCTAAGTATATTCTAGTTATCAGTCCCTTATCGGATGCATAGGATGCAAAAATTTTCTCCCATTCTGTAGGTTGTCTGTTTACTTTCATGACTATTTCTTTGGCTGTGCAGAAGCTTTGTAGTTTGATCATGTCCCATTTATTTATTTTTGTTGCTGCTGTGATTGCCTTTGGGGACTTCTTCATAAACTCTTTGCCTAGGCCGATGTCTAGGAGAGTGTTTGCAACTTTTTCCTCTAGAGTTCTAATAGTTTCATATCTTAGGTTTAAGTCTGTTATCCAGCGTGAGTTGGTTTTTGTGAGAGGTGAAATGTGTGGGTCCTGTTTTAGCCTTCTACAGGTGGCTATCCAGTTTTCCCAGCACCATTTATTGAAGAGGGATTCTTTTCCCCAGCGTATGTTTTTGTCTGCTTTGTCAAAGATTAGATGGCTATATCAGGATGGTTTTATATCAGGATTCTCACATCTGTTCCACTGGTCAATATTCCTGTTTTTGTGCCAATACCATATTGTTTTAATTACTACAGCTTTGTAGTATAGTTTGATATCTGGCATATTAATGCCTCCCATTTTGTTTTTGTTGCCTAGAATTGCTCTTGATATTCGGGGTCTTCTTTGGTTCCATACGAAGCGTAAAATTATTTTTTCTATATCTGTGAAGAATGCTGATGGGATTTTAATAGGTATTGCATTGAATTTGTAGATCAGTTTGGGTAGTATAGACATTTTGATTATATTGAGTCTGCCGATCCACGAGCATGGTATGGATTTCCATCTGTTTACATCCTCTGCTATTTCCTTCCTCAGTGTTTCATAGTTCTCCCTGTAGAGGTCTTTTACCTCTTTGCTTAAATATATTCCTAGGTACTTTAATTTCTTTGTTGCTATTGGGAAGGGAATTGAGTCTTTGATTTGGTTCTCAATTAGATTGTTGTTGGCGTATATGAATGCCTCTGATTTCTGTGTATTGATTTTGTATCCTGAGACATTACTAAATTCATTGATCAGTTCCAGGAGTTTCTTGGTTGAATCCTTGGGGTTTTCTAGATACAATATCATATCATCAGCAAACAGTGAAAGTTTGATCTCTTCTGCCCCTATTTGGATACCTTTGATTCCATTTTCCTGTCTGATTGCTGTAGCCAAGACTTCCAGCACTATGTTGAACAGAAGTGGAGATAGTGGGCAGCCTTGTCTGGTTCCAGTTCTAAGTGGGAATGATTTCAGTCTTTCCCCATTCAGTATGATGTTGGCTATGGGTCTATCATATATGGCTTGTATCATTTTTAGGTATGTCCCTTCTATGCCTATTTTCTTAAGTGTTCGTATCATGAAAGGGTGTTGATTTTTGTCAAAAGCTTTTTCTGCATCTATTGAAAGAATCATGTGGTCTTTGTTTTTGCTTCTGTTGATGTGGTGAATTGCATTTATAGATTTACGTATGTTGAACCATCCCTGTATCACTGGGATGAAGCCCACTTGGTCGTGGTGGATTATTTTTTTGATAAGTGTCTGGATTCGGTTAGCTAAGATTTTGTTGAAAATTTTTGCGTCTATATTCATTAGGGATAATGGTCTGTAGTTTTCTTTTTTTGTTGCATCCTTTCCTGGTTTTGGTATCAGAGTAATATTCGCTTCATAAAAGTTGTCGGGGAGGTTTCCTTTCTTCTCGATGTTGTGGAAGAGTTTCTGCAAGATAGGTACTAGTTCTTCTTTGTAAGTATGGTAAAATTCAGGTGTGAAGCCATCTGTACAGGGACTTTTCTTTTTAGGGAGATTTTTAATCGCTTTTTCTATTCCAGCTGTTGAGATTGGTCTGTTCAGGGAATCTATTTCTTCCTGGTTGAGCCTAGGGAGGCTGTGTGTTTCTAGAAATTTGTCCATTTCCTCCACATTTTCCAGTTTGTGTGCATAAATATTTCTGTAGTATTCATAAATTGTATCTTGTATCTCTTTGGGATCAGTTGTGATATCTCCTTTTTTGTTCCTGATGGAGCTTATTAAAGATTTCTCTTTTCTGCTTTTCCCTAGATTAGCCAATGGTGTGTCAATTTTGTTTATTTTTTCAAAGAACCAACTTTTTGTTTTATTAATCTCCTGAATAGCTTCCCTGTTTTCAATTCCGTTTAGTTCTGATTTGATCTTGTTGATTTCACTTCTTCTGCTGGGTTTGGGGTTGGTCTGTTCTTCTTTTTCCAGCTCTTTGAGTCGTTTCATTAGATTGTCTATTTGTGAAATTCTTGCCTTTTGCTTATAGGCATTTATGGAGGTAAACTTTCCTGTCAGAACTGCTTTAGCTGTGTCCCAGAGGAGTTGATAACTTGTCTCTCCATTGTCGTTTTCTTCATAGAACTTTTTTTATTTTCGTCTTGATTTCTTCATTTACGAAGTAATCATTTAGTAGGAGGTTGTTTAATTTCCACGTTTTTGTGTAGAAATGCGAGTTTCTGTTAGGGTTGAGCTTTCTTTTCTTTTAGTTCCTTTATCTCTGAAATGGTGATAATACTTATATTATGATTTTGTTGTGATGACTATCTCAAATTTCCTCATTGATAGTTAAATTCTAAAAAGGTCAGTAGAGGATCATACCAATGTTCATTTTCTGATTTTCCTAGGTTATACTATCACTATGCAAGGTGTTAAAATTGGGGAAACTGAGCCAAGGTACGTGGGAACTCTCTGAACAACTTTGCTAGTATTCTATGTCTAAAATATTTTCAAAGTGAAAAGGTTAAAAGAAAAAGGAAGACATCTGGGTACAATAGGAGAGATCAGAATATAGAATAGACACCAAACGATATTAGGAAATTAGTGTTAATTTTCTTAGGTGAGCTCATGGTATTTGGTTATGTAGAATTATTCCCTTATTTTTAAGATATGTGTTTTGACATATTTAGGGCTTAAGTATCAGAAATAAATAGACAATTTGTGTTGAAATGGATCAATATCAGCAGTATATGTGTATTCAAATAATGAACACACACATATAGTGTGGATATAGCAAACTGGTAACAATCTTTGAATCTAAGTGATAAGAATGTGAGTGTTTATTGTACAAGTCTTATAACATTTCCATGGGCTTGAAAATTTTCAAAACAAAATGTTAAAGGGTTTACATGTTCCATTCCAATGTTAATTTTATTTTTATTCCTATACTTATATCTTAGTTCCACAATATCTAGGTCCTATATCTTCACTAGAGTTACCAGAATATAATTCATTCCTTTATTTTACCCAGTTAGCCTCTGAGTCTCCTCTAACACTTTGACTGATTCTGTAGTGATCTACTTATCAAGGCTTGATCAAGTCAGCCGTATGGTGTTGGCTCACATTAGAACAATTTCATCACAGAAATTGATTGATTATTTCTATGATGCTCATATTCCCAGTCAGTAATTTTTTCCTGGACTCTGTCTATACATGACTAGATTTAATCACATTTATTATCTTGAGGAGTTTCATAAGGGAATTCCCTAGAAGATAGATAGAAAATTTTGGAAATAATTTTCAATGTACTGTCAAAGAACTCTAGTGAAGGAATCTCCCATGACAAGTCTGTTTCTGTAAGAAAATCCATCATTTATTTACTCATAATCTCTCCTACTTCTCATTTTGTCCTTGATGTAATAGAAAAAAAATATTTTTTCTTCTTTATAAGAATTTAGCCTGCATGAGATAACCATTAATATTAATAAATCCACCATTCTATTCTCTTCTTGGCTTAAGAATCTCATTTCTTTAATCTTTGATAAGAGCTACTAATTTTCAGATCTTTAATATATTTTATTGTAAATCTTTCTAGCTCCAGTGTGCTTTCTTAATATTTGCTGAATATCTAAATAGACAATATATTTTGAATTTGTCAATGTTATTCTTAGGTCTACTACCTTAGAGGAAAGCAACTTCTGATTAAAAACTTATATCAGGGGAGCGGAGCAAGATGGCGGACGAATAACACCGCCAGACAGAGGGTCTCTGCAGAAAAGACAGATTCTAGCAGAAACTAGAGGAAAGAAGCAAGAAGACGAGCATACAGCAGACAAGGGCTGGAAGGAGGGGTACCTGAGACCCCGGGAGACTCCACGGGAGAAGGCTGCGGAGAACTGGAGGCTGAGACCACCGGAGCAGCCCGGAGACCAGCGGCAAGGGTAGGTGGAATTGCTGTTTCCCCTCCCCTGATTCAGGACTACTGGTGGGCTCCCCAGCGGGTGGAGAGACCTGCGGACACCAGCCCAGAGACTACCGCCGCCTGCCAACGGTGAGCCTGTAGCAGACGTGGCACCAGGTTCCCAACTTCCTCCGGGCACCACCGTGTGCACAGACCCGAGCCACGCGGCAGGCGCCATATTGCCTCCTCCCTCCCTCCGACTACCCTACCCGCAGCTGCCCAGAGAGACAATACAGCCACCAGCCGGAGGCACCTCCAGGGAACAGGACCTTCCCGTTTGGGACCCCGCCCGCCCTCCCAGGTGCTGCTGGCACCATGTTCCCAGGAAAACGGTGCCGACTCAGAGGCTGAGAGACATAGACCCAGCTTGGGCTCCCTGTGGGTGAATTAGGACCAGAAATCCTCTCCCTGGTGGGAATACAGTTTGAACTCTGGGACCCAGAGGTCGGACCTGCAGACCAGATCCCCTGCACCGAGGGCTAGCATGGCCCGGGGCACAGAAGGGTTATACGTGAACAGCCTACTGAGGTCTGTGTGCCTCCAGGGGTGGATCGGCGTCCTAGAGGGCAACCCTCCTCCCAGGAGGAGGCCGTGCGCCCAACCCAGGTGGCGTTCCTATGCAGGGAACCTCCCCGCCAGCATCACAGTCCGGGGAGGCCTGGTGGCTTGTGGTCTGGCCTGCTGGAAGAGGCCCAGGAGTAGCTGTGGAGTTGGGGAGGGTGGAAAGAAGCGAGGCCTGCTGCAGACTGTGGGTCTCAGACAGCCCCAACCCCACACCCAGACTTTCTGGCTGAGCAGGACCATTCCAGCCCCGCCCTGACAGCAGAGAACAGAACTTTGACCCCTGTTAACCGCGTGAGGGCAGGCTTACCCAACCCAGCTCCGCCCACAACGAGAGCTGATAACAGGACTCAAAATCAACACCATAGCCTGTTCCTCCAAGCAAACGCCACCTACTGACAGGGACGGCATCTTGCAGAGCCTTTCCACGGCACCCACTGACTCAATATACAGGGAGTGGTCCAATTTCACCCACAGGCACCACCTAACGCCTCAGAAACTAAACAAGGTGTGTGAATACCCAAACAATAACCTAAGGAAAGAAACAACAACTGATCGACATGGGAAGAAATCAGCGAAAGAACTCAGGAAATATGAAGAACCAAACGGAAAACACACCCCCAAAGAGGAGCACCAGCCCCCTAGAAACGGACACCGACCAAAATCAGGCAACCAATATGACAGAAGAGGAATTTCGTATGTGGAACATAAGAACACTCACCCAGCTGCAACAACAACTCAACAACCAACACCAAGAAACCACAAGAAGTCTCCAGGATATGAGAAAAAAAAATAGACACATTGAAGAAAAGTGTAACCGAACTCCTGGAAAGGAAGAATCAATTCAAGGAACTACAAAATACAGTGGAAAGTCTCAAGAACAGGGTAGATGAAACAGAAGAAAGAATCTCAGAGCTTGAAGATAACATCCTCCAATTAAATAAATCAGTCACAGAAATAGAGCAGAGAAACAAGAGAAAAGACCAAAGTCTACAAGAGCTGTGGGATTATGTGAAGAAACCTAATGTGAGGGTCATAGGGTTACAGGAAGGGGAAGAAGACAACACTCAAGGGTTGGACAAGCTGTTTGAAGATATAATAGAGGAAAATTTCCCAGGCCTTGCTCAAAATCTTGATATACAAGTTCAAGAAGCTCAGAGGACCCCTGGGAGATTCAACGCAAACAGGAAGACGTCACGACATGCAGTCATCAGACTAACCAAAGTATCAACTAAAGAGGCCCTTCTAAGAGCTGTAAGACAAGAGAAGCAAGTAACATACAAGGGAAAGCCAATTCGAATAACATCAGACTTCTCTAATGAGACTTTACAAGCAAGGAGAGATTGGGGCCCCATTCTCACTCTTTTGAAACAAAACAATGCCCAGCCTAGAATATTATTCCCTGCAAAACTAAGCTTCGTATATGAAGGAGAAATAAAAACATTCTCAGACAAGCAAAGGCTCAGAGAATTCACCAAGACAAGACCAGCCCTACAAGAAGTACTTAAAACAGCGTTATGCACGGGACATCATAATAATAACCCACGAATATAAAAACAACCATAACCCAAAGATATTAAAGGCCAGATATTACAATGGCTCAAGACAGAAATCATAGCAACAACATCCAACCCAACAGAATGATCAGTAATCTACCTTACCTATCAGTTCTCTGAATAAATGTGAATGGCTTAAACTCTCCACTCAAGAGACATAGGCTGGCTGAATGGATAAGAAAATACAGGCCAAGTATATGCTGTCTTCAGGAAACACATCTAACCTGCAAGGATGCATATAGACTAAAAATAAAAGGGTGGAGATCAATATTCCAAGCAAATAGAAGCCAAAAGAAGGCTGGTGTGGCAGTTCTAATTTCAGACGATTTAGTTTTTAAACCAACAAAAGTAGTAAAAGACAAAGAGGGTCATTATATAATGGTGAAGGGCACAGTCCAACAAGAAGAGATAACAATTTTAAATATATATGCACCCAACTTAGGTGCACCCAGATTCATAAAGCAAACCTTACTGGAGCTAAGCAAATGGATTAATAGCAACTCCATAATCGCCGGAGATTTCAACACCCCACTGATGGCACGAGACAGATCCTCCAAACAGAAAATTAATAAAGAAATAATGGACTTAAACAAAACTCTAGAACACAGGGAGGTGCCCGGAGGAAGTTGGGAACCTGGTGCCATATCTGCTACAGGCTCACTGTTGGCAGGTGGCGGCAGTCTCTGGGCTGGTGTCCGCAGGTCTCTCCACCCGCTGGGGAGCCCACCAGCAGTCCCGAATGCAGGGGAGGGGAAACAGCAAATCCACCTACCCTTGCCGCTGGTCTCCGGGCTGCTCCGGTGGTCTCAGCCTCCAGTTATCCTCCGCAGCCTCCTCCCGTGGAGTCTTCCGGGGTCTCAGGTACCCCTCCTTCCGGCCCTTGTCCGCTGTATGCTCGTCTTCTTGCTTCTTTCCTCTAGTTTCTGCTAGAATCTCTCTTTTCTGCAGAGACCCTCTGTCTGGCGGTGTTATTCGTCCGCCATCTTGCTCCGCCCCTCCCCACTCAAGGTTTTCATAATACTTGTCTATAATGTGATTCATAAAGTAGGCAAAATAATTAGAAATTGGTTATAACACTCTGGTCATCTGATACTGGCACCAGAAATATAGAAGGCAGAAAAATATCATTTACAACAGGACCATTTTCAGTTCCATTTATTTTATCCATAAAAACAATGCATCATACAAATGATTAAAAAATGTGGTAGGGATGAGCTAGTGGTAGTGGTAGTGTTGCTAAAACAAAGGATATCCTAAATAGAAGCTAGATATAATAATAACAATAAGAATAACAAATTGGGTTTGCTTAATGATGTATAGGTTATGTAAATGTACTCTAACATATGGATCTGAAAACACTTTAATTGAAATATCCCACAGAAAATAACTATTATTTAGTGGAAGACTCCCTAGTTTCTAATTTTTCCTCTTTTAAGATAATTGTTTTCATACATAGTTGATGATAAGGAAAGATGCTTAGCTATATATTGATCTTGTTCTACTAGAACAGATGGTATCTAATAACTGATTAATTATTAATTCTTTGTCATATTTGTTATGATTTTTTCCATTATTTGCCTTTTAATTTCTTTGTGTTTTGATTAATAAAAGTATCTTGTAGGTAGTTGAATTGCATTTTCATTGTATTTTTGATGGTTTCCATAGCTTCCGTGCTTATAGAATTTTCGATTTCTGTATTTATTTATATAAATATTACAAATGTTAAACTGAATGATTCATGTGTTCATGATTTCATGTTTTACATTGAATTATGATCTGTCCAAAGATTATTTTAATATATGATGTAAAGAATGGTATATTATTTTTTTGCTCACTTCATTTAATTTCATTTATTGAGTAATGTATATCTTGCCTTGTTTCTTTTATTTTATATTATAATCCCATATAAACAAATTTCTTCTTCTGAGAATTTTTTTTTTTAAATTTTTTTTTATTTTGGCATATTATGGGGGTACAGATTTTAAGGTTTCAATAAATGACCATTTCCCCCCCTACCCCCAAAAGTCTGAGTCTCCATCATGACCATCCCCCAGATGGTGCACATCTCACTCATTATATATGTATATACCCGCCCCCCTCCCCCCTCCCCCCTCCCAACTGCCCAATACCCTATTACTGTAGTACCTATGTGTCCACTTAGGTGCTACTCAGTTAATACCAGTTTTCTGGAGAATATATCTGGTGCTTGTTTTTCCATTCTTGGGATACTTCACTCCTACACTGCTGGTGGGACTGCAAACTAGTTCAACCTCTGTGGAAAGCAATATGGAGATACCTTAAAGCGATACAAGTGAATCTACCATTTGATCCAGCAATCCCATTGCTGGGCATCTACCCAAATGATCCAGTGACACTCTACAAAAAAGACACCTGCACTCGAATGTTTATAGCAGCACAATTCATAATTGCAAGGCTGTGGAAACAGCCCAAGTGCCCATCAATCCAAGAACGGATTAATAAAATGTGGTATATGTATATCATGGAGTACTATTCAGCTCTAAGAAACAATGGTGATATAGCACATCTTATATTTTCCTGGTTAGAGCTGGAACCCATACTTCTGAGAATTTTTTAAATCCATTTTCATGCCACTATCAAAATTTTATAATAGTTTTACAAGATATTTTTATATTTCACAGGGTTACCAGTCATTTTTCTCCAAATATTATAAGTGTAATTGTCTTTCATCATTATTACTTTTAATAATATTTGTTATTTAAAAAAATCATCAACTTAATTGCAAAAACAAACAAATGTATCAAACAAAACAAAGGAAAATCAAGAGTAATTTTTAAGAAAAAATTAATTAATCATAGTGTAAAAAGTGACTTTATACCATGTATATCCAACTAAATGTATTTTATAACTAGCTATTTATAAATTAAAACAAACAATTGTGTTTATTTTTTTCTCTTTAGCATAGGTTAAAAGCTTCTTGGCATTGGTCTTTTCAATGATTTTTTGGATATAACACCCAAAGCATGGTCAAGATAAGCAAAAGTAAGCATGTGAATCTACATCAAAATAAAAACTTTCTGCACAGCAAAGGCAACAATCAACAAAAAGAAAAATAAATCTATGGGATAGGAGAACATGTTTGTAAAACAATATACTAATCAGTGTTTACTATCCAAAATATATAAAGAATTCAATAATTCAAAATAAAACACAAAAATTTGATTATAAATGAGCCAAGTACTGACATAGACATTTTGTCAAAAGAAGATTTAAAAATGAGCCAAGTACTGACATAATCTTTTTTCAAAATAAGACATACAAAAGGCCAACAGGTATATTAAAAGGTGCTCAACATTGCTAATAATCAGGAAACCACAAATCAAAACCACAATGAGATACTACATCATACTAATTAGGATGGCTTTATAAAAAAGATAAGTGATAAGAAATGTTGTCAGGAATGTGGGAAAAAATCTGTTATTGGGAGGTGAATAGGTGGAAGGGGGGAGAAGGGGAAGGGTATGCACTTATATGGTGGGTGTAGTGTGCACCACTTGGATGTTGGTCACTTGGGAAGCTCTGGCATAGCGGGGTGGGGAGGGGGGATAAGGGCAAGATATGTAACCCTAACAGTATTTGTACCCACAGAACATGAGATAATAAAAAAATTTAAAAAATGATATGGAAGAAAGAAAACCCTTGTGTACCGTTTATGAGAATATGAATTAGTGCAGCCATTATGAAAAACGGTATATAGGTTGCTCAAAAATTTAAAAATGGAACTATTATATGATATAGCAATTCAACTTTTGAGTATATATTTAAAGGTAATGAAATCATTGTCTTGAAGAGATAGCCACACTTTCATATTCATTATAGCATTATTCATGATCACAAAGACACATAAACAACTTAAGTACAAATGAATAAATAAAATGTTATATTCAAATTTAACATATAAATACAACATGGATTTCTGATAGGATCTCTGGTTGGGCAAGGCTGCTGTCCATGCTCTAAGGCCAATTGGGGTAATAGCTGGGCTCTACAGTCAGGTGGGTCTGCTGGCTTGGCTACATGGTCCTGTGGTTGGATTTCTTTGTTAGATATTGGTGCTTTTGTGCTCCATGATAGCCTATGATCAAGTGATATTACAGGATGTGCTCCCTAGCATGGTGGTACCAATGGCAGGACTTGGCAATAAGGTGGGACTGCAGTCTGGGTTCCACAATTGCTGGTGATTGAGTGGGGCTTTAGTCTGCACTCCCAGTATAAGTGGTGCTGTTGGCTGGATTCTGTGTTCAGATGGGGCTTCAGGCTGAACTCTGCAATTTGTTGGGGCTTCAGGCTGGATTCTACAGTTGAGAGGGGCAGTAAGCTTTGTGGTTAAGTAGGAACATTGACTGTTCCAAATAGTTGCGTAGAATCACTAACTGGGTTCCCCGCTTAGTTGTGGTCACTGGCTGTACTCCATGGCTGAGTGGCAACACCGATGGTCAGGTGGAGTGATAGGCTGATCTGTATAATTGTATGGGGCTCCATGTTGAGCAAGAATGCAAGCTGTGCTCCACTGCGAGTTGGGGTCACTGGCTTAGCTCCTTAGTCTGAAAGGACCATAAGCTGTGCTCCACAGTTGAGTAGGGATGCTGGCTTGGCTCCACAGTGAGGCAGGATCATTGTAGGGGACTACATCCAGGCAGAATTGCTGAATGTGGTCCCTGGAAAGATAGGGCTAACAGCTTGGCTCCACAGGTAGGTTAAACCACTGGGTTGGCTGTCTACTTGGACAAGACTGTTGGCACAAATGTGGTGCCACTAGAAAAATATGCATGCTGGTGGCTGTGAGCTCTGCTTTCCTTCTCTCTGTCTAGGTGATTCAAGGTTGTCTGGCCCTTTTGATTTTGCCAGTATTTTGAATGTGACAAGACAGAAGCAAGCTTCTTGGGAAGTGCCCTAAAACACTGGAGAAGCTGGATGTCTGCCTCAGGATCTCTATTCCCCACTGGAGGAACTGTATGTTCAAGAAATCCCTCTGGGTGTGATGCTGTGCTGGCCTTGGGGAGGGGCAATATAGTCAAAGTGAAACTTCTACTCTGATACCCTTATAACTCCAACAGTGTGCTTCAGCCTTATCCCTGGGATCTGGGATTTTCAAAAAGGCATTCTTGTCTGTGAATAGTTGCTATTCAGTATTTTTGTGAGGCAAATCTACTATTCTGCATTTTTTCTGACATTACTCCCAGAAGTCAAATGCTTTTTTACCTAATAGAAAACAAAACAAAACAAAACAAAAAAACCTATAGCCTGAGTTATAAGAATCAATAATTACACCTACCTGTAAAATAATTTCTTGGCATTTCTAAATCAGTATCTTCATATTTTGAGAAATCTTTTGAAAACCATTTTTGGTACATGTTATCCTTTGTAAATTTATCTCTGTAAGTGTTTCAGCATTGTATTAAATGACATTTTCGTTTTAATAAATTTTTATGTTATTTCCATATGAATCAATTTTTCATGGTGATAAAAATTTACTATCAAGGCGTCCACATTTTCAACGGAGCCTTTTGATGAATAATTCAACAAATATTCAAATAAATGATATATTTATATGTACAGTAATATTTGTCACATTTAGGTAAAGTCAATATTCCACAATTATTCAGTTATGAAGAAAACCTTTTCTTATTGGTTCACTATGTCTAACTAGAGAGCAAAAGACAGTAGAGTAGTTGAAAATTATTATCCCATTCATCTGATCTGCACTTAAGTGCACATATAGTGACAATAGATGTGATGGGGGAGGAGAGGATGGGTATATTCACACCTAATGGATGTGGTGTGCATTGTCTAGGGGATGGACATGCTTGTAGCTCTCACTTGGGCTGGGCAAAGGCAATATATATATAACCTAAACATTTGTATCCCCATAATGTGCTGAAATAAAAAAAAAATAGAGCAACAATACCCACAACTCTAGTGTCCCATTCTACTTTCACCAATCAAACCCTCTATAGCAAGACAGCTCAATCAAGGGTCATGAATTATACTCAGTTATTACATCTCTTTAACTTCCTTCAATCCATAACATTTCCTTAGTCCTTCCTTGACATTTATGGCTGAGACTTTTGTAGACTACCACCCCATTATTTTGTAGGATATCCCTCAGTTTGTCTGATGTTTTTCTCATTAATAGATTATATTTATGCACTTGGCAAGAATATCACAGAAGTGGTGTTGTGTCTTCATTGGATCTTATCAGGAAGCACACACACGCACAACATAAATTTATACCATCATTAATGAAAACTCAGGTCTTCTGAGTGATATCTGACAAATATCCCCAAATTGTGGAAATATATGGCAAGGATGAAATAAAAACCTTTACCTCCTCATTCCCTTTTTGTATAGTTCTCTAGGTTCCCATATTCAGACACTCTTAGGTCCTTGAAAGGTATGTTCCATACTAAAGATTTTTAAAAAATGAAACATTTTCCTAAATCTTACTGTTCAAATAACCAATTACAATATTTTTCCTACTCAACGGTATTCAGCAGAGAGATTCCAAATGGTTAAGGCAGAGTTTTGACATTCTACCCTCTTTGACACAGCAATATTAGAATAAAATTGTAATTAATCAGTAGAAAAGAATGTCAATATTGCTTTGTACTGAAGCTCTATTTGTGTGTGTGTGTGTGTGTGTGTGTGTGCACTTCCATTGGTTTTGTTTTCTTCTAAATTCCATCATTAAATAGAATTTGACCTTATACTTCAGTGAGAAAATATACACATCATACAATGGTTCTGATTGAAATTATGTTTTGTGAATTTTATGGTGGTTGACATTTCTGTTTCATAACAGGTCACTGCAAAAGCAAGGTGTTTCAGCCACAGCCAGGTCTATGGGATGAGAAAATTAGGTTAATGACTTCAAATCCACAGGGCATATTCTTCTTTAAGGTCGTCACTTGGCCCCATCCAGGAATAATTTATTATATATCTTTTGTTGGATTAATAGAAAGACTGACCCCTGTTTTCTGACAAGAGCTGAACCATTTTAGAACACATGTTCCAAATAAATATACATGTCTGATAGATCTCCATATAGTGTAATGATTAAGTCCACAGACCTCCCTACCAGTGTTCAAATCCTGCCTCCAAAACATGCTGATTGTGAGTGACTGTATTCAAGTTAAACTCTCTGTGCCTTATTTTGTAAATCTGTAAAACAAAGGTGATAAAAGTACCTCCTTCATAGGATGGTTATGAGAATTGAGTTAATAGATAAAAAGCACTTATAACAGTGTGTGACCCTTGATAATATCTTTGGAACCAAATAGGAAGGAAAAAACTCTGAGTATTTGTGTGTGTGTACATGTGTCCTCAGGTATGGGAATAAGGTGGTTGTGGAGTGTGAATAGTCAGAGAAGATTTGTAAGTGTAATCGATTCTTGAGAAATGTTGAAGAATGAGTAGTTTCCCAGGCAAGCAAGATGAGGAGGGGTGACAGTATCTCAAGCAAAAACAGCATCATGAGAAAACGTGACACTGTCTGTGAACTGCAAATAATTCAATTGAGTTAGATGGAGGAGTGGGAGGTGCTTCCTCTTCTAGGGAGTTTATTAGTAGTAGGCTGAGGCTCTGTACCTAAGTTGTGTCTGCTGCTAGGACCCAGGCAGTCTGCAAAGGCCTAGAGAATTAGAGGGATGAGATCAATAGAACTATTAATTCATCTTGAAATGTAATGGTATATTTCCTTTACAATAGATTGCAAAAGGAACTTGGTAAAGAGTTCTGATGTTTGCATTCAGTGATTATGTATGTCAAAATTGCCCAAATGGGGGAGTTTAAATTATACCTTTAGTAAAGGAATTTGGGTCTTCTATACAGCATTTCCTCAATGCAGCATTTTCTTAACTGCTCACCTGGCAAGTTTGACAAAAAGTAATATTGTTTTCATGTTGATTTACATAGTGTTTTTGTTTAAATAAAGTGTTACTAATATGATTTTTAAAAAAGGAAATACTGTACATCATTAGCAGTCAGCTCCTGTTTCCCATTTCCTGAGACCCTTTGAAAACACTGATTTATTTCCTCATTTTTATAACATCTTTAGTGGGACATAATTCACATACAAACAACACTTCATTTAAAGTATATGATTAAATTGTTAGTATATTATTAGAACTGTGCAACCATCACTGATATCTAATACCAGGCTATCACAGAATTGAAGAAAAGGAGATGAAAATATGTCAAGCTTCTGCACAGCCAAGGAGACAAGCAATAGAGCAAATAAAAAACCTACAGAATGAGAAAATATTTAAATGCCACATATCCAATAAAGAACCAGTAACCAGAATCTAAAAGAACTCAAGCAAATCAGCAAGAAAAAAATCAAGCAACCCCATTGAAAAGTGGGCAAAAACATGAACAGAAGTTTTTCAAAACAAGATAGACTAATGGCCAATAAGTATATGAAAAAAAATGCTCAACATTTCTAATCATCAGGGAAATTAGAATCAAAACCAAAGTGAGTTATCACCTACCTCCAGTGAGAATGGTATTTTATTAAAAAGTCCTCACAGGACAGATGCTGGTGCAGATGTGGAGAAACAGGAACACGTACACACTGCTGGTTGGGTTTCAAACTAGTACAACCTCTATGGAAAGTAGTATGGAGATGCCTCAAAGCACTAAAAGTAGACCTAACATTTAATCCAGCAATCTAACTACTGGGTATTTAGCCAAAGTAAAGAAACATATTCTATCAAAAAGACACCTGCACTCGAATGTTTATAGCAATACAATTCACAATTGCAAATATGTGGAAACAACCCAAGTGTCCATCAATGCAAAAGTGGATTAATAAAATGTGGTATGCGTATACCATGGAATACTACTCAGCCATAAAAATCAATGGTGAACTAATATCTCTTGTATTATACTGGATGTAGCTGAAGCCCATTCTTCTAAGTGAAGTATCACATGAATGGAAAAACAAGCACCACACATACTCACCATTAAATTGGCACTAATTGCTCAACACTTAATTATGTGCACATACAGAAGTAACATTTTAGGGTGTTGGTCAGGTGGGTGGGAGAAGGGACTGGAAAATTCACACCTAATGGGTGTGATGTGCACTTTCTGGGGGATAGGTATCCTTGTAGTTCTGACTCAGGCAGTGCAAAGACAATATATGTACCCAAAGTATTTGTACTCCCGTAATATTCTGAAATGAAATGAAAGGAAAAGGAAAAAAAAATAAATAAAATGACTGTACAATTTCCCTATTAACTACTTGGAAAATATTGTGGGTATCATTTGTCCTGTTTAAGAATATTAAAGCTGGAGCCCTGATTCCTTCTGGCTTGTAAGATCTCTTCTGAGAAGTCTGCTGTTAGCCTGATTGGTTTTCTCTTATAGGTTAGTTGTTGCTTTCATCTTGCAGCTTGTAGAATTTTCTCCTTCATTTCGACTTTGGCCAGGTTGGTCAAAACTACACAAATGTCCATCAATGAATGAATAGATAAATAAAATATGGTAAATACATACAATGGAATACCATTCTGCCTTAATAGAAAATAAATTCCAAGGAATGTTACAACATAGATGTACATTAAAAACATTATGCTAAATTAAATATGATAGACAGAAAAGGGTAAATATGATGTGGTAACATTTTTATGAGTTAGCTAAAGCAGTTAAATACACAGATACAGAAAGCAGAATAGCAGTTACCAAGGGTTATGAGGGTGTGGGAAGAATAGGAAGGTTTTTCTTTAATGAGTACATTGAATGAAATGATGAAAAAGTCTGGAGATAGATAATGATGAATGTACCATAAAAATGGGAATGCACTTAATGCCAATTGAACACTCAAAAAATTTTAAATGGTAAATTTTATCTATGTTTTATTAAAATATCTATAAATCATGATTATTCTATTTTATAATACCTTACTTACATTTGTTGTATCTCTTTAGAGATTCCAAGTAATTTTATATATTATTTCATTTAACACTCCTGAAAACAGTCTTGTAACATACACAGGGTAGCTGTTATTACTCCTTTTTGAAGACAAGAAAACTGGAGTTCAAGGAATTTAACTGACTGGTCTAAAGATATATAGTAAGTAGAAGAATAAAATCTTAAGCTCATTCTAGGTCTTTTGATTTGATGGTAAAGCTCTTCTCTAATCAATTCTCCTTTCAAGAAATTAATGGTAATATTAAATCTCTGGTAATTTAATCCTTAGTTTTAAATTAAACCCTATCAGAATGCATTCATATAACCTCACCTTTAAAGTTTAAACTCTAGGTCAGATAAAAATACTCGAAAGAGCATAATGACTCAATCCTATCACAAGACAAAGAGCTGGATTAGATTACACTAAGGCAACTTTCTTACTAATAAATGCATTATTTTATACACAGAATATATTCCAATATACTAAAGTAAACCTATGTAGAAAAATAGCTAATCACTTTTAGTAACAACACTCCATCCCTTATCTGGACAAAAGTGCTGGTTTTATGGCCAATAATATTTGCTTCAGTTATTTGTTTTGCCCATATTGCAATTGGAAATGAGAGAAATGCAGTGCATTCCAACTGCACATGGGTGTCAGAAAGCTCATTTGTATTTGTGAGTAAAACTCACAAGAAAGCAAGAACTGAGAAATGAAGCAGGTATATGATCACATTGTCTGTTCTATACACATCCAACATATATTAAGCCCCCACCCCCTCTATCTCTGTCAAATGCAATCCTTTAAGATATTTAAACTAAGCTTTTCCAAACTTGTCTGAATGCAACAAATACATTTGAGAGATCCTTTTGGGTTATTTCTGAAACACACAATTCACTCCTCAACAATCACATCCCCAGGAACATAGTGAAGTAGTAACATAGGTGATCAGCTGAATGGCTGCTGAAAATCGTCAAAATGATATCCTCCTGCTTTTGCTCCCTGACATATTTGACAGGTACAATTTCTTGGAATTTCTTTCATTATTTTAGAACAGAGATGAGCTGGAATGAAACCCTGTTCTGCCTGGCTACCTGTGGCATGTTCCAAAAATATCTAATCCACCTCTGAGTTCACAGGGAATTGAATAGAAGAGTGTAAGTTCCTTTGGACTTTCATACAGATGTCTTCTTATAGATGCTGCCTTACAAACTGTACCCATTAACTGACATGACCCCTCAGTGGGAATATGATGGAAGTAAGACACTTTTTGAAGTCTTCCTTCAAAGAAACAACTCTGTACATTCTTCTCAGATTTTCCTAGAAGAAATAGGAAAGCCACATCTTGTCACTGACCTCATTATTTGCCTTTCATTATGTAAGACCTCTGAGTAATAAAGAAACTGAGATAACAGACTCTATGCATTTATGCACAAGCCACAATTCAATCTGCAACATGGCAGCTTCCATCATTTCACACTCCCAAATTCATTTGTAGGGACCTTCATAGCACTGTACTTCTAACTACATTTACAAACATCTGACTAGTATTATAATATTCTCTTCAGTCTTATGTAGCCTACCAGAACATAAGCTTATCTTTGTATTCTTAGTGTTTGGCACATAGTTGATGCTGAGAAAATATTTATGGGGTCATGTTAAATGAAGTAAAACATGGAATCCTAATGCATTATGTAAAATATATTAATAATTCTTCTCACATTGTCAGTGGTTAAGCAATACATCCATTTCCATTTCTTTTTTTGAATTTTTTGATACATACATTTAACAAATTAAATGAAGTTTGAGGCATTCCAAGATATTCTTTGGTACAAAGAAGATATGAATAGTCATTACTAAAACATCAATTGCAATTGCCTTCATTTATTATTGTTCTTCCTCCAGCCCAAGGCTCTTGACTCAAAGCTTATTGAATGTTCACAAGCCATTATGCTTTTTATACTTCCTGGGATAGTCACAGGGTCAAATGAGTAGGAAGCAGATGGATTTAAAAGTTTGGAAAGATAAATAATGGAATGTGCATAAAAGCTTTACGGTCCAGCTAAATCAGGAGACTATGATTAAGTTACTTAAAGCCTATAACAGATTCACATGATTTGAGGTGAGGCACACGAGGCATCTAATACCTGTCCGCTGAACTGAGCAAAATATCAGAAGTAAACTATTTTATTACAAAAACAAATATCAAGGGGGGCGGAGCAAGATGGCGGACGAATAACACCGCCAGACAGAGGGTCTCTGTAGAAAAGACAGATTCTAGCAGAAACTAGAGGAAAGAAGCAAGAAGATGAGCATACAGCGGACAAGGGCCGGAAGGAGGGGTACCTGAGGCCCCGGGAGACTCCATGGGAGGAGGCTGCGGAGGAGAACTGGAGGCTGAGACCACCGGAGCAGCCAGGAGACCAGCGGCAAGGGTAGGTGGAATTGCTGTTTCCCCTCCGCTGCATTCGGGACTGCTGGTGGGCTCCCCAGCGGGTGGAGAGACCTGCAAACACCAGCCCAGAGACTGCCGCCACCTGCCAATGGTGAGCCTGTAGCAGCCGTGGCACCAGGTTCGCAACTTCCTCCGGGCACCTCCGTGTGCAGGGACCCGAGCCACGCAGCAGGCGCCATATTGCCTCCTCCTCCCCTCCGCCGACCCTACCCGCCGCTACCCAGAGAGACAATACAGCCACCAGATGGAGGCACCTCCAGGGAACGAGACCTTCCCGTTTGTGACCCCACCCGCCCTCCCAGGTGCTGCTGGCACCGTGTTCCCAGGAAAACGGTGCCGACTCAGAGGCTGAGAGACATAGATCCAGCTTGGGCTCCCTGTGGGTGATTTAGGACCAGAAATCCTCTCCCTGGTGGGAATACAGTTTGAACTCTGGGACCCAGAGGTCGGACCTGCAGACCAGATCCCCTGCACCGAGGGCTAGCATTGCCCAGGGCACAGAAGGGTTGTACGTGAACAGCCTACTGAGGTGTGTGTGCCTCCAGGGGCGGATCGGTGTCCTACAGGGCAACCTTCTTCCCAGGAGGAGGCCGTGCGCCCAACCCAGGTGCCGTTCCGGTGCAGGGAACCTCCCCGCCAGCATCACAGTCCGAGGAGGCCTGGTGGCTTGTGGTCTGGCCTGCTGGCAGAGGCCCAGGAGTAGCTGCGGAGTTGGGGAGGGTAGAAAGAAGCGAGGCCTGCTACAGACTGCGGGTCTCAGACAGCCACACCCCCACACCCATACTTTCTGGCTGAGCAGGACCATTCCAGCCCCACCCTGACAGCTTTCCCTGGAAGCATAGAACAGAACTTTGACCCCTGCTAACGGCCTGAGGGCAGGCTTACCCAACCCAGCTCCGCCCACAACGAGAGCTGATAACAGGACTCAAAATCAACACCATAGACTGTTCCTCCAAGCAAACGCCACCTACTGACAGGGAAGGCATCTTGCACAGCCTTTCCACGGCACCCACTGACTCAATATACAGGGAGTGGTCCAATTTCACCCACAGGCACCACCTAACACCTCAGAAACTAAACAAGGTGTGTGAATACCCAAACAATAACCTAAGGAAAGAAACAACAACTGATCGACATGGGAAGAAATCAGCGAAAGAACTCAGGAAATATGAAGAACCAAATGGAAAACACACCCCCAAAGAGGAGTACCAGCCCCCTAGAAATGGACACCGACCAAATTCAGGCAACCAATATGGCAGAAGAGGAATTTCGTATGTGGAACATAAGAACACTCACCCAGCTGCAACAACAACTCAATAACCAACACCAAGAAACCACAAGAAGTCTCCAGGATATGAGAAAAGAAATAGACACATTGAAGAAAAATGTAACCAAACTCCTGGAAATGAAGAATCAATTCAAGGAACTACAAAATACAGTGGAAAGTCTCAAGAACAGGGTAGATGAAACAGAAGAAAGAATCTCAGAGCTTGAAGATAACACCCTCCAATTATATAAATCAGTCACAGAAATAGAGCAGAGAAACAAGAGAAAAGAGCAAAGCCTACAAGAGCTGTGGGATTATGTGAAGAAACCTAATGTGAGTGTAATAGGGTTACAAGAAGGGGAAGAAGACAACACTCAAGGGTTGGACAAGCTGTTTGAAGATATAATAGAGGAAAATTTCCCAGGCCTTGCTCAAAATCTTGATATACAAGTTCAAGAAGCTCAGAGGACCCCTGGGAGATTCAACGCAAACAGAAAGACGTCACGACATGCAGTCATCAGACTAACCAAAGTATCAACTAAAGAGGCCCTTCTAAGAGCTGTAAGACAAAAGAAGCAAGTAACATACAAGGGAAAGCCAATTCGAATAACATCAGACTTCTATAATGAGACTTTACAAGCAAGGAGAGACTGGCGCCCCATTCTCACTCTTTTGAAACAAAACAATGCCCAGCCTAGAATATTATTTCCTGCAAAACTAAGCTTCGTATATGAAGGAGAAATAAAAAACATTCTCAGACAAGCAAAGGCTCAGAGAATTCACCAAGACAAGGCCAACCCTACGAGAATTACTTAAAACAGCCTTATGCACGGAACATCATAATAATAACCCACGAATATAAAAACAACCAAAACCCAAAGATATTAAAGGCCAGATATTGCAATGGCTCAAGACAGAAATCATAGCAATAACATCCAACGCAACAGAATGATCAGTAATCTACCTTACCTATCAGTTCTGTCAATAAATGTGAATGGCTTAAACTCTCCACTCAAGAGACATAGGCTGGCTGAATGGATAAGAAAATACAGGCCAAGTATATGCTGCCTTCAGGAAACACATCTAACCTGCAAGGATGCATATAGACTAAAAATAAAAGGGTGGAGATCAATATCCCAAGCAAATAGAAGCCAAAAGAAGGCTGGTGTGGCAGTTCTAATTTCAGACGATTTAGTTTTTAAACCAACAAAAGTAGTAAAAGACAAAGAGGGTCATTATATAATGGTGAAGGGCACAGTCCAACAAGAAGAGATAACAATTTTAAATATATATGCACCCAACTTAGGTGCACCCAGATTCATAAAGCAAACCGTACTGGAGCTAAGCAAACGGATTAATAGCAACTCCATAATCGCCGGAGATTTCAACACCCCACTGACGGCACGAGACAGATCCTCCAAACAGAAAATTAATAAAGAAATAATGGACTTAAACAACCCTCTAGAACAATTGGGTCTGACAGACATCGACAGAACATTCTACCCAAAATCCACTGAATATACGTTCTTCTCATCAGCTCACGGGATATTCTCTAAGATTGACCATATCCTAGGACACAAAGAAAATCTCAAGAAATTTAGAAAAATAGAAATCATACCATGTACCTTCTCAGATCACAGTGGAATAAAACTAGAAATCAACCCTAACAGAAACTCACATTTCTACACAAAAACGTAGAAATTAAACAACCTCCTACTAAATGATTACTTCGTAAATGAAGAAATCAAGACGGAAATAAAAAACTTCTTTGAAGAAAACGACAATGGAGAGACAAGTTATCAACTCCTCTGGGACACAGCTAAAACAGTTCTGAGAGGAAAGTTTATCTCCATAAATGCCTATAACCAAAAGTCAAGAAGATCACAAATAGACAATCTAATGAAACGACTCAAAGAGCTGGAAAAAGAAGAACCCACCAACCCCAAACCCAGCAGAAGAAGTGAAATCAACAAGATCAAATCAGAACTAAACGAAATTGAAAACAGAAAAGCTATTCAGGAGATTAATAAAACAAAAAGTTGGTTCTTTGAAAAAATAAACAAAATTGACACACCATTGGCTAAGCTAACGAAAAGCAGAAAAGAGAAATCTCTAATAAGCTCCATCAGGAATAAAAAGGAGATATCACAACTGATCCCAAAGAGATACAAGATACAATTTATGAATACTACAAAAATATTTATGCACACAAACTGGAAAATGTGGAAGAAATGGACAAATTTCTAGAAACACACAGCCTCCCTAAGCTCAACAAGGAAGAAATAGATTCCCTGAACAGACCAATCTCAACAGCTGAAATAGAAACAGCAATTAAAAATCTCCCTAAAAAGAAAAGTCCAGGTCCAGATGGCTTCACACCTGAATTTTACCATACTTACAAAGAAGAACTAGTACCTATCTTGCAGAAACTATTCCACAACATCGAGAAGAACGGAAACCTCCCCGACACCTTTTATGAAGCAAATATTACTCTGATACCAAAACCAGGAAAGGATGCAACAAAAAAAGAAAACTACAGACCAATATCCCTAATGAATATAGATGGAAAAATTTTCAACAAAATCTTAGCTAACCGAATCCAGACACTTATCAAAAAAATAATCCACCACGACCAAGTGGGCTTCATCCCAGGGATGCAGGGATGGTTCAACATACGTAAATCTATAAATGCAATTCACCACATCAACAGAAGCAAAAACAAAGACCACATGATTCTTTCAATAGATACAGAGAAAGCTTTTGACAAAATTCAACACCCTTTCATGATACGAACACTTAAAAAAATAGGCATAGAAGGGACATACCTAAAAATGATACAAGCCATATATGACAGACCCATAGCCAACATCATACTGAATGGGGAAAGATTGAAATCATTCCCACTTAGAACTGGAACCAGACAAGGCTGCCCACTATCTCCACTTCTGTTCAACATAGTGCTGGAAGTCTTGGCTACAGCAATCAGACAGGAAAATGGAATCAAAGGTATCCAAATAGGGGCAGAAGAGATCAAACTTTCACTGTTTGCTGATGATATGATATTGTATCTAGAAAACCCCAAGGATTCAACCAAGAAACTCCTGGAACTGATCAATGAATTTAGTAAAGTCTCAGGATACAAAATCTATACACAGAAATCAGAGGCATTCATATACGCCAACAACAATCTCATTGAGAACAAAATCAAAGACTCAATTCCCTTCACAATAGCAACAAAGAAATTAAAGTACCTAGGAATATATTTAACCAAAGAGGTAAAAGACGTCTACAGGGAGAACTATGAAACACTGAAGAAGGAAATAGCAGAGGATGTAAACAGACGGAAATCCATACCATGCTCGTGGATCGGCAGACTCAATATCATCAAAGTGTCTATACTACCCAAACTGATCTACAGATTCAATACAATACCTATTAAAATCCCATTAGCATTCTTCACAGATATACAAAAAATAATTTTACGCTTCGTATGGAACCAAAGAAGACCCCGAATATCAAGAGCAATTCTAGGCAACAAAAACAAAATGGGAGGCATTAATATGCCAGATATCAAACTATACTACAAAGCTGTAGTAATTAAAACAATATGGTATTGGCACAAAAACAGGAATATTGACCAGTGGAGTAGATGTGAGAATCCTGATATAAAACCATCCCATATAGCCATCTCATCTTTGACAAAGCTGACAAAAACATACGCTGGGGAAAAGAATCTCTCTTCAATAAATGGTGCTGGGAAAACTGGATAGCCACCTGTAGAAGGCTAAAACAGGACCCACACCTTTCACCTCTCACAAAAACCAACTCACGCTGGATAACAGACTTAAACCTAAGATATGAAACTATTAGAACTCTAGAGGAAAAAGTTGGAAACACTCTCCTAGACATCGGCCTGGGCAGAGAGTTTATGAAGAAGTCCCCAAAGGCAATCACAGCAGCAATGAAAATAAATAAATGGGACATGATCAAACTACAAAGCTTCTGCACAGCCAAAGAAATAGTCATGAAAGTAAACAGACAACCTACAGAATAGGAGAAAATTTTTGCATCCTATGCATCCGATAAGGGACTGATAACTAGAATATACTTAGAACTCATGAAAAGCAGGAAGAAAAAATCAAATAACCCCATTAAAAAGTGGGCAAAGGACTTGAACAGAAATTTTTCTAAAGAAGACAGAAGAATGGCCAACAAACATATGAAGAAATGCTCAACATCTCTAATCATCAGGGAAATGCAAATCAAAACCACAATGAGATATCACTTAACCCCAGTGAGAATGGCCTTTATCAAAAAATCTCCAAACAATAAATGCTGGCGTGGTTGCAGAGAGAGAGGAACACTCCTACATTGCTGGTGGAACTGCAAACTAGTTCAACCTCTGTGGAAAGCAATATGGAGATACCTTAAAGCGATACAAGTGAATCTACCATTTGATCCAGCAATCCCATTGCTGGGCATCTACCTAAATGATCCAGTGACACTCTACAAAAAAGACACCTGCACTGGAAGGTTTATAGCAGCACAATTCATAATTGCAAGGCTGTGGAAACAGCCCCAGTGCCCATCAATCCAAGAATGGATTAATAAAATGTGGTATATGTATACCATGGAGTACTATTCAGCTCTAAGAAACAATGGTGATATAGCACATCTTATATTTTCCTGGTTCGAGCTGGAACCCATACTACTAAGTGAAGTATCCCAAGAATGGAAAAACAAGCACCAGATATATTCTCCAGTAAACTGGTATTAACTGAGTAGCACCTAAGTGGACACATAGGTACTACAGTAATAGGGTATTGGGCAGGTGGGAGGGGGGAGGGGGGCGGGTATATACATACATAATGATTGAGATGTGCACCATCTGGGGGATGGTCATGATGGAGACTCAGACTTTTGGGGGGAGGGGGGAAAATGGGCATTTATTGAAACCTTAAAATCTGTACCCCCATAATATGCCAATATAAAAAAAATTAAAAACAAACAAAAAAAAATATCAAGTGTTTATTATCTCTGATATTTTCGTTCCAACATGATCAGTATACTTGGGCTTAAGCGTGCTATGCTACACATAGTAACTGAAATCTGATTCTATTCATAACACTTCAGTACAATCTGATTTGAAATATATGAGAGTATACATGATGACATTGAATGCCTCTTTGTATTAGAATATCAGTTTACCTTTCTAGATCATTCCTTTACCAATCAAGTACAAGTGGATTATCAGCTTGGCCCTCTTAAACAAATGAAAACACCTTTATTTCAAATGTATATTCTTTGTGTGTCCTCCCTGAACACACACACACACACACACACACACACACACACACACCCCACAAAATATTATTTGCTGTATTCTGAAAACATCACATATTTCTTCAGCTACCCAACCATGATAATTTAATATCCTTCACTGAAATGCTTTCACATCTCCCAATTTTTCTGCCTTCTCATCTTTCAAGTTTCACATCATATACTAATTCCCCTGTGACTACATCTCTAAATGCCCTCAGTAGCTTAGAGTACTCCCCTAATCTACACCCTCAAAATATTTTTGTATTTATAATGTAAATTACAGCATTTTGGCCTTCAATTATATCTATATTTTAGTATGCCTCTTTTCCTAAATCTTCTTCAAGTTCCAGTGAAGTAGGATCATATTTGAATCACTTTTGCATTCCAATGGCAGCTAGCAATGTGTGCTACAAATAGTAGTTTAATACACATGGCTTGAATAGTATTCAATAACCATTGTTTGAATAAGTTCACATTTCCAAATCTTTTCAACTGTGACAAGCAGTTTTCATTTTCATCACATCTTTATCTCCTTACCTATATCCCTGCTACCAAAGGAGAGAGAGCCAGTTCAGAAAACTCAGAGGCCCTGTTATATGGATGCCACGTTTTACTCTCAATATCTATAATCTAATCACATGTCCTGTGAATGAAGCAGACCATTTCTAAGAGAGGCATCTCATCGGCCCTCTTTGCACAGTGGATGGCCATCCACTCACTGTTTATTTATACAGTCTTTCCTCTGTGTGAGTGTCTCCTTGGTGTCTTTCAGTGTACACAAATTTCCTCTTATAAGGGCAACTGTCAGACTGCATTAGAGCGTACCTTAAAGGCCTCATTTAAACATAATCACCTATTTTAAAGGCCCACTTCTCCAAATACAGTCACATTTTTAGGTGCTAGCGGTTAGAACTTCAACATACAAATTTTGGGGGTATACAATTCAGCCCACATCAGATGATATATACTGAAATGTCCCTGACCACTGCAAGAATGATTTTCATTAATATGTCTATGTCCTTAAAGTTCATGAATAAAGCTCACACTCTCTAGAGAATGTAATAGAATCAATATTTCTGATATGCTAGCCACTTCTTGTTCATTTAGTTTGATTGATATGATGCCATAAATATTCCACATAAATATCTTGGGGGGATTATATATGAGCAGTGAGCCAACACTATCTTCTCATAACATACCATGCAATTTTAATTTATTATTCGGATTGGAATCATATGAGGTCAATGACAAGTGGAATTCTCAGTTGAATATGGACATGTCTGCTCATATGTCAACAAACTCTTACTGTAGTTTCTGGGTTTTTTTTATAGTTTGGATTATATTTTGAGATATATCCCCTTAACAAATTTACACAATTCTGTTTTGATGCTCTAACTATTAAGCTACCTAAGTGCTCCCAATACCTATAAAGCAGTGTATTTCCTTGGGATACTGTAGAATAATATGCCACCATGAATGAATCTAAAGATTTAAGCCTATTGATCCTTATAATAGACCTGTTTAATTCTGCTATTTGATGAATAAGTAGTCCAATTGGTCTTGGAGAATATTTCTAGATGTTGGTAAACTTAAACAAATAGAGACTTTGTAGCTGAAGTACAAGGTGAGGTCTTACTGGAAAATCAGTAGGGCTAGGGGTACTTGGTATGAAGATTTTAATCTAGTGGAAGCATTTTTCTTATTTCCATTAATCAGAGAACACCAGCAACAGTTATATTTTACCTAGGTGTATCAGTATACCTTTACAAATTCTCTCAGGTTTATGTTAACTTTCTTCATGCCCAGTACAAAGGAAACTTAACTGCCTCACCGTCATACAGGATGCTCATATTGGTCTGTTACACTAATAACATATTGCTGAGAGGAACAGGGAAACAGAAATTAGTGGTTTCTGTGGATGCCTTGGGATAATATGCAGACATGTAGAAAATAAAGAAGGGCATCCAAATGAGAGTAGATGAGATCAAACTCTCGCTCTTTGCCGATGATATTATATTATATCTAGAAAACCCCAAGGATTCATCCAAGAGACTCCTAGAATTAATAAATGAACTCAGTAAAGTTTCAGTTTACAAAATCAATACACACAAATCAGAGGCATCCATATACGCCAATAAGAGTCAAGCCAAAACTCAAATGAAAAATGCAAATAACTTTTACTATAGCCCCAAAGAAACTTAAATATATAGGAATATATTTAATGAAAGATGTGAGAGACATATGCAGGGAGAACTACAAAACACTAAAAAAAGAATAAATTGTAGAAGATATAAACAGATGGAAAATATCATTAAAATGTCAAAATACCTAAAGTGATCTACAGAATTAATGCATTCCCCATCAAAGTACCATCATAATTCTTTACAGATATAGAAAAAAATAATTCCACACTTTGTATGGAACCATAAAAGACCTCATATAGCAAAAGCAATCTTAAGTAAAAAGAACAAACTGGGAGGCATTAGTCTTCCTGACTTCAAGCTGTACTACAAAGCAATAATAATTAAAACAGCTTGGGAATAGCACAAGAACAGAGAAATAGATCTTTGGAACATGACTGAGAATCCAGAGATGAAACCATCCGCATATGGTAATCTAATCTTTGACAAAGTTGACAAAAATATACATTTGGGAAAATAATCTCCCTTCAATAAATGGTGCTGGTAAAACTGGATAGCTACATGCAGAAGAATGAAACTGTATCCCTACCTCTCACCTCTCACAAAAAATCCATTCAAGATGGATAACATACTTAAATCTAAAGCATGAAACCTTAAGAATTCTAGAAGAAGATGTTGGGAAAACCCTTTCAGACATTGGCCTAGTCAAATAATTTTTGAAGAAGATCCCCAAAGCAATCATTGCAGCAACAAAAATAAACAAATGGGGTCTGATCAAATTAAAAAGCTTTTGCACTGCCAAGGAAATTATCGCTCTTTATTTCATAAATATTTTTGTGGAATATTCTGCATTATTCAAAATTGAACTTTAGGAGGTTAAGACCCACTCTGAAATGACCCTGAAGGATAATAGAGATTGGAAATCCCAGTGGACAGAAATCAGAGCAATCTAATCTGTAGAACATTCACATTAGAAAACAATATTTCAGGCTGTAGCTGTAGCAATATTACTTAATGTTCATCTACATTGCTGTTCCCCAGTTTTCCTTTTCTTTAATTCACTAAGTTTGTTCTTCCACATCCCTGATCACTGAACAAGAGCAATGTCTGCTACTTTATAATCAATGTGGAATCTTATCATAGACTTTTTTTTTTCTTTACAGGAAAAATAAACAACAATAAAATATTGAGAATTATTTTGGTACATAGCAGACAAAGAATATTTATTAATATTTCATATGTGTTTTCTTCATCTATTTCAGTGATATCACAGGAAAGTAACTATGCTAGTTGTATTTATGAGTTAAACATAATCTTAAAAACATGGAATTTTCCTCACCTAAGCAAACATAGTGTCTATCACCATCAATAAACTAATAAGCCAGCAGCAGCAACCAATGCTGTTTATATTCATATATAGACATAGATTTTAATTAGGATTTGTTACCCACACCTTCCCTTCTTTGTTCAGCATGTATTAGTTTACTATGGCTTCCACAACAAAATACCACAGACTGGGTGTCTTAAACACCAGAAATTTAGATCATGATCAAGGTTTCAGCAGGTTTGGGGCATACTGAGACCTCTCCCCTTGGGTTGCAAATGGCTACCTTCTTGGGATATTCTCACATGGTCTTTCCACTATGTGCATGTGCTCCTTGCATCTTTCTGTGTGTCCTAAGCTCCTTTCTTATAAGGGCACCAGTCATATTGGATTAGTCTCCACCCTAACAGCCTCATTTTAATTTAGTCACATTTTTAAAGGTATTATCTTAAAACACAGTCACATTCTAAATTCCTTTAACATATAAATTGGCTTTAACATATAAATTGGTGGGCATGATTCACCCTACAACATAGCACTATGAAATACCTATTACAATGATACCTCATACAATTAGCCTTCCACTGTGTAAATCAATTCACAAAGGAATGATATATGGATTGACTGTCCCTATGGTAGCTCCATGAAAACCAAGAAATAACCAGTGAATGAGGGAGAACTTAACTCACTTCATTCAGAAACTGAAAATCAAGAAGTTAAATTACTAAGGGTACTTAATACTTGAAACACAAAATCAGCACATTTGCTTTAAGCAACATATACAGAATATATATATATATATATATATATATATATATATATTTTGAGACAGAGTCTCAGAGTCTCACTTTGTTGCCCAGGCTAGAGTGAGTGCCATGGCGTCAGCCTAGCTCACAGCAACCTCAAACTCCTGGGCTCAGGCGATCCTCCTGTCTCAGCCTCCCAAGTAGCTGGGACTGCAGGCATGGGCCACCATGCCCGGCTAATTTTTTTGTATATATATTTTTAATTGTCCAATTAACTTCTTTCTATTTTTAGTAGAGACGGGGTCTTGCTCAGGCTGGTTTTGAACTCCTGACCTCGAGCAATCCGCCCGCCTCGGCCTCCCAGAGTGCTAGGATTACAGGCGTGAGCCACTGCGCCCGGCCATATACAGAATATATTTTTAAAGAACATTTGAAACTAACAAAAATGTATTGTCTACTATGTTCCAAAGGCATGTTGAATGAATGTAAAAAAAATCCAAATACATAAATCTCAGTCTCTAAGTACAGTATACATGAAAAATCTATAATGAATGCTTAGATGTATAATAAAAAAATAAAACTTTAGAAATAATAAACCACATATGAATCAAATAAAAAAGCATGCTGGAAATTAGAAAACATTAAGAACTGGAAGAGAAGGAAAACATTGCACATCAAAATTCATAGTGTGCTACCAAAATACTTAATGGAAAAAATGTGCTTACAAATGCATGTATTATAAAACAAACTAAAATGACCAAAAATTAATGAGATCATTGTTTCACTTTAGAAAGTAGAAAGAGAATAACACAAGAAACCCACAGAAATAGAAGAAGATAACAACAGAAATTAATGGGGAATAAATTTAAAAATAGAGAGATTCAACAAGCACTGACATCTATTCTTTGAAAACACACACAATAGAGAAGGTACAAAACTATAGAGGAGATTTTTGTGAGAGGTGAAAGGTGTGGGTCTTATTTCAGTCTTCTACATGTGGCTATGCAGTATTCCCAGCACCATTTATTAAATAAGGATTCTTTTCCCCAGTGTATGTTTTTGTCTGCTTTGTCGAAGATTAGTTGGCCATATTAGAATGGTTTTATATCTGGGTTCTCTGTTTTGTTCTACTGGTCAATGTCACTGTTCTTGTGCCAATCCCAAGCTATTTTAATTACTATAGCCTTGTAGTATAGTTTGAAGTCTGGTAAGTTGATAACTCCTATTTTGTTTGTATTGCCTAGTATTGATTTTGCTATACGAGGTCTTCTCGGGTTCCATACGAAGCATAAAATTATTTTTTCTATATCTATGAAAAATGATGATGGTATTTTGATAGGGATTGCATTGACTCTGTAGGTCACTTTGGGTAGTATAGGCATTTTAACAATGTTGATTCTGCCGACCCATAAGCATGGTATATTCTTCCATCTGTTTACATTCTCTGCTATTTCCTTCTACAGTGCTTCATAGTTCTCCCTGTAGAGCTTTTTAACTCCTTAGTTAAATATATTCCTAGGTACTTTATTTTCTTTGTTGCTATTTTGAAGGTAATTGAGCCTTTGATTTGGTTCTCACTTTTACTGTTGTTGGCGTATATGAATGCCTCTGATTTCTGTGTATTGATTTTGTATCCTGAGACTTTACCAAATTCATTTATCAATTCAAGGACTCTCTTTGTTGAATCCTTGGGGTTTTCTTGGTATGATATCATGTCATCAGCAAAGAGTGAGAGTTTGTTCTCTTCTACTCCAATTTGGATGCCCTAATTCCAATCTCTTGTCTGATTGCTGTAGCAAGGACTTCCGGCACTATGTTGAATAGAAGTGGAGACAGTGGGCAACCTTGTCTTATTCCAGTTTTAAGTGGGAATGCTTTCAATTATTCCCCATTCAGTATAATATTGGATGTGGGTTTCTCATATATGGCTTGTACCATTTTTAGGTAAGCCCCGTCTATGGGTTTTTTGTTGAGTGTTCTTATCATAAAAGGGTGTTGAATTTTGTCAAATGTTTTTTCTGCATCTATTGAGAGCATCATATGGTCTTTGTTTTTGCTTCTGTTTATATGATGAATTACATTTATAGATTTGTGTATGTTGAACCATCTCTGCATCCCAGGGATGAAGTGCACTTGGTTATGATGGATTATTTTATTGACAAGCACCTGGATTCGGTTGGCTAGGATATTGTTGAGAATTTTTGCATCTATATTAATAAGGGATATTGGTCTGTAGTTTTCCTTTTTTGTTGCATCATTTCCTGGTTTAGGTATCAGGGTTATGTTTGCTTCATGAAAGGTGTTGGGGTGGTCTCCATCCTTGTCAATGCTGTGGAATAATTTCTGCAGGATAGGCACCAGTTCTTCTTTTAGGTGTAGTAAAATTCGGGTGTGAAACCATCTGCTCATGCTGGGTAACAGACTTGAACTTTAGGTGTTAAACTATTAGAATTCTAGAGGGAAATTTTGGAAATACTTGCCTAGACATTGGCCTAGGCAAAGAATTTATGAAAAAGACCCCAAAGCCAATCACAGCAGCAAGAAAATTAAGTAAATTGGACCTGATCAAATTAAAAAGCTTCTGCAAAGCCAAAGAAACTGTCAAGAGAGCCAACAGACAACCCACAGAATGGGAGAAAATTTTTGCAAGCCACACATCCAATAAAGGGGTGATAACTGCAATCTCTTTAGAACTCAGGAAAATCAGCAATAAAAAATCAAACAAAACTATCAAAAAATGGGCAAAGGACATGAACAGAAACTTCTCAAAAGAAGACAGAATAATGGCCAAGAAACATATGAAAAATTGCTCAACATCTGTAATCATCAGGGAAATGCAAACCAAAACCACAATAAGATATCACTTAAATCCAGTGAGAATGGCCTTTATCAAAAAGTCCCCAAACAATACATGTTGGCGTGGATGTGGAGAGATAGGAACACTCCTACACTGCTGGTGAGACTGCAAACTGGAGCAACCTCTGTGGAAAGCAATATGGAGATACCTTAAAGTGATACAAGTGGATCTACCATTTGATCCAGCAATCCCACTACTGGGCATCTACCCAAAAGATCAAAAGTCACTCCATGAAAAAAACACCTGCACTCGAATATTTATAGCAGCACAATTCACAATTGCAAAGTTGTGGAAACAACCCAAGTGCCTATCAATATATGAGTGGATTAATAAAATGTGGTATATGTATATCATGGAGTACTATTCAGCTTTAAGAAACAATGGTGACATAGCACTTCTTGTATTTTCCTGGATAGAGCTGGAACCCATTCTACTACGTGAAGTATCTCAAGAACGGAAAAACAAGCACCACATGTACTCATCAGCAAATTTGCATTAAGGGATCAACACCTCAATGGACATATAGGAATAACATTTATGGCGTGTTGGGCCGTTGGTGGGGGAGAGGGTATGGGTATATACAAACATAATGAGGGAGATGTGCAACGTTTGGGGGATCATCACGCTTGAAGCTCTGTCTCAAGTGGGGAGGGGAATAGGCAATATCTTTAACCTTAACACTTGTACCCCCATAATTCGCTAAAAGAAAAAAAAATTAAAAAGAGATACAAGAGAAAATTATTCTGACAATTCAAAGAGACATTATTAAACACAGTAGAATTTTTTAAATTGTTTTTGGAAATTTTTGAAAATTTTAGAAAATTTGAAATGAACCACACAAACTATCAAAAATGACTAAAGAAGATTTAGAATACATACCTATGTCTATAAATACTAAACAAATCAAATCGATAATCTGCAGTTAAAAAGATGCTCCTATAAGCTTTCAGACCCAGATGACATTACAGGTCAATATTGGTAAATATTCAGAAAAAGAAAAAATATCTTTAATTGAAATTGTTTCAGTGAAAATTTAAAAAGTGAATTTTTATTTCATTAAAATGAAAAAGGAATATACATATTTTAATCTAGAAGAGTTTGAAATCTGAAAAGGGTTAATATAGGAAGTAAACATTGCACTTCTGATCATAGATGGAAACATCTTAAATGAAATGTTAGAAATCTAAATTTAGTAGTATGTAAAGTATAACAAAGTTATTTTACTTTTTAGTAATGAAAAGATACTATAACATAATCAATTAGCTTTTTTGTTAGGAATGAAAGATAATGTAGCATAAAATAAATTCATTAAGACATTCTATTATAACGACATCTGCACGTGAATGTTTTTGGCAGCACATTTCACTATTGCAAGGACATGGAGACAACCCAAGTGTCCATCCATTCATGAGTGGATTATTAAAATTTTGTATATGTTTACAATGGAATATTACTCCATTCTAAGAAGCAACAGTGAGCTATCACGGCTTATATTATCCTGGATTAAGCTTAAGACCATTATCCAAAGTGAGTTGACACGAGATCAGAAAAATGGGCTCCACATATACTCGCCATCAAATTGGTACTGACTGATTAACCCTATGGTCCTCAAAGGGTGGTGGTGTTCACCAGGGATTCAGGGGTTGGGGGGGTAGTCCCACATCTGAGGGATGTGGTGAACATTGTGGAGGGGAGGGGCATACCTCTAACCCTTGCTAGGGAGAGGCAAAGGCATTAAATGTAATAAAATTGTTAAAAAAAATATCGGGTGTCAGGCAGGTGGTAGGTGGGTGGGGGATATATATATATATATATATATATATATATATATATATATATATATACATACACACATACATAGTGAGTGTGATGCACACCGTCTGAGACATGGAGATGTCTGAAGCTCTGACTCAAGGGGGTAGGAAAGGCAAGGGCAATGTACATAACCTTAATATTTGTACCCCCATAATATGCTGAAATTTTTTAAAAAAATTCATTAATTTACCTTTGAGAGGTTAAACAAAGAAACTACACAACCAAATAAATGAAAGCAGAACACATTTTGCTTAAGGTAGCTTTGGCTACAGAGGGTCTTCTCTGGGTCAGCATGAAACGTAGAATCATTTTGGCTCAATCTGTAAAAAAATGATTTTGATATTCCAATAGGGATAGCATTCAATCTATAGATCACTTTGGGTGGCATAGACATTTTAAGAATATTGATTCTGCCAATCAACGAGCATGGTATGGTTTTCTATTTGTTTACACCCTCTGTAATTTCTTTTCTCAGTGTTTCATAGTTCTCCCTTTATAGGTTTCTCACCTCCTTAATTAAACATATTCCTAAGTATTTTATTTTCTTTGATGCTATGGTGAAAGGTATTCTATAATAAAGACATCTGTACTCGAATGTTTATAGCTGCACAGTTTACAATTGCTAAGATGTGGAAACAACCCATGTGTCCATCAATACATGAGTGGTATATGTGATATATGTATACCATGGAGTACTACTAAGCTGCAAATAATGTGATGAACTAACTTTTGCATTATCCTGGATGAAGCTAGAGCCCATTCTTATAAGTGAAGTATCACATGAATGCAAAAACAAGCAATACATGTACTCACTATTAATTGGTACTAATTGGTAAACATTTATGTGCATATATGGAAGTAACATTTATCAGGTGTCAGGCAGATAGGAGAGGGAAGAGGGTATGGGTAAATTCACACTTAATGGGTGTAGTTCATGCTGTCTGGGGGATAGGCACACTTGTAGCTCTGACTCAGGTAGTGCAAAGACAATGTATGTAATCAAAGTGTTTATACTCCTGTAATATTCTAAAATAAATAAATAAATAAAATAAAAGCAGAGGACAGCATTTAGTAAAAAAAAAAATGCTGTTAATAAAAGCTCTTAGCGAGAGGATCAAGATGGCAGATGAGAAACAACGCCAGAAAGAGTGTCTATGCAGAAAAGACAGATTCTAGCAGAAATCAGAAAAAAGAAGCAAGAAGACGAGCATACAGCAGACGAGGGCTGGAAGGAGGGTTACCTGAGACCCTGGGAGACTCCACGGGAGGAGGCTGCGGAGGAGAACTGGAAGCTGAGACCCCCGGGGCAGCCTGGAGACCAGCGGCAAGGGTAGGTGGCTCAGTCACCTTTCCCCTCCCCTGCATTTGGGACTGCTGGTGGACTCCTCAGTGGGTGGAGAGACCTGCGGACACCAGCCCAGGGACGGCCACTGCCAGGTAGCGGTGGGCCTGTAATGGATGCAGCACCAGGCTCCCAACTCCCTTAGGGCACCTCCATGTGCACAGATCCGAGCCACGGTGCAGGCTTCATATTGCCTCCTCCTCCTCTCCACTGACCCTACCCGCGGCTACCCAGAGAGACAATATAGCCACCAGCTGGAGGCACCTCCAGGGAACGGGACCTTCCCTTTTGGGACACTACAGCTGCCTAAGGGGAACTCAGACTGTGATCTCCCTATCCGCCAGTCTTCCCAGGGGCTGCTGGCACGGTATCCCAGGAGAACAGTTCAGATTCAGAGGCTGAGACACATAGACCCAGCTAGGGCTCCCTGTGGGTGAATTGGGACTGGAAATCCTCTCCCTGGTGGGGATACAGTTTGAACACCGGGACCCAGAGGTCAGACCTGCAGACCAGATCCTGTGCACCCAGGTCTAGCATTGCAGGAGCACAGAAGAAATATACATGAACAGCCTACTGAGGTATGTGTGCCTTCAGGGGCAGATAAGCTTCCTAGAGAGCAACCCTCTGCCCAAAAGGAGGTCATACGCCCAGCCCAGGTGGCGTTCCTCCGCAGGGAACCTCCCCGCTGGCATTACAGTCCAGGGAGGCCTGGTGGCATGTGGTCTTGCCTGCTGAGAGAGGCCCAGGAGTAGCTGTGGAGTTGGGGAGGGTGGAAAAAAGCAAGGACCACTCGAGACTGTGGGTCTCAGCCCCACCTCACATGCAGACTTTCTGGCTGAGCAGGACCATTCCAGCCCCAACTTGACAGCTTTTCCTGGAAGCAGAGAACTGAACATTGACCCCTGCTAACGGCATTGGTGGTGCCTGAGGGCTGGCTTACCCAACCCAGCTACGCCCAGAACAAGAGCTGATAACAGGACACAAAATCAACAGCATAGCCTGTTCCTCCAAGCAAGCGCCACCTACTGACAAGGACAGAATCCTGCACAGCCATTTCACGGCACCCATTGACTCATTATACAGGGAGTGGTCGAATCTCACCCACAGACACCACCTAACGGCTCAGAAATTAAACAAGGTGTGTGAATACCCAAACAAAAACCTAAAGGAAAGAAACAACAACTGATCGACATGGGAAGAAATCAGGGAAGGAACTCTGGAAATATGAAGAACGAAACGGAAAACACACCCCCAAAGAGGAGCACCAGCCCCCTAGAAACGGACACCAACCAAAATCAGGCAACCAAAATGACAAAAGAGGAATTTCGTATGTGGATCATAAGAACACTCACCGACTTGCAACAACAACTCAATAACCAACACAAAGAAACCACAAAAAGCCTCCAGGACCTAGAACAAAAGTTCACTAAAGAAATAGACACAATGAAGAAAAGTTTAACCGAACTCCTGGAAATGAAGAATCAATTCAGAGAACTACAAAATACAGTGGAAACTCTCAAGAACAGGGTAGATAAAACAGAAGAAAGAATCTCAGAGCTTGAAGATAACACCCTCCAATTAAATAAATCAGTCACAGAAATAGAGCAGAGAAACAAGAGAAAAGAAAAAAGCCTACAAGAGATGTGGGATTATATGAAAAAACCTAATGTGAGGATCATAGAGTTACTAGAAGGGGAAGAAGACAACACTCAAGGGTTGGACAAGTTATTTGAAGATATAATAGAGGAAAATATAATAGAAGGAATATATAATAGAGGAAAATATAATAGAGGAAAATTTCCCAGGCCTTGCTCAAAATATTGATATACAATTTCAAGAAGCTCAGAGGACCCCTGGGAGATTCAATGCAAACAGAAAGACGTCATGACATGCAGTCATAACACTGACCAAAATATCAACTAAAGAGGCCCTTCTAAGAGCTGTAAGTTAGAAAAAGCAAGTGACATACAAGGGAAAGCCAATCCGAATAACACCAGACTTCTCTAAGGGGACTTTATAAGTAAGGAGAGACTGGGGCCCCATTCTGATTCTTCTAAAACAAAAGAATGACCAGCCTAGAATATTATTCTCTGCATAACTAAACTTCATATATGAAGGAGAAATAAAGACATTCTCAGACAAGCAAAGTCTCAGAAAATTCAGCAAGACAAGACCAGCCCTAAAAGAAGTACTCAAAACAGTGTTATGCACGGAACACCATAATAAAAACTCACGAATATAAAAACAACCAAAACCTGAAGATTAAAGGCCAGATAATACAATGGCTCAAGAGAGAAATCAAAGCAACAACATCCAACCCAACAGAATGAACAGTGATCTACCTTACCTATCAGTTCTCTCAATAAATGTGAATGGCTTATACTCTCCACTCAAGAGACATAGGCTGGCTGAATGGATAAGAAAATACAGGCCAAGTATATGCTGTCTCCAGGAAACACATCTAACCTGCAAGGATGCATATAGACTAAAAGTAAAAGGGTGGAGATCAGAATTCCCAGCAAGTGGAAGCCAAAAGAAGGCTGGTGTGGCAGTTCTAATTGCAGACGATTTAGTTTTTAAATGAACAATAGTAGTGAAAGACAAAGAGGGTCATTATATAATGGTGAAGGGCACAGTCCAACAAGAAGAGATAACAATTTTAAATATATATGCACCAAAATTAGGTGCACCCAGTTTCATAAAGAAAACCTTACTGGATCTAAGCAAATGGATTAATAGCAACTACATAATCACCGGAGATTTCAGCACCCCACTGATGGCACAAGTCAGATCTTCCAAACAGAAAATTAATAAAGAAATAATGGACTTAAACAAAACCCTGGAACAATTGGGTCTGACTGACATCTACAAGACATTCTACCCAAAATCCACTGAATATACATTCTTCTCATCAGCTCTCGGGACATTCTCTAAGATTGACCATTTTCTAGGACACAAAGTAAATCTCAAGAAATTTAAAAAAAATAGAAATCATACCATGTACCTTCTCAGATCACAATGGAATAAAACTAGAAATCAACCCTAACAGAAACTCACATTTCTAAACAAAAACGTGGAAATTAATCAATCTCTTACTAAACGATTACTTAATAAATGAAGAAATCAAGACGGAAATAAAAAAAATTCTATGAAGAAAACGACAATGGAGAGACAAGTTGTCAACTCCTCTGGGGCACAGCTAAAGCAGTTCTGAGAGGAAAGTTTATCTCCATAAATGCCTATAACCAAAAGTCAAGAAGATCACAAATAGACAATCTAATGAAACGACTCAAAGAGCTGGGAAAAGAAGAACAGACCAACCCCAAACCCAGCAGAAGAAGTGAAATCAACAAGATCAAATCAGAACTAAATGAAATTGAAAACAGGGAAGGAATTCAGGAGATTAATAAAACAAAAAGATGGTTCTTTGAAAAAATAAACAAAATTGACACACCATTGGCTAAGCTAACAAAAAGTGGAAAAGAGAAATCTCTAATTAGCTCCATCAGGAATAAAAAAGGATATATCACAACTGATACCAAAGAGATACAAGATATAATTTATTAATACTACAAAAACCTTAATGCACACAAACTGGAAAATGTGGAGGAAATGGAAAAATTTCTAGAAACACACAGCCTCCCTAGGCTCAACCAGGAAGAAATAGATTCCCTGCACAGACCAATCTCAACAGATTAAATAGAAACAGCGATTAAAAATCTCCCTAAGAAGAAAAGTCCCGGTCCAGATGGCTTCTCACCTGAATTTTACCACACTTACAAAGAAGAATTAGTACCTATCTTGCAGAAACTATTCCACAACATCGAGAAGAACGGAAACCTCCCCGACACCTTTTTTGAAGTGAATAATATTCTGATACCAAAATCAGGAAAGGATGCAACAAAAAAAGAAAACTACAGACCAATATCCCTAATGAATATACATGCAAAAATTTTCAACAAAATCTTAGCTAACCGAATCCAGACGCTTGTCAAAAAATAATCCATCATGACCAAGTGGGCTTCATCCCAGGAATGCAGGGATGTTTCAACATACGTAAATCTATAAATGCAATTCACCACATAAACAGAAGCAAAAACAAAGACCACATGATTCTTTCAATAGATGCAGAAAAAGCTTTTGACAAAATTCACCACCTTTTCATGATACGAATGCTTAAGAAAATATGCATAGAAGGGACATACCTAAAAATGACACAAGCCATGTATGACAGACCCATAGCCAACATCATACTGAATGGGGAAAAATTGAAATCATTCCCACTTAGACCTGGAGGCAGACAAGGATGCTCACTATCTCCACTACTGTTCAACATAGTGCTAGAAATCTTGGCTAAGGCAATCAGACAGGAAAATAGAATTAAAGGTATCGAAATAGGAGCAGAAGAGGTCAAACTTTCACTGTTTGCTGATGATATGATATTATATTTAGAAAACCCCAAAGATTCAACCACGAAACTCCTGGAACTGATAAATGAATTTAGTAAAGTCTCAGGATACAAAATCAATACACAGAAATCAGAGGCATTCATACACGCCAACAACAATCTAATTGAGAACCAAATCAAAGACTCAATTCCCTTCACAATAGCAACAAAGAAATTATAGTACCTAGGAGTACAGTTAAACAAGGATGTAAAAGACCTCTACAGGGAGAACTATTAAACACTGAGGAAGGAAATAGCAGGGAATGTAAACAGATGGAAATCCATACCATGCTCGTGGATCAGCAGACTCAACATCATCAAAATGTCTTTACTACCCAAACTGATCTACAGATTCAATGCAATACCTATTAAAATCCTATCAGTATTCTTCACAGATATAGAAAAAATAGTTTTACGCTTCGTATGGAACCAAAGAAGATCCCCAATATCAAGAGCAATTCTAGGCAACAAAAACAAAATGGGAGGCATTAATTTGCCAGATATTAAACTATACTACAAAGCTGTAGTAATTAAATCAATATGGTATTGGCACAGAAATAGGAGTATGGACCAGTGGAACCGATGTGAGAATCCTGATATAAAACCATCCCATATAGCCAACTAATATTTGACAAAGCAGACAAAATCATACGCTGGGGAAAAGAATCCCTTTTCAATAAATGGTGCTGGGAAAACTGGATAGCCACCTGTAGAAGGCTAAAACAGGACCCACTCCTTTCACTTGTCACCAAAATCAACTCACGCTGGATAACAGACTTAAACCTAAGGTATGAAACTATTAGAATTCTAGAGGAAAAAGTTGGAAACACTCTCTTAGACATCGGCCTAGGCAAAGAGTTTATGAAGAAGTCCCCAAAGCCAATTACAGCAGCAACAAAAATAAATAAATGGGACTTATCAAACTACAAAGCTTCTGCACAGCCAAAGAAATAGTCATGAAAGTAAACAGACAATCTACAGAATGGGAGACTATTTTTGCATCTTATGCATCCGATAAGGGACTGATAACTAGAATCTACTTAGAACTCACGAAAAGCAGGAAGAAAAAATCAAATAACCCTATTAAAAAGTGGGCAAAAGACTTGAACAGAAACTTTTCTAAAGAAGGCAGAAGAATGGCCAACAAACATATGAAAAAATGCTCATCATCTCTAATCATCAGGGAAATGCAAATCAAAACTACAGTGAGATATCACTTAACTCCGGTGAGAATGGCCTTTATCAAAAAGTCTCCAAATAACAAATTCTGGCATGGATGCGAAGAGAGAGGAACACTCCTACACTGCTGGTGGGACAGCAAACTTGTTCAACCTCTGTGTTAAGCAATATGGAGATACCTTAAAGTGATACAAGTGAATCTACCATTTGATCCAGCAATCCTATTGCTGGGCATCTACCCAAAAGTTCCAATGACACTCTGCAAAAAAGACACCTGCACTCGAATGTTTATAGCAGCACAATTCATAATTGCAAGGCTGTGGAAACAGCCCAAGTGCCCATCAATCCAAGAATGGATTAATAAAATGTGGTATATGTATACCATGGAGTACTATTCAGCTCTAAGAAACAATGGTGACATAGCACATCTTATATTTTCCTGGTTAGAGCTGGAACCCATACTATTAAGTGAAGTTTCCCAAGAATGGAAAAACAAGCACCATATATACTCACCAGCAAATTGCTATTTACTGAGCAGCACCTAAGTGGTCACATAGGTACTACAGTAATAGGGTATTGGGCAGGTGGGAGGGGGGAGTGGGCGGGTATATACATATATGAGTGAGATGTGCACCTTCCGGTGGATGGTCATGCTGGAGACTCAGACTTGTGGGGGTAGGGGGAGAAAGTGGGCATTTATTGAAACCTTAAAATCTGTACCCCCATAATATGCCGAAATAAAAAAAAAATAAGCTCTTAGCAATCTAGATATTCCTGAAATGTATAAAATACATCTACCAAAAATCGACAACAAGGATATACAAAGTGACTATCATTCGTGCCAGAATAAGACAAAAATCTCACACTCCCTGCTTATTTTTCATATCATACTGAAATTCCTAGGTAATAAAAACTGAAGCAAAATAAATAAGAATGAAAGAATTTGAAATAAATATAGTTTTATTTTAACATTATATTCCATTTAAAATATTAATGAAACAACAAGTAACTCATGATATATGTAACAGAAATTGTGTGTGACTTAGAGATTAAGGAAATCTTAAATTTTGCTGAAGGAATTAAAAGATGACTGACCTAATAAGTAGAGGGACATAATATATTCCCGTAGGAAAAGGCAATGTTTTCAAGATATGAACTCTCACACACATCAATCTATACATTCAATAATACCACAATAAAAAAATTAACAGCATTTTTGTGATCTTTAATCCTTTAAGATTATAAGCCGGGTTCTTTATTTGTGAAAAGAATAACATATGAATTTGCCAAAAACAAATCAAACATTTCAAAAGAGTACAAAGGGAAAAGTAAATCTGCAACTACTGACCTTGGTACCCCCAGTTCAACCCCCCCCTGGGGAAACTATTATCTACATTTTTTGTGCATTTCTTCCGGAGATAATCTATACATATATACGTGTTTTTGAAATATATAAACATACATACATTCCTACAAAAATGCTAGCATTATATTCACCACTCCATGTTTTTCTCTCTGTTTTCTGTTTGTTTTTTTTTGTTTGTTTGTTTTTTTGTTTTTTACTTTTTACCAAGTATATTTTGGAGCTAAATTACATCAACAGATATATATCTGCCCCAACTTATAAAAATCACCACAAACTTTGTGGCTTACAATAACACACATTTATTTTCTTACAGTACTGGGGGTTTGGAAGTATAAAATCAGTTTCATTGGGATAAATTCAACATTTTGGCAGGCCTGGTTCTTTCTGGAAACACAAGGGAGAATCTCCTATTTTTTTTTTTTCCAGCTGCTAGTGACTGCTTTTATTCCTTGATCTGTGGCCCCTCCCTCTCATCACTCCAATCGCTATTTTCACCATTTTATTGACTACTCTTCTGTAGTAGTGTCTCTGTCTGTATTTTTCCATAGAAGGACACTCATGATTATATTGGGACCCCATGAATAATACAGGATAATCTTTCAATTTCAAAATCCTTAATTTGATTTAATCTTTAAAGACCCTTTTGCTATATAAGGTAAAATATCCATAGGGTTTTGGGATTACAGAGTGGACACTATGGGGGGCATTATTCAATGTACTACACATCATAGTAAGATAACAAAGTATATTTCACTATTTTCACTGCTTCCCTCATGATGGATGTTAACGTTGTTTCTGTTTTTGACTACAATAGAAATCACTACAATGTATGTCTTAATATATATATATATATATATAATACATATGTTCCTCATATGTATGTATATACGTATATGTATATATGAGGAATTCCTCATTCCTCACATGCATATATGAGGAAAAACAAGAAAATTGTATTGACAGAAGGTCAACTATTTTACAGTACCTCCATAAAACAAATTTCAGAGTCCCAATGCCTGTTTTCTGACCTATTTTATCTTTCAGGACACTTATAAATCTAATTGTATAGAATGATTCTTGCAGATTTTTCAGGTGACTAATCACATCATGGATAAAGGATGACATTTTCTTTTCTTCCTTTGAAACTTGTTTGCACTCACACACATATATTTGCCTAAATGCATTGGTTAAGATTTTTAATACAATGTTAAATAGCAACTGGGATAGTGTGCAGTATTGCCTACCATGGTACTATTTTGACATTTGCCAATCTATTAAGTAAAAAAGGTATTATTTCCTTTGAATTTTTAAGAATTATAATAGAGATTAAATTTAATATAATTGCAGTTATTTTTTTATTTGAATAAATGATCAGCTCATGTCCATTTTCATTTCCCATTTTGGCTCCAGGCTTTTCTTATTTGTTTTTAAGAATTTTGGGTTTTTTAAAATTTTATTGTATTGTGGTAAGAACACTTAAGATGAAATCTACCTTCTTAAATTTTTTTTTTTTTTTAAGAGTGGGGTTGTATTTTATTTTATTTTTTTTTTTTAATTTTTATTTATTTATTTATTTTATTTCAGCTGATTATAGGAAGTACAAATGTTTAGGTTACATATACTGCCTTTGCCTCACCAGAGCTTCAAGTATGTTGTTTTGCTTTAAAGAAAGAGACTACATGAACTCCTTTTAGAGACTTGGTCAAAACAGCTACATTTAAGTTTTTTCCTTTCTTCCATAAAAATTTGAATTAATCTCCTGTATAATCTATATCAACAGGGATATACAGAAGTTAAAAAAAAACACTCAAAAAAAGATTTAATTGTGTTCACCACACTGAACTTACATAAACCAGGATGTCGCTCAATCTATTTTGAAAGGATTTTCAACATTAAAGGTTAAAACAAAAAGAAACCTCTAGTTAACCTTTAATTAACCACAGCTGCCTGGCACTTTCTATTAATCAAGATTTTACTTCTTCTTTTTTTTTTTAATTATTTTTTTTATTTTGGCATATTATGGGGGTACAGATTTTAAGGTTTCAATAAATGCCCATTTCCCCCCCTCCCCCCAAAAGTCTGAGTCTCCATCATGACCATCCCCCAGATGGTGCACATCTCACTCACTATGTATGTATATACCCGCCCCCCTCCCTCCTCCCACCTGCCCAATACCCTATTACTGTAGCACCTATGTGTCCACTTAGGTGCTACTCAGTTAATACCAGTTTGCTGGAGAATATATCTGGTGCTTGTTTTTCCATTCTTGGGATACTTTACTTAGTAGTATGGGTTCCAGCTCTAACCAGGAAAATATAAGGTGTGCTATATCACCATTGTTTCTTAGAGCTGAATAGTACTCCATGGTGTACATATACCACATTTTATTAATCCATTGTTGGATTGATGGGCACTTGGGCTGTTTCCACAGCCTTGCAATTATGAATTGTGCTGCTATAAACATTCGAGTGCAGGTGTCTTTTTTGTAGAGTGTCACTGGATCATTTGGGTAGATGCCCAGCAATGGGATTGCTGGATCAAATGGTAGATTCACTTGTATCGCTTTAAGGTATCTCCATATTGCTTTCCACAGAGGTGGAACTAGTTTGCAGTCCCACCAGCAGTGTAGGAGTGTTCCTCTCTCTCCGCAACCACGCCAGCATTTATTGTTTGGAGATTTTGGATAAAGGCCATTCTCACTGGGGTTAAGTGATATCTCATTGTGGTTTTGATTTGCATTTCCCTGATGATTAGAGATGTTGAATAGATCTTTATTGTAGTGCAATATTATATTGCTAACTATAGGCACAATGTCGTACAGTAGATTTCTACCACTTATTGATTTTAAATAATTGAAAATGTATGCCCATTTATTAGAAAATTCCTATTTGCTTCTTCCATAAAGTCTCTGGTAGCTACTATTTTTCTCTCTGATTTCATGGGCTTGAGTATTTAAAACACCTCATATAAGTAGAATCATGTAATATCTGTCCTTCTGTAAATGTTTTATTTCACTTAACACAATGTCCTCAACTCGCATTCATGTTGTCACATATTGCAGATGTTCTTCTTTTTAAGGCTGAATAATATTACATTGTATCTATATAACATATTTTCTTTATCTATTCATCTATTTATGGACATTAAGTTTTTTTCACATCTTGGCTATTGTGAACAGTGAACAATGAACATTGGGGTGTTCACATCTCTTTGCAATCCTCATTTATATGCTTTTAGATGAATGCCTATAAGTGGGATTGCTATATTATATATGACAGTTCTATTTTGAATTTACTGAGTAACTACTATCCTGCTTTCTGTAACTGCTGCACCACTGTGTATTCCAACAATGTACAAGGGTTCTAATTTCTCCATATTCTCACTAACATTTCTTTTGTTTATTTGATAATAGCCATCCTAATATGAGTATGGTAATATCTCCTTGTCATTTTGATTTGCACTTCCCTCATGTTTAATGACACTGAGCATCTTTTCATATGCTTGTTGGTATTTGTATGTCTTCATTGGAGAAATAGAGCATATAAAAACAATAGAAAAATAAAAAAACCTAAAAGTTATTTTTTAAAGATAAATAAAGTTGGCAAACCTTTAGCTAAACTAGAAAATAAAAGACTCAAATAAAACCAGAAATGAAAAAAGAGACACATTACAACTAATCCAACAGAAAATTAAAAAAAAAGAGAGAGATGAGTTTACAATAAATAATTAAATGCCCTCAAAGTGGATAACCTGGAAGAAATGAATAAATTCCTAGAAACATACAACCTAATAAGCCTGAATCATGACAAATTACGATGTCTGAACAGATCAATGAAAATAAAGAGATTGTGGAAACAACCCAAGTGGCCATCAATACATGAGTGGATTAATAAAATGTGGTATATGTATACCATGGAGGGTTATTCAGCTTTAAGAAACAATGGTGATATAGCACCTCTTGTATTTTCCTTGATAGAGCTGGAACCCATTCTACTAAGTGAAGTATCTCAAGAATGGAAAAACAAGCACCACATGTACTCACCAGGAAATTGGTATTAATGGATCAACACCTAAGTGGACATATTCCCATATTTATTGGGTGTTGGGCAGGTGGGAGGGGGAGGAGGGGATAGGTATATACAAACATAATGGGTGAGATGTGCAACGTTTGGGTGATGGTCACGCTTGAAGCTCTGACTCAAGGGGGGAGGGGGCCATGGGCAATATACATAACCTTAACATTTGTACCCCCATAATATGCTGAAGCAATAAAAAAAAGAAACCATAAAAAAATGAGATTGAATCAGTAAAAATGTCTTCCATCAAAGAAAATCCCAGGACCAGATGGAATCATTGGTGAATTCTATCAAATGTTTAAAGAATAATACCAAGCATTCTTACGTGATTTGAAAAACTAATGGGGTTTATACACTTCTGAACTAGATTGACGGGACCAGTTTTACCCAGATACCAAGGCCAGACAAAGACACCAAAAGAAAAGAAAACTATAGGCCAACATCACTGATGAATATAGATGCAAAAATCCTCAATGAAATACTGTCAAAGTGAAATTTAACAACAAATTATAAGAATCATAGACAATGATCAAGTGGGATTTATCTCTGGGTTGCAAAGATGCATCAAGATACACAAATCAATTAATATTATTTTTTTCTTCATCCACATAAACAGGATCAAGTAAAAACAATTATCTCAATAGATGGTAAAAATTTGATAAAATTCAGCATCCTGTCATTACAAAAACTCTGAACAAATTAGGCACAGATGCTCCTTGACTTATGATAGATTTATGTCCCAATAAACCCATCATAAGATAGAAAATATTCTAAGTCAAAATGCATTTAATACCACTATAAACTCCTCATAAAATTCAGAAATATTAAGTTAATCTATTGTAAGTTGGTTACTGTGTGTATATAGAATTACATATCCATCAAGGATGGCGGCCTGTTCCTCAACATAATAAAAGTAAGGCTACAGCTAATATAATACTCAGTGTCCCAATATGTATATGATATATATATATATATATATATATATATATATATATACACACACACACACAAACATACACATACATACTGTGTACAGCTTTTTTCATTCCAATTTTTTTTCTGTATGAATCCATATGGTACTTACTCATTCCATTATGTGGATATATCATAATTTATTTAATTATTCCACAATTCATGGCCATTTAGTCTCTTTTCTGCTGTGGAAATATTTGCCTATATACCATTGTTTTACTGTGTGACTATATTTATAAGAAATATCTCCAGAAGATGTGTTACTTGGTTAAAGGTACGTAGATCTATTTATTTTTCTGTGTAGACATTTTGTGTATATATACATACATATATACACATACATAAGCATATAATGTATATATGTGTATGTATATGAATATATATATTTATTTATCTTTGTGTGAATTATTCTAGATTTGCTATTTGAAGAAATTGATGTGAAGGAGGGGTCAAGATCATGTTATATGCTAGCAAGTAAGAATTCTCCTATGAATTCTTCTAAGAGTTCTGATTCAGAGTTAGTTCTTAGGTCTTTTCTTCTCACCAGTAGAAACTGTATCAACACTATAGAAGCATCCATGTGAGGTTTCTCTTCTGAACCCTGCATTACCATTACCAACAGTCTTACCTGTTGGTTTCTTTATTCAGGTCCACTCTCTCTGCTTGTCAAATTTCTTGTCAATCTGGGTTCAGAGAAGCTTCCACTGTTAGCTTTGTTATTTGCTACTTGTTCCTGTAATCAACCGATTATTGCTCTTCCCTTTAGTGTTGGCCACATAGAGTTGTGCTCTACCTGAGATCAGTCATGAGAGTTTTACCTCAGTGTCTCCTGTCTGTTTAACTTCCACTCCATTTGAAGCCTATTTCCTTATGCTTTGGGGTTATAGATATCTCCAAATTTTATTGAGGAGGAAGTTTATGTTACTTTTTAATGTTCTTTTGATTGCTTTATAGGGTAAGGTTTCCTGAAAGACAATGAGAAAACAATTCTTTTTACTTTGTTATTTTAAAACTGAAAGTGTCTAATAGATTTCCATTGATCACCTTGACTATTTTATGTATACCGTATTATAAACAGATAATATTTTGCTTTCTTCTTTTGGATTCTTACACCTCCATTTCCTGGCTTAGCCTCATTGCATTGGCTACTATATTAACAGCAAAATTAAATATCTAAATTAATTGTGGATAGTCTTCCTTTACTTTTTCATTTAATCGAGTCTGGGACTGCTGGGGCTGCTGGGGCCACTAGGCCAGCCCAACTTTTGGTCCATGAGTGATGGCCTGGAGTTAGGGCCACTGGGGAAGGCCTAAAACCTCGAGCCACAGGGGCCAGCCAGTGTGCGAGTCTGGCCTAGCATTGAGGCAGGTGTTGAACCAGGGTCTGCTGAGGCATGTCTGATGGTGGGATAGGCCTAGAGCCTGAGTTCACAGGGGCCTGCATGCGTCGTGCTGGGGTAGGCTTGGTGTTGTTGTCCTAGGCAAATTCTGGTGTTTACTTCATTCTCTTTTACTTATCTAGGAGCTTATTCTTATCGCTCTCTCAGCTTGTGCTGCTAGGGTTTGGGTGAGGGGTGACACAAGTAATATGAAATTGTCCTTCCTACCCTTCTCAAGGCCTCTTTTCTTATTTCTGTGTTTTAAAAATCAAATGCTGAACTCTCTCACCTGCTTTCTTTAGCTCCTGGGGATATATTTTCATGTGTGGGGAGTCATTCAAATTGATGTTTCTTGGAAGGAATTAGCGCTGGAAAATCTTACTCCATAATTTTGCTCTGTGTTTCTCAATTATGTGTTCTCTTGCCTTTTTGCTTGATAGGGGAAAAATCATATTTAGAATGTACTCATTTACTCCATTTTTCCAATTTTTAAAAATGTATCTAAAACCTTTTTGAATTTTTCCCCAAAGCATTTTAAGTAACAGTGAAGTTATGTGATTTTTCTCATTTTATCTATTGAAAATAGTAGAAATTTATTAATAGATTTCTTACTATAGTATCTTTTCCACATCGTGACAATAGCCTAATTTGTTCATTGTGAGTTATTCTCACAGAACACAGTGCAATACAGTGGTTAGGACTCTGAGCTCTAGAACAGACTACTGGAGTTGAGTCTTTGTTTTGGCACTTAATGACTAGTTGATTTACCATACCTCTCTGCTTCGGTTTCTTTATCTATTAAATGGAGATTATAATGGTACCCGCTTCACAGAACTATTGTGAGAATTAAATGTGTAAACACATGTAAAGCTCTTAGAAAAGTGCCTGGTAGATTGTAATCACTGAATAAATGTTAGCTGCTATGATGTTATTATTGTTTGGCTAGATAGCATTTGCAAGTACTTTATTTAGGAATTTTGCTTGCTATTCGTGAATATGTTGTTTTTTTTTATGATGTTATTTTAGGGCTTGGTATAAAATTATGCTATACTTAGAAAAATATAATTTTCAAGCTTCATTGCTGTAGTTATTGCTATGGAACAATTTATTAATAAATAGTATTGGAGTTAGCCATGGAACAATCTAAGCATGATATGCTTTTTTAAGAATAGCAACTTAGTGAAAATTTGAGAAAGTGTCTTTATAGTCATTGGCATATTTAAATATTTTATGCTTTTTTAGGTCATTCTAGTAATTTACATTTTCCTAGATTATTTTTTTCCCATTTTATCCAGGCTTTCTCCATTCTCACTTCTCATTATTTATGTGACATTTATTTTCCCCTCCCATTCTTTTCCCCCTATAAAATTAACTATTGATTTACCTATTATACTGATTAATTTTAGGTATTGGATTGGGAAACATTAGAAAACTGGTAAAGCGTTATTTCTGGGTGTGTTTGTGAGGGTGTTTTCAGAGGAGATTGGCATGTGAGGCTGAATGGACTAGGTGGGGTAGATCTGCCCTCAATATGGGTGGACACCACCCAACCTGCTGGGGCCAAAATAGAACAAAAAAATCAGAGAAAATGAGTCCACCCCCCCTTCTCCCCTCTCTCTCCTGAAGCAGGGACACTTGTTTTCTCCTCTCCTTGGAATTAGAATTCCACGCACCCTGGGCTTTGTACTGCGGGACTTACACCAGCAGCCCCCTGGGTTCTCAGACCTCATACTGAGAGTTACATCATCAACTTCTCTTATTCTGAGGCCTGTAGACTTGGGGTTATTCCTGCTGTCATTGATTGTAGTTTACATAGAGAAGCCAGTTACTGAGGTAATCTATTGTGCCTGTGGTATGCTCTGTTCCCCCAGGTGGGGTATATGAATGTCCCTAGCTTTGGGAGGAGCCTTGTAGCTGCCAGGGGATGCTTGGACTCTGCTTCCCATGAGGTGGTGAGAGAAGCAAGATAGATCATAGCTGTGGTGTGACTGCTTGGGTGTGGTGCTTTGCTGAGTTTCTATGGGGCTCAAAGGTTGCTTATTCAGCTGCTAGAAAGAGCCACTGATATGGAGTTCAGGGCTATCTTTCCAAGCCTGGAGGGCTGCTCCTCATTGGGGGGAGGGCTCTCTGTGTGATTGCTAAGACCCTTAGCCACACTTTTCTGTCCCTATCCATAAGCTTGGTTTCACTGTGGGGTGGGGCATGTGCCCTCTCTGCTTGATCCCTGGAACTCCACAGCACTTTTCCCTCTGATCAGTCTGCATGTGTTCCTTCTCTGCCCAAAATAAGCTGTCCAACTTCCCCACAGTTCATGTGTCAGACCCACTGACATACATCTCCATGTGATGCTGGCAGATAGGGGGATTTCCAATTGTGCAATCATTTTCCACCACTAGATGCCAAGGTGAGGCAGATGGGCCCCTCTATCTACAGAGATGTCTACCAGGGGGCCAATCCCACGAAGGGAGTAGTGGAGTGGTGGCTTAGGAGACTCTTAAGTCAAGCTTCCCTCTCTATTGAAGTGAGGGGGGGAGGGCAGCTACTCTGATTCAGCCAGAGTGTCAGAGGCATTCAGTTTCCATGGGAACCAGTGCTTATACAAAATCAGTCTCAGTGCAACAGCCTACTCCTGTATGGTGGTTCTCTAGCTAGGGTGAGGAGTAGGAGATGGGACATGCTCATAGCCCCCTGCTCTCATGTGGCCCTCCACTGCCTCCCAATGGGTAAGGCTTTCTCTTGCCACCTGCCTCTGGAACAGGGACTTCTCCCCTATGTTTCCCCACTCCACTGTCTGAGCCATCAGTATGTGAACATGCCAAATGCCTGTGACCTGAAGATCGTAAACTGTGCCTGCCACTAAACAGATCAGATGGGAATGCACCCCCTCTGCTGAAAACAAGTCACTTGGCACAGAGAACTCTAGAGGATACTATAGTGGAAGAAGGGGCTACAGTCTCCCTGTACTGCTCTCCCGTCTGGGCGGCATGGGTCCTGCCCTCCTCTCTAAACTTCTTAGACACCACAGCTGTGGCTACACTCTCTGAAGCAGGTTCAGCTGGGATGTAGCTCCTTTGTTGGGAGCCAAGTCTTTCAGCAGAAAATGCTTTGACGGTTGCTATGGGGAGGGCGCAGCCACAGCTACAAGCTACAACTGGATTAAGCCAAACTTACTATCTGGGATGCCAGTGGTGGAGTGGGTGCAGAGCAGATGTTTCCAGATGTAGGGATGTTAGCTCTCTGGTCCCTCAGGGTACTCCCACTTTCACTGGCCGGCAGAACTGCCTGCATTTTGTTCTCACCACTGATTTCTCTGTTCTATCCTCCTCTCTTTCAACTTCATAGTTCCTCTTCATGGTGTCCATAGACTCCTCTGATGTCTGTCCCTAAGATCTACTTCTGAGCAGTAATCTTTCTCTTCTCTCCTCAATCCAACCCTCAACTCTTCTGCTGGGATTGTCTGACAAGCTGTGTCTCTAGTCAGCCATCTTGAGTCTCCTGAGTCAAATTTTTATCAACACAAAGTAGAATGGTGATTGCCAGAGCTGGAAATAGTAGGTTTCTAAGTATGTTTCCTCTTTTTTTATTATTTCAAAGTGTTACAGGGGTACAAATGTTTTGGTCACTTTTGTAATGTTTAAATTAGATTTAATTTATGGACATGTAGTTGTTTGTCTCTAAGGATTCTTTGAATTTCTGCAGTATCAATTTTAATGACTCCTTTTCATCTTGATTTTATTTATTTAGGCCTTCTTTATTGTTTTCTGAATCTGGTTTAAAGGTTGGTGAATTTTGTTTATACTTTTCTTAAAAACATTTTATTTCATTGATCTTTTTTTATTATTTTTATTTCATTTTATTTTTTTTCTGCTCTAGTCTTTGTTCTGCTAATTTTCTGTTTGGTTTGCTATTTGTTTCAAGTTATTTGAGATACATCTTTAGGTTGTTTATTTGAAGTTTTTATACGTTTTTGATGTAGGAATTTATTACTATAAACTTCCCACTTAGTACTGCTTTTGTGGTGCATCATAGATTTTGGTATGTTGTGTTTTAATTTTCATTGTTTTACAAGAATTTTAAAAATTTTCTTATTATCTTATCATTCAGGAGAATACTGTTTAATTTCCACGTGTTTGTATAGCATCCAATGTGCCTCTTGTTATTGATTTCTAGTTTTTTTTCCATTGTGGTTACAGAAAATATTCGATATGATTTTAATTATTTTTAGTATTTCACAAATTTTATCTCCTATCTTATACTCTATCCTCGAGAATGATCCATATGCTGAGGCAGTGAGTGTGTATTCAGCAGCTGTTGAATGTATCATTCTGTAAATATTTTTAGGTCCATTTGGTATATAGTGCTGATTAAATCTGATGTTTCTTTGTTGATTTTCTGTATGGATGAACTGTCCAATGATGAAAGTGGAGTTTGAGTTTGCCAACTATTGTATTGGAGTCAGTCTCTCTCTTTAGCTCTGGTAGCATTTACTTTACATCTGGGAGCTCCAGTGTTGTGTGCATATATATCTAGAATAGTAATATTCCCTTGCTGAATTGAGCCCTTTGTCATAATTTGACATTCTCTGTATCTTTTTACAGGTTTTCTCTTGAAATGCATTTTACCTGACAGAATTGTATCTACTCCTGCTCTTTTTTGGTTTATATTTATATCAAATACCTTTTTTCCATTCCTTTATTTTCAGTTTATGTGTCTTCATAAGTGAAGTATGTTTCTTCTAAACAACACATAATCGGGTCTTGTTTTGTTTTTAATTCATTTTTTTTTATTATAGAGTAGTATGGGGGTACAAACGTTTTAGTTACCTACATTGCTTTTGCACTGCCCAAGTCAGAGATACAAGTGTGCCCATCCCCCAGACAATGTGCACCACATCTGTTAGGTGTGAATTTGCCCATCCTATCCTTCCCCTACCCACCTTCCCAACACCCTATGAATGTCACTTACCATATGTACACATTAGTGTTGATCAATTAGTTCCAAGTTAATGGCGAGTACATGTGGTGTTTGTTTATCCATTCTTCTGATACTCCATTTAGAAGAATGATCTCCAGTTCCACCTATGATAATACAAGAGGTATTAGTTCACCATTTCTTTTATATGGCTGAGTCATACTCCATGGTACACATAGATGACATTTTATTAGTTCACTCATGTATTGTTGGGAAGTTGGCTGTTTGCACATCTTTGCAATTATGAATTGTGCTCCTATAAACATTCAAGTGCAGGTGTCTTTTTTTTTAAATAAAAAAGTATTTTTTCCTTTGTTAAATACCCATTAGAGGGATTGCTGGATAAAATGGTAGGTCTACTTTTAGTCCTTTGATGTATTTCCATACTGCTTTCTGTAGAAGTTGTACTAGTTTGCAGTCTCACCAACTATGTATAAGTATTTTTTTCTCTGTGCATCCACATCAAAATATGTTGTTTTGGGAATGTTTGATAAAAGCCATTCTCACTGGTGTTAAGTGATATCTCATTGTAGTTTAGATTTTCATTTTCCTGATGATTAGAGATGTTGAGTATTTTTTCACATTCTTGTCCATTAGTTTATCTTATTTTGAAAAGTTTATGTCCCGTGCCCACTTTTTAATTGAGTTGATTTATCTCTTGCTGAATTTCCTGAGTTCTATATAGTTTCTGATTATCAACCCTTTATTGGATGTGTAGCATGCAAATAGTTTTTTTTCCCCCATTCTGTAGATTTTCTATTCGCTCTAATGATAGTTCCTTGGCTGTGCAGAAGCTTTTTAATTTGATAAGTTACCAGTTATTTATTTTTGTCATTGCCATGATTATTTGTGGGCTTTCTTTAAAAATTCTTTGCCTAGGCAGATGTCTATAGGAGTTTTTCCAACATTTTGTTCTAGAATTCTTATGGTTTCATGTGTTAGGCTTAAGTCTGTTATTCATCATGAGTTGATTTTTTTTTAAAAGGTGAGTGGTGCAGATCCTGTTATCCTGGCACCAGTTATTGAATAGGGATTCTTTTCCACAGTGTATATTTTCATCTGCTTTGTTAAAGATCAGATGATAGCATGAGGATGTTTTTATATCTGGATTTTCAGTCCTGTTCCATCGTTCAATGTCTCTATTCTTGTGACAGAAACATTCTGTTGTGGTTACTATAGCCTTGTAGTATAGCTTGAAGTCTGTTAAATTGATGATTCCCAATTTGTTCTTTTTGCTTAAGATTGTTTTTGCTACATGGGGGCTTTTCTGGTTCCATACAAAGTGTAGAATTATTTTTTCTAGATCTGCAAAAAAAATGATGTTGGTATTTTAAAGGAGACTGCATTGAATCTGTAGATCACTTTGGGTAGTATGGACATGTTAACAATGTTGATTCTGCTGGTCCATGATCATGATATATTTTTCCATTTGTTAATGTCCTCTGCCATCTTCTTTCCCAGTATTTCGTAGTTCTTCCTATAGAGAGAGGTCTTTCACTTCCTTAGTTAAATATATCCCTAAATATTTTATTTTATTTGTTGCTATTGCCGATAGTATTTAGTCCTTGATTCAGTTGTTAACTGGACTGTTGTTGGTATGTATAATGCTAGTGATTTGTGTACATTGATTTTGTAACCTGAGACTTTGCTAAATTTGTTTATCAATGCCAGGAGTGTCTTGGCAGAATCTTTGGGGTTTTTTAGATATAAGATCATATCAGCAAAGAGTGATTTTTTGACCTTTTCTGTCCCCTTTTCATACCTTTATTTCCTTCTCTTGTCTGATTGCTCTGGCTAGGACTTTCAGCCCTATGTTGAATAGAAGTGGTGATAGTTAGCAACCTTGTGTGGTTCCATTTCTAAGCAAGAATGGTTTCTATTTTTCCCCTTTCAGAATGATACCAGCTGTGGTTTTGTCATAATATGGCTTTTATCATTTTGAGGTAAGTCCTTTTTATGCCTATTTTGTTAAGCATTCTTATCATAAAAAGATGTTGAATTTTATCAAATGCTTTTTCTTCATCTACTGAGAGGATCATATGGTCTTTGTTTTTACTTATATTTATGTGGTGAATTAGATTTATATATTTGCATATGTTCAACCATGCTTTTATCTCTAGGATGAAGCCATATGATTACAATTCCCTTCTGTCTGGAAGGGAATCCTTTGATCGAAGCTTCTCCCAGAAAAGAGAAAAAATTAGTTCATGTGTTCAACATCCCAACTTTTCCAAGGGCCTCCCACAAGACTGACTTCTGTCTTGCCAGTCTTGGAGTTCTGAGGTGTCCAACACAGTCTTGCTATCTAGGGAAGAACAGAGACTGCAGTTTGGACTGGTAGATACCATAGCTCTTCCCTAAGATGCAGCACAGAGTGATTGGACTAAAAATCTCAATTTCAACTTCTCCCTGGGTAAGAAAAATGTTGATCTGTGAATTAAATGCTCCAAATTATCTGGAATGTTTTCAAAATATCCATCTTATTTGCCAGGCTTAAAGCTCTGATGGATCTAGCACAATTTCACCACCAGGGAGAATGGAGACATTGCTTAGACTAGCAGGTGCATAAGGTCCTCCACTCAGCTCAACAGAGTGAATGAACAAAAAATATAGTTATTTCTGTTGGGGAGGGAAAGTTTTAGTAGGGTCCTCTGGAATGTCTGGCTGGACTTATTGGTGTGTTTTTTGTCCTGTATGAGTAAGATATAAATTACATGATTAACTAAATAGATGCAGAAAGAACATTTAACAAAATAGTACACCCTTTCATGATAAAAGCTGAAAAACAAGGTCTATAAGGAAAGTACATCAATATAATAAAGGTCATATATAACAAGTCTACAGCTAACATCACACTCAACAATTAAAACTGAATAATTTTCCTCTAATATTAGAAACAAGGCAAGGATGCCAACTTGTACCACTTCTACTCAACATAGTGTTGGAAGTCTTAGCCAGAGCAATTAGGCAAGAAATATGGTTCAATCTGTTTCATTTTGCTATGAAGGACTACGATAGGCTGAGAAATTTATAAAGTAAAGAAGTTTATTTGACTCGCCATTCTGATGGCTGAAAAGTTCCAGATGAGGCACTTGCATCTGGTTGGGGCCTCAGGCTTATGAACTGATGAAAGAAAGAGAAAGAGAAGTGGGCATGTGCAAAGAGATCACATGGTGAGATAGGAAGCAAAAAGGAGAAACCAAGTTAGCTCAACACTCTTTAACAGCCAGCTCTCACTAAGAGATAATTCATTTTTTGAGAGCAAGAACTCATTCACCTTTGCTGGAAAGCATTAATCTATTCATGAGGAATCCACTCTATGGCCCAAACACTTCCCACTAGGTACCCCTTCCCAACAATGCCACATTAGAGTTAAAATTTAAAAGGAAATGAGTCAATTTATTAAAGAGACACCTGTACTTGACTGTTTATCTCAACACAATTCACAATTACCAAGATATGTATTCAACCTGAGTCTCAATCAATTCATGAGTGGAATAAGACAGCACAGTATACACACACACACACATGAATACACACACACACACATAACATGGAGTACTTGGAGTAATACTTAGCCATAAAAAGGAATATAACAATATCTTTTGCACCAACTTTAATAGAATTAGAGGCATTCATCCTAGATGAAGTATCTCAGGAATGCAAAAACAAACACCACATATTCTCACTAATAGGTGGGAGTTAAACGATGTATGCACCTGACACAAAGAAATCTGAAGAACATTAGAAACAAAGCATGGGGGGAGGGTAGGACAGGATGAGGGATAAGAACTTACCTTTCAGGTACAATAGACACTATCTGGTAACAGACATATTAAAAGTCCTGACTTCTGCATTCATTCATGTAACAAAAACCCTTGTATCCCCTTAATATTTGGAAATAAATAAAAAAGAATAAGCATAATCAAAGAGGAGAAAAACTACAAAACACTGCTGAAATAAATTGAAGAATATACAATTAAATTGAAAGACATACATATTCATGGACTGGAAGACTTTTTTATATAAAATATCCACACTGCCCAAAGTGATATACAGATTCAATGTAATACCTATCAAAATATGAAAGGCATTTTTTACAGAAATATAAAGAAATTGTAACTTATATACAACACAAAATACCATGATTTTCTGAACCAATCTTTAGAAAGAAGAACACAGCTGGAGGTATAAAACTTCCTTATTTAAAAATATATTACAAAGCTATAATCAAAACAGTATAGTACCAGTATAAGGACAGACATATAGACCAAAGGAGTAGAATAGATAGCTAATATTTAAATTCATGCATATAGGGTCAACTGAATTTTGAGAAGGGTGCCAAATATTCACAAAGAGGAAAAGATAGTTCTTTAATAAATTGTATGGTGAAACTGGATATCCACTTGCAAAAGAATGAAATTGGACCCTTATACTATATTATGCATAAAACTCGACTCAAATAGATTAAGAATTTAATGTAATACCTGAAGTCACTACCAATTCTAGAAAAATACATAGAAGAAAAGCTTCATGACAGTGTTCTTGGCAATTACTTTATATATGACACCATATAACTTGGACAACAACAACAAAAAAGTAGCCAAATGGGTATATATCAAACTGACAATCTTCTGCGGAGCAAAGAAACAATTTACAAAGGGAAAAGACAACCAGTTAAATGGAATAATAATGCAAACCCTTTATCTGATAAAGGCCCATCTCCAAAATATAGAAAGAACTTCTATAACTTAGTATGAAAAAAAAGAAACTAATAACCCAATTGAAAAAATGAACTCAGGACATGAATAGACATTTTTCCAAAGAAGACATACAAATAGCTAACATATTTATGAAGAAAGATTCAACATCATTAATCATCAAGGAAATGCAATATAAAATCTTCAGTGATATATCACCCCATATCTTTCAGGATGGCAATTATAGAAAAATAAAAATAAAAACAGAAAACAAATGTTGACAAGGGAGGTAGAGAAATTATAACCCATAAACACTTCTGTTGGGAATTAAAATTACACAACCACTATATAAAATAGTATGTACTAAATTCCTCGAAAAATTAAAAATATAGCTCTCATTTGATCTAGCAATTCCACTTTTGGGTATTTACTCAAAATATTTGAAAGCGGGATCTTAACGGAATATTTACACTTCCATACTCATAGCAGCACTATTTGCAATAGACAAGATGTAGAAACAGCCTAAATGTCCAGAAAAGAAGTGTGATAAAGAAACATTATTCAGGATTGTCAAAAATGGCAGACTAGGGATGACCTCCTGGATCTCTGCTCTTAGAGTGGGAAGTGAAGAAGGCGGCCTGAATCACTTGGGTGGGTAGTTCTCCCACAGGATCAGCTTCATGGAATTGAAGGGAAGCTTCGAGGGGCAGCAGCACTAGGAAAAGAAGAAAGTGACTCAGTGGATTTGCTGTGAAGTTCTGAGAATCCGAGGGGTACTGTGGGGATTGGAGTGTAAGCTGGCCATGCTCAGCGGCCAGCCAAACGGCTGTGTGATCCTTCCCATGGGGATGACTTCTCCTTCACCGACCTCCACACCCACACAAGCAGGGAAGTGCCTGAAGACAGCATGAAGAGGTAACATGGATGGGCAGGCAGGTTGAAGAGGAGGCAGAAGCGGAAAGTAATTTGAAATCTCCAGGGCAAGGTGTAAGGTTGCCTTTGATGGGAGATCTATAAACACTAGCAGCTTATGCCTTGCTTATGAAGGGACAGAAAGAGAGACAGATTGCTCGTTTGACTGAGTTGCCCAGTGGACTCTGGTGGCGGCCCAAGCACTGTGAGGGAGGGAGTGGAAGAAGGGGGTGACAGCCAACTTCCAGGAGCTCCCCAGGGGTCTCCAGTGGCCCAAGCCCCACAAGCACCAGGGACACACGGATAGTTTTCACCCCTCCGTGGAACTTGTCCGGTTCCTAGCCGCCTGAGCTCTGCCGGTGAAGGGACAGAAGGCAGGCCGAGAGGCATCCTTTGCAGACCCTCCCCAGAGGTCTCCAGCGGTCCAAGCCCCACTGCCACAGAGAGGTGACAATAGTCTTCATCCCTTGGAGGAACTTGTCCTTGGTTCCCAGCCCCCTGAGCTCTGCCAGTGAAGGGACAGAAGGCGGGGTGAGAGGCATCCTCTGCGGACCCTCCCCAGAGGTCTCCAGCAACCCAAGCCCTGCAACCACGGTGACGCGATGATAGTCTTCACCCCTTGGAGGATCTTGTCCACAGTTCCCAGCCACCTGAGCTTTGCCAGTGAAGGCATAGAGGGCAGGCCGAGAGGCATCCTCCATGGACCATCCCCAGAAGTGTCCAGTGACCCAAGCCCCTCCGCCACGGGAACACGACAATAGTCTTCACCCCTTGGCCGAACTTGTCCGTGGTTCCCAGCCCCCTGAGCTCTGCCAGTGGAGGGGGAGAAGGTGGGGAGAGAGGCATCCTCCGCATACCCTCCCCAGATGTCTTCAGCGGCCCAAGCCCCGCCACTGCAGGGACCTGACAATAGTTTTCACACCTCAATAAAACTTGTCTGCTGTTCCCAGCTGCTTGAACTCTGCCGGTGAAGGGACAGAAGGTGGGGTGAGAGCCATCTTCTGTGGACCCTCCCCAGGGATCTCCAGCGTCCCACGCCCTGCCTCCATGGGACACGTGGATAGTTTTCACCCCTTGGTGAAACTTGTCCAGGGTTCCAGGCACTTAAACTCTCCCGGTGAGGGGACAGAAGGTGAGGTGAGAGGCATCCTCTACAGACCCTCTCCAGAGGTCTCCAGTTGCCCACGCCCTGCTGTTGGAGAAGGAGACGTGAGGATAATTTCCACCCCTCCGAGAAACTTGTCTGTGGACCCCAACCGTTTGAGCTCTGCCAGTCAAGGGGCAGAAGGAGGGTGAGAACCACCCCCCGTGGACCCTCCCCAAGGGTTTCCAGCAGTCCAAGACCCATCACTGGGGTGCAGAATGTTTTCACCCCTCAGCAGAACTTGTCCACGGACCCCAGCTGCTTGAGCTCTACCAGGGAAGGGGCAGAAGAGGGGTCTAGTGCCATCATCCATGGATCCTCCCCAGGTGTCTCCAGCAGCTAAAGCTACACTGGTGACATGGAAAGGGGATAGTCTTCACCCCTCAGTGGAGATTCTCAGTAGTCCCTGGCAGCTAAAGCACTGCTGATTTTAGCTCATAATTTATTCCCTGCAGCTCTGATCCTCAATAAAGCGTCCAGATGAGAAAGAACCAGCGAAAGTTTACAGGAAACATGAAGTACCAGAGAGAAAAGTCACCTCCAAAGTAAAATACTCATGTTCCATTGTCTGACACCAACTTATATGATATGAGTAAACTGTCAGAGGAATATTTCCAAATATAGATTGCTACAAAACTAAATGGAATTGAAGAGAAAATAGAATCACAACCTAGAGAAACCGCAAGAACAATACAGGAAATGAATGAAAGATTCTCCAAAGAAATTGAGACTATAAAGAAAAAAACAAACAGAAATTCTGGCAATGAAGGAAACAATTAAGCATCTCCATAATTCAGTGGAAAGCCTAAAGAACAGGATGGACCATGCAGAGGAAAGAATCTCAGAACTTGAAGATTATGCCTATGTTCTAAACAAATCAGAGGAGGAAAGGAAACACAGAAACAAGAAACATGACCAAAGTTTACAGGAAGTGTGGAATTATGTTAAAAAACCAAATATTATACAAGCCACATGCTGAAAAAAAAAAACAAATATTAGATTCATAGGGATTCCGGAAGGGGAAGAGGAACATTCTCAAGGGATGGAAAACTTATTTCACGGAATACTGGAGGAAAATATGCCAGGCCTGTCCAGAAATCTTGATATCCAAATACAAGAAGCACAAAGAACACCTGGGAGACTCAATGTGAAAAGGCAATCAACTCGCCACATGGTTTTTAGACTGACCAAAGTAAACGTGAAAGAAACAGTTCTCCGTGCAGCAAGACGAAAGCAGCAAATGACTTACAGAGCTAAGCCTATCAGACTAACAGAAGACTTCTCATCTGAAACCTTACAAGCCAGGAGGGATTGGGTGCCTATCCTTAATCTACTAAAACAGAACAAAGCCCAACCTTGAATTCTTTATCCAGCAAAATTAAGTTTCATCTATGAGGGAGAAATAAAGTCCTTCTCAAACAAACAATCACTGAAGGAATTTGCAAAGACCAGGCCATCCCTATAGGAAGTTCTTAGACCCACATTTCTAATTGAACAGGCCAGTATACACTCCTCAAAGTGAAATTGTCAAAGAATTAAAGTTTAGATCTTGAACTAAGTGATGGCTCAAGGAATAAAACAAAGCAACAAGACTCTACCCAACAATATGAATGGTAATCTTCCAATTTCAATCCTTCAATAAATGTAAACGGCTTAAACGGTCCTCAGAAGAAACATAGACTGGCAGAGTGGATAAAAATTCACAAACCTAGCATCTGCTTTCTACAGGAAACACATCTAACCCACAAAGATGCCCACCAGCTGAAGGTCAAGGGATGGAAAACTATCATCCAGTCAAATGGAAGTCAAAAGAAAGCTGGAGTAGATATACTATTTGCAGATAATACGAGCTTTAAAATACCAAAAGTAACAAGGATAAAGATGGCCATTATATAATGGTGAAAGGGAAGATCCAAAAAGAAGATTTAACAATTCATAATATCTATGCACCCAATACAGGAGTTCCCAATTACGTAAAGCAAACCATGTCTAATATAAACACCTTGTTACATAACACAACCATAGTAGCAGGGGACTTCAACACTCCATTGAATGATCTAGATAGATCCTCCAAACAGAAAATAAGCAAAGAAATAATGGACCTGAATAAAGCCCTTGATCAAAAAGGTCTCACAGATCTCTATAGAGCATTCCATCCAAACAAACTTGAATTTACATCTTTTCAGCAACCCATGGATCCTACTCGAAAATTGATCACATCCTAGGCCACAAATCTGATCTCAAAAAATTCCAGAAAATAGAAATTATACCTTGTATCTTTTCAGACCGTAATGGTATGAAATTACAGTACAATTCCTATAGAAACACTCAACCTCTCACAAAATCATGGAAACTAAACAATCTATTATGGCAAAATTATTGGGTAAAAGAAGAAATTCAGAGAGAAATCAAGAATTTCTTCGAACAAAATGCTAACGGTGATACCTCTTACCAAAACCTGTGAGATACAGCGAAAGCTTACCTGAGAGGAAAACTAATAGCAATTAATGCTCACATCCAAAAAACAGAAAGCTTAGATACTGACAACCTAATGAATAAGCTCGAGGAATTGGAAAAAGAAGATCAAACAATTTCCAATCCTAATAGAAGAAAATAAGTAACAAAGATAAAAGCAGAACTGAATGAAATGGAGAACAAGAGAACTATACAAAAATCAACAAAGCCAGAAGTTGGTTTTTTGAAAAGATAAACAAAATTGATGGCCCTCTTGCTAGATTGACAAGGACCCAAAGGGAAAAGACTATAATAAACTCAATAAGAAATGAAAAAGGAGAGATCACAACAGATACCAAAGAAATACAAAACATTGTATTTGACGATAATAAAAAAGTATATGCCCAAAAACTACATAACGAGGAAGAAATGGACAAATTCCTGGATTCATACAACCTCCCTAAGATCATGCAGGAGGCAACAGAATTCCTAAAGAGACCAATCTCAAGCTCAGTAATTGAAGCAGTAATTAAAAACCTGCCCAAAAGGAAAAGCCCTGGGCCAGATGGGTACACTTCAGAGTTCTACCAAATATACAAAGACGAAATCATAACTATACTACAGAAACTAATCCACACAATTAGGAAGGATGGTATCCTTCCTAACTCATTCTATGAAGCCAATATCACCTTGATACGAAAACAAGGAAAGACACAACAAATATTACAGACCAATATCCCTTATTAATACAGATGCAAAAATCATAAATAAAATTTTAGCAAATATATTTCAGCAACACATCAAAAAAATAATTCACCATGACCAGGTGGGTTTTATTCCAGTGATGCAAGGATGGTTCAACATACGCAAGTCTATAAATGCAATTCACTTCATAAACATAATCAAGAACAAAGAACATATGATTATGTCAATAGATACAGAAAAAGAATTTGACAAAGTCCAACACACCTTTATGATAAAAAGTCTTAACAAAATAGGCATAGATGGCTCATACCTTAAACTTATCAAATCCATCTATGACAAACCCACTGCTAATATTCTAAATGGGGAAAAATTGAAACCTTTCCCCCCTTCAATCCAGAACTAGACAAGGATGCCCACTATCTCCTCTCCTATTTAACATAGTGCTTGAAGTCCTAGCGATAGCAATCAGACAGGAGAGGGGTATCAAGGGCATTCAAGTGTGGGCAGATGAAATCAAACTCTCACTCTTCAATGACGGTATGATATTATACTTAGAAAACCTCATGGACTCTTCCAAGAGACTCCTAGACTTGATAACAAAATTTGGTAAAGTTTGAGGTTATAAAATCAATATACACAAATCAGAAGCATTCAAATATGCCAAGACTCATCAAGCAGAAACTGAAATCAAAAACGCAATACACTTTACTATAGACCCAAAGAAAATTAAATATCTAGGAGTATACTTAATGAAAGATACAAAAGATTTATACAAGGAGAACTACAAAACACTAATTAAAGAAATTGTAGAAGATTTAAACAGATTGAAAAATCTACCTTGCTCATGGATTGGAGGAATCAATATAGTTAAAATCTCAATATTACCTAAGTGATCTACAGAATCAATGCAATCCCCATCAAAATATCATCAACATTCTTTACAGATCTAGAAAAAATAATTCTTCCCTTTGTATGGAACCAGAAAAAACCTCGTATAGCCAAAGCAATCTTAAATAAAAAGAACAAACTGAGAGGGATCAGTCTACCTGACCTCAAGCTGTACTACAAAACAATAATAGTTAAATCAGCCTGTGACTGGCACAAGAACAGAAGCATAGATATCTGGAATAGATCATAGATATCAGAGATGAAACCATCAGTATACGGCAACCTAATCTTTGACAAAGCTGACAAAAATATACACTAGGGAAAAGAATCTCTCTTCAATAAATGGTGCTGGGAAAACTGGTTAGCTGCATGCAGAAGAGCCAATCAGGATCCCTACCTCTCACCTCTCACAAAAATTCACTCAAGATGGATAACAGACTTAAACTTAAGACATGAAACCTTAAGAATTCTGGAAGAAGATGTTGGGAAAACCCTATCAGACATTGGCCTAGGCAAAGAATTTTTAAGGAAGACTCCCAAGGCAATCACTGCAGCATCAAAAATAAACAAATGGGATCTGATCAAATTAAAATGTTTCTGCACAGCCAAAAAAAAACCATCAGTAGAGCAAACAGACAGCCCAGAGTGGGAGAAAATATTTGCTCTCTACACCTCTGATAAAGGTCTAATAACAAGAATCTATCTAGAACTTAAAATAATTAACAAGACAAAATCAAACAATCCCATAAAGAAATGGGCACCAGAAATGAAAATAAACTTCTCCAAAGAAGACAGAATAATGGTATGCAAACATATAAAAATGTTCAACTTCTCTAATTATTAGAGAAATGCAAATCAAAACCACAATGAGATACCACCTAACCCCAGTAAGAATCGCCTGTATCAAGAAACCCCAAAACAACAAATGCTGGTGAGGATGCGGAGAGACGGGAACACTCCTACACTGCTGGTGGGACAGCAAATTAGTGCAACCTTTGTGGAAAAGAATTTGGAGATACCTCAAACAGCTAGAAATAGAAATACCATTCGACCCTGCAATAGCATTGTTGGGCATCTACCCAAAAGAGCATAAAACATTCTATTATAAAGACATCTGGACTCGAATATTTACAGCAGCACAATTCACTATTGCAAGTCCTGGAAACAACCCAAGTGCCCGTCAATTCATGAGTCGATAATTAAAATGTGGTATATGCTCACAATGTAATATTACTCAATCCTAAGAAATGACTGTGAGCTAGCACCGTTTATGCTATCCTGGATTAAGCTTAAGCCCGTTATCCAAAGCGAGGCAACACAAGACATGGAAAATGGACCCCACATCTTCTCGCCATCAAATTGGTACTGACTGATTAAAACTATGGTTTTCAAATGGTGGCAATGCTCACCAGGGATTCGGGGAGGGGGGCAATCTTAGGGATGTGGCGAGCACTTCAGTGGGGAAGGGCATAACTCTAACCCTTCTTAGGGAGAACCAAAGATATACAATGTAACCAAAATGTAAAAAAAAAAAAAAAAACTTTTTATTGGGTGGTGGGCAGGTGGTAGGGTGGAGGAGGAAAGGGGTGTATGCTTTCATAACGTGTGTTGTGCACACCACCGGGGGATTGGACACATCGGGGGGAGGGAGGGGCGCAGGGGCAATATTTGTAACCCTAACAATATTTGTACCTCCATAATATGATGAAATAAAAGGGAAAAAAAAGAAACATTATTCAGGGCTGTAAGAGAATTGAATGGGCACTGTGCTACAACCAGATTAAACATGAATGCATTTTGCTAAATGAAATAAGCCAGTAACACAAAGCAAATACTGCATGATTCCACTTATATGAGTTACCTAAATAGTCAAATTCATAGAATCAAAGTGTGGACTAGTGGTTTCCAGGGGCTGGGGAGAGAGGTAAATGGGGAGATAATAATCAAGGGGCAATTCAGTTAAGAAGATGAATAAGTTCTAGAGATTCACTGTGCAAGATTATCTATAATGAATGATGTGTTGTACACTCGACGATTTGTTAAGAGGGTAAATGTCATTATTTTTTTAATAAAATAAAATAAAATAAATTACCTGACCATGTCATCTTTATATAGATAGAAAAAATAAAACAAACAAAAAAGCAAACAAAATACTGTAATGTAGAGTATTACAATGATAATACATTATGACCAAGTAGGGTTTATTCTAGAAATGCACAACAATATTCATATTAGAAAATCATTTTCATTGCCCATTTCCTGATGGGGTTATTTGATATTTTATTGTTAATTCATTTGAGCTATAGATTCTTGTTATCAGCTCTTTATATGAAGTGTAGAGAGAAAATATTTTCTCCCATTCTGTAGGTTGTCTATTTGCTCTAATGATAGTTTCCTTGGTGTGCAGAAGTTTTTCAATTTGATCAGGTCCCATTTGTTTATTTTTGTTGCTCCGGTGATAGTTTTGCCAGTCTTCTTCAAGAATTCTTTGCGTAGGCCAATGTCTGAGAGGATTTTCCCAATCTCTTCTTCTAGAATTCTTAAGATTTCATGCCTTAGGTTTAAATCTGTTATCCATCTTGAGTGGATTTTTGTGAGAGGTGAGAGGTATGAATCCTGATTCATTCTTCTTCATGTAGCTATCCAGTTTTCCCAGGACAATTTATTGAAGACAGATTCTTTTCCCCTTTGTATATTTCTGTCTGCTTTATCAAAGATTAGGTTACCTTATGCAGATGGTTCATCTCTGGAATCTCAGTCCCATTCCAAATATCAATGCTTTTGTTCTTGTGCCAACCAGAGCCTGATTTAATTATTATTGCTTTATAGTACAACTTGAAGTCAGGAAGACTAAGCCTCCCAGTTTGTTCTCTTTACTTAAGATTGCTTTGGCTATACGAGTTTTTTTCTGGTTCCATACAAAGAGCAGAATTATTTTTTTCTAAATCTGTAAAGAATGATGGTGGTACTTTGATGGGTGTTGCATTAATTTTATAGATCACTTTAGGTAATATTGACATTTTAACGATATTTATTCTATCAGTCCCTGAACAAGGTAGATTTTTCAATCTGTTTACATCTTCTACAATTTCCTTTTTTAGTGTTTCATAGTTCTCCTTGTATAAGTCTTTTTTATCTTTCATTTAATATATTCCTAGATATTTAATTTTCCTTGGGGCTATCATAAAAGGTATTGTGTTTTTTAGTTGAGTTTCAGTTTGATGGTTCTTGGCATATATGATTACCTCTGATTTGTGGATATTGATTTTGTAACCTGAGACTTTACCAAATTAATTTGTCAAGTCTAGGAGTCTCTTGGACGAATCCATGGGGTTTTCTGGGTATAATATGTCATCAGTAAAGAGCAAGAGTTTGATTTCATCTGCACCAACTTGAATGCCATTAATATTGCTCTCTTGCCTGACTGCTATTGATAGGACTTTGAGTAATATGTTGAATAGAAGAGGAGATGGTGGACATCCTTGTCTAGTTCTAGATCGAAGTGGGAATGGTTTCAGTTTTTTCCCATTCAGTATGATATTGGCCATGGGTTTGTCATAAATTGATTTGATAATTTTAAGGTATGAGCTGCTTATGCCTATTTTGTTAAGAGTTTTTATCATAGAAGTTTGTTAGACTTTGTCAAATGCTTTTTAAGAATCTATGGAGAGAAGGATATCCGCTTTGTTCTTGTTTTTATTTATGAGGTGGATTACATTTAGAGATTTGTGTATGTTGAACCAGCCTTGCATTCCTGGAATAAAGCCCGCCTGGTCATAGTGAATTATTATTATTTATTTATTTTTTTGATGTGCTGCTGAATTCTGTTTCCTGAAATTTTGTTGAGGATTTTTGCATCTTTATTCATGAGGGATATTGGTATGTAATTTTCTTTTTTGTTGTGTCCTTTCCTGCCTTTGGTACCAAGGTGATATTGGTTTCATAGAATGAGTCAGGAAGGATACCATTCTTCTCAATATTTTGGAATAATTTCTGTAGTATAGATATGAGTTCATCTTTGTATGTTTGGTAAAATTCTGAAGTGTAGCCATCTAGTCCAGGACTTTTCCATTTGGGGAGGTTGTTAAATTACTGCTCCAATTTCTGCACTTGAGATTTGTGTATTCAGGAATTCTGTTACCTCCTGGGTGAACTTAGGGAGGTTGTATGAATCCAGGAATTTGTCCATTTCTTCCTCATTATGTAATTTTTGGACATATAGTTTTTTATAGTAGTGAAATATAATATTTTCTATTTCTGTGGTGTCTGTTGTGACTTCTCCTTTTTCATTTCTTATTGAGTTAATTAGAGTCTTTTCCCTTCAGTTTCTTTTCAGCCTAGCAATAGGGCTATCAATTTTGTTTATCTTTTCAAAAAACCAGCTTCTGGTGTTGTTGATCTTCTGTATACTTCTCTTGTTCTCCATTTCAGTTAGTTATGCTTTGATCATAGTTATTTATTTTCTTCTACTAGGATTGAAAACTCAAGCAATCCCATCAAGAAATGGGCAATGCAAATGAACAGAAGCTTTTCTAGAGAAGACAGAATAATGGCCAGCAAACATATAAAAAAAATGCTCCACATCGCTAATCATTAGGGAAATGCAAATCAAAACCACAATGAGCTATCACCTAACCCCAGTGAGATTGTCCTGTATCAAGAAATCCCCAAACAACAAATGCTGGTGAGGATGTGGAGAGATAGGAACACTCTTACACTGCTATTGGGATTGCAAATTAGTGCAACCTTTGTGGAACATAATTTAGAGATATCTCAAGGAGCTAAAAATAGAAATACCATTTGATCCAGCAATAGCATTATTGGGCATCCACCCCAAAGAGCATAAGGCATTCTATTATTAAGACATCTGCACCTGAATGTTTATGGCGGCACAATTCACTATCGCATTCAGCAAACAGAATGTTTATGCCAGCACAATTCACTATTGCAAGGAAACAACCCAAGTGTCCATCAATTCATGAGTGGATTATTAAAATTTGGTATATGTTTACAATAGAATATTACTCAATTCTAAGAAATGACAGCAAGATAGCACTGTGTATATTATCCTGGATTTAGCTTAAGCCCATTATCCAAAGTGAGGTGACACAAGATCAGAATAATGGGCTCCACATATAGTTGCCATCAATTTGGTACTGACTGAGTAACACTATGGTGCTCAAAGGGTGGTGGTGTTCACCGGGAATTCAGGGGTTGAGGGGGTATTCCCACATCTGAGGGATGTGATGAACATTGTGGAGGGGAAGGGCATACCTTTAACCCATGCTAGGGAGAGGCACATTTATAAAATGTAACCAAAATGTTAAGAAAAACAAACATTTTTCGGGTGTGGGGCAGGTGGGAGAAGGAGGAGGGGATGAGTATATACATACATAGAGAGTGTGATGCGCACCATTGGGGGATAGACACACTTGAGTCTCTGACTCGAGGGGGGAGGGGAGAAAAGGGCAATGTATGTAACCATAACGTTTGTATCCTCATAATATCCTGAAATTAAAAAAAAATAATCAATCAGTGTTATTAAACATGTTATGGACTGAATGTGTGTGTCTTCCTAAAATTTATATGATAAAGCCTTAACCCTAATGTGATGAGTTAGAGATAGGGCTTTTGAAAGGTTTTTAGGTATAGATGAATTCATGAGTGTGGGCATTTGAATTAAATTCTGTTCATGACAAAAGCATTTAGCAGACTAAGAATATAAGGGAATTGACACAGTTTGATAAATAGCATCTACGAAAAGCAAGCATAAACTGCAGTTTAATTCATTTTTAGCAGTGAAAGATGGAACATATTCCCTTTGGATTAGAAAGAAAGCAAAGATGAAATCTGAATTTATACTGTGATATTAATGTTACATTTTGTAATATTAAAACTTGATATTTATATCACTAATTTTGATAACTCTACTATTGTTATATAAGAGAATGCCATTGTTGTTAGAAGCTATACAATGAAATATTTAGAGATAAGTGGGCACAATATCTACAGTTAATGTAAAATGATTCCTATAAGAGAAGAAAGAGAGACAGGGACAGGATAGAGAGTGGGGGAATTATAAACCACTTGGGGCAAAAATGTAAAGAGTTGGTCAATCTTGGTAAAAGGTATAAAAGGAGTTCTATGTACTATTCTTGCAAACTTCTGTATAGTTTAAAATATATTAAAATAAAAAGCTATTCAATGAATTTCTTATTAGAGTTCCTGGTCTCTATATGATGGGCATTATTATTAATTATGAATAAGTAAATTGACTTGAACAGCAGTAGGAATAAGAAAGGATGAAACTATTTGCTTTGCTTATATGATAACTATGAATCCAATACATTAAATTTAATCTATTTTTCCAAAAGTATTTCTATGGCTATGACAGTAATAATCAGTTTAGTGAATCTAATTCAGATACTAAAGTTTCCATGATCCCAAGTTCAATAAATTTTCTTTCTAATATTTTCCTTACAAAGAAAAACCTGGTGTCATAAATAATGAACAATATTAATTCAATTTACTGATTAGATCAGGTAGTTTCCTAACATAATGTACGTTAATTTAATTTATTGATGAGAGCAGGTAGTTTTCTAACTTACCCTTCATCAATTTAAAATAGGAATACTATTTTATATTTTTTTTATTTTTTTTTTATTTTGGCATATTATGGGGGTACAGATTTTAAGGTTTCAATAAATGCCCATTTCCCCCCCCTCCCCCAAAAACTCTGAGTCTCCATCATGACCATCCCCCAGATGGTGAACATCTCAGTCATTATGTATGTATATACCAGCCCCCCTCCCCCCTCCCACCTGCCCAATACCCTATTACTGTAGCACCTATGTGTCCACTTAGGTGCTACTCAGTTTGTACCATTTTGCTGCAGAATATATCTGGTGCTTGTTTTTTCATTCTTGGGATACTTCACTTAGTAGTATGGGTACCAGCTCTAACCAGGAAAATATAAGATGTGCTATATCACCATTGTTTCTTAGAGCTGAATAGTACTCCATGGTATACATATACCATATTTATTAATCCATTCTTGGATTGATGGGCACTTGGGCTGTTTCCACAGCCTTGCAATTATGAATTGTGCTGCTATGAACATTCGGGTGCAGGTGTCTTTTTCGTAGAGTGTCACTGGACCATTTGGGTAGATGCCCAGCAATGGGATTGCTGGATCAAATGGTAGATTCACTTGTATCGCTTTAAGGTATCTCCATATTGCTTTCCACAGAGGTTGAACTAGTTTGCAGTCCCACCAGCAGTGTAGGAGTGTTCCTCTCTCTCCGCAACCACGCCAGCATTTATTGTTTGGAGATTTTTTGATAAAGGCCATTCTCACTGGGGTTAAGTGATAGCTCATTGTGGTTTTGATTTGCATTTCCCTGATGATTAGAGATGTTGAGCATTTTTTCATATGTTTGTTGGCCATTCTTCTGTCTTCTTTCGAAAAGTTTGTGTTCAAGTCCTTTGCCCACTTTTTAATGGGGTTATTTGATTTTCTCTTCCTAATTTTCGTGAGTTCTAAGTATATTCTAGTTATCAGTCCCTTATCGGATGCATAGGATGCAAAAATTTTCTCCCATTCTGTAGGTTGTCTGTTTACTTTCATGACTATTTCTTTGGCTGTGCAGAAGCTTTGTAGTTTGATCATGTCCCATTTATTTATTTTTGTTGCTGCTGTGATTGCCTTTGGGGACTTCTTCATAAACTCTTTGCCCAGGCCGATGACTAGGAGAGTGTTTCCAAATTTTTCCTCTAGAGTTCTAATAGTTTCATATCTTAGGTTTAAGTCTGTTATGCAGCGTGAGTTGGTTTTTGTGAGAGGTGAAAGGTGTGGGTCCTGTTTTAGCCTTCCACAGGTGGCTATCCAGTTTTCCCAGCACCATTTATTGAAGAGAGATTCTTTTCCCCAGCGTATGTTTTAGTCTGCTTTGTCAAAGATGAGATGGCTATATGAGGATGGTTTTATATCAGGATTCTCACATCTAATCCACTGGTCAATATTCCTGTTTTTGTGCCAATACCATATTGTTTTAATTACTACAGCTTTGTAGTATAGTTTGATATCTGGCATATTAATGCCTCCCATTTTGTTTTTGTTGCCTAGAATTGCTCTTGATATTCGGGGTCTTCTTTGGTTCCATACGAAGCGTAAAATTATTTTTTCTATATCTGTGAAGAATGCTGATGGGATTTTAATACATATTGCATTGAATCTGTAGATCAGTTTGGGTAGTATAGACACTTTGATGATATTGAGTCTGCTGATCCACGAGCATGGTATGGATTTCCATCTGTTTACATCCTCTGCTATTTCCTTCCTCAGTGTTTCATAGTTCTCCCTGTAGACGTCTTTTACCTCTTTGGTTAAATATATTCCTAGGTACTTTAATTTCTTTGTTGCTATTGGGAAGGGAATTGAGTCTTTGATTTGGTTCTCAATTAGATTGTTGTTGGCGTATATGAATGCCTCTGATTTCTGTGTATTGATTTTGTATCCTGAGACTTTACTAAATTCATTGATCAGTTCCAGGAGTTTCTTGGTTGAATCCTTGGGGTTTTCTAGATACAATATCATATCATCAGCAAACAGTGAAAGTTTGATCTCTTCTGCCCCTATTTGCATACCTTTGATTCCATTTTCCTGTCTGATTGCTGTAGCCAAGACTTCCAGCACTATGTTGAACAGAAGTGGAGATAGTGGGCAGCCTTGTCTGGTTCCAGTTCTAAGTGGGAATGATTTCAATCTTTCCCCATTCAGTATGATGTTGGCTATGGGTCTGTCATATATGGCTTGTATCATTTTTAGGTATGTCCCTTCTTTGCCTATTTTCGTAAGTGTTCGTATCATGAAAGGGTGTTGAATTTTGTCAAAAGCTTTTTTCTGCATCTATTGAAAGAATCATGTGGTCTTTGTTTTTTCTTCTGTTTATGTGGTGAATTTCATTTATAGATTTACGTATGTTGATCCATCCCTGCATCCCTGGGATGAAGCCCACTTGGTCATGTTGGATTATTTTTTTGATAAGTGTCTGGATTCGGTTAGCTAAGATTTTGTTGAAAATTTTTGCATCTAGATTCATTAGGGATATTGGTCTGTAGTTTTCTTTTTTTGTTGCATCCTTTCCTGGTTTTGGTATCAGAGTAATATTCGTTTCATAAAAGGTGTCGGGGAGGTTTCCATTCTTCTCGATGTTGTGGAATAGTTTCTGCAAGATAGGTACTAGTTCTTTTTTGTAAGTATGGTAAAATTCAGGTGTGAAGCCATCTGGATCGGGACTTTTCTTTTTAGGGAGATTTTTAATTGCTGTTTCTATTTCAGCTGTTGAGATTGATCTGTTCAGGGAGTTTATTTCTTCCTGGTTGAGCCTAGGGAGGTTGTGTGTTTCTAGAAATTTGTCCATTTCCTCCACATTTTCCAGTTTGTGTGCATAAAGATTTTTGTAGTATTCATAAATTGTATCTTGTATCTCTTTGGGATCAGTTGTGATATCTCCTTTTTTATTCCTGATGGAGCTTATTAGAGATTTCTCTTTTCTGCTTTTCGTTAGCTTAGCCAATGGTGTGTCAATTTTGTTTATTTTTTAAAGAACCAACTTTTTGTTTTATTAATCTCCTGAATAGCTTTCCTGTTTTCAATTTCGTTTAGTTCTGATTTGATCTTGTTGATTTCACTTCTTCTGTTGAGTTTGGGGTTGGTCTGTTCTTCTTTTTCCAGCTCTTTGTGTCGTTTCATTAGATTGTCTATTTGTGATCTTTTTGTCTTTTGGTTATAGGCATTTATGGAGATAAACTTTCCTCTCAGAACTGCTTTAGCTGTGTCCAGAGGAGCTGATAACTTGTCTCTCCATTGTCGTTTTCTTCATAGAACTTTTTTATTTCCATCTTGATTTCTTCATTTACGAAGTAATCATTTAGTAGGAGGTTGTTTAATTTCCACGTTTTTGTGTAGAAATGTGAGTTTCTGTTAGGGTTGATTTCTAGTTTTATTCCACTGTGATCTGGGAAGGTACATGGTATGATTTCTATTTTTTTAAATTTCTTGAGATTTTCTTTGTGTCCTAGGATATGGTCAATCTTAGAGAATGTCCCGTGAGCTGATGAGAAGAACGTATATTCAGTGGATTTTGGGTAGAATGTTCTGTAGATGTCTGTCAGACCCAATTGTTCTAGAGTTTTGTTTAAGTCCATTATTTCTTTATTAATTTTCTGTTTGGAGGATCTGTCTCGTGCCATCAGCGGGGTGTTGTAATCTCCGGCGATTATGGAGTTGCTATTAATCCATTTGCTTAGCTCCAGTAAGGTTTGCTTTATGAATCTGGGTGCACCTAAGTTGGGTGCATATATATTTAAAATTGTTATCTCTTCTTGTTGGACTGTGCCCTTCACCATTATATAATGACCCTCTTTGTCTTTTACTACTTTTGTTGGTTTAAAAACTAAATCGTCTGAAATTAGAACTGCCACACCAGCCTTCTTTTGGCTTCTATTTGCTTGGAATATTGATCTCCACCCTTTTATTTTTAGTCTATATGCATCCTTGCAGGTTAGATATATTTCCTGAAGGCAGCATATACTTGGCCTGTATTTTCTTATCCATTCAGCCAGCCTATGTCTCTTGAGTGGAGAGTTTAAGCCATTCACATTTATTGAGAGAACTGATAGGTAAGGTAGATTACTGATCATTCTGTTGGGTTGGATGTTGTTGCTATGATTTCTGTCTTGAGCCATTGTAATATCTGGCCTTTAATATCTTTGGGTTTTGGTTGTTTTTATATTCGTGGGTTATTATTATGATGTTCCGTGCATAATGCTGTTTTAGTACTTCTTGTAGGGCTGGTCTTGTCTTGGTGAATTCTCTGAGCCTTTGCTTGTCTGAGAATGTTTTTATTTCTCCTTCATATACGAAGCTTAGTTTTGCAGGGAATAATATTCTAGGCTGGGCATTGTTTTGTTTCAAAAGAGTGAGAATGGGGCCCCAGTCTCTCCTTGCTTGTAAAGTCTCATTAGAGAAGTCTGATGTTATTTGAATTGGCTTTCCCTTGTATGTTACTTGCTTCTTTTGTCTTACAGCTCTTAGAAGGGCCTCTTTAGTTGATACTTTGGTCAGTCTGATGACTGCATGTCGTGACGTCTTCCTGTTTGCGTTGAATCTCCCAGGGGTCCTCTGAGCTTCTTGAACTTGTATATCAAGATTTTGAGCAAGGCCTGGGAAATTTTCCTCTATTATATCTTCAAAGAGCTTGTCCAAACCTTGAGTGTTGTCTTCTTCCCCTTCTTGTAACCCTATGACCCTCACATTAGGTTTCTTCACATAATCCCACAGCTCTTGTAGGCTTTGCTCTTTTCTCTTGTTTCTCTGCTCTATTTCTGTGACTGATTTATTTAATTGGAGGGTGTTATCTTCAAGCTCTGAGATTCTTTCTTCTGTTTTATCTACCCTGTTCTTGGGAGTTTCCACTGTATTTTGTAGTTCCTTGAATTGATTCTTCATTTCCCGGAGTTCGGTTACACTTTTCTTCAATGTGTCTATTTCTTTTCTCATATCCTGGAGACTTTTTGTGGTTTCTTGGTGTTGGTTGTTGAGTTGTTGTCGCAGCTGGGTGAGTGTTCTTATGTTCCACATACGAAATTCCTCTTCTGTCATATTGGTTGCCTGATTTTGGTCGGTGTCCGTTTCTAGGGGGCTGGTGCTCCTCTTTGGGGGTGTGTTTTCCGTTTGGTTCTTCATATTTCCTGAGTTCTTTCGCTGATTTCTTCCCATGTCGATCAGTTGTTGTTTCTTTCCTTAGGTTATTGTTTGGGTATTCACACACTTTGTTTAGTTTCTGAGGCGTTAGGTGGTGCCTGTGGGTGAAATTGGACCACTCCCTGTATATTGAGTCAGTGGGTGCCGTGGAAAGGCTGTGCAAGATGCCGTCCCTGTCAGTAGGTGGCGTTTGCTTGGAGGAACAGTCTATGGTGTTGATTTTGAGTCCTGTTATCAGCTCTCGTTCTGGGCGGAGCTGGGTTGGGTAAGCCTGCCCTCAGGCCGTTAGCAAGGGTCAAAGTTCTGTTCTATGCTTCCAGGGAAAGCTGTCAGGGCAGAGCTGGAATGGTCCCGCTCAGCCAGAAAGTCTGCGTGTGGGGTTGTGGCTGTCTGAGACCCGCAGTCTGGACTGGGCCTCGCTTCTTTCCACCCTCCCCAACTCCGCAGCTACTCCTGGGCCTCTGCCAGCAGGCCAGACCACAAGCCACCAGGCCTCCCCGGACTGTGATGCCAGCAGGGAGGTTCCCTGCACAGCAATGCCACCTGGGTTGGGTGCATGGCCTCCTCCTGGGAGGAGGGTTTCCCTCTCAGATGCTGATCCGCCCCTGGAGGCACACAGACCTCAGTAGGCTGGTCACGTATAACCCTTCTGTGCCCCGGGCAATGCTAGCCCTCTGTGCAGGGGATCTGGTCTGCAGGTCCGACCTCTGTGTCCCAGAGTTCAAACTGTATTCCCACCAGGGAGAGGATTTCCGGTCCTAATTCACCCACAGGGAGCCCAAGCTGGGTCTATGTCTCTCAGCCTCTGAGTCGGCACCGTTTTCCTGGGAACGCGGTGCCAGCAGCACCTGGGAGGGCGGGCGGGGTCCCAAACGGGAAAGTCCCATTCCCTGGAGGTGCCTCCGGCTGGTGGCTGTATTGTCTCTCTGGGCAGCCGCGGGTAGGATCGTCGGAGGGGAGGGGGAGGCAATATGGCGCCTGCCGCGCGGCTCGGTCCGTGCACACGGAGGTGCCCGGAGGAAGTTGAGAACCTGGTGCCATGTCTGCTACAGGCTCACCGTTGGCAGGCGGCGGCAGTCTCTGGGCTGGTGTCCGCAGGTCTCTCTACCCGCTGGGGAGCCCACCAGCAGTCCCGAATCAGGGGAGGTGAAACAGCAATTCCACCTACCCTTGCCGCTGGTCTCCGGGCTGCTCCGGTGGTCTCAGCCTCCAGTTCTCCTCCGCAGCCTCCTCCTGTGGAGTCTCCCGGGGTCTCAGGTACCCCTCCTTCTGGCCCTTGTCCACTGTATGCTCGTCTTCTTGCTTCTTTCCTCTAATTTCTGCTAAAATCTGTCTTTTCTGCAGAGACCCTCTGTCTGGCGGTGTTATTCGTCCGCCATCTTGCTCCGCCCCCCCTTATTTTCTATTTTTTAAATGATTTGAGTCAGCTCACAAATTTTGTCATTACCCTATGAGAACACCACCTGAGTATTTAATGATTTTTATTTTTATACATCTTTGCTCAATAATAGATTCTTCCTGGATGGTGACTAACATCTGGTAATAGGGGAGGTTGTTGTGAAACAATAAAGTGTTTTTGCCAGCCTCTCATGAGAAAACCAAAAGCATGGTCTAAGAATGGGTAACAAATTGACATTCAGTTTCTAGGTTGGGATTAACCATGATTTATGGGCAGAAGCCTACTCTAGTAAACATTCACTACCGAAAACTCTTTGTCGTACAACACACTCACAATTTAAATTATTCCCTTGTTTATAATTAAGGATAGACAGAGAGTCACTACTGTTCACTATTTGGCATATACCAGTCACAGCACTTTAGATAAGTTTGTTCATTAAATGCTCACAACAACCCTATGAAGTATTATATGTCTTTTATACCTGAGTAATCTGAAAATGAGGAAAGTGCAATGGCTTGTTTAACGTCAAACATCTATTATGCCCGTATCATTTGTATCATACCACACTGCCTTGTTTTTTCCACTCCTGTTACTTTGCTTTCTTAATCTAAAAAATGAGGAAAACAACAATTTACCATATAGCAATACTGTCTAGAATATGATATGATTATTCAATGCTTTGATATGAATACAGAATACACCCAGGATGTTAATGATTTTGTTTTCTACCTTATATCTTCCTTTGATCTCAGTGAAAATAACAAATAAGTACATTTTATAAAGTGTATTTCTTTTCCTCAAGTTGTTTTAAAGATATGTGTTCTTATGATTATATGAAATTTAACAGAATCTATGATTGATCAATAATTGTAGATTCTTCTCTCACTTGGGAAAAATGAAAGTTGAAATATTTCTGTATGAAAAGACTGTATAATTTATCAATCACAATTTTTCTTTGGAGAAATAAATCATTAAGTGCCTACTCTATGAACCACAAATATATACCCCATTCTAGGAATAATTCACACTGTAAAATCAAAGAAATATTTCAGTGCAAACTGGAAAATGAATGAAGTCCCAAAATTTATTATTTACTGAAATTAAGGTAAGTATAGTAGCAAATGGGGTTGAAATGTTAAGTGGGAAATCAGCAGAACTGCTTTCTGTATAAGCTTGTACTTAATACTATATGGAAGAGAAGTAGAAACATTATATATAAAGAAGAAATTATACACAAAATATGTGAAAGCTTAACAAATACTTCTTCCCTCCCTTCTATGACCTTATTTTGGTAATACAGGGAAAAATACAAAATTTATATATGGTGAAAGAATTATTAATATTCTCCCCATTCATTCCATGTTGATTCTTTGATCTCTCTCCGACAACACAGTGATAATAGATGGGCTATATTTTATTTTTAAAAGACCTTGAAATAAGCTGAAGCATACACAGTAAAAAGTACATAATTATTATTATACATATTAACAAAATTTTATAAAATGACCACACCAAAATAAACATCACCCAGATTGTGAAACATGTCACCACCAACATACAAGAGGTTCCTTGTGTGACCTCTTCTAGTCACTATTCACCTCACTCAACTCCTCAAAGTAAAATAATATCCTGATTCCTAACAGAACAGGTTTGCTTTAGTAAATGGAATAATATACCATGTACTAATGTGTCTGGTTTCTCTTACTCAAAATGTTTGTGAGAGTCATCTATACTGTTGTATGTAATTAAAGGTAGTATGTAGTGTAACATTCCATTTTGTGAACATGTCAAATATATTATTTTTCTTTGCTCTTGATTTCAAGTCTGAGATATTTTACAGATGGTGTTGCTATAGAATTTTTTACATGCTTTCTGGTGATCATAAGCTCTTAATTCTGTTGGACATATACTTAGAAATGATATTTTTGAGTATAGAATATGCAAATGTGCATCTTACTTGCATACTGTGAAATAGAGTTTTCCAAAGTATTTATACCAATTACAACTCCAATTGTGTATAAGAATACTGGTTGCTTTACATTCTGGCCAACACTTGGTATTGTGTATGTTCTTCATTTTTTATGTTCTAGTGAGTGTATAGTGGTGTTTATTCTGCCTTTACTTGAGTGTGTCTTTTGTTATATCTAATGAACCTTAATATTATTTTATTCTAGTATGGATTAGAGAGAAATGAGCTGACTGAATCTGGAGAAACATTTTGATCTCATATAATTGAATTAGACCATGTGAATGTCATGTTATTTGTGAAAAGAATATATTACCACCTTGCCTGCTTTATCAGGTTGCTGTAAGGATTAAGTAGAATAAAGCAAAGAAAAACTTAAAGAGGTGAAGTTGTAAGTAATATCATTATTTTCATTTACTAAAATGATTCCATAACTCCTTTGTTTATGACACTCATACAAAGCTTGACCTCAGACTTCTGAATCAGGATTTCTATAGAACCTGCTTGAAAATACGGATTTTTATAAGTATCTTAAGATTATTTCTATAATTATTTGAAAGCCATGATCTAGGCTAATATTATGACATTCGATAAAATATCTTTATATATATACACTTTTATATGTAAAAATATTAAACAATATTAAAGATCATACATATATATATACATTTATGTGTATATATGTGTATGTATGTGTGTGCCTTTTACACTCTTCAAGTGTTATTATCTTCAATTATTCAATTATAGATGTTATCCTCAGCTATTTTTTCCATAATGAAAATGTAAGGTAGTTTTAGGTCCAACATAAGTATTCTCTAGAGCAGTTTGACACTTAAGGACCCTAACCATTTAACTATAGTGACACTAAATATAATCATTAATCTGTATCTTGTTTGTAATTTTACTACATCTGGGAAGATTGTTAAGGTTTTGTTTAATTTTGCTTTGAGCAGCATTGAGATGGAAATTATGAGATTTTTTCTTATTTCTTATATATTGATATTAAACTCTTTGTTAATGCAAATATAAATTGTTTCAATTTTCCTGAGATTTAATTTGAAAATATGTCTAAAGAAACTTAGACACCTGTTCTTATGTATTGACTCTCCCACTGTACTTTATGGGACTTTTCTTAAAATAATAGCCCCAAGGACAATGCTTTCTTCAGGTAAATGTCCATTGTAGTTCTACTTATAATAAAAGAGCAAATATATATCTAAGTGACCAAATTGTTATATACTACTGGTATTAGTGATGATAATATAAATTTATTATGACTTAAAAGTTTTCTCATATTTTAAGCAATGATAAGAATAATGTATATTATCACATTTTATCAGTACTATGAAGGAGGTATACTTTCAACAAAGCATATATTATTAATAAAAATAATGATCAGAGAAATTGAGTAACGTATTAAAGGTTGCTTGACCAATGTGCCTAAGGGAAGGACAGAGTAAATATTAAAACTCATGTGTGTAATTCTCAATAACAACAAAATAATACCCTTTCCACTAGTATCTACTACTTTTTTTTTCACATTTATTTATTTATTTAATTTCAGGATATTATGGGAGTGCAAACATTTTGGTAACCTATTGTGACTTTGTTGCACCCAAACCATGATGTGAGGCATGCCTTTTCCCCCTATAATGCTCACCACATCCATTAGTTGTGAGTTTACCCACCTCCAACACCCCAACCCCAAAGAATATTACTACCATGTGATCACCTTACTGTTGATCAGTTAGTGCCAATTTGATGGTGAGTACTTGTGGTGCCTACTCTTCCTTTCTTGTGATTACTCACTTCAGAGGCTGGGCTCAAGCTCTATCCAGGGAAATATAAGAGGTGCTAGATCACCGTCGTTTTTTTTATAATTGAGTAGTATTCCATTGTATACATACTCCATATTTTACTAATCTACTCATGGATTGACGGGCACTTGGGTTGTTTCTACATCCTTGCAGTAGTGATTTGTGCTGCCATAAACATTCAAGTGCAGATGTCTTTATTATAGAATGACTTTTGTTCTGTGGGTAGATGCCTAATAATGCTCTTGCTGGATCAAATGATATTTCTATTTTTAGCTCTTGGAGGTATCTCCAAATTCTTTTCCACAGAGGTTGTACTATTTTGCAGTCTCACCAGCAGTGTAAGAGTGTTTCTATCTCTCCACATCCTCACAGGCATTTGCTGCTTTGGGATTTTTTGATAAAGCTAGTCTCATTGGGTTTAGGTGATATCTCACTGTGGCTATGATTTGCATTTCCCTAATGATTAGAGATGTTAAGCATTTTTTTACATGTTTGCTGGCCATTATTTGGTCTTCTTTTGAAAATAATATCTACTTCTATTCATGACATAAATGACAGTAGATACAAATGGTTTACTATTACCAGGAATTGAAATATACTGACAAAATTTTAGATATGTAAAATGTTTCCACAATGAACTTAAATATACCTGCATATCAATAGTTTATATTTAGTAATTTTAATATCATTAAAGATTTTATGTGTATGTGGCTCTAAATGATGAAATTAGGAATAATTTTTCATGTCTTTGATTCTTTGTACGGCTCTGTTTTCACAAATTCTGTAATAGATACATTATTTTGTTAATTATAAAAATACAAAATGTGATTGTACATTTTGCAAAAAATAAAGAAGTCTCCTTGAAATTCCACTTCTAATCATAACAGCATAAGTAACACTAGATTTGCCATACCATGGTGAATAGCATGAAAAATAGAGACAATATATGAAACAATTATTTTCATGTATTTGGCAAGGGGAAGTGAATGAATATGATCCCTGGTAGAAGATAAAAGTTATTGGAAGTCTTCCAGGCCATAAATTATGGTAAATAAAAAGGGAAGAAAAACAAGGTTTGCAAAAATTAAGCTGACTGGAATTTTTATGGAAAACTATCAGAGATGAGCATTTACACAGTGACAATGTTTGAGAAACTCATATAAGGATCTTTATGCACCTTTGACGAACACAGAGATGCACATCCAGAAATAAAAACTCCACAGTACTGAGTGTAATGATTTGAATGTGTTTCTTAAAAAGTTTGTGTTAGAAACTTAATCACCAATGCAACAGTGCTGGGAGGTGGGACCATATGGAAGAGTAATGAGCACTCCACCTTCGTGAAGGGATTAATGCCAATTATGAAAGGGTTTGAGTTTGTGAGTTCACTCTCTTGTCTTTCACATGCTTTTTTGTCCTTCTGTCTTCTAGCATAGGCTGACACAAGAAGGCCCTCACAAGATGCCTGTCCCCCATCTTGGAGTTCACAGCCTCTCAAAACATGAGCTGAATAAACTTCTGGTTTTTTTTGTTGTTGTTTGTTTGTTTGTTTGTTTGTTTTGTGTGTGTGTGTGTGTTTATAAATTACCCAGTCTCAGATATTGTATTTAAGCACCACAAAATGGACTAAGACACTGGGCAGAGAAATACCAAAATGCTGTAATCAGAATATTTCCAAGAATTCAGATGCAGCTTAGAGACTTCTGGTTAATAATTATCTAGAATGGAAATATCACATTGAAGACTATGAATGACTAGAAACTGAACAAGGGTAATGTGTAGTGCTAAATTAGCCAAAGAATAAATTATGTTCCAGAAGTGCCTTAATAAAGCATAGTATAACACTTAAAGTGATTAAGTAAATCCACAAGTAATTTAACTTCCTGGTGAAAAGAATCCAAACACATTTTAAGTGGTGACAATAAAGACAGATGCTACATAGTGTAAGATTTGGAATGACCATCATTAAGTGAAAGCCCTTTATATGTGAAAAATCATTGAAATATGATCAATTACCTAGAAAAAGTAGTAAATAGAAATAGACCCAGATACAACAGAGATGACAGAATTCAGAAAATGACTTTTAAATAATTATTATGGATTAATTTAAGATTTTTAAAATAAATGAACATTAGGAGGAGAAAAGCAGTATAATACTGAATAAAATGAGATTCAGGAGCTGAGAATATATGGTAATTAAGTATGAAGTGTCCAATTTCAAATCAAAATTATAGTATATCAAAAACAAGAAGCAATACAATTAATCAAAGTATGCTCCTAAATTATTAACACAGTTATGTCATCTTAACATAGATTGTTTATGCCATCAGTGAAGAAGCCTGGAGAGCAAGTGGTGATGAAATAATACAAGGCATTTTCCACAGCTTGTTGAGAATTTAATATTTTTCCTTGCCTGAAAGTGGTCCAAAGCCTGGAAAAAATGGTAGTCAGTTGGTGCAAAGTCTAGTGAATATGGTGGGTGACAGAGAGTTTCCAAGTCCAGCTTCTGTGGTTTGAGCAGTGTTGTTTGGGCAACATGTAGTCAAGCATTGTCTTTCAAGAAGATTGGCCTGTTTCTATTGACCTATCACACATTATAATATATAATTGGAGTACCAAAAAAGTGAAGATGAAAATTTTTTAAAAGAATATTCTTGATTTTCCCCAAATTAATTAAAATTATAAGGCAACATATCCAAGAAATGCAGTGAAACCAAAGTAGAATAAATACCCAGAAAACTCACCATGGTATTCCATATTCAAATTATTGAATGCCATTGGTAAGGAGACATCTTAAAATAAATCTGAGAAAAAAAATATATACAGAGGAACAAAGATAGTAATATGTACAGATGTATAAGAAACTATAAAATTAAAAACTATGTAATAATACAAGTATACATCTTTAAATATTTAAATAAAAAGCTTGACAACTTGGAATTTTAAATCCAATGAAATATGTAATTTAAATGAAGGTGCCATAAAGACTTTTTCAGAAAAATACAAGCTGAGAGATTTCATTATCAACAGAACTTAATTACAAAAAAAATATTAAAGGAGGTTCTTGAGGCTAAAAGGATAAAAGAATGCATAATGCTAAAACTGATATATGTGTGGATAATTATAAAACACTTTTGCTCATTTTAAAATTTCTTCAAAAATAATTGTATGTAAAGAATTGTTTTCAGTAGCTTCTCAAGGTATAATTAATATACAAAAAACTGCACATATTTAATGTGTTCAATTTGATGAGTGTGAGCATATGCAAACACTTTTAATGCCACCTCTTTCTCCCCCCAGCCACTGGCAGCCACCACTCTACTTTTTGTTTCTATGATTTTGACTACTTTAGATACCTCATGTAAGTAGAATAATGTAGTATTTTTTCCTTCCTTCCGTAACTGTTTTTTTTTTTTTTAACTTGGTATAATATCGTATGGGTTTATCCAGGTTTGTTGAGATATAGTTGATCTTAATGCAGCATTCACAATGAGACACATTTCTCACTGGCTTCAACCAGACAAAAACAATACACAGCGTTTGTAATAACAAAACCTTTTCTTTCTGCTCACCATTAGAGTCCTTCAACAGTTAACATTTGCTCCAAGAAATTCCATCAGCATAGATGATGCTTTTCCAGAAATGTGCTGTGGTCTGCGGCTTTTCCTAATTTCCAACCCTCCCATCTTTATCAGATATGTTCATGGTATGAAGTTTTCCCCCATTTCTATTCTCTCTCCATTTATCTTTTGTCGCATTTCTCCCAATATATCTATTGAATAATTAATTATATGTTGGCATCTGCTTCTTGGAAGAACCAACCCAACACACTGCCAACACATTTGGTGTAGAATTTTTTCTGATATAGAAATCATACAAATACATTACAATAAATAAAACTACTGACTGTCATTCTTCATAAACATAGACACAAATGACCATAACAAAATATTAGTAACCGGTTCTTTGGGTATCTAAAGAAAGAATAAAATATATCATGACAAAATGGAGTTTATCTTGTGAATAGAAGTTTGGGTTAACATTCTAAAATCAGTGAATATAAACCTCCCATAATAATAAAATTTTATAAAGATAATCATCTAAATTGATACAAAGAAATAATTATAAAAAAACACCCATTCATGATAAAAAAAAAAACTTTAAGTAAACTACAACAGAAGTAGTGTTCAATCTGATAAAGGGCATCTATAAAAAAATTATAGTTAGCATTATGGTTAGTATTGAATGATTCATTCTCCCAATGAAATAGAAATTGATAAGAGTATTTGCTCTTACAATTACTTTTCAGCAATATGTTATATGTTCTAGCAAGTGTAATAAACCAAAAATAAATAAATAAATAAATAAATAAATAGCTTGACATTGGAAATCAAGAAGTAATAGCATATTTATCCAGTAATATCATGAGTATATGCACATAAAGTTTTAGAAAATCTACAAAAAGCCCCAAACTACTAGCACTAAATTTAACAAGGTGGAAGGATATAAGGTCCATAAACAAATATCAATTATGTTTCTATAAACTAGTAATAACAATTGAGAAATAATATTTTAAATGATCACTTATAATATCAATCAATATATAGAAGATAAATAGGGATACATTTGACAAAATATATGAAAACTTCTACACCACAAAACAAAATATTACTGACAAAAAATTTAAAAATACTTACATACAGAGAAAGCTATACCAAGTTGATAGATTGGATTGATTATTGTTAACATGTCAATTTTCTCCATATTTATATATTAATCCATTAGAATTCCAATAAAAATCTTAGCAGACCACTTTGTAGAGTTGTTGTTACTAAAATTTATGTTGAATTGCAAAGGAACTAGAATAGCCAAAAGATGATCAAATTTAGTGGATCTTATTTCTAGATTTACTCTAAAGTCACAGCAATGAAGATAATGTGTTTTTGTGATAAGGTTAGATTTTAAAAGGAGACATAGGTAAATGGAGTAGAATAGAAGTTTTTAAATGGACTAATGATATATGGCCAATTGATTATTTTTTATACAAGTGCCAACATCATCCAATGGGGTTAGTCTTTTTCAAAAAATAGTCTTTTTCAAAAAATTGTGCTGGAACAACTAAATATCATATTAAAAAATCAATATTTTTCATAAATCATTAACATAAATTAATTTGAAATGTATAATTAACCTGAAAATATCAAAGATATATGTTATTAAATTTGTAAAAAACATGAAAACCTTTATACCATGGTTAGGCAATCATTTCTTAAGACCAAGAACATTAACATTAAAAAAACAAAAAAAATGGTAAATTACACTTTACTAAAATTAAAACTGCTCTTGATAAACACAGTTCAGTAAATGAAAAGACAAGTCACAGACTGGGTGAAAATTTAGCAATATGTATATTTAAAAACAAAATTGTATCCAGAATGTATAATAGCTCTTACATATCAATAATAAGAAAAACAGTTCAAAAATATTAGCAAAGATTTGAATATAATCTATACAAAAAACCAGATACTTGAATGACTAAAATCCAAACAGAAATATATAGATTAAAATCATTTTGATTTGCCACTACACATTCACTGGAATGACTAAACTTAAAGTGTGAAAATAAGAATATCAACTAGGAGAAAATGGAACCCTCATACACTTTTGGTGGGAATGTAAAGTTATATAACCACTTTAGAAAACAGTTTGGTACATTCTTACAAAGCTTAAAATATGTCTAATGCATTATCTGTCTATTCTAGTACTAAGTATTTACTGAAGAGAAAATGAACTGGATGACTATAAAAGACTTAAAATACATGTTCACAGTAGCTTTATTATAATGGCCAACCCTGGAAGCAGCCCAAATATAAATTAGCACATGAGTAGATAATTTTTTGTATCTCTGTACAATTGAGCACTAGAAAAAAAAGAACAAACTATTGATACACAAACTCAACAACACTGATGAATCTCAAAAACATGCTGAGTGAAAGACTCCAGCCACAAAAGAGTACATACTATACGATCTCATTTATATAAAATTCTAGAAGAGGTAAAACATATCTATGGTATCATAAAGCAGATTAGTGGTTGCCTAGGGCTGGGGATGGTGAAGATTTAATTCAATGGGAAATCAGGGAACATTCTGGTGTGATGAAAATTTTTTATACTTTGATCGTGGTGTGATTTTGCAGGTGTATACAGTGGGCAAAACTTTGAAATGTATAGTTTAAGTGAGTCTATTTATTTTAAGTAAATTATGTTTTAAAAATTAAGAGTGATACATACGAAGTAAGAAAAATTGTCTTTTCATTTCATTATTCTCATATTACCTAAAAGAAATTTCTAGCATCTATACAGTGGGCAAAACTTTGAAATGTATAGTTTAAGTGAGCCTATTTATTTTAAGTAAATTATGTTTTAAAAATTAAGAGTGATACATACGAAGTAAGAAAAATTGTCTTTTCATTTCATTATTCTCATATTACCTAAAAGAAATTTCTAGCATCTGAAAGGTTCAGGTTTTCCTAATCTATATTTTCTAAAAGCTGATACATTAAAAATTGTTGAAAGAGCCATGCCCTGGGAGAATTTTTAATGCATAGATGGTCTGTTATAATATCAAATTAGATTTCATTGAAAAATAAAGCATCACAGTTCTTTGTAACTCGAAGGCTATTTCTTAACACCAGACACAGTTTTCAATGGTTTGCATAGTGAATTATTAATAGTTCCATAGCCCTTATTCATAAGAAGAGTTTTATTTATGTTCTACAGCCGATGAAACTGAAAATGGGCCTTGGGCTTTGTGGGCTTAGTTTCTCATTTGGACTTCTTAGAAGAAAGTTTATTTTTTGTTTTGTTTTGTTTTGGTTTGGTTTGGTTTTTTTTACCATTTTTAAATTAAAAAAAATAATAATTTAAAAACGAAGATATTGCAAGTTCCTGCTTAGTGGAATTCCCATGGCATGTCAAATTTATTCTAAACTCTTTTAGCAGGCTCTTTCGATTATTTAAAGAATACATACTTGGAGTGATTCTTAAAAATCCCTTGGTAAGGGATGCACAATACTTATAAAACATAGGTATTATCAGCAAGGACACCCTATTCCTCCCTTCAGACTCATTAGTAATCCTCTTTCTTATTAGTATGAATGTTCCAGGAAACAAATAACAGTGAGCACATTTGTTTTTGCTACCAGGACATTAGCTGTAAAATTATATTCATTCTCTCTAGTTCTTATTTCTCTCATTGCTAGAAAAATGACAGTGAATGGCAATCAACTTCATTCATTGCTTTCTACATATATCCTCTGGTTTACATATTTGGAAAACTTACTGAAGTAAATAAATAAGTGTTACATTCTAGGTAATTACACAAAAGAAAAAATGATGACAATGTTTCTTGTGAATAATCTTTAGTTGTTGATATACTTGCGAATTTGGTACCTTTTCATATTGAAGTCTCACATATTCTTATAAGATTAACAAAATACTATTATCATAAAACAAGATCATACTTAATAGGATGCATTACTCTATATTTCTACTTTTATAAAATTTTTAACATATATTACATATTCTACACCCCTGTGAATGTGTGCATGTGCCTGCATGCGCACAGAAGTGTCTTGGAGGAATAATATTCAATCTTAGTTTATTTGCTGTTTTAGAATTATTATTACTTAGTGCATTTTGGGTTCCTGTAGTTACAGATTATTGACAATGAAATATTTCAGCAGCTTTTAGTTGATATAATACATTTTGGTGGAACCAACTCATCTTCAATCTGCTTAAGCTACTCAAAACAGCAAATATGCATTTGAAATAGTAAAAATAATGCTATGCATACAGTGGGTAATCAATCATTTTAATAGTTATTTATTGGACATCTGTTACTCTCAGGCAAAGATAAATATGGCATGACACTTGCTTTTCTAATGCTAACAAATGAAAGTTTTGGGAACACATAAAATTCAAGATTTCATTATATATTTCAGAAAGTATCCAGCCGTTGTTAATATAACAAGAATGGTTTGCACTGCGACCTGTTAGCCAAGAAGAGTGGACTGTAATGAGCATGCATGAACAATGACTTCATTGTACTAATCAGTGAGGTGCTAGACGCCATTGAGTGAGCATATGTACTGTGTAGCCATTGCATTCAAAATGACCGAGCGAGTAGAGCAACAGATTTTCATTGAATTTTGCATTGAGCTTGAACATCCCTCCGTGGAAACTATTCAGATGTTTCAGAAGCGTTTGGGGATAATGCAATGAGTGCTGCACAAATAAAATTGTGGTACAAATACTTCCAAGATGGCCGGGAATCTTTTGAAAGTGATCCACATTCTGGAAGGCCTGCAACAAGCAGAACATCTGAGAATGTTGAACGTGTGGGGCTAGGATAAGAGTTGCTGGGAGAACTGTGTGAGATCCAAAGGTGCCAACTTTGAAGCGGAATGAGGTGTCATTGTCCTACGTACAATGTATCTTGTATCTTTTATATTCTTCAATAAATGCCTCTACTTTTCACTTTACATGGCTGAATACTTTCTGAACAGACCCCATGCATGACACTAATAAATTTGTAGCATGGAAGATTAAGAAGGGGCTTGAAAAAATGCTCAACATCTCTAATCATCAGGGAAATGCAAATCAAAACCACAATGTGATATCACTTATCTCCAGTAAGAATGGCCTTTATCAAAATATCCCCATCTATGCCTATTTTCTTAAGTGTTCGTATCATGAAAGGGTGTTGAATTTTGTCAAAAGCTTTTTCTGCATCTATTGAAAGAATCATGTGGTCTTTGTTTTTGCTTCTGTTTATGTGGTGAATTGCATTTATAGATTTACGTATGTTGAACCATCCCTGCATCCCTGGGATGAAGCCCACTTGGTCGTGGTGGATTATTTTTTTGATAAGTGTCTGAATTCGGTTAGCTAAGATTTTGTTGAAAATTTTTGCATCTAGATTCATTAGGGATATTGGTCTGTAGTTTTCTTTTTTTGTTGCATCCTTTCCTGGTTTTGGTATCAGAGTAATATTCGCTTCATAAAAGGTGTCGGGGAGGTTTCCGTTCTTCTCGATGTTGTGGAATAGTTTCTGCAAGATAGGTACTAGTTCTTCTTTGTAAGTATGGTAAAATTCAGGTGTGAAGCCATCTGGACCGGGACTTTTCTTTTTAGGGAGATTTTTAATTGCTGTTTCTATTTCAGCTGTTGAGATTACCATGGAGTACTATTCAGCTCTAAGAAACAATGGTGATATAGCACATCTTATATTTTCCTGGTTAGAGCTGGAACCCATACTACTAAGTGAAGTATCCCAAGAATGGAAAAACAAGCACCAGATATATTCTCCAGAAAACTGGTATTAACTGACTAGCACCTAAGTGGACACATAGGTACTACAGTAATAGGGTATTGGGCAGGTGGGAGGGGGGAGGGGGGAGGGGGGAGGGGGGTGGGTATATACATACATAATGAGTGAGATGTGCACCATCTGGGGGATGGTCATGATGGAGACTCAGACTTTTGGGGGGAGGGGGGAAATGGGCATTTATTGAAACCTTAAAATCTGTACCCCCATAATATGCCAAAATAAAAAAAAAAATGAAAAAAAAAAGAAAAAAAAATAAAAAAAAAAAATAAAATAAAAAAAAAAAAAATCCCCAAACAATAAATGCTGGCATGGATGCCGAGAGATAGGAACACGCCTATGCTGCTGGTGGGACTGCAAACTAGTTCAACCTCTGTGGAAAGCAATATGGAGATACCTCAAAGCGATACAAGTGGATCTACTATTTGATCCAGCAATTCCACTACTGAGCATCTACCCAAAAGATCAAAAGTCACTTTATGAAAAAGACACCTGCACTTGAATATTTATAGCAGCACAATTCACAATTGCAAAGCTGTGGAAACAACCCAAGTGCCCATCAATTCATGAGTGGATTATAAAAATGTGATATATTTATACCATGGAGTACTATTCATCTCTAAGAAATAATGGTGATGTAGCACCGCTTGTATATTCCTGGATAGAACTGGAACCCATTCTAGTAAGTGAAGTATCTCAAGAATGGAAAAACAAGCACCACATGTATTCACCAGAAAATTGGTATTAACAGATCAACACCTAAGTGGACATATAGGAATAACATTTATCGGGTGTCGGGCAGGTGGGGGAGGAGGCGGGGGATGGGTATATACAAACACAACAAGTAAGATGTGCAACATTTGGGGGATGGACACGCTTGAAGCTCTGACTCGAGGGTGGAGGGAGGGTATGGGCAATATACGTAACCTTAACACTCGTACCCCCATAATACGCTAAAATAAATAAATAAATAAATTAGAAGGGGCTTTAGAGCATATGCAGACACTTCTTGAACACATGCAGTGACTGAAATTAGAAAATATTTTTTCTTATATTAAATAAAAATTTATTGCCCTGTCATTTCTACACTGTAGTCATAGTTATTCCTTCAGGGGCCATAAGAAATAAATCTAAGTATACTTTTTCTTTGAAAATATTCATTTTAAGCTTTCACTGTATTGAAATGATAAGAGATTAAAATTAAGCTTTCACTGTATTGAAATGATAAGAGATTAAAACAACCTTTATCCATACAATTACTATCACTGAGAGAAATCTTAATATTTATACTAAAAAAGGGTGCCTTTTTTGTAGATTCTATGAAAAAGCCCATGTTTTGAACATTGAAAATGTCAAATATTGGCTAAATTCAGGACTTGATGTACATGGATTTGATTTTTTTTTAAATTGATTTTTCAAAAAGGGATAAAAAGTGATATAAGAAAATAGTATTTATTGACTGCTTATTGGGCAGTGGAAATTATACTATCTACTTACTCTTATATTACTTATCATCACCACACAGTCTCGTGAAGTGATATCTTATTCCCATTTTGCAGGTGAGGAAAGTAAAGTTCAAGTAGTAGATACTGCTTTTCAGTCTATTTGGGCTTTTCTTCAGGACTCTGACTGAGATTTTGCTTCCTGCAGTCCTGACCTCCATAATTTGCCTGTTTCTTTAGTCATCAGCCTCACAAAGAATGGCCTAGAAGTTTAGCTCTTAGTTCTCAGATGCTGTCCCTACCCTTTTCAGAATCATTAGGTGCCTTAACCACAACAGCAAGGAATGTCTGAAATTGCTTCTGCTCTTATATGACATTTATACTGCTTTAATAGTTTGAAATAAAAAAAGAAAATAGAAAAAAATAGGAATTATAAACAGGACTAAGTGTTGCTATTTTGTTTTCTGATTGATTTTCTGTTTGAATGATCTGTCCATAGTTGAACGTAGGGTATTGAAGTCCCCAATGTTATTGTATTACAGTCTATCTCTACCTTCAGATAATTTTATATTTACTTTTTTTATTTTGGTGTTCTGACATTGGGAGAATATATATTTACAATTGCACTATTGTTATATCCTCTTGATGAATTCACCTCTTTATCACTACATAATGATCTTCTTGGTCTTTTCAATGTCTTTACCCTATGTATATTTCTTCTGATATAAATATTTACACTCCTTGCTCTCTTTTTGTTCTATTCGTGTGGAATAATCTTTTTTATCCCCCCACTTTCAGTTTATATGTGTCCTTAAAATGAAATATGTCTCTCATAAACAGAATATACTTGATTCTTGATTTTATCCATTCAGCCAATCTATGTCTATTTATGTGAGACTTTAATCCATTCATATTGAAAGTGATCATCTCTAGTTAAGAACTTCCATTTTGTAATTTGCTTTCTGATTGTTTTGTAGATCCTTTGTGTTGTTCTTTCTTGTTTGCTCTCTTCCTTTGTAGTTTGATGGTTTTCTATAGTGGCGTGCTTTGAATTCTTTCTATGTTTTGTGCATAGGTTTTTGCTTTGTGGTTATCATGGGGTTAAGAAAAATATCTTATAATTAAAATGCTATTTTAGGCTAATAGCAGCTTAACTTTGATTACATACAAAAATTCTATACTTTTATTCTTGCCCACCATATTTTATGATGGTGATGTCAAAATGTTCATCTTTTTGTAATTTGTATCACTTAAAATTTATTGTAACTGTAGTTGTTTTTAATAGTTTTGTCTTGTAATCTTCATACTATAGAGAAAATTGCCTTATACTTCATTATTACAGTACTAGAATATTCTGAATATAATTATGTATTACCCCATTGGGTTTTGTAACTTCGTATGTATTATGTTATTAATTAATGATATTTCATTTCAGTTTATATAACTTCTTTTAACAAAACCTGTAATGCAGTCCTAGTTGCAATGAATTCTCTTAGTTTTTGTTTGTATGGAAAAAGAATATTTTTTCTCTTATTTCTGAAGAGTGATTTGTCTTGGTAAAGTATTCTTTGTTGGTAGTTTGTTTTTTTAATTCAGCCATTTTTAATTCAGTCATTCAGGATGATAGAATATCATCCCATTCTATCCTGGTATTCAGAGTTTCTTCTGAGAAATTCACTGGCATTTATATCACATTGGGTAGGTGAGGGGATGGGGAAGATGATTGTGTTCATGGCAAGTGGTTCTAATGTCAGTGTGTCACTGAAGAGTTCTCTCATGCCCCATCCTTGAAATGCTAATTGGCATAGAAAATACAGTAGTAGTCTCTCTCATATCTTTCTGACTGTGAGAGTTCAGCCTACTTGATCCTCAGATTGTAGTCAAGGCTCATAAATTGACCCTTGGCTCAGGTAGGAAGGATAAAAACATGTCTGGTGTCTGGATCCCAGGAGATAAAGGTCTATTTCATTTTGTGTCTGCCTTACACTGACCTTCTTACCCCAATCTCTAGTGGTTACTTTGTTATAGCCATCCTTGTTCCAAAAAGAATTTATAGCATTTTACAAAAGTACACATAAAAAAACAGTTAAATCCCACAAATGAATTGAAGTTTTGTTGTAGATTAATACTTAATGGACATGGAAAAATTTATAGCAAGTGAAAATGCAAGAATATGTCCTGTTTGAGTCATAAACATACATACATATTTAATTAAAGTTCTGGAAAGTGTTTAGAAGTTGTCTTTAGTTTTAGATTTTATGAGTTATTTTTACACTTTCTTGTTTTTCATCTTTTATGCAGTAAAAATATATCATTTTAATAACAAAAACACACAGGTTTTGAAAAGGAAGTGCAAAGGGAAATTAAAGAAGGAAAACATAAGATGAAGCTGGGGGGGTAGTAAACAAAATCAATTCCACAAATTACTTTGAACTTGCACTCATTCCTTGACAAATATTTCTGTGCATGTATCATTTTCCAGGAATTGCACCACTTTTCCTGTCTTCATAGAACATGCTGTCTAGTGGGGAGGCAGATATTAATCAAATAATAAGACAAATAAGTGAAAGTGTATTTTTGTACTAATTAGTATGGTGGAAATGGTAATCATATAAGCACATATAATAAAGGAAATAGCTTCTTAGTTTCAGTAGCTATGTTGTTTATTGATTGATTAATTGAAAACCACACTTTGCTATTTGTGGATACTATATTTGTTTCTTAGCTTCCCAGTAGCTAAAATAAACAAGAAGTATGATTGACTATATAATTCATTCCCAAGAGCAGCATAACTATTTATTTCTAGGACTGATATAAATCTCTCATAAGGGGCCTTAAAAAGAAAACATGAATAGCATCAACAGAATCCCACAATGTAAATATCAGTCTATTATCCATCACCAGGGATTGAGTTCTTGTCTTGTCTTCAATTGCTGGAGTTTTTGTTTCACAATCTCAATTTCTCAAAGATTATCGTGAGGAATCTGAGGATCATTGCTCTTCTAATTCCATTTCCTTCTGTTGCAACTTGTTGCTTCCCTGCAGGTGGTTACTTTATTTAGATCTCTCGTTGGCTTTTACGTTTTAGACTTGTCTACACATTCACTTAGGAAGAAATTGATAAAATTTGTGAAATAACTAGTTATATTAAAAATAACGTGGCTAGCAATATATCCAATAGACACAAATAGAGGCATACAAGATGTGACTGTATTACATATAATGCAACTCAGCTCTCAGACTCCACATTTGCATACAGCAAATGGGAAAACCTATATCTTTCTAGCATATTAAATATAAGTCAGTAATTTATAAGCTAAAAACAAATAATGAAACCTCTGTTACTGTCCAGTTCAACGTTTAATCATTTTGGATAAATCATCCACCCTTAATGGTCTCTTTCTTGCTTTTTGTATGCCCTTTTCTCTTCTGTGACCTAAGTATCTAGGTGGTGGTGACGGTTTGTTTGTTTAAATCAGAACCAATATTTTTGAGATCTCACACTCAGATTATTTACATGAATTTGTTGCAGATTGCACAATTTTGTAAGCTTTCTGTGCCATCTTTCTAAAACAATGTGTTATAAACAGTAGCTATTTAACAAACATTCAACAAATTGTTATTCTCTGAAATTTCATAAAGAATTGTGAGGCTTTTTGCTTTGATTGGTGAAAGGTTAAGGAGTAGAAGTTAAGGGTGGAGAGATTTCAATCCACACAATATCTCAGTGTGCATTCATTGGGTTTGTTTTATGTCTACAATTTGCATAGCCTTGGTTCACTGGACTGTGAGTATAAAATGAGGTCACACTGACTTTCCTTTCTTATTAAATGTTAATTCCCCATTTACAAGAGCTCAATCTTCTCCCAACTGGAATGTAAGAATTTTCCAAACAAAACGTGGCCAACTGTTTCTGGTGAACAACAAAGAATTGCCATGCATATGTTTACAATGGATCTGTGGTGCTCTAATGTTCTCATGCTTCCTAGCCAGTGGCTAATGTTCAGGACATCACCTAAAGGAAGCTTACTCTTCCTGCTGCTAAAGTGTCTTTCTAGAGACTGCCATTAACTGTACTGAGTACCTTACCCTAGTGTCCCTGGGAAGCCTGGGTGTTGCTGGATTTCCTGCAGAGCTGCAAAGATTGGCCCCTGCCTTGGTTTTCTGTCTCATTTTGTCACTTGGCCCCTGATATGACAATGCTCACAGATTCTCTTCAATTTTTTCAAACTGATTAATCACAATTTTTACAACCAAACAAGACCATTTAATATTTGCATTTTCTATCTCCATCAACATGTATCTTTTTTTTTTTTTTTTTTTTTTTTTTTTGGTCCAAGATGCGGAACTGGGTTTTTTTAAAAACATGTATCTTTTTGAGTAAAAACAATAAAGAATATATGTGCCATAGGCATTTGCAGAAAATATTCATGCTGTTTTCACATGTATTAATGAGAAATTTGAAGTTTATTTCCAGAATTCCAGTATGTGCTGAGGTTGAATGCAGATAATTTTGGTTAAAATTTCTTTTTCTTTTCTTTGAATTATTAAAGTAATTGCTTCAACATATCACTAAACTGTACAGCAATAGAGCATCTATATTTAAAATTAATGAATTAATAATTATGTCATAGACATGTAACAATTATAAAAGCATATCAAAAAATAAGCCCAAAGATAAAATATATCCATAATTTAGTAATATTTAGATACTTCAAAGGAAAATGAATGTAAAAGAGGATCATAATGCAATACCATTTACTAACTGCGAAGTGGTGACATAAACGAGATATGAAAGACAGTAGGTGAAAAACAACTATGTCGATAATTACCACCCTGGTAATTCTTCTTTCTGAATTATTTTTAAGTTTATAACTTAAAATAATAATTATATTATTTTCATTATTAAAAGACTTTAGAAAAATATTGTCAGAGTGGAATGTGTAATCTATTTCTTCATCAGAGTAATATGTGCTTATTGAAATATTGAAATAGAAAGAAAATTTTATCTTGTTAATAATTAGAACTGGTCTAACATAGCATGCTTGTCATTAACTTCTGGTTTCTATATTGTGTCATTATTTTGACTAACTATGTACTCTCCCACTGGAATTTTGTAAAATCATGCCATAATCAATTTCTAGAGCACAGTTTCTCAAATTTAGTGTATGTTATAATGACCTGGCAAGCTTTAAAGAAATAATTGATACCTGGAGCCCATACCTGGAGATTCTAATATAATTGGGATTTGGTGCATCCTGGCTTGAAGCTTCCCCAAGAGATTCCAATGTGTAGCCAAGTTTGAGATCCTGTGTTCTGGAGTTAGGATTCCTTAGATCACCCCTTCCCACCAAAATAGCCTTGTTAAATATACAGAGACAATATTTCATAAGATTTGAGAGGCTCAGAAATTTAATTGCCCAGGTTGGAGCTTCCAGTCAACCACATCAAAAATATGTATCATTTTAATAAAATTACTTAAGCTCACTAAGCTGTACTTTCATCTGTATAAGGAGAGCAATGTTACATATTTCAAATTCATAATAAAGATCAAATTAAATAAATTTTGTAAAATATTTAGTACAATCTAGTACACAGAGTACACTCAATATCTGTTAGGAATTCATAATTATGATTATAAATAAATTGGATAATACATGTAGTTCACATAGAAAAGCATCTGGCACAACAAATGTTTGTTGATAATGTTATCATTATTGTTTAAAATACATAGGTCATGATTGCCTCCTGTGGTCAAAATATCAAATGTAAACCCTCTGCAGGAGCCAATTTCTAATTTCTCTTGTTGCATTTATAGACTAGAATAAAACATCTTACTTTTTAAAAGATAAATTTGGATACCGGTCTATATTATCCATCTTCATTTCCTATATATATATATATAGCTCTGATATTCAAGCTAAGAAGTAAAGTAATTCTGAGATATTATATGTTATGTAGGTAGAAGAAAGGTTAACTCTATCTCCTGTTTTAGATAGGCAAATGGCTTACTGTATTTACTTTAATGTTTTATTAGAAGTGAAAAACTATCTTTATGTACTTGAGAAGTAATACATGAATGATATCAAAGAAAAAGTGAAAGAAATATTAATAACAAAAATAAATAAATGAAAGTGGTTGCTTCAAATTCTCTTTTGGAAATAAATACAAGGCCTAAACTGATGTGATATTGGATATACTGCATATGTTTATTTTTATAACTTTATTTTATAATAATTTTATAATTATAGAAAAGTTACAAAAATAGTACAATTTTCTTTTGTTTCTGTTTCCCTTAATGTTAATATCTTACCATAACCAAAATACAGTTATCAAAACCAGGTTATTGGAATATTGCTATTAAATAACTTTCAGAATTCATTTGGATTTTACCCGCTTTGGTCCTAATGTTCCTTTTCTGTTTAAGGAACCAATGCAGAATGTCACATTTAATTTGTCATTTCACCTTACTTTGCTCTAATCTGTGATAATTCCTAAATTCTTTCTTGTTTCTATGAGCTTAATAATTTTGAAAACTGTTGATTTTCTGTTTTTTATTATTCAATTTGGGTGTATATAATGTTTTCTAATACTTAGGCTGGGGTTATGGATTATTAAGAATAATACTACAGAGGTGAGGCACCCTTCTCAGCATAACATATAAAGGAATTCATGAGGTGAGTATGTTTTATTTCTGTTGGTATTAACTTTGAACACTTTGTTAAGGTTGTGTTTGATTTTTTTTTACTATTAAGTTATGATTATTCCCTTTTAATTAATAAATATCTTGGGGTGATATTTTGAGACTATGCCAATATTCATAGGAGAGACTATATTTTCCTATCATAGCAGAGACTGTGTTTCTCATTAAACTTTTGCTCACTAACTTTATGAGCACCAAAGTCTATTGGTGGATCTTGCTTACAACAATTGTCAGTTAGTACTGTAATCATGATTTTCTGTTTTCCTCCATCCTTCCACATTTATCGATTGGAATTTGTTAGTATAAAAGAGTTGTTTTTTCTCCTGCATTTATATATTTATTCAGTTACTTATATATTTCAGTATGAACTCCTCACAGAGACATTTTATTCTATAGTTTTAAATATAATACTATGATTATTCATTGTATTGTTTAAATTGTTTCTGGTTTGTCCATTGAGAATTCTTTCATGTTGACATTTTTACCCTTTCAATATGTCTCCTCCTTCTTCGATCACTTCCTTAATTTTTGGTACCACAAAATATTCCAGACTCATTTTGTATTCTCACTGTCCCAGTCTTGGAATTAACCACTGCTTCAAGCAACTCTTTCAATGTAGAATGGTATTTGTGGTCATTGCTACTGTGGTGTTACTGTTTATAAGTCTTCTTAGTGGTCAGAACTTGGGAACATATGTACGTATAATAATCCATACATACACACAAATGTATATTTATCTCTCTTTATACATATATGTATATAATATATGTATATATGCATATATACATATATGCATATATGTGTATATGTGTGTGTATATATATATATATATATATCTTTCTACTTTCATCCATCTTTGTATATGTTAATAAAATATGAGTTCATACTGATATTTACAATCTCAATCCAAAACCACATGGTTCATTCTGGCATTCCTTCTCTTCTTTTTTGTAGTCCATGTCTCCAACAGTGAGAAACTTGGTTCTCATTATCTACAATACATTTACTTATTTCTTCAACCCTAGAGCACTCATATAATCATTTTAAGAATTGCTAACCCATATCACTATGAGAACCAAATATATTAACTAGAGTCCTAAGAAATTTTAGCCCCACGTAAATTTATCCAAATATTTTGCTGATTCTTAGACCTTTTTAATACAGAACAAAGCATTTCTTTTTCTATTATCATGATGATATTTATCAAGTACCTTATGCCTTCATTTCATCTAATAGTGCATCACAGGTAATGTGTTATGTTGAGGCAGGTCAACTCATATAAGTACAATTTTGACTATTAAATATCACTTAAATTGAAGCCAAAACTTTTATCTTCAGCTTCTACATATTAGACCTATATGATTATAAATGCCATTTGGAAATGTTGCAGAGGTTGACTTTGAAAAGAGTCAAGGAGTTCTTATGATTTAACTCTTTATACGCATGTACTGAGATCATTACATATGCTCATTTGTACATATTAGTGATCTAGTAGGAAAAAATAACCTTATTCTACTTGTACCTGGAAGCTATGGCTAATATCGTACTATGATGTTATATTTGTCTAATTATTAGTGAGTTGTGGCTTTCCAGATAATTATAAAAACATAGGTAGTGGTATAAATATACCTACTTAGTAAAAAGTTTGTGGATACATCTTCTGTGCCATCTCCTTTGTGAAACAATTATAGATTTATTGTCTTTCTTGTAAGAAACTCTTCTGATATTAGTGAGATTTTATTCATAAAACCAGTCATAATAAAGTAAAAGACATGTATCTTGTGTAGATAACTGGAGTCTGTGAGCCATAATCTATTCATTGTTTAAAAAAGAAAAAAAAATAAACAATCTTTTACAATAAAATTATTTTATGATTCTAAGGGAAAAGAAGATTTATCATGATTAGTAGCATCATTTTCATGGCAGACTTTCTCAGCTGCTTGTGAGCTAGTTCATATTTATAGATTTTCCTTTCTGCATCATGGCATGGGGCCAAGACAGCAGGGAAAGGAGAAAGAAGCTTGCACAGAATCATAAGTATCTTTGACTCTGGTCAAACAGTGTTAGAGGGATACGCAGATTTAGGAGAGCTGTCAGATACTCATGGACTTGATAGCCACTGATGCCCAGTTCACAGTGGGTGTGGCTTGATATTGAATAAGTGTAGTCTTTCTTGGTATTCCTTGAATCATTTTATTTCTTTTTTTGTTATTATCACATATTATGGGGATACCCCATCAAAATATGGGCAATGGAATCATTTCATTTCTGATTACATTCTTTCATCCTTTTGCCTAACTCATGATGCATGCTAAATGATGGTTTTTGAATGAATAAATAAATGAATGGCTTGTCAGGTATTAGCTTCTAAGAGGCACAGAAAAGTGAGCTATAACCTGAAGCTCAATAGTGACTCACAGGCCACTCTTGCTTTTTCAGCTGCCTTCATGTCCAAATTTTGTGGCAAGTAGGGCAGAGGTTTCTGAAGAATATTTTTTCCATAGTATCTAGGCAGAGGCCTCATGAGTTGAAAGAGGACAATGAAAATGAAGCACTTGATCAGTTTTCTCAGGATTTTGTCTTCAGTAATTGGTCATTCCTTAGCCTATTGATTTTTCCTTTAAAGAAAAAAAATACTTTCTTTCTCTTCTCTAGATACCATGAATGAACAGTGACATTCATCTTTGTGAGCAATTCTAATTCCAATTTAATTTAGCTGTCATCCATAAAATATCCCAATCTTAGGCATAGAGTTAGTAGTATTGTTTAAAATCATTTTCTTGACTTTTTGTGCTCTCTGATTTTCTCAAAACCAAGATAAAGTAAATTATTTCAGACTTTCAGATTTGAATGTTTATTCTCATAGTACCTTGCTACTTAGCCCTAAATAATTCTTTGACAGAAAATGGTATTTTGGAATTAAAGAAAAAACAGAAACATATAGAAATATCTGTACATATATATCCCTTTACAAGCAGCATCTATATCCCTTGAAGTTAAGAATTGACACAATTACTTAGGTAATGTAAACCAAAATGCTACTGGTGGAAAAACTATTTGGGTATTTCAGTCAGACTGAAATAACAAATTTCTCTAAGCAAATTAGTACTGACACTTAACCAATTCAGATTAAAAATTAAATTAAATTAAGTCTCCAGGTTTATTCATGTTGTTGAAAATGATAGAATTTCCTCCCTTTTAAGGATGAATGATATTCTATTATGTATATATACCACATTTTATTTATCCATTCATCCGTTGACTGACACTTAGGTTGTTTCCGTATCTTGGCTATTGTGAATAATGCTGCAATGAACATGGGAACACAGATAACTCTATGAGGTGCTGAATAATCAAATAATCAAAGATCATGTATATTCATTTTGGGTACATACACAAGAGAGGGATTGCTGGGTTACATTTTTAAATTTTGTGGAGTGTCTATACAACTCTCTATAATGGCTGTACCAATTTACATTCCCACCAACAGTGAACAAAGGTTCCCTTTTCTCCACACCCTCACTGATGCTTGTTAGCTCTCATCTATTTGATAATAGCCATCCTAATAGGTGTGAGGTGTAAACTTATTGTGGTTTTGATTTTCATTTCCCTGATTATTAGTAATGTTGAGTAATTTTTCATATACCTGTTAGCCATTTTTATGTCTTCTTTTGAAAAATTTCTATTCAGGTCATTTGCCCATGTTTTAATTGTGTTATTTGTCTTTTTGTTATTGAGTCATGTGAATTTCTTATATAATATTTATCCCTTGTGAGATATATGATTGTCAAATATTTTATTCCATTTCACAGCCTGCCTTTTCATTTTATTGGTAATTTCCTTTTCTGTGCTAAGCAAAATAAGTGAAACACAGAAAGAAAAATACTGCATGGCCGGACGCGGTAGCTTATGCCTGTAATCCTAGCACTCTGGGAGGCTGAGGCGGGAGGATCGCAATGTCAGGAGTTCAAAACCAGCCTGAGTAAGAGTGAGACCCTGTCTCTACTAAAAATAGAAAGAAATTAATTGGCCAACTAAAAATATATAGAAAAAAATAGTCGGGCATAGTGCCACATGCCTGTAGTTTCAGTTACTTAGTAGGCTGAGGCAAGAGGATTGTTTGAGCCCAGGAATTTGAGGTTGCTGTGAGCTAGGCTGACACCACAGCACTCTAGCCTGGGCAACAGAGTGAGACTCTGTCTAAAAAAAAAAAAAAGGAAAAGAAAGAAAAATACTACATGATCTTATATGTGGGACCTGAAAAATAGAATGTGTAGAAGCCAAGAAAAATGAGGAGATGTAGGTCAAAGGGTAAAATGTTTCAGTTATTCAGGATAAGTAAGTCAAGAGATCTAATGTACAGCATGAAGATTATAGTTAATAATATTGTATTGTATACTGGAAATTTGCTAAGAGAGCATACTTTAAGTGTTCTTATCATACACACAAAAACAGTAACTTTGTGAGGTGTTGGATATGTCAACTTGTTTGACTGTAGTAATTATTTCACTGTGTGCATATATATCAAAACATGCTATACACCTTAAATATATGCAATAACACAATTAAAAAATTGAAGCCTAATTATTGAAATAATAAAATAAAGCAACAACAGCAGTAACAGCACAAACACAACAAAAATTGCAACAAAATATCAAATTCAATCAACAATAGCATTATCAGGCATCTACCTAAAAGAGCAAAAGACATTCTCTAATAAAGACATCTGCACCCGAGTGTTTATGGCAGCACAATTCACTCTTGCAAGGACATGGAAACAGCCCAAGTGCTTGTCAATTCATGAGTGTATTATTAAAATTTGGTATATGTATACAATGGAATATTACTCAATTATAAGAAACTACAGTGATATAGCACTGCTTATATTTTCCTGGTTTGAGCTTGAGCCCATTATCCGAAGTGAGGTGACACACTATCGAAAGACTGAGCTCCACATGTACTCACCATCAAATTGGTACTGACTGACTAACACTGTGGTGCTCAAATGGTGGTGGTGTTCACCAGGGATTCGGGGGTTGGGGGTAAACTCACAACTGAGGGACATGCATTGTGGAGGGGAAGGGCATACCTCTAACCCTTGCTAGAGAGGTAAAGATATAAAATGTAAGCAAAATGTTTATACTCTCGTAATTTCCTGAAATAAAAAAAAAATCAACTCTCAAAATAATTATTTGAATATATTGCAGTAATTTAGATTGTCTTCTAGGAATCCAGTGTGAATAAATTCAGCCATAACTAATCATTTTTGAGCACTGAGTGTATGCAAGGAGTATCATACCTTAGACTAGGATGAGGTGCCACATGGACGGGAAGAGAATGAAGTAGGAAAAATATACATTTTTTTTTCTGTGTGCATTTTTTAACTCTTCCTGGAATGATTTTTGTGTTATTTAACTTTTTTTAAAAAAGTTTGGTCTCATTATTTCCGGAATACCTTTATTGACAGTGCAGGGTGAAACCAATCATTCAAATGATGTATATCTGGGAATATTCTGGTCATTTCTTTCTATTTTTATATCCTACCCAACTTGTTGGATAATTTTGCATGTACACATAAATGTACCAAAATTATGACAATGTTTATATTAGAGGTTTTTTTTTTTTTTTAAAGATAGGCATTTTTTTTTATTTCAGCATATTAGGGGGTACAGATTTTAAGGTTTCAATAAATGCCCATTTCCCCCGTTCCCCCCACAAGTCTGAGTCTCAGCAGGACCATCCCCCAGATGGTGCACATCTCACTCATTATATTTGTATATACCCGCCCACTCACCCCTCCCACCTGCCCAATACCCTATTACTGTAGTACCTATGTGACCACTTAGGTGCTGCTCAGTAAATAGCAATTTACTGGTGAGTATATATGGTGCTTGTTTTTCCATTCTTGGGAAACTTCACTTAATAGTATGGGTTCCAGCTCTAACCAGGAAAATATAAGATGTGCTATATCACCATTGTTTCTTAGAGCTGAATAGTACTCCATGGTATACATATACCACATTTTATTAATCCATTCTAGGATAGACGGGCACTTGGGCTGTTTCCACAGGCTTGCAATTATGAATTGTGCTGCTATAAACATTCGAGTGCAGGTGTCTTTTTTGTAGAGTGTCATTGGATCTTTTGGGTAGATGCCCAGCAATGGGATTGCTGGATCAAATGCTAGATTCACTTGTATCGCTTTAAGGTATCTCCATATTGCTTTCCACAGAGGTGGAACTAGTTTGCAGTCCCACCAGCAGTGTAGGAGTGTTCCTCTCTCTTCGCATCCACGCCAGCATTTATTGTGCGGAGATTTTTTGATAAAGGCCATTCTCACTGTATTTAAGTGATATCTGATTGTGGTTTTAATTTGCATTTCCCTGATGATTAGAGATGTTGAGCATTTCTTCATATGTTTGTTGGCCATTCTTCTGTCTTCTTTAGAAAAGTTTCTGTTCAAGTCCTTTGCCCACTTTTTAATGGGGTTATTTGATTTTTTCTTCCTGATTTTCGTGAGTTCTAAGTAGATTCTAGTTATTAGTCCCTTATCGGATGCATAGGATGCAAAAATTTTCTCCCATTCTGTAAGTTGTCTGTTTACTTTCATGACTATTTCTTTGGCTGTGCAGAAGCTTTGTAGTATGATCATGTCCCTTTTATTTATTTTTGTTGCTGCTGTGATTGCCTTTGGGGACTTCTTCATAAACTCTTTGCCTAGGCTTATGTCTAGGAGAGTGTTTCCAACATTTTCCTCTAGCATTCTAATAGTTTCATACCTTAGGTTTAAGTCTGTTATCCAGCGTGAGTTGGTTTTTGTGAGAGGTGAAAGGTGTGGGTCCTGCTTTAGCCTTCTACAGGTGGCTATCCAGTTTTCCCAGCACCATTTATTGAAAAGGGATTCTTTTCCCCAGCGTATGTTTTTGTCTTCTTGTCAAAGATTAGATGGCTATATGAGGATGGTTTTATATCAGGATTCTCAGATCTTTTCCACTGGTCAATATTCCTATTTTTGTGCCAATACCATATTGATTTAATTACTACAGCTTTGTAGTATAGTTTGATATCTGGCATATTAATGCCTCCCATTTTGTTTTTGTTGCCTAAAATTGCTCTTGATATTCGGGGTCTTCTTTGGTTCCATACGAAGCGTAAAATTATTTTTTCTATATCTGTGAAGAATGCTGATGGGAGTTTAGTAGGTATTGCATTGAATCTGTAGATAAGTTTGAGTAGAATATACATTTTAATGATGTTGAGTCTGCTGATCCACGAACATGGTATGGATTGCCATCTGTTTACATCCTCTGCTATTTCCTTCCTCAGTGTTTCATAGTTCTCCCTGTAGAGGTCTTTCACCTCCTTGGTTAAGTATATTCCTAGGTACTTTAATTTTCTTGTTGCTATTGTGAAGGGAATTGAGTCTTTGATTTTGTTCTCAATTAGATTGTTGTTGGCACATATGAATGCCTCTGATTTCTGTGTACTGATTTTATATCCGGAGACTTTACTAAATTCATTTATCAGTTCCAGGAATTTCTTGGTTCAATCTTTGGGGTTTTCTAGATATAATATCATATCATCAGCAAACAGTGAAAGTTTGATCTCTTCTGCTCCTATTTGGATACCTTTAATTCCATTTTCCTGTCTGATTGCTGTAGCCAAGACTTCAAGCACTATGTTGAACAGAAGTGGAGATAGTGGGCAGCCTTGTCTGATTCCAGTCCTAAGTGGGAATGATTTCAATCTTTCCCCATTCAGTATGATGTTGGCTATGGGTCTGTCATATATGGCTTGTATCATTTTTAGGTATGTCCCTTCTATGCCTATTTTCTTAAGTGTTAATATCATGAAAGGGTGTTGAATTTTGTCACAAGCTTTTTCTGCATCTATTAAAGAATCATGTGGTCTTTGTTATTGCTTCTGTTTATGTGGTGAATTGCATTTATAGATTTACGTATGTTGAACCATCCCTGCATCCCTGGGATGAAGCCCACTTGGTCATGATGTATTATTTTTTTGATAAGTGTCTGGATTCGGTTAGCTAAGACTTTGTTGAAAATTTTTGCATCTATATTCATTAGGGATATACGTTTGTAGTTTTCTTTTTTTGTTGCATCCTTTCCTGGTTTGGGTATCAGTGTAATATTCGCTTCATAAAAGGTGTCGGGGAGGTCTCCGTTCTTCACAATGTTGTGGAATAGTTTCTGCAAGATAGGTACTAGTTCTTCTTTGTAAGTGTGGTAAAATTCGGGTGTGAAACCATCTGGACCGGGACCTTTCTTTTTAGAGAGCTTTTTAATTGCTGTTTTTATTTCAGCTGTTGAGATTGGTCTGTTCAGGGAATCTATTTCTTCCAGGTTTAGCCTAGGAAGGCTTGTGTTTCTAGAAATTTGTCCATTTCCTCCACTTTTTCCAGTTTATGTGCATAAAGATTTTTGTAGTATTCATAAATTGTATCTTGTATCTCTTTGGGATCAGTTGTGATATCTCCTTTTTTGTTCCTGATGGAGCTTATTAGAGATTTCTCTTTTCTGCTTTTCGTTAGCTTAGCCAATGGTGTGTTAATTTTGTTTATTTTTTCAAAAAAACAACTTTTTGTTTTATTAATCTCCTGAATAGCTTCCGTGTTTTCAATTTCATTTAGTTCTGATTTGATCTTCTTGATTTCACTTTTTCTGCTGGGTTTGGGGTTGGTCTGTTCTTCTTTTTCCAGCTCTTTGAGTTGTTTCGTTAGATAGTCTATTTGTGATCTTTTTGTCTTTTGGTTATAGGCATTCATGGAGATAAACTTTCCTCTCAGAACTGCTTTTGCTGTGTCCCAGAGGAGTTGATAACTTGTCTCTCCATTGTCGTTTTCTTCATAGAATTTTTTTATTTCTATCTTGATTTCTTCATTTATGAAGTATTCATTTAGTAGGAGGTTGTTTTATTTCCACGTTTTTGTGTAGAAATGTGAGTTTCTGTTAGGGTTGATTTCTAGCTTTATTCCACTGTGATATGAGAAGGTACATGGTATGTTTTCTATTTTTTTTAAATTTCCTGAGATTTACTTTGTCTCCTTGGATATGGTCAATCTTAGAGAATGTCCCGTGAGTTGATAGAAGAATGTATATTCAATGGATTTTGGGTAGAATGTCCTGTAGATGTGAGTCAGACCCAATAGTTCCAGGGTTTTGTTTAAGTTTATTATTTATTTATTAATTTTCTGTTTGGAGGAACTGTCTTGTGCCGTCAGTGAGGTGTTGAAATCTCTGGTGATTATGGAGTTGCTATTAATCTACTTGCTTAGATCCAGTAAGGTTTGCTTTATGAAACTGGGTGCACCTAAGTTGGGTGCATATATATTTAAAATTGTTATCTCTTCTTGTTGAACTGTGCCCTTCACCATTATATAATGACCCTTTTAGTCTTTTACTGCTTTTGTTGGTTTAAAAACGAAATCATCTGAAATTAGAACTGCCACGCGAGCCTTCTTTTGGTTTCCACTTGCTTGGAATATTGATCTATACCCTTTTACTTTTAGTCTGTATGCATCCTTGCAGGTTAGATGTGTTTCCTGAAGACAGCATATACTTGGCCTGTATTTTCTCATCCATTCAGCCAGCCTATGTCTCTTGAGTGGAGAGTTTAAGCCATTCACATTTATTGAGAGAACTGATAGGTAAGGAAGATTACTGTTCATTCTCTTGGGTTGGATGTTGTTGCTTTGATTTTTCTCTTGAACCATTGTATTATCTGGCCTTTTATCTTTGGGTTTTGGTTGTTTTTATATTGGTGAGTTTTTATTATGGTGTTCTGTGCATAACACTGTTTTTGAGTACTTCTTGTAGGGCTGGTATTGTCTTGGTGAATTCTCTGAGACTTTGCTTGTCTGAGAATGTCTTAATTTATCCTTCATATATGAAGGTTATTTTTGCAGGGAATAAGATCTAGGCTTGGCATTGTTTTGTTTCAGAAGAGTCAGAATGGGGCCCCAGTCTGTCCTTGCTTGTATAGTCTCATTAGAGAAATCTCGTGCTATTCAAATTGGCTTTCCCTTGTATGTCACTTGCTTCTTTCATCTTACAGCTCTTAGAAGGGCCTCTTTAGTTTTATATTTTGGTCAGTCTGATGACTGCATATCGTCACGTTTTCCTGTTTGCGTTGAATCTCCCAGGGGTCCTCTGAGCTTCTTGAACTTGTATATCAAGATTTTGAGCAAGACCTGCAAAATTTTCCTCTATTATATCGTCAAATAACTTGTCCAACCCTTGATTGTTTTCTTCTTCCCCTTCTGGTAACCCTATGACCCTCACATTAGGTTTCTTCACATAATCCCACATCTCCTGTAGGCTTTGCTCTTTTCTCTTGTTTCTCTCCTCTATCTCTGTGATGGTTTTATTTAGGTGGAGGGTGTTATCTTCAAGCTCTGAGATTCTTTCTTCTCTTTGGTCTACCCTGTTCTTGAGGCTTTCCACTGTGTTTTGTCATTCCCTGAATTGATTCTTCATTTCCAGGAGTTCAGATAAACTTTTCTTTATTGTGACTATTTCTCTAGTGAACTTTTCTTCTAGGTCCTGTAGGCATTTGGTGGTTTCTTTGTGTTGGTTATTGAGTTGTTTTTGCAACTCAGTGAGTGTTCTTATGATCCACATACGGAATTCCTCTTCTGTCATTTTGGTTGCCTGATTTGGGTTGGTGTCCATTTCTAGGGGGCTGGTGCTCCTCTTTGGCAGTGTGATTTCCGTTTGGTTCTTCATATTTCCTGAGTTCCTTTGCTGATTTCTTCCCATGTCGATCAGTTGTTGTTTCTTTCCTTTAGGTTGTTGTTTGGGTATTCACACGCCTTGTTTAATTTCTGGGTCGTTAGGTGGTGTCTGTGGGTGAGATTCAACCACTCCCTGTATATTGAATCAGTGGGTGCTGTGAAAAGGCTGTGAAGGATGCTGTCCCTTTCAGTAGGTGGCGCTTGCTTGGAGGAACAGGCTATGCTGTGGTTTTTCTGTCCTGTTATCAGCTCTTGTTCTGGGCGGAGCTGGGTTGGGTAAGCCTGCCCTCAGGCACCACCACTGTCCTTAGCAGGGGTCAAAGTTCTATTCTCTGCTTCCAGAAAAAGCTGTCAGGGCGGGTCTGGAATGGCCCCACTCAGCCAGAAAGTCTGCTTGTGTGGGTGCGGCTGTCTGATACCCGCAGTCTGGAGCGGGCTTCGTTTCTTTCCACCCTCCCCAACTCCACAGCTACTCCTGGGCATCTGCCATCAGGCTAGACCACAAGCCACCAGGCCTCCCCGGACTGTGATGCCGGCGTGGAGTTTCTCTGCGCAGGAACACCACCTGGACCAGCTTACAACCTCCTTTTGGGAGGAGGGTTGCACTCTAGGACACTGATCTTCTCCTGAAGGCACACACACCTCAGTAGGCTGTTCACATGTGTCCCTTCTGTGCCCCAGGCAATGCTAGACCTGGGTGCACGGGATCTGGTCTGCAGGTCCGACCTCTGTGTACCACAGTTCAAACTGTATCCCCACCAGGGAGAGGAGCTCTGGTCCCAATTCACCCACAGGGAGCCCAAGCTGGGTCTATGTCTCTCAGCCTCTGAGTCAGCACCGTTCTCCTGGGAACACCATGCCAGCAGCACCTGGGAGAACTGGCGGGTAGGGAGCTCACAGTCTGAGTCTCCCTTAGTCAGCTGTAGGGTCCCAAAAGGGAAGGTCCCGTTCCCTGGAGGTGTCTCTGGCTGGTGGCTGTATTGTCTCTCTGGGCAGCCATGGGTAGGGTCGGCGGAGAGGAGGAGGAGGCAATATGGCGCTTGCCATGCAGCTGAGGTCTCTGCACAGGGAGGTGCTGGGAGGGAGTTGGGAGCCTGGTGCCGGGTCCACTATGGGCTCACCGCTAGCTGGCAGTGGCCGTCTCTGGGCTGGTGTCCGCAGGTCTCTCCACCCATTGGGGAGCCCACCAGCAGTCCCAAATGCAGGGGAGGGGAAAGGTGAATTATCCACCTACCCTTCCTGCTGGTCTCCGGGCTGCTTCGGCGGTCTCAGCTTCCAATTCTCCTCCACAGCCTCCTGCCCTGGAGTCTCCCGGGGTCTCAGGTACCCCTCCTTCTGGCCCTCGTCCACTGTATGGTCATCTTCTTGCTTCTTTTTTCTAATTTCTGCTAGAATCTGTCTTTTCTGCAGAGACACTCTGTCTGGCGGTGTTTCTCATCAGTCATCTTGATCCTCCTCTAGAATTTTTCATAACAGAAAAAAAAATCAGAAGGTACCTAATTAGTCACATTGATTTAATTGTTATTTTGCCACATAATGGATACTATGTTGCAATTAAAAATAATGTTTTAGAATCTTACAATGGTGTAAAAGATGCTACATAATCTGACCCTCCAATGGCTTTCAGACCTCATTTCCTGCGACTCTTTTTGTACATTACACTCCAGACACACTGATCTCTTTAGTGTTCTTCTAAAACATCAATCACACAGGCACTTCAGGTATTTTAACTTGCTCTTTAAGCTCTTTAAAACACTCTTTCTTCACATAGAGTGCCCATCATGAAGTTTTTATAAATAAAATTTTGTACCCTCTGATATATATGAGGCTACCTATATTTTGCTATTGTATGCAAAAACAGCTATTTGTCATACCGCTATAAAATCTTAGCTTCTATAACTCTTTGATCATTTTCTTAGGACATAATTTTTGGAAAAGGTACCTGAAATTGTCTTTTGGCTCTATGTCTGTGGAAGAAAATGCTATGTGTTTTCTAAACACTATTTGCTTTTACTCTTTTGCATTTGAAGACTGCATTGTTCCATCTTTCTTGCATTAAGGTGAGATTATATGACTGAATGATGGCCAATAAAGTGAAAGTGGAAGTGAAATGGGCTACTTTCTGGTATGGTCAATACTTTATCTGTGATGTTTCATGTTTTCTTTCTCCACTTAGAAAAATCTTGGGTCTCAATTACTGTGTGGGAGAGTCCAATGGATAGTCTATCTTGGCCTGTGGTGTGAGTGAGAAATAAACATTTCTGAGTTTAAGTCCTGAGTCTTGAGGTTGTTTGGTTACAGAGGTTAGTATATCATGATTCATACAATATTTAAAATATTACTTATAATAATCACCCTAAGTTGATTAATCTTCTTGAACTTTGGTATTTTGATTAATATTCAGGTATAACATATTTGAGAGTAATATTTGGTAGTCTGAGTTGTTCACAGGTGATCCACATGAACATGTAAATTTTAAATATCATTTACATTCTTTCAAAGTGGCCACAGACTTGTACACACTTCAGTTTTGCCTGTGCTGCTACTTAATCATTCATCCATGCATTTAATTATGTGATTTTTCATACTACTCCATGTCTTTATGAAAAGTAAATTAGGAGTAACTTTTTCTACTTATAGCCGAAAATAATTTACTTGCTCACCCCCTTTCTCAAATTCTTAAAAAAAAATGCAGTGATATTTCGCATAAACTAAAATTTATCATTTTAACCATTTTAAATGTAAAATTCAGTGTCATTATAAGTACATTCATATTGATGTGAAACTACCACCTTCATCCAGCTCCAGAATTTTATTCATATTTCAAAGCTAAAACTCCGTACCCTTTAAACAATAGCTTCCCATCTCCTCCTGCCCTCAGCCCTTGGGAACCAACATTCTATTTTCTGTCTCTATGAATTTGACTTCTCTAGGTATATGCTTATATGATATGATTAAAATAGTACAGTATTTGTCTTTTTGTGACAGGCTTAAGTCACTTAGCGTAATGTCCTTAAAGTCAATCCATGGTGTAGCTTGTGTCAGAATTTCCTTCCTTTTCAAGTCTGAATAATACTCCATGTTATGTATATACTTCATTTTGTTTGTACATTCATCTTTTAATGGATAATTGGGTTGCTTCTACATTTTGGCTATTATCAATAATACTATTGTTAACATGGATATACAAATAACTGTTTGAGTCCTTGCCTTCAATTCTTTTAGCTACATACCCAGAAGTGAAATTCCTGGATTATATAGTAAATATAGGTTTGATTTTGTGAGGAACAACTATATACTGTTTTCTAGAGTGGCTACACCATTACTGAGGAACCACTATATACTGTTTTCTAGAGTGGCTGCACCAATATTGGCTGCACCATTATTGGCCACCATTATGGCTGCACCCAACAACAGTGCATGAACATTCCAATATCCTTAATAACACTTGCTATTTTATGACTTTTGATAATAGTCATTCTAATAGGTATGAGGCAGTACCTATTTGTGGTTTGGATTTGTATTAATAATTAATGATGTTGAGCATCTTTTTTGTGCTTATTAGCCATTTGTATATCTTCTTTGTAGAAATATTTATTCACTTCCTTTGTCAATTTTTTTTTCTTTTTTTGGCATAAAGAGGAATATATTGAATGGACACAAGGGCAAGAAATGTAGATAGTCTTCATGTGGATTAGAACCAGGAAATGGAAAGATGTTAAGCTGTTATTGGAAGATTCTCTCTCTCTCTCTCTCTCTCTCTCTCTCTCTCTCTCTCTCTAGTCTGTTTCTTTCATTCTACAAAGCATATGTGTCAGGAAACATGGTAGGTTGTGAGAGTACAGAGATAAACAAAACAGACAAGGTCTGCTTTTTCTTTTCTACAGACCATTTTTATCTATCCTGTTTATCCTGCCCTTTTTTGACTAACATAAAATATAATTAATCACAATAAATATTCAATAATTTGGAGTAAGTCATTTAAAAGGAGGTCACAGTGTACATCACTCTACAGCTTTATTTATAGGACATTTTACGACTGCTAAAGTAATACAAACTTTTGAGCTCTGATTAGGTCAAGAGCAAACAAAATAGGATCATTTGTATTATTTGATGATATTAGTAGAAAAAAACTAAAAAAATATTAATATTATAATTGATTTCTCTATTTGTCATTAAGAAACAAAGATCATCTTGCCAAGTTGACAAATGTTTTACATCATCAGCTATTTGATGCTACAGTTCTATGTTAATAGCATACGTGTACTACTACTAAAAGCATTCCAGTAGCATTGACATCAATTATAAAAAAAGGAAAAAATCAATCACATTACATTTTCCACTGAGACATTATGAACATCCCATTAAGGAGAAAATTCCAGATACATTTTGAATGTATACTTAGAAACAAAAGAAAAAGTCTCAGGGTACATACAGGGTTTTTCTGTTTGCAACATAACTATAGGGAAATCTAAGTTATGTTTGCTTAGATATACTGTAAGAAAGGACCTTAAATATGAGACTATCTTTGTTCTATTATTTTCATTTAATCCATACATGAATGAACTATGATATGAACTGTAAAAAAATGATTTGTAGAATTCCTTCTCAATTTTCTACCCTTCTAAAGAGAAAAAAATGTCCACTATACTAGGAATTTTTATATAAATAATAAATTGGAGCATAAAAATAACATAAAATTTTGCGAAATATGGAAAATCCTGTATTTTATTTTTCCAGTTTTCTTATATAAGCTATATTTCTTATATTTACATTTATTTAGAAATAAATAATGTATAATCTTGAAAACTATACCATATCCACTGAAAACATATTTAGAGCCTTCAATAACCTTTAGTTTTGAATAAAATTCTAAATTGAAAAGGAAAAAAACAGTTTGTGGGCATTTTGCCCAATATGCTAAAGAATGATCAAAGAAACAAATTTACATTAGTCCGAATTTTACCATACTTACAATGAAGAACTAGTACCTATCTTGCAGAAACTATTCCAAAACATCGAGAAGAATGGAAACCTCCCCGACACCTTTTATGAAGCGAATATTACTCTGATACCAAAACCAGGAAAGGATTCAACAAAAAAAGAAAACTATAGACCAATATCCCTAATGAATATAGATGCAAAAATTTCAACCAAATGTTAGCTAACCGAATCCAGACGCTTATCAAAAAAATAACACATCACGACCAAGTGGGCTTCATCCCAGGGATGCAGGGATGGTTCAACATACGTAAATCTATAAATGCAATTCACCACATAAACATAAACAAAAACAAAGACCACATGATTCTTTCAATAGATGCAGAAAAAGCTTTTGACAAAATTCAACACCCTTTCATGATACGAACACTTAAGAAAATAGGCATAGAAGGGACATACCTAAAAATGATACAAGCCATATATGACAGACCCATAGGCAACATCATACTGAATGAGAAAAAATTGAAATCATTCCCACTTAGAACTGGAAGCAGAGAAGGCTGCCCACTATCTCCACTTCTATTCAACATAGTGCTGGAAGTCCTGGCTACAGCAATCAGACAGGAAAGTGGAATTAAAGGTATCCAAATAGGGGGAGAAGAGATCAAACTTTCACTGTTTACTGATGATATGATATTATATTTAGAAAACCCCAAAGATTCAACCAAGAAACTCCTGGAACTGATCAATGAATTTAGTAAAGTCTCAGGATACAAAATCAATACACAAAAATCAGAGGCATTCATATACACCAACAACAATCAAATTGAGAACCAAATTAAAGACTCAATACCCTTCACAATAGCAACAAAGAAATTAAAGTACCTAGGAATATACTTAACCAAGGAGGTAAAAGACCTATACAGGGAGAACTATGAAACATTGAGGAAGGAAATAGCAGAGGATGTAAACAGATGGAAATCCACGCCATGCTGGTGGATCGGCAGACTCATCATCATTAAAATGTCTATAGTACCCAAACTGATCTACAGATTCATTGCAATACCTATTAAAGTCCCATCAGCATTCTTCACAGATATAGAAAAAATAATTTTATGCTTTGTATGGAACCAAAGAAGACTCCGTATATCAAGAGCAATTCTAGGCAACAAAAACAAAATGGGAGGCATTAATATGCCAGATATCAAACTATACTACAAAGCTGTAGTAATTAAAACAATATGGTATTGGCACAAAAACAGGAATATTGACCAGTGGAACAGATGTGAGAATCCTGATATAAAACCATCCTCATATAGCCATCTCATCTTTGACAAAGCAAACAAAAACATACGCTGGGGAAAAGAATCCCTCTTCAATAAATGGTGCTGGGAAAACTGGATAGCCACCTGTAGAAGGCTAAAACAGGACCCACACCTTTCACCTCTCACAAAAACCAACTCACGCTGGATAACAGACTTAAACCTAAGATATGAAACTATTAGAACTCTAGAGGAAAAAGTTGGAAACACTCTCCTAGACATCGGCCTGGGCAAAGAGTTTATGAAGAAGTCCCCAAAGGCAATCACAGCAGCAACAAAAATAAATAAATGGGACATGATCAAACTACAAAGCTTCTGCACAGCCAAAGAAATAGTCATGAAAGTAAACAGACAACCTACAGAATGGGAGAAAATTTTTGCATCCTATGCATCCGATAAGGGACTGATAACTAGAATATACTTAGAACTCACGAAAATTAGGAAGAAAAAATCAAATAACCCCATTAAAAAGTGGGCAAAAGACTTGAACAGAAATTTTTCTAAAGAAGACAGAAGAATGGCCAACAAACATATGAAGAAATGCTCAACATCTCTAATCATCAGGGAAATGCAAATCAAAACCACAATGAGATATCACTTAACCCCAGTGAGAATGGCCTTTATCAAAAAATCTCCAAACAATAAATGCTGGCGTGGTTGCGGAGAAAGAGGAACACTCCTACACTGCTGGTGGGACTGCAAACTAGTTCAACCTCTGTGGAAAGCAATATGGAGATACCTTAAAGCGATACAAGTGAATCTACCATTTGATCCAGCAATCCCATTGCTGGGCATCTACCCAAATAATCCAGTGACACTCTACAGAAAAGACACCTGCACTCGAATGTTTATAGCAGCACAATTCATAATTGCAAGGCTGTGAAAACAGCCCAAGTGCCCATCAATCAAAGATTGGATTAATAAAATGTGGTATATGTACACCATGGAGTACTATTCAGCTCTAAGAAACAATGGTGATATAGCACACCTTATATTTTCCTGGTTAGAGCTGGAACCCATACTACTAAGTGAAGTATCCCAAGAATGGAAAAACAAGCACCAGATATATTCTCCAGCAAACTGGTATTAACTGAGTAGCACCTAAGTGGACACATTGGTGCTACAGTAATAGGGTATTGGGCAGGTGGGAGGGGGGAGGGGGGCGGGTATATACATACATAGTGAGTGAGATGTGCACCATCTGGGGGATGGTCATGATGGAGACTCAGACTTTTGGGGGGAGGGGGGGAAATGGGCATTTATTGAAACCTTAAAATCTGTACCCCCATAATATACCAAAATAAAAAAAAAATAATTAAAAAAAAATAAAATAAAATAAAATAAAATAAATAAATGCAATTTTTTTCAAACACACACTATCTAAGATAACAAAGTAGAGCTAAAGATAGGAAGAGTTTTAATGACTGGCAATGAGCATTACAATGGTTTCAATGAGACTGTGGTTTTAAAATGCTTAAAAACAATTTGCTAGTTCTATAATATTAATTTGTCTTACTGTATTGGAAGTGTATAAAATATAGAATAGCTTCAACTGACCTAAGTTTAATTTGGTAAATATTCCTTAATTAATTAAGTTCAAGTTAAAGTAGATTTTACTATGTTTCTAAACTTGAGACCAAGAACTTTTATCCATATTACAGCTTGCAACACAGTTTTTTTATTGTGATTTGCGGGCAATATTTTCCAAGTATTTCCCTTTCCTTTTGTAGACATTTCAAGAGGCTTTGAATCAATTTTGTAAATTTAGCTTCTATTAGTTTTATTGACCTTGTCATTTTACTTTTTTCTTTCAAAACGAGGAGCAGGAGAAAGAAGAGGAGAGGAGGAGAACAAAATAAGTAAGAAAATAACACTGATGCTATGATAGCATCCCTTTCTTAATTTGGGTTTCAGTTTGAACAGAAAGTGCATTGCATACATAAATCTTTTTAAAACAATGATGAAAACAAAAATATCTATACTTGTGGCTATACAATATCTAGACATGAAGATAAGATCAGATATCAGGACAAAAACACAAACATTAAAAGGGAAACAAAAAGAATGCTTTTCCCCCCTTTTTGATTCTTTGATGAAACATAAAGTCACTGGAACTCACTGGGAGCACAATGTTTTTTAACTTCAGGTCCAATCTTCAAACTTTCAAGGTAATAATTTGACCCAGTTGGTTGCTGTGCTTTTTTTTATTTCAATTTTTTGGGTAGTCATAAAATACTTTATCTCCAGCACAGAATGGGCTGGCCTAATATTCCAAAATGTAGGAATAGGGTGTAGAGAATCTAATTTATAACTGGTATACATTTTACTTTTTGAAAAACTTGTCTCTTTCTGATTCCTCTACATAATACGATCATTTTGATAATGTACACTAAACAAGTATTACCTAATTCTGTTAAATATAGATTATATCACCATTAGTTATGTAACTCATCATGTGTGACATAACAGGTAATCTCTGCATAATCAAGCAGCAACGATTTTCAATTAAATTAAACAAAAACAAGTATGTCCATCCAGCATAGTGTGCAAGAAGTTGAGGAAGCCATAGCAGTGACCAAGATGTAAACTAAGGCTGACATATATTAATCTACCTTCTTTTTTTTTTAATTTCAGCATATTATAGGGGTAAAAATTTTAAGGTTTCAAAAAATGCCCTCTCCCCCCTCCCCCACAAGTCTGAGTTTCCAGCGTGACCATCCTCCAGACGGTGCACATCTCACTCATTATGCATGTATATATCCAAACACCCTCCCCCCTTCCACCTGCTCAATACCCAATTAATGTAGTTCCTATGTGTCCACTTAGGTGCTACTCAGTTAATACCAGTTTGCTGGTGACTATATGTGGAGTTTGTTTTTCCCTTCTTGGGATATTTCACTTAGTAGTCTGGGTTCCAGCTCTAACCAGGAAAATATAAGATGTGCTATATCACCATTGTTTCTTAGAGCTGAATAGTACTCCATGGTATACATATTCCACATTTTATTAATCCATTCTTGGATTGATGGGCACTTGGGCTGTTTCCACAGCCTTGCGATTATGAATAGTGCTGCTATAAACATTCGGGTGCAGGCGTCTTTTTTGTAGTGTCATTGGGTCTTTTGGGTAGATGCCCAGCAATGAGATTGCTGGATCAAATGGTAGATTCACTTGTATCGCTTTAAGGTATCCCCATATTGCTTTCCACATAGGTTGAACTAGTTTGCAATCCCACCAGCAGTGTAGGAGTGTTCCTCTCTCTCCGCATCCACGCCAGCATTTATTGTTTGGAGATTTTTTGATAAAGGCCATTCTCACTGGGGTTAAGTGATATCTCATTGTGGTTTTGATTTGCATTTCCTTGATGATTAGAGATGTTGAACATGTTTTCATATGTTTGTTGGACATTCTTCTGTCTTCTTTAGAAAAGTTTCTGTTCAAGTTCATTGCCCACTTTTCAATAGGGTTATTTGATTTTTTTCTTGCTGATTTTCATGTGTTCTAAGTAGATTCTGGTTATCAGCCCCTTATCAGATGCGTAGGATGCAAAAATTTTCTCCCACTCTGTAGGTTGTCTGTTTACTTTCATGACTATTTCTTTGGCTGTGCAGAAGCTTTTCAGTTTGATCATGTCCCATTTATTTATTTTTGTTGATGCTGTGATTGCCTTTGGGGACTTCTTCATAAACTCTTTGCCTAGGCCTATGTCTAGGAGAGTGTTTCCAACATTTTCCTCTAGAATTCTAATAGTTTCATACCTTAGGTTTAAGTCTGTTATCCAGCATGAGTTGATTTTTGTGAGAGATGAAAAGTGTGGGTCCTGCTTGAGCCTTCTACAAGTGGCTATCCAGTTTTCCCAGCACCATTTATTGAAAAGTGATTCTTTTCCCCAGCGTATGTTTTTGTCTGCTTTGTCAAAGATTAGATGGCTATATGAGGATGGTTTTACATCAGGATTCTCACATCTGTTCCACTGGTCAATATTCCTATTTTTTGTGCCAATGACAGATTGTTTTAATTACTGCAGCTTTGTAGTATAGTTTGATATCTGGCATATTGATATCTCCCGTTTTGTTGTTGTTGCCTAGGATTGCTTTCGATATCTGGGGTCTTCTCTGATTCCATACAAAGCATAAAATTATTTTTTCTATATCTATGAAGAACGCTGATTGGATTTAATAAGTATTGCATTGAATCTGTAGATCAGTTTGGGTACTATAGACATTTTAATGATGTTGAGTTTGCTGATCCAAGAGCATAGTATGGATTTCCATCTGTTAACATCCTCTGCTTTTTCCTTCTTCAGTGTTTCATAGTTCTTCCTGTAGAGGTCTTTTACCTCCTTGGTCAAGTATATTCCTAGGTACTTTTTCTTTGTTGCTATTGTGAAGGGAATTGAGTCTTTGATTTGGTTCTCAATTTGATTATTTTTGGTGTATATGAATGCCTCTGAATTATGTGTATTGATTCTGTATCCTGAGACTTTACTAAATTAATTTATCAGTTCCAGGAGTTTCTTGGTTGAATCTTTGGGGTTTCTAAATATAATATCATATCATCAGAAAACAGTGAAAGTTTGATATCTTTTGCCCATATTGGATACCTTTAATTCCACTTTCCTGTCTGATTGCTATATCCATGACTTCTAGCACTATGTGGAATGGAAGTGGAGATAGTGGGGAGCCTTGTCGGGTTCCAGTTCTAAGTGGGAATGCTTTTAATTTTTCCCCATTCAGTATGATGTTGGCTATGGGTGTGTCATATATGGCTTGAATCATTTTTAGAAATGTTTCTTCTATGCCTATTTTATTAAGTGTTCATATCATGAAGGAGTGTTGAATTTTATTAAAAAGTTTTTCTGCATCTATTGAAAGAATAACGTGGTCTTTGTTTTTGCTTCTGTTTAAATGGTCAATTCCATTTATAGAATTACATATGTTGAACCATCCCTGCATCCCTGGGATGAAGCCCACTTGGTCGTGATGGATTATTTTTTTGATAAGTGACTGGATTCAGTTAGCTAAGATTTTGTTGAAAATTTTTGCATCTATATTTATTAGGAATATTGGTCTATAGTTTTCTTTTTTTGTTGAATCCTTTCCTGGTTTTGGTATCAGAGTAATATTTGCTTCATAAAACGTGCCGAGGGGGTTTCCATTCTTCTCGATATTGTGGAATCGTTTCTGCAAGATAGGTATTAGTTCTTTTAGGTGTGGTAAAATTCAGGTGTGAAACCATCTGTACAAGGACTTTTCTTTTTAGGGAGATTTTTAATTGCTGTTTCTATTTCAGCTCTTGAGATTGGTCTGTTCAGGAAATCTATTTCTTCCTTTTTGAGTCTAGGGAGGCTGTGTGTTTCTAGATATTTTCCATTTTCTCCACATTTTCCAGTTTGAGTGCATAAAGATTTTTGTAGTATTTATAAATTATATCTTTTTTTTTTTTGAGACAGAGTCTCGTTTTGTTGCCCAGGCTAGAGTAGTGCCATGGCATCAGCCTTGCTCACAGCAACCTCAAACTCCTGAGCTCAAGTGATCATCCTGCCTCAGTCTCCCGAGTAGCTGGGACTACAGGCATGTGCCACCATGCCCAAGTAATTTTTTCTATATATATATTAGTTGGCCAATTAATTCCTTTCTATTTATAGTAGAGACGGGGTCTCATTCCTGCTCAGGCTGGTTTTGAACTCCTGACCTCGAGAAATTCGCCCACCTTTCCTCTCAGAGTGCTAGGATTACAGGTGTGAGCCACCGTGCCCAGCATTATAAATTTTATCTTGTATTTCCTTGGGATCAGTTGTGATATCACCTTTTTTGTTCCTGATGGAGCTTATTAGAGATTTCTCTTTTCTGCTTTTTGTAAACCTAGCCAAAGGCATGTCAATTTTGTTTATTTTTTCAAAGAACCAACTTTTTGTTTTATTAATCTCCTGAATAGCTTCCATGTTTTCAATTTTGTTTAGTTCTGATTTGATCTTGTTGATTTCACTTCTTCTGCTAGGTTTTGAGTTGATCTGGTCTTCTTTTTCCAGCTCTTTGAGTTGTTTCATTAGATTGTCTATTTGTGATCTTTTTGACTTTGTTTTATAGGCATTTATGGAGATAAACTTTCCTCTCAGAACTGCTTTAGCTGTGTCCCAGAGGATTTGATAACTTGTCTCTCTATTGCCATTTTCTTCATAGAATTTTTAAATTTCCATCTTGATTTCTTCATTTATGAAGTAATCATTTAGTAGGAGGTTGTTTAATTTCCACGTTTTTGTGTAGAAGTGTGAGTTTCTGTTAGGGTTGATTTCTACTTTTATTTCACTGTGATCTATGAAGATACATGGTATGATTTCTATTTTTTTTTAATTTCTTGATGTTTACTTTGTGTCCTAGGATATGGTCAATCTTAGAGAATGTCCTGTGAGGTGATGAGAAAAACATATATTCAGTGGATTTTGGGTAGAATGTCCTGTAAATGTCAGTCAGACCCAATTGTTCTAGAGTTTTGTTTAAGTCCATTATTTCTTTGTTAATTTTCTGTTTGGAGGATCTGTCTCATGCCATCAATGGGGTGTTGAAATCTCCAGTGATTATGGAGTTGCTATTAATCCACTTGCTTAGATCCAGTAAGGTTTGCTTTATGAAACTGGGTGCACCTAAGTTGGGTGCATATATATTTAAAATTGTTATCTCTTCTTGTTGAAGTGTGCCCTTCACCATTATATAATGGCCCTCTTTGTCTTTCACTACTTTTTTTGGTTTAAAAACTAAATCGTCTGAAATTAGAACTGCCATGCCAGCCTTCCAAAAGAAGCTTCCCTTTGCTTGGAATACTGATCTCTACCTTTTTACTTTTAGTCTGTATGCATCCTTGCAGGTTGGATGTGTTTCCTGAAGACAGCATATACTTGGCCTGTATTTTCTTATCCATTCAGCCAGCCTATGTCTCTTGAGTGGAGAGTTTAAGCCATTTACATTTATTGAGAGAACTGATAGGTAAGGTAGGTTACTGTTCATTCTGTTGGGTTGGATGTTGTTGCTTTGATTTCTATCTTGAGCCATTGTAATATCTGGCCTTTTATCTTTGGGTTTTGGTTGTTTTTATATTCGTGAGTTTTTATTATGGTGTTCTGTGTGTAACACTGTTTTGAGTACTTCTTGTAGGGCTAGTCTTGTCTTGGTGAATTCTCTGAGACTTTGCTTATCTGCGAATGTCTTAATTTCTCCTTCATATATGAAGGTTAATTTTGCAGGCTACAAGATTCTAGGCTGGGCATTATTTTGTTTTAAAAGTGTGAAAGTGGGTCCCCATTCCCTTCTTGCTTGTATTGTTTCATTCGAGAAATCTGGAGTTATTCGGATTGGTTTTCCTGTATATGTAACGTTCTTCCTATGTCTAACAGCTTGTAGGAGGGTCTTTTTGTTGAAATTTTGGTCAGTCTCATGAGTACCTGGCGTGGTGTTTTCCTGTTTGCATTGTATCTCCAGGGAGTCCTTTTGGCCTCTTGTATTTCTAATTCTAGGTTACTGGTTAGACCTTGGAAGTTTTCCTCAATTATTTCTTCAAAAAGCTTATCTAAACCTTGGGTTTTTTCTTTCTCCTTCTCGGGAATCCAGTGGACCCGCTGGTTATTTTTCTTCGTATAATCCCACAATTCTTGTAAGCTTTGCTTATGTCTCTTATTTTTCTGCTCTAGCTCTGTGATTAAATTATTTGATTTGAATGAGTTTTCTTCCAGCTCTGAGATTCTTTCTTCTTTTTGGTCTACACTATTTTTGAGGCTTTCCACTGTGTTTTGAATTTCCCTCAATAAATTCTTCATATCGAGGATGTCTGATTGATTCTTCTTCAAGATGCCGATCTCCTTAGTGAATATTTCTTCCAATTCTTGTGTCTTCTTTGTGGTTTCTTTGTGTTGATTATCCATTTTTTTCTTGCATTTGATTGAGCTTTTTAACAATCCAATTTTGGAATTCTTCATTTTAAGTGTTTTGGGTTTGTTCAGGCTCCATTTCTTGAGAGCTGGTGTATCTCCTGGGGGGAGTATTTTCGGCTTGATTTTTAGAGTTGCGTTGGGTCCTCCCCATCCTGGGTCAATTGCTAGAGCTCAGTCGACTACATTTTGTAGTTTCTTGATCAAGCACTGGGGGGAGCGCTTCCACCACACTTGGAAGGTTCCCCTGACAGGGGTAGCTTTTGGGAAAAGTGAGTCTTCTTGTCTCTCCCCGCCTCCAGGGCTGGAGCCTACCACTTTGGGCAAGAGAGATGTGGGCTGAGGGGAGGCAGTATCTCCCCAGTTTGCCCTGCACCGCAGTGCCCCAGTGGCTGTGACTCCCCTCGGCTGCTAGGCTTCTCAGTAGATCCTTGATGGAGCCAGGCCTGATGAGCTGATCGCAGATTGTGTAGGGGCAGGATTTGCCAGGAGAGACTCTAGTCTGGGCGGGGGTGGGGGGCTTTGCCGCTGCCTGCTGGGCTGTGGACCCCCTCAATGGCGATCACTAGCCCACTCTTGGGCACCTGTACTGGGGGCGACTGATTAGGTTGCAGCCCATGCCGGGTTGGGGGCCTGGTTCAATAGGACGCTCTGCAGGTTCCTCCATCCCGCAGCCTGACCACCTGCCTGTTCAGTCAGAGCCCACACTTTTACTGACCCACCCTGTGTGGTTTTATTCGCCCAGGGCAGTTCCAGCTTAGAGCCCCCTCTTAATCTTGCAGGTTACCAGAGGTGATATCTCTAACCGCCTCCCCCGGCCCGCGCGGATCAGTTTCTTTCTGTTTTGGAGCAGTCCAAGCACAGGGCTCAGGGGAGACCATACTGCTGCCTCTCACCATCAACCGCACCCTCCAGCACCCTCTTCTCCTGTTGCGATTTCGCACCAGTTTCAGACAGGTCTCTGGCTGGGTGGGTGTGGAGGTCAATGGGGAAGCAAGGAATTCTCATGTAGACCTGATCCCACTTCACCACCTGGCCCAGTGGGCAGGCGCCCTCTCAGGCGCCCTATTGTTTGCTCTGCACTCTCCAGAGAACGCGATCTTATTTCCAGGTCACCTTGTATCCTTTTATGGGAATCCCGCGCTGTACCTCTGTGGATTCTCAATGCTGTCCTTGTAGTGGGGAGATCCACTCGTGTGTAAGAGATCAAGATCTATGTCTCCTTCTCTGGGAGCAAAAGTCCAGAGAGTTACCTCTACTCCACCATTTTCCCCCTTCTCCTCAATCTACCTTCTTGAAGTCACAATTAATAAGGATGAGAGTCAAGACTCAAGATAATATCTCTATAATAAAACAATCCTTTTCCCCACTATATTCATATGTAGATATTGTATACCAATGCATTCTTACATCAGAGAGGGCATAATTAGTATTGTTTAGTAGCATTAGCCACAAGTGCATGGTATATACATAACATATATGGATATGAAATATGTGTGCATTTTTATTAATATTATATTAATAGAATTAATGTGATTTTTTAATATATATTTTTCAAACATTTTAAGTTATCCATTTTCTGTACATTGCACAGTGTGGTAGCTGAGAGAATGGACCTTACAGCCAGAAAGCCAAGTTTTGGATCATGGCTCTGCTGCTTGGTGGCTAGTTAACCTTTGGCAATTTATTTAATCTTTCTGTGCCTTGGTTTCCTCTATTACAATATATATATATATATATATATATATATATATATATTACCGACTTTATTGGGCTGTCATGAACATTAAATGAGTTTGTACTCATAAATTTTTTAGAATAGTGCCAGATACCAAGTGAATGTGATATATTTTTGTTAAATGAATATTTGAGGATTTTTGATAGAAAACTCAGAAGTATCTAACTGTACCTCTCCCTTTCCCACATCTGTATTCAAAGAAGTTTCCATTAGTTAAATATCCTAGATACGTCTAGACTCTAAAGCCTGTAATGAAGAAAATTATAGCTTAATAAATCCTTCATGCAATGGAATAGATGAGGCACACACATAATTTAGCAGTGTTTAATATAAAGTAATTGTATGAAGACATATATATTTGTGCACGGAGTATATAAACTTTTGTTACATTGGTAAGATGGTCATAGATTCAACATATCAATGTGGAAAAGGCAGAATATATTTTCTTGGCTTTAATTTCAATTCTATAGACTTGATGAAGAGAGGTGCCATCATGAATACTGATATATAAGAATAAAAAATGTGACAAGAACAAAACGTTATGAATAGTTTCATAGGTGAAAGCAATATTAAATCACATCTTTCCAAATGACTGCATAGGACAGGAATTGAATAACTATGACAACATAAAAAGGTGAAAATATCGGTCTAGTGTCTATATTTTTCCTGTGTATTTCATCATAATTTGTGGAAATTACTGTACTCTGTTTTAGTTCTTTCTTCATAAGGAAGTGGATTCAACCAAGTACAAAGTCAAATTGTACACTTGTTATACTGTTACCTCAAATTACACTAAATTAACCCTTATCATCTCGAATACAACTATTCATTTGTAGAAACTTGCATGTCAGATTTAAATAGCAAGGTTTACTTTTTTTCTTCTTTTCTAATATTGGCTTAAGCTTTTTCCTAGTGGTAGTGAAACGTGATGAAGATAAATGAAGATTAATGTTTGAGATCTGACAGTGTGACATTTGGTAAGTTACTTAACATTTCTGAAGCTTTAATTTTCTCACCTGAAAAATGGACACCATAATGGCTACCTCCTAGCCAGACAGTACAAGATGGAATGGTATTTTTGAAATACTAATCAATTTCCCCTCCTGTTTTATATGCCCCCTTTCCAGTATTTTGATGCATTTTGCCTCAGTGGAAGGATGTGACAGGACAGAAATCATCTTCCAAAAAGAAGAATTTCTGTCTTTGATTGCCAAATAAGGACTTTAGAAAAAGATAGAAATATTAAGAGGGCAAACAGATATTTTCATTGATAGCATCTATTATCCATTGCTGCATAACAAAATAGCCCCAAATTTAGCAGTTTGGAACAATAAACATTTATTCTTCTGCAGTATCTGTGAGTTAGTCATCTGCTTGGATCAGAGTTTCTCATGAGGCTGTAATCAAGGTGTAAGCTATGGTCTCATCTGGTGGCAGGGGATGAAGGGAGGAGGTACCAAGACATGAAGGGGATCTACACCCTGATTATTATGTGGAAGACTCAAGAAGACAGCAAGATCCCATAGAGGGAATGGTTCTCTGTTGTGTTTCAATAACTGGAGCATAAACAGTACAGTGGTGATTAATCAGCTCCAGGATGGAATGACAAACAGCAGAAGGATTTTCAAATCCTGTAGTATGGTGCAGAAATTGTGGCAAGAGTCACACACTTAAGGGCTTATGAGGAGAAATGAGGGATGTCTCAGTGGTTTCCTGTGGGTATCACATTGCCTAAGTGGGCAGCCAGTACTGGAAAACTGATGTCCCAGCACTCCACCCACCTCTGCCATTTTCAAGCAACTCTTCAGAATATTGAAAGCCCTGAGGAACTCAGACATAAGGCTGCTGGAATGAGCAAGAGGAAAGCCTGCAATGACAGATTCAGTTTATGTCTCTCTGGTAAGTGTGGTCCACAAATATAGATTAGTATAAGTCTTGGGAAATAAAAAGAAATTTCTATGTCTTCCACACTTGTTTGGAGCTTGTCTTTACATCCCATGTATAGGGCCTACTTCATATTTTAGAGTATTATAAATGCTTATTAAATGGGAAATATTATTATTATTATATTCCATGACAAATATTATTTACACTGTCTTATAGAAATCAATTTTCTCTATTTAAGAACAAAAGCTCTGTTAAAATCAGTGGTCTACGTTCATGTTGGGGAATTAGGGAGTGACTGATCAATGTGTTTTCAGAATTATCTACCTAGTAAGTAATGGTGCCCCTATATTGAGATTGAAGTCTGATGACACACAGCTAGTCCTCTTCTCATTCCTATTTTCAGAATAGCAATTGATCTGTGGGCATCTCACTCCCTTCATCCAGAAAATGGGAACTTTATCCCTCTCACCAAAATGTCATTTGGAAGTACATGGTAGTGTGGAGATATTGCATTGATCAGTCCTTTTATTAAAGAAATTAGATTTTTAAATTTTATTCTTCTACTAAGTCCCAGAACAGAGTACAATATATAAAAGTAGCCATGAATTTTAGTTGTTAAATAATTACATTGGGGATGCCTACCCATTTATATCAGAAAATAATTGCTAATATTTAATGAATAACTAATATGCACCAGGTACTATTATAAGTCCTTCTCATATATTATCTCATTTAATCCTTGTCGCATTCCTACAGAATAAATACAATTATTGTCATCATTTTATAAATGAGGAAACTGAAGTCTAAGTTCACACAGCTGGTAAATAAATGAGCCAGAATCTAAACCCAAAGAAGCTGGCTCTGGACCCTGTATGCTTAACTACTTTCTCAATAATGAGCTAAATAAGCACATAATCAAAGTTGTAAAAACACTGTGATTGATATTGGGAGACAACTCAAAGTATATTTGACTCAGAGTTCTGCTATTCAGCAGCTGAATGCCTTCGACCAAGTTATTTAATATTGGTCAACCTCATTTTCCTCATACTACTGTATAGTAGTAGCTGCATGCCAAATTATGGGTAAGAATTAAAAGAAGAGCCTAAAATGTGTTAATAATTTTCTTACATCAAATTTTCTATGTATAAATCTTATGTCCAGGTTTCTTAGATGATCAGTGGAAATAATTTCAGTGAAAACATTTTGTAAATTTCAAGTCACAAGGTAAATGAAAGAAACTATTTATGTTAATTTCCAGTATGAATATAAATAGCTAAAAACTTTTGATGTACCAGGCAGTGAGCAAAATAGTTTAATACATTATATAAAAAAAGACAAAAAAAAAACTCTAAAGAATTAAAAATGTTAAAAAAGACCATGACTAAGTACTGTTCTACAGATGAGAATACTGAGCCACAGAAGAGCTAAGGAGCATGCTCCTGGTTATAGCTTGGAAGTGCTAGAGTTTGTAGTCTTCCTCAAATACAGTTAACTCCAAAACTGTTCACTTATATTATAAAACACTATTTAAAACACACTACTTCATGCACTTTAGAAGCAGTCATTGCACTTGTGAGCAAAAGGCTCTATTGTTATAGTTAAAATGTCAATATTACCTAAAGTGATCTACAGAATCAATGCAATCCCCATCAAAATACCATTAGCATTCTTTATAGATCTAGAAAAAATAATGCTTCACTTCCTATGGAACCAGAAAAAACCTCGTATAGCCAAAGCAATCTTAAATAAAAGGAACAAACTGGGACGCATCAGTTTTCCTGACTTCAAGCTGTACTATAAAGCAATAATAGTTAAATCAGCCTGTGACTGGCACAAGAACAGAAGCATAGATATCTGGAATAGATCTGAGACACGAGAGATGAAACCATCAGTATACGGTAATCTAATCTTTGACAAAGCTGACAAAAATATACATTGGGGAAAAGAATCTCTCTTCAATAAATGGTGCTGGGAAAACTGGTTAGCTGCGTGCACAAAAGTGAATCAGGATCCCTACCTAGGATCCCTACCTCTCACCTCTCACAAAAATTCACTCAAGATGGATAACAGACTTAAACTTAAGACATGAAACCTTAAGAATCCTAGAAGAAGATGTTGGTAAAACCCTATCAAACATTGTCCTAGGCAAAGAATTTTTGAGGAAGACCCCCAAGGCAATCACTGCAGCATCAAAAATAAACAAATGGGATCTGATCAAATTAAAAAGTTTCTGCACTGCCAAGGAAATGATCATTAGATCAAACATAGAACCCACAGAGTGGGAGAAAATATTTGCTCTCTACACCTCTGATAAAGGTCTAATAACAAGAATCTATCTAGAACTTAAAAGAATTAACAAGACAAAATCAAACAATCCCATCAAGAAATGGGCGACAGAAATGAAAAGAAACTTCTCCAAAGGAGACAGAATAATAGCATGCAAACATATAAAAAATGTTCAACTTCTCTAATTATTAGAGAAATGCAAATCAAAACCACAATGAGATACCACCTAACCCCAGTAAGAATCGCCTGTATCAAGAAACCACAAAACAACAAATGCTGGTGAGGATGCGGAGAGACAGGAACACTCCTACACTGCTGGTGGGACTGCAAATCAGTGCAACCTTTGTGGAAAAAAATTTGGAGATACCTCAAACAGCTAGAAATAGAAATACCATTCGACCCTGCAATAGCATTGTTGGGCATCTACCCAAAAGAGCATAAGACATTCTATTATAAAGACATCTGCACCTGAATGTTTATAGCAGCACAATTTACTATTGCACAGTCATGGAAACAACCCAAGTGCCCATCAATTCATGAGTGGATAATAAAATGTGGTATATACTCACAATGGAATATTACTCAATCCTAAGAAATGACTGTGAGCTAGCACCGTTTATGCTATCCTGGATTAAGCTTAAGCCCGTTATCCAAAGTGAGGCGACACAAGACATGGAAAATGGGCCCCACATCTACTTGCCATCAAATTGGTACTGACTAATTAAAACTATGGTTTTCAAATGGTGGCAATGCTCACCAGGGATTCGGGGAGGGGGGCAATCTTCGGGATGTGGCGAGCACTTCAGTGGGGAAAGGCATAATTCTAACCCTTCTTAGGGAGAACCAAAGATATGCAATGTAACCAAAATGTCAAAAAACCACTTTTTATTGGGTGGTGGGCAGGTGGGAGGGGGGAGGAGGAAAGGGGTGTTGCTTTCAGAATGTGTGTGGTGCACACCACCGGGGGATTGGACACATCAGGGGGAGAGGGGTGGGGCAGGGACAATATTTGTAACCCTAACAATATTTGTACCTCCGTAATATGATGAAATAAAATGAAAAAAAGAGAAGAAATAAAAAGGCTCCATTGTTAAGCAACCAGTGACTTTAGCTGGTAAAATGGTGTTTAAAATTAGTGATTTCCATCTTTTATGTCCACTACATTTTAGGCAGGACGTGATAAACCAAAGAGAGAAGGAGGGAGTTACTACAGCCCCTGAAAGCAATAAAATTTTTTATTCTTAAAAGATGTTATACAATTCTCAGATTATTTCATCCATTTATTCTTTCATCATCCATATATTCCTTCGTTCATCCATTCAGTAAATATTTGTAAATAAGTTTAGTCTGCTCTGATAATCTTCATTACTCAAGGATGACTGTAAATTTATCACAACAAAATTTATCTGAGTTCTACTTGCAGCCTCAAAACTTCCCATTTGTGATACTTGTTAAAGTCACATAAACTCAAAGGTGTAAATAATAATAGTATCTATCTTCTAAAGTTTTAGCGAATACTAAATGTGATATTTCATGTAGAACACTTAGTACAGTGCCTGACAGATTACAATCACTTAGTAATGCTTAGTTATCATTATATTCTTATAACAATACATTCCCCAATTTATTAAAATAAAATTTTTATTCTAAAAGTTCACTGTGTCCTAATTGGTTCTCTGAAAACAGATGACCTATTTCCCTACAAATAATTGGTTTTCTGGAAACAGAGGACTATTTCCCTAGAAGTAATCTAATAAACATTTCTCAGATTCCTAGGTTACCCTGCCTAATTTCATTAAGGCTATCATTTAGTTACATAAATGCTATTTATCAAGTTTCAGCCAAGATACTCATCAGCGATCTTCAGCGCCCAAGCTAAAAGGCAGAGAGAAGATTAGTTAGCTATATGAGGATAGTTTTATATCTAGGTTCTCTGTTCTGTTCCACTGGTCAATTGTGCCAATTACAAGCTGTTTTAATTAGTATAGCCTTGTAGTATAGTTTGAAATCTGGCAAATTGATTCCTCCTATTTTGTTTTTATTGCCTAGGATTGATGTTGCTATATGGGGTCTTCTCTGGTTCCCTACAAAGCATAAAACTATTTTTTCTATATCTGTGAAAAATGATGACGGTATTTTATAGGGACTGCATTAAAAGAATCCTTATTCAATAAATGGTGCTGGGAAAACTGGATAGCCACATTTAGAAGATTGAAACAGGACCCACAGCTTTCACCTCTCACAAATATCAACTCACACTGGGTAACAGACTTGAACATTAGGTGTGAAACTATTAGAATTCTAGAGGAAAACATTGGAAATACTCTTCTAGACATTGGCCTAGGCAAAGAATTTATGAAGAAGACCCCAAAGGTAATCACATCGGCAACAAAAATAAATAAATGGGACCTGATCAAATTAAAAAGCTTCTGCACACCCAAGGAAACTGTCAAGAGAGCAAACAGACAACCCACAGAATTGGAGAAAATTTTTGCAAGCTACACAACCGATAAAGGGCTGATAACTAGAATTTATTTAGAACTCAGGAAAATCAGCAAGGAAAAATCAAACAACCCTATCAAAAAGTGGGCAAAGGACATGAACAGAAATTTTTCAAAAGAAGACAGAATAAAGGCCAACAAACATATGAAAAATGTTCAACATGTCTAATCATCAGGGAAATGCAAATCAAAACTACAATGAGATATCACTTATCTCCAGTAAGAATGGCTTTTATCAAAAAGTAAGAAGAATGGCTTTTATCTCCAGTAAGACTTTTATCAAAAAGTATTTTATTCTTTTATAAAAGAATGGCTTTTATCTCCAGTAAGACTTTTATCAAAAAGTATTTTATTCTTTTATAAAAGAATGGCTTTTATCTCCAGTAAGACTTTTATCAAAAAGTCCCCAAACAATAAATGTTGAGGTGGATGCAGAGAGATAGGAACACTCCTTCACTATGGTGGGACTGCAAACTGGTTCAGCCTCTATGGAAAACAATATGGAAATACCTTAAAGCGGTACAAGTAGATCTACCATTGAATGTAGCAATTCCACTACTGGGCATCTACCCAAAAGATCAAATGACACTCTAAAAATGGGACACCTGCATTCGAATGTTTATAGCAGCACAATTCACAATTGCAAAGGTATGGAAACAACCCAGGTGCCCATCATTCATGAATGGATTAATAAAATGTGGTATATATATACCATGGAATACTACTCAGGTTTAAGAAACAATGGTGATATAGCACGTGTTGTATTTTCCTGGATAGAGCTGGAACCCATTCTAGTAAGTGAAGTAATTCAAGAATGGAAAAACAAACACCACATGTACTCACCAGAAAATTGGTATTAATGGATCAACACCTAAGTGGACAAATAGGAATAACATTTATTGGGTGTTGGGTGGGTGGGAGGGGGAGGAGGGAATGGGTATATACAATCATAATGAGTGAGATGTGGAACGTTAGGGGGATAGTCACTCTTGAAGCTCTGACTCGAGGTGGGAGGGGGGCATGGGAAATATACATAACCTTTACATTTGTACCCCCATAATATGCTGAAATAATAATAAAATGGAAAGAAATAAATTAAATAAAAGGCTTAGAGTAACAGTGGTAGGGATAATAGTTGAAGGGAAAGGCTGCAGGGATGTAGCTACCTATGAAGGGGAATGAAATCATTAAAAATTAAGTTATGATTAATTTGATACTAATAAATTATTTAAGAGGCAGAAACAGGGGGGCGGAGCAAGATGGCGGACGAATAACACCGCCAGACAGAGTGTCTCTGCAGAAAAGACAGATTCTAGCAGAAATTAGAGGAAAGAAGCAAGAAGACGAGCATACAGCGGACAAGGGCCGGAAGGAGGGGTAACTGAGACTCCGGGAGACTCCAAGGGAAGAGGGTGCGGAGGAGAACTGGAGGCTGAGACCACCGGAGCAGCCCGGAGACCAGCGGCAAGGGTAGGTGGATTTGCTGTTTCCCCTCCCCTGCATTCAGGACTGCTGGTGGGCTCCCCAGCAGGTGGAGAGACCTGCGGACACCAGCCAAGAGACCGCCGCCGCGTGCCAATGGTGAGCCTGTAGCAGACGTGGCACCAGGTTCCCAACTTCCTCTGGGCACCTCCGTGTGCACAGACCCGAGCCGCGCGGCAGGAGCCATATTGCCTCCTCCTCCCCTCCGCCGACCCTACCCGCAGCTGCCCAGAGAGACAATACAGCCACCAGCCGGAGGCACCTCCAGGGAACGGGACCTTCCCTTTTGGGACCCCGCCCACCCTCCCAGGTGCTGCTGGCACCGTGTTCCCAGGAAAACGGTGACGATTCAGAGGCTAAGAGACATAGACCCAACTTGGGGTCCCTGTGGGTGAATTAGGACCGGAAATCCTCTCCCTGGTGGGAATACAGTTTGAACTCTGGGACCCAGAGGTCAGACCTGCAGACAGATCCCCTGCAATGAGGGCTAGCATTGCCTCGGGCACAGAAGGGTTATACCTGAACAGCCTACTGAGGTGTGTGTGCCTCCAGGGGTGGATCGGCGTCCTAGAGGGCAACCCTCCTCCCAGGAGGAGGCCGTGCGCCCAACCCAGGTGGCATTCCTGTGCAGGTAACCTCCACGCCGGCATCACAGTCCGGGGAGGCCTGGTGGCTTGTGGTCTGGCCTGCTGGCAGAGGCCCAGGAGTAGCTGCGGAGTTGGGGAGGGTGGAAAGAAGCGAGGCCTGCTGCAGACTGTGGGTCTCAGACAGCCCCACCCCACACACTGACTTACTGGCTGAGCGGGACCATTCCAGCCCCGCCCTGACAGCTTTCCCTGGAAGCATAGAACAGAACTTTGACCCCTGCTAACGGCCTGAGGGCAGGCTTACCCAACCCAGCTCCGCCCAGAACGAGAGCTGATAACAGGACTCAAAATCAACACCATAGACTGTTCCTCCAAGCAAACGCCACCTACTGACAGGGACGGCATCTTGCACAGCCTTTCCACGGCACCCACTGACTCAATATACAGGGAGTGGTCCAATTTCACCCACAGGCACCAACTAACGCCTCAGAAACTAAACAAGGTGTGTGAATACCCAAACAATAAGCTAAGGAAAGAAACAACAACTGATCGACATGGGAAGAAATCAGTGATAGATTTCAGGAAATATGAAGAACCAAACGGAAAACACACCCCCAAAGAGGAGCACCAGCCCCCTAGAAACGGACACCGACCAAAATCAGGCAACCAATATGACAGAAGAGGAATTTCGTATGTGGATCATAAGAACACTCACCCAGCTGCGACAACAACTCAATAACCAACACAAAGAAACCACAAAAAGTCTCCAGGATATGGGAAAAAAAATAGACACATGGAACAAAAGTGTAACCTAACTCCTAGAAATGAAGAATCAATTCAAGGAACTACAAAATACAGTGGAAAGTCTCAAAAACAGGGTAGATGAAAAAGAAGAAAGAATCTCAGAGCTTGAAGATAGCACCCTCCAATTAAATAAATCAGTCACAGAAATAGAGGACAGAAACAAGAGAAAAGAGCAAAGCCTACAAGAGCTGTGGGATTATGTGCAGAAACCTAATGTGAGGGTCATAGGGTTACAAGAAGAGGAAGAAGACAGCACTCAATGGTTGGAGAAGCTGTTTGAAGATATAATAGAGGAAAATTTCCCAGGCCTTGCTCAAAATCTTGATATACAAGTTCAAGAAGCTGAGAGGACCCCTGGGAGATTCAATGCATACAGGAAGACGTCACGACATGCAGTCATCAGACTGACCAAAGTATCAACTAAAGAGGCCCTTCTAAGAGCTGTAAGACAAAAGAAGCAAGTAACATACAAGGGAAAGCCAATTCGAATAACATCAGACTTCTCTAATGAGACTTTACAAGCAAGGAGAGACTGGGGCCCCATTCTCACTCTTTTGAAACAAAACAATGCCCAGCCTAGAATATTATTCCCTGCAAAACTAAGCTTTGTATATGAAGGAGAAATAAAAACATTCTCAGACAAGCAAAGGCTCGAGAATTCACCAAGACAAGACCAGCCCTACAAGAAGAACTTAAAACAGCGTTATGGACGGAACATCATAATAATAACCCACGAATATAAAAACAACCAAAACCCAAAGATATTAAAGGCCAGATATTTAAATGGCTCAAGACAGAAATCATAGCAACAACATCCAACACAACAGAATGATCAGTAATCTACCTTACCTATCAGTTCTCTCAATAAATGTGAATGGCTTAAACTCTCCACTCAAGAGACATAGGCTGGCTGAATGGATAAGAAAATACAGGCCAAGTATATGCTGTCTTCCGGAAACACATCTAACCTGCAAGGATGCATATAGACTAAAAATAAAAGGGTGGAGATCAATATTCCAAGCAAATAGAAGCCAAAAGAAGGCTGGTGTGGCAGTTCTAATTTCAGACGATTTAGTTTTTAAACCAACAAAACTAGTAAAAGACAAAGAGGGTCATTATATAATGGTGAAGGGCACAGTCCAACAAGAAGAGATTACAATTTTAAATATATATGCACCCAACTTGGGTGCACCCAGATTCATAAAGCAAACCTTACTGGAGCTAAGCAAATGGATTAATAGCAACTCCATAATCGTCGGAGATTTCAACACCCCACTGACGACACGAGACAGATCCTCCAAACAGAAAATTAATAAAGAAATAATGGACTTAAACAAAACTCTAGAACAATTGGGTCTGACAGATATCCACAGAACATTCTACCCAACATCCACTGAATATACGTTCTTCTCATCAGCTCACGGGACATTCTCTAAGATTGACCATATCCTAGGACACAAAGAACATCTCAAGAAATTTAAAAAAATAGAAATCATACCATGTACCTTCTCAGATCACAGTGGAATAAAACTAGAAATCAACCCTAACAGAAACTCACATTTCTACACAAAAACGTGGAAATTAAACAACCTCCTACTAAATGATTACTTCGTAAATGAGGAAATCAAGACGGAAATAAAAAAGTTCTATGAAGAAAACGACAATGGAGAGACAAGTTATCAACTCCTCTGGGACACAGCTAAAGCAGTTCTGAGAGGAAAGTTTATCTCCATAAATGCCTATAACCAAAAGACAAGAAGATCACAAATAGATAATCTAATGAAATGACTCAAAGAGCTGGAAAAAGAAGAACAGACCAACCCCAAACCCAGCAGAAGAAGTGAAATCAACAAGATCAAATCAGAACTAAACGAAATTGAAAACAGGAAAGCTATTCAGGAGATTAATAAGACAAAAAGTTGGTTCTTTGAAAAAATAAACAAAATTGACACACCATTGGCTAAGCTAACGAAAAGCAGAAAAGAGAAATCTCTAATAAGCTCTGTAATAAGCTCCATAAGGAATAAAAAAGGAGATATCACAACTGATCCCAAAGAGATACAAGATACAATTTATGAATACTACAAAAATCTTTATGCACACAAACTGGAAAATGTGGAGGAAATGGACAAATTTCTAGAAACACACAGCCTCCCTAGGCTCAACCAGGAAGAAATAGATTCCCTGAACAGACCAATCTCAACAGCTGAAATAGAAACAGCAATTAAAAATCTCCCTAAAAAGAAAAGTCCCGGTCCAGATGGCTTCACACCTGAATTTTACCACACTTACAAAGAATAACTAGTACCTATCTTGCAGAAACTATTCCACAACATCGAGAAGAACGGAAACCTCCCCGACACCTTTTATGATGCGAATATTACTCTGATACCAAAACCAGGAAAGGATGCAACAAAAAAAGAAAACTACAGACCATTATCCCTAATGAATATAGATACAAAAATTTCCAACAAAATCTTAGCTAACCGAATCCAGACACTTATCAAAAAAATAATCCACCACGACCAAGTGGGCTTCATCCCAGGGATGCAGGGATGGTTCAACATACGTAAATCTATAAATGCAAATCACCACATAAACAGAAGCAAAAACAAAGACCACATGATTCTTTCAATAGATGCAGAAAAAGCTTTTGACAAAATTCAACACCCTTTCATGATACGAACACTTACGAAAATAGGCAAAGAAGGGACATACCTAAAAATGATACAAGCCATATATGACAGACCCATAGCCAACATCATACTGAATGGGGAAAGATTGAAATCATTCCCACTTAGAACTGGAACCAGACAAGGCTGCCCACTATCTCCACTTCTGTTCAACATAGTGCTGGAAGTCTTGGCTACAGCAATCAGACAGGAAAATGGAATCAAAGGTATCCAAATAGGGGCAGAAGAGATCAAACTTTCACTGTTTGCTGATGATATGATATTGTATCTAGAAAACCCCAAGGATTCAACCAAGAAACTCCTGGAACTGATCAATGAATTTAGTAAAGTCTCAGGATACAAAATCAATACACAGAAATCACAGGCATTCATATACGCCAACAACAATCTCATTGAGAACAAAATCAAAGACTCAATTCCCTTCCCAATAGCAACAAAGAAATTAAAGTACCTAGGAATATATTTAACCAAAGAGGTAAAAGACGTCTACAGGGAGAACTATGAAACACTGAGGAAGGAAATAGCAGAGGATGTAAACAGATGGAAATCCATACCATGCTCGTGGATCGGCAGACTCAATATCATCAAAATGTCTATACTGCCCAAACTGATCTACAGATTCAATGCAATACCTATTAAAATCCCATCAGCATTCTTCACAGATATAGAAAAAATAATGTTACGCTTCGTATGGAACCAAAGAAGACCCCGAATATCAAGAGCAATTCTAGGCAACAAAAACAAAATGGGAGGCATTAATATGCCAGATATCAAACTATACTACAAAGCTGTAGTAATTAAAACAATATGGTATTGGCACAAAAACAGGAATATTGACCAGTGGAACAGATGTGAGAATCCTGATATAAAACCATCCTCATATAGCCATCTCATCTTTGACAAAGCAGACTAAAACATACGCTGGGGAAAAGAATCTCTCTTCAATAAATGGTGCTGGGAAAACTGGATAGCCACCTGTAGAAGGCTAAAACAGGACCCACACCTTTCACCTCTCACAAAAACCAACTCACGCTGCATAACAGACTTAAACCTAAGATATGAAACTATTAGAACTCTGGAGGAAACAGTTGGAAACACTCTCCTAGACATTGGCCTGGGCAAAGAGTTTATGAAGAAGTCCCCAAAGGCAACCACAGCAGCAACAAAAATAAATAAATGGGACATGATCAAACTACAAAGCTTCTGCACAGCCAAAGAAATAGTCATGAAAGTAAACAGACAACCTACAGAATGGGAGAAAATTTTTGCATCCTATGCATCCGATAAGGGACTGATAACTAGAATGTACTTAGAACTCACGAAAAGCAGGAAGAAAAAATCAAATAACCCCATTAAAAATGGGCAAAGTACTTGAACAGAAATTTTTCTAAAGAAGACAGAAGAATGGCCAACAAACATATGAAGAAATGCTCAACATCTCTAATCATCAGGGAAATGCAAATCAAAACCACAATGAGATATCACTTAACCCCAGTGAGAATGGCCTTTATCAAAAAATCTCCAAACAATAAATGCTGGCGTGGTTGCGGAGAGAGAGGAACACTCCTACACTGCTGGTGGGACTGCAAACTAGTTCCACCTCTGTGGAAAGCAATATGGAGATACCTTCAAGCGATACAAGTGAATCTACCATTTGATCCAGCAATCCCATTGCTGGGCATCTACCCAAATGATCCAGTGACACTCTACAAAAAAGACACCTGCACTCGAATGTTTATAGCAGCATAATTCATAATTGCAAGGCTGTGGAAACAGCCCAAGTGCCCATCAATCCAAGAATGGATTAATAAAATGTGGTATATGTATACCATGGAGTAGTATTCAGCTCTAAGAAACAATGGTGATATAGCACATCTTATATTTTCCTGGTTAGAGCTGGAACCCACAGTACTAAGTGAAGTATCCCAAGAATGGAAAAACAAGCACCAGATATATTCTCCAGCAAACTGGTATTAACTGAGTAGCACCTAAGTGGACACATAGGTGCTACAGTAATAGGGTATTGGGGAGGTGGGAGGGGGGAGGGGGGCGGGTATATACATACATAATGAGTGAAATGTGCACCATCTGGGGGATGGTCATGATGGAGACTCAGACTTTTGGTGGGAGGGGGGGAAATGGGCATTTATTGAAACCTTAAAATCTATACCCCTATAATATACCAAAATAAAAAAAAAATTAAAAAAAAAAAGAAAATATGATTGGCAAAAAAATTATATATTTAAATTACTAATTTGGCTATAATTTTATAGTAACCTACAATTTTGTTTCATGACAAGTGTCTTATGATAAACAATTCATGACTTTTTAAGCTTTCACTAAAATTTAAAGTTACTAAAAATAAGAATTCTAGTCAATGTGTATAATTCTATATATAAGGTGTACCAAAAAATAGATTTTTTAATAAGAAAAATTATAAAAATATATTTTTGGTAAGAAAGGTTAAACAAAAAGGATAATGTAAAAAAAGGATATTGCATAAAATTTTTGTCCTAAAATAAATGCTTATTTAAAAAAAGAAATGTTAAGACAAAATTAAAAGTTTTAAGGTATGTTTTATAAATGGTGTGTGATACATTGCAGGTGAGGATAAAGTTTATAAAAAAATTTATTAAAAAATTTTGGCTAAAACTAAAATTTCTGTCAATATTAATTTACTCTTAATAAAATAACATGATGTGTACTCATTTTAATTTTATAACATGTTTTTTTTCTTTTAATATAAAAAGTAGTATAGTACAAAATGTTTTTGTTTAATTTTGGTAATTGGCATTTTATGCTTTGGTAAAACATTTTATACTTTGTCAGATAATCCCTGTCCTCTCTTTATTAGGTTCTGACTAACTAAAAAAAACTAAAAAAAAGTGTTAGGATTTATATCCATATAACTATCACCTTTAAATTTATTTGATGTCTCTCTTTGTTTGTTAAATCATTTTATAATGGTTTGTGATTATATATAAACAAATCCTTTAAGCCTTTAATATTTGATGACCTTTCCAAAAGTTATATATTAAATCCAGCCTTTTGACCTTAAACTAGCTTTTATACATTAGGATCACTAAAAGTCTAAAAAAGACATTAGATTTATTTAATGTGTCAAAACCATCCAGGGAACATTGTCAAATATAAAATGGTGTTTAATTTTCTTTGGGCTATACTTGTATAAGTATGTTATTAATATACTAGTTTTGCAAAATATTGGCATGTCTTGGTATGTATATCAGTAATAATTATGGTTGTTATATAAATTGCTATATGTCACAAAATAACCAATTTGGTTTGTCAATTGTCTGTAACCATGGCTGGTCAAGTTTTATCATCTTTTAAGTTATTATTTTACTTTGATTCATTTCAAAAAGTGGTTCTTTCTGGCTAAGTCTAAAATTGGCTTCTTCATGTAAAGGCCATAAAAAGGACTGACAAATCCACTTAAATACTGGTTTCTAATAACTTTAGAGATTATATATACCACTGGACTAAAACAAAACAAAGTTCCAAGACTTTAATTAAAAATCTGATATGACCATGAGTATAGCTAACTCAAACCTCATGAGATAAAACTAAACTTTCATATAAAGACTCTTTATTTAAAACATTACTAATACTTTTGTTTTGTTTTCCAGAGTCCTAACAAATTTTAGATAATTAGCAAGTTTACCTGATCTCTGGGACCTTAAAACCATGGAATCTGCAAAAGCCCTGTTCAAATATCCTCCCTCTGAGCCCAGGAAATATTGCGGAAGAGGGGACGTGCCAGATTTTAAGGGCCAATTCTGAGGGATAAAATTAGTTACCCTCCAGATATAGGAGAGACACACAAAAGCCTAAAAAAATACTAAAAGAAATACTTTGTCTTTTCAGGCCACATGCTGCAGATATCCATCCCAATCATAAAAGTTCTTTTTTCCTGCTTTTTATAAACTTAAAACTTACTGAGTGTAATTTTTATCAGTTATAGATTATACAAAAAAAATATAATGAGTAATTTATCAGCCACCTTAATATAAATTACTAAACTTCCTTAGCTTAAATGTTAATGATGCTTATATTTGCTACAAGTCTACCACTAAACCCAAAAATATAGTATATCTCAATACTTATAGGTAAATTAGTTTTATAGCCTTGCCTTTAATATTTTGCATTTTACTCTTATGTCATCTAAAAAATTTTAGCATATTAATGAGTGCCTGTCTACCTTCCATCCTATATGGCTTATTTAATTGGCTATAAGCCCCAGTTTGGCTCTTCGGTCTTCTTGACCACAAGGGTCCCACTGAGGGACTAGATGGACCCAGGACAGGTAGCCACACCACCCTGGCAACGGATGGGACAAAATAAAAGTTTGGCCATAGATGCTGCCTATGACAGATCTTGGCCAAAAGGAGAAAATTGTAAACTAAAATGCTCAACCCCTACCAGCTGACTAAATGGACCCCCTCATGGCCAGAGGAATATTCAAGGGCAAAGTTGCCTGCCAGGAGGAGGGGGGTCAGACATGCCTTATCATGCCCTCCTCCCTTCTTAGAGACTTCCTTTGTAACCCATTAACAGGCCTAAGGGTATACAAGACAAACCTGCAGGCCCTCAATTTACAACAAAATGGTGGCTTATTTCTGGTAAACAGTTTATGTTAAAACATTCCAGTCTTTAGACAAAGCTTCATGTCTTTAGCCAATTACAATCTAAAGAATCTTTAAACCCACCTATAACCTGTAAGCCCCTGCTTCGAGATGGTCCTCCTTTTTAGGCCAAACCAATGTATGCCTCCCACACATTGATTGATGGCTTTACCCATAACCCTTGTCTCTAAAATATATAAAAACCAAACTATAACCCAGCCACAACAAGTTCACTTGCCCAAGGCCTCTTGACAGTGGCTCCGGGTCATGGTCCTCAAATTTAGCTCAAAATAAATCTCTTTAAAATTATTTTACAGAGTTTAGCTTTTTTCCGTTAACACCCTAAAGGCCCAGACTTCACTACCACACAATATATCCATGTAACACAATTACACTTTACCCCATTAATTTATACACATAAATACATAAAAAGATAAATACTTCTTGGGTATTTTCTATCAATACTGCTATTAATGAATGGTCCTAACAGCAGTGTATAAAAATGCTGATTTTCTGACCTCCCACCACCAAGAATAAGTATCATCTGTTTCTTTTTAAAATTTTGTTAGTCATATAATTTTAATTTCTATTTTCTTAACTCCTAGTAAAGTACATAAATTCATATTTTATTTTATATTTTCTGCTCTCAAATGTAACATAATAATAAAATATGTAACCTAAAAAATGCCAGAAATATAAAGAGAAACACACATAATCACAATTATGGTGGAAGACATTAATAAATGTTTTACATTATCAGATTAAGTGAACTTTTGAAAGGATTTATAGTATCAATAATCAACTTTCTGTCTATGTGTGTGTGTACGTTGTACCTTACAAGTAGAGACTACACCTTGTTCTCATATGATAATGTCACCTTTAAAAAAGCCATCATCATTTGATAGTAGGTAGACAGCAGAATGTTTGCATTTCAATTTTCTGTTAAGAATCTGGAAAGTAGATATTTCATTGCACATATTCCTTATCTTATATATCACCACAGAGATCAACACACTAGAGTCAATACAATGTTTTCTTTTTTTGTTTTTTGTTTTTCTGAGAAGGATAATGCTGAGGATATGGTCTTAGCTGTAAAGTAGTATAGAAATAGGAATGTCTATTTATTTTCTATTGCTTTGCAACAAATTAGCACAACTTCAGCATCTCAAAACAACAAACATTTATTATCTCACAGTTTTGTAGTCAAAAATCCAGACAGAATTCAGATTGGATTCTGTGCTTTGGATCTCACAAGGTCAATTTCAAAGAATTACTTTCAGGAATATGATGAAAGAGAAAATCCATAATAAGAGATCTTGTATAGTAGCAAATAAATATCATTAACTAGTCTAGTTTTTACTAATTAGGTAGATTTTCCAATGTCTGGTGTTAAATGTGAGTTATTTTCTTGGCATGTGCATTATACATATGTGGCACTCTCAAGAATTCTGACTCTCCTATTTGAATCATATTCTTTTGCTATGAAAATTTGTAATACTACTCAGATACCATGATGGGAAAGAGAGAATGAACATCAAAGAAAGGGATTCCTCTTTTAATTTAGTTTATTTTTTACTAAACTCATAATATGCAATGTTCCAGAAGTCCTCCTTCTCTTCCCCCTAATACACACACATATGCACACAAACACATACACAATACACAAAGCACTCACTTCTCCTGCTTCCATCTTCTTACTAAAATTGTCCAAAGCACCCACTTGCAACACATTTAGCTTTCTTTTTTCATAATGTTTAACTCTTATTTACAAGCTTTTTGACTTTTTAATTTAGATATCTTCCACTGACTTTTTACCATGAATGATAAGGTTTATGATCTATTTCAGTATACTTCCAGCCTGAGTCCATACAAACACGTTTTCCCTCATGTAACCCCTCAGAACAATTATTTCACAATATTTGTTTTCATCAATATTGAACATTTTATTATTTATATGCAATTATTACTCACAAATGAATCATATAATATACAATGATTACACTGATCTTCTTGCATAACTTTTCTACCACCCCTAACTGATAATTGTCTCCTTGTTTGCCTAGAATCTGCCATTAACTCATTCCTAAACTCTATTAGAATGACAACTCTGCTTACAATAAATTTAAACATCATATAATCTATTTTTTTTAAATTTCTGTACCACATTTAGAGATATCCTCCTTGGAGCTCTTGGTTGTTCTGTTTAATCTGAAATACTTTTCCTGCTAAGTCTGCAGCACAGCTTTCATCCTGATATCTTCCTTTATTAACATCTTGCGGATTATCTTTCTCTTATGTATTGTGGTTCCTGTTTCCCAGAACTCTTGTGTGGTGGACATTTGATGCACTGCTCAGATTTTCTTTCAGTGAAATATCTGTTAGTCAGACGTTGCAAGTGCTGTCTTGAAGATGGCCTTCCTCTCTCAGTCTCTGTCAGGATTGCCTCAGCTTCATGAGCAACCACATCCAAAATCAAATCCCTTTCTGGAGTATACCACAAGCAAGAATGATTGATATAAGTGTTAAAAGTCCTACCATCTTAGCTCCATTCAGAACAATTCTGAAGAGCCATTTTAGCTCTCATGTTTCCAATGGTGTGAGCCAAGGCTTTCCTTGGGTTTCCACTGCAACACAACTTATATTTTACTCAATACATCTTTTCTTTTACCTCTGCAGGTGGTGATACCAATGGAATTCATGAATAAATATCCTGCATGCCAAAGTCCACATTTGGCTCTTCTCCATAGGGACCCAAGCTGAGGCAATTTATCTTTTGTGCTTTTACTCCTTTTATGTGCAGCATTCCCTCCAGTAATATTCTGAAGATGACTAATTTATAATTTTTCCATACTTTTTCATCAGTATTAGTATATATAGTTGATTGTTAGTCTGGAATTATGGTATCTTCTAGGAAAATTCAGAAAGCAGCCTGGGTTTAGAATAGCATTTAAAAATTAAAATGTAAATATATTCTATCTTATGAAATCTGACATGGTAAAAGAAAACATAAACTAGACTGGTAAATTAAGAGATATTGAGTTTCATGACAAGACTAGTAGGCCAAAAGAACATTAGTGATACTTTGAGAATATGTGCTAAATGAATTAGAGGTAAGGGCGAGGGGAGTATAATGAGCATAGAATTCAAAGCTAAAGTACGAAATAAGATAGAAGTTAGAAATAGGTATATTCAATGATAAATCTTCCACTGTTATTTATTAAAAAACAATCATAGTTATTGTCTATTGACTACCTACTATGTATCAGACACCACGCTAAGCACTTTGATTCATTACCTACTTTACTTTTCAAGGAAAACCACTGAGACAGGTACCATTGATATTTCTATTTCACCAAAAAGAGACTGAAGATCAGCAAACTTAAATAATTTTCTCAAAACACTGAGTTATGAAGTAGTGAATCTGACAATTAAGCTCAATTCTTAGCTGACTCCAGGTTATGCTCTTAACATCTGTATTATATGGCGTATCCTATGAGAAATGTTAGTTGTCCTTAATTTACTTCTATCCACTGGTAAAATAAGCCATGAGAAATTTGCTTCAAGCACAGTGAAGCCTCAGTTTATTCAAGGGTTATTTTCCAAAGTCACGTATAGGGCTTATGTCAGGTATGTCAATAACACCTTTTAAAATACCTTAAATTGTCCATAGTATGTTTATATCATTCTCAATAAATCTAGCATAGCAAGTTTTTTCTTCATTGTTGAAATATAATTCTATTTCTAATGTTGAGCATACATTCGAATAGTTGGTATGATACTGCGGTTATATTATATAAAAAATATGTATCATTACTAGATTCACACTTATCCCTGAACACAAAAGTTGAAGTTATATGAGGTAATTGTGCATAAGGTGGTACTATCCTGTAGCACAAATTTCAAAACCTCTCTATTTTAGATCGTTATCAGAAGAGCGATTGAAGGTTGAAAATTGAGGCAAAAAAGATGTCACTCAAATTCTTGCTTTTTTTTTTTTTTTTTTTTTTTTTTTTTTGAGACAGAGTCTCACTTTGTTGCCCAAACTCCTGGGCTCAAGCGATCCTTCTGCCTCAGGCTCCCGAGAGCTGGGACTACAGGCATGCACCACCATGCCCGGCTAATTTTTTCTATATATATATATTAGTTGGCCAATTAATTTCTTTCTATTTATAGTAGAGATGGGGTCTTGCTCTTGCTCAGGTTGGTTTCAAACTCCTGAGCTCAAAGGATCCGCCCACCTCGGCCTCCCAGAGAGCTAGGATTACATGCGTGAGCCACTGCGCCCAGCCTTCCTGCATGTGTTTGTTTTATTTTCCATTGTGTTTTTTTTCCTTCTCAGCCATCCAAGTTACTCTGTTTCTTTTGAAGCTGAGATCATCCCAGGAGGTAAAAGTCAACTCCTAATTGCAAAATCAGAAAGATATTAAATCTTTGAATAGTGAAGCAGAGTAAAATACCTCTTGGTGTTCCTTATAATATGCAACAAAACAAATGAAAGTAATTTCCTCAAACTCCATAGGAAAATGGCATAGCTGAGGGTTTAAAGCAAGTGATGATAAATAGAATTTGATGGTTCTATTATTACTTTGATAAGTAAGAATGTTTGATGTTTTCTTTAGTATCATAATTGTATTGGATTTTGAACAAAAATGTATTCACAATGGCTTTCCCAGTAACCATAATCCCTTTTAATATGACCATAGTCCCACTGACCAAATATTTTCTGTATGATACAAAGTTATTTAACCTCATATTTCATATATTAGAGTGTTTCAGGCACTTAAGGCCTCATTGTTGGATAGAAATGGTCATATTTGGAAATTGAAATATTATTTAATGGAAAAAAGTTTTCAATTGTAAATAATATATTTGTAAAATTTGCATGAGTGAAGCAATATGAATCACATTTGGTGAATATTAAAGGACAGGCAGAGTGCCTTTGACCTCTTGTCCAGAGATATCTGTGCCTCAGACTAACTCCAAATATTATGGCAATTGTTATGGTAATTGTCTATGAAATATTTTTGTCAAGAATGACATGAGATGAATGAAAACATTTAAAATCCTTGAGATGTTGTTATAAAGACCTTATATTTAATTAATTTGAAAAGCAGCTTGGACACATTTCTGGCGTTTGATGATGTATTAGGTAGAACTAAGTGCTGTGCCACTGTGACAGAAATATCCAAAGACAATGCCCAGGAAGAATGGTAGAGAAATGTGGAAAGAAAGTCGCCTATCCACTCTTGATTGTTTACTAAAAGGGAGAGAGAGAAAAACAAAACAAAACAAAACACTTTTGGTCTTTAAAATTGGATTTTTCAAGAGCATCGTCTTCATTGGCATCATTGAAGTTAGCTTGTATTAATAGTTCTGTCTGTGTTCTAGCTCATAAAAAGAGCGTAGTGAGATTCACGTTTAGTATTTTAAGACCCACCCTTGAAGTAGCATATCAATCACTTCCACTCACATGCAACTGTAGTATTATGGAAGAAGGGCAGAATGGCTAACCTGTTATAGGATGGGAAGGGTGGATGAGTGGGAATGAGAAAAGACCATCACAGTAGTGGGAATGACCTTGTATTTGTTCAGAATACTACTTAGGGTCTACCTCAGAGGTGGTTTGTCATGCCAAGGGCAGTCCTTGGTTACTATCTTTCTTCTCTTAAGTGAAAATAAATTAATTTTATCCAAAGGCAGATATTCTGAATTTTCATCTCAGAGCTTTAACTATTTTTAATATATCAGAAATACATTTTTAAAATCTAGAGGAAAACATGTTTTCCCCTCACAAAATGAGCCATTTTCTTATTCTGGTTCTTACAGGTTTGCTCAGTCCTCCTGTTTGTTTCCTGAGCAAACCTATTTACAAAATGTTCAAGGGTCTCATTGTATCAATTGGACATCCTATGATTAAATTAGGCAGTGGGAGGTATTTTTTATATAATGTCCCCAATCTTTGTTGACAAAAATTTTGCATTTTCTGTCATCCTGGTGTCTTCACCATAATTGGAATATAGTATTTACATGCATTTTAAGATTTAAATTTTGGGAGTTGCTTAAACTTCTGGAAGCCTATGTATATGTAATTATGTATTACACATAATTATATATACATTTTAGTTATATAATTTAAATTTGCCTACATATTATATATATAATTTGAATTTAAAATGCTAGCACCTTTTATATTATCCTGGATACAGACTGAGCCCATCCTTCTAAGTGAGGTATCACAAGGACGGAAAAACAAGCACCACATGTACTCGCCATCACATTGGTACTAATTGATCAACACTAAGGTTCTCACATGGTAGTAATACTCACTGGGTGCTTGTCAGATGGAGGGGTGGGGGGATAATCTTGCAACTAATGGAAACGGAACACACTGTATGGGGGAATGGCAGGCTTGTAGCCCTGGCTTGGGTGATGCAAAGGCATTAGATGTAACTAAAATGTTTGTACCCTCATAATATCCTGAATTAAAAAAAAAAAGAGAGAGAGAGAAAACTAGTGTGCAAAGTGCTTCTTTCAAAAAGCTAGAAAATTTACCACAGAGTAAATAGAAATAAAGTAGAAAGAAGGATGATTATATATAAGGAAAATTAGCAAATAAAATTATAAATAATGGAAAATATTCAGCAAAAATCAAATCCTAATATTTCAAAAAATAAAAAAAGAAAATCTCTGAAATATTTCTAGAACAAAATAAAGTAATAACAAACATTAGGAAATAAGTGGAAACATAGATTTACTAGGAATATTAACTATAAGCATACTAAAAAAATTCATCAATAAATTTGAAAAATCGCATACAAAAGAAAAATGCCTAGAAAACATAAATTAGCAAATGTAAGAAAATGTAGAAAATCTGAATAAATCAATAACTTACATAAATTTAATCTGTAGTCAAAAATATCCCACCAATCTGCTCCATACCTCCTTGTATAATAAGACCTAAAGAGTTTTAAAGGTCTCTTTTTAAAAATGTTCAGGAACAGACAATTTGTATCTAAAGCATACTCTTTCAGAAAATCAAAACAGAAGAAAAGCTGCTCTAATCATTTAATAAGGCTGGATATCTTTGACACCAACATTTGACAGAGACAGCACAATAAAGAGTAATGATCAGCCTATCTCATTAATTAGAATGTATATAACAACCTTCAGTAAAATATTAATACATTTAATCCAACAATGTATAAAATATATGATGCATCATAATAAATTAATGTCTAACAAAGCATTGTGAGGATGGTTTCATATTAGAAAACCAATTACTATAATTCAAAATGCAGTGCCCATTCATAATAAAGCAATTAGAGAAATAGGAATATAAGAGAGTTTCTGTAATTCATAAGGTTTTTCTATTAGAAACCTATAATGAATATCATATTTAGGGTTTTTGTTTTAAAAGCTGTCATTTATCAGTTACCTTCAAATTAAGAAGGCCTTCTACCATCACTACAATTCATTATAGTACTGGACTTCCCCGTTCATACAAAAAGACTTGAAAAAAATAAATGATGTAAAGGGATTTTAAAGACATAAAAAAATGGTAGTCATTTATTAATGACTTGATTGTCGACATAAGAAATTTTAAGAATATATAGAAACAGATGAGGCTGGTGTGGTGGCTCACGCCTGTAATCCTAGCAATCTGGGAGGCCGAGGCAGGCAGATTGCTCGAGGTCAGGAGTTCGAAACCAGCCTGAGCAAGAGCAAGACCCCGTCTCTACTATAAATAGAAATAAATTAATTGGCCAACTAATATATATAGAAAAAATCAGCTGGGCATGGTGGCGCATGCCTGTAGTCCCAGCTACCCAGGAGGCTGAGGCAGGAGGATCACTTGAGCCCAGGAGTTTGAGGTTGCTGTGAGCTAGGCTGATGCCACGGCACGCACTCTAGCCTGGGCAACAAAGCGAGACACTGTCAAAAAAAAAAAAAAAAAAAAAAGAAAGAAAGAAAGAAAGAAAGAAAGAAAGAAAGAAAGAAAGAAAGAAAGAAAGAAAGAAAGAAAGAAAGAAAGATGATTAAAATTAATAAAAGTACATTATATTTGTTATATCCAAAAAATTATCATATAATTAATATTTTCCCATATATCTCAAGTACAAATAAGAAATATTCATTAGAGATTACCATTCACAATAGCAACAAAATTATACTTCTTATAATTAATTATAGAAAAATATGTGCAATATCTTTTTTTTTCCTTTTTTTTTATTTTGGCATATTATGGGGGTACAGATTTTAAGGTTTCAATAAATGCCCATTTACCCCCCTCCCCCCAAAAGTCTGAGTCTCCATCATGACCATCCCCCAGATGGTGCACATCTCACTCATTATGTATGTATATACCTGCCCCCCTCCCCCCTCCCAACTCCCTAATACCCTATTACTGTAGCACCTATGTGTCCACTTAGGTGCTACTCAGTTAATACCAGTTTGCTGGAGAATATATCTGGTGCTTGTTTTTCCATTCTTGGGATACTTCACTTAGTACTATGGGTTCCAGCTCTAACCAGGAAAATATAAGATGTGCTATATCACCATTGTTTCTTAGAGCTGAATAGTACTCCATGGTATACATATACCACATTTTATTAATCCATTCTTGGATTGATGGGCACTTGGGCTGTTTCCACAGCCTTGCAATTATGAATTGTGCTGCTATAAACATTCGAGTGCAGGTGTCTTTTTTGTAGAGTGTCACTGGATCATTTGGGTAGATGCCCAGCAATGGGATTGCTGGATCAGATGGTAGATTCACTTGTATCGCTTGAAGGTATCTCCATATTGCTTTCCACAGAGGTGGAACTAGTTTGCAGTCCCACTAGCAGTGTAGGAGTGTTCCTCTCTCTCCACAACCACGCCAGCATTTATTGTTTGGAGATTTTTTGATAAAGGCCATTCTCACTGGGGTTAAGTGATATCTCATTGTGGTTTTGATTTGCATTTCCCTGATGATTAGAGATGTTGAGCATTTCTTCATATGTTTGTTGGCCATTCTTCTGCCTTCTTTAGAAAAATTTCTGTTCAAGTCCTTTGCCCACTTTTTAATGGGGTTATTTGATTTTTTCTTACTGATTTTCGTGAGTTCTAAGTATATTCTAGTTATCAGTCCCTTATCGGATGCATAGGATGCAAAAATTTTCTCCCATTCTGTAGGTTGTCTGTTTACTTTCATGACTATTTCTTTGGCTGTGCAGAAGCTTTGTAGTTTGATCATGTCCCATTTATTTATTTTTGTTGCTGCTGTGATTGCCTTTGGGGACTTCTTCATAAACTCTTTGCCCAGGCCGATGTCTAGGAGAGTGTTTCCAACTTATTCCTCTAGAGTTCTAATAGTTTCATATCTTAGGTTTAAGTCTGTTATCCAGCGTGAGTTGGTTTTTGTGAGAGGTGAAAGGTGTGGGTCCTGTTTTAGCCTTCTACAGGTGGCTATCCAGTTTTCCCAGCACCATTTATTGAAGAGGGATTCTTTTCCCCAGCGTATGTTTTTGTCTGCTTTGTCAAAGATGAGATGGCTATATGAGGATGGTTTTATATCAGGATTCTCACATCTGTTCCACTGGTCAATATTCCTGTTTTTGTGCCAATACCATATTGTTTTAATTACTACAGCTTTGTAGTATAGTTTGATATCTTGCATATTAATGCCTCCCATTTTGTTTTTGTTGCCTAGAATTGCTCTTGATATTCGGGGTCTTCTTTGGTTCCATACGAAGCGTAAAATTATTTTTTCTATATCTGTGAAGAATGCTGATGGGATTTTAATAGGTATTGCATTGAATCTGTAGATCAGTTTGGGTAGTATAGACATTTTGATGATATTGAGTCTGCCGAAGAAATTGTTCAACTTTTTTAAAGAACATAAAATTTGTACTTTAAAAATGTTAGCATGTTCCTGCATTAAAAATCTCAGTATCATACTGATGTTAATCCTCTCAAACTTATTTGGAAACAAAATGTTCTTTCAACAAAACTCCAGACAGAATTTAATGAAACTTAAGAAACTGAGCTTAAAATTAAGGAAGTGCTAAAGAATAATAGATGTAGTTTGTGGAGGAAACATAGAAGATGGAAAAATTTATCCCACCAAATATTAAGGCATTCATTGCAAAGCAAAAGTCATTAAGAGTGTGTGATTTGTCACAAAGATAATCATATGAATTTATGGCCACAATATAAACTCCAGAAAACATTTTGTGCATGTATAAAAGTAGTATCATTGAATCATTATAAGATGATGATCTCTGTAACCAAACTGGTGGGGTTCAAATGCTGCATCCTCCACTTACAAGTTGTGTGACTGACAGTGTGAAAATATTTAACTTTGATTTACATCAATTTATCTAATTACAGAAGGACAATCATGAATATCTACCTCATGGAAGTGTTATATGGATTGAATGATATAATATAAATGCAATGACTAAAAAATAGCATATGTACAATAATTGTTAGCTGTTATATGAGCATTTGGTATCTGGCATAAGTGGCATTATGAATTAGTTGTGAAAGGATGGACTATAAAATAACTTATGTTGAAAGAGTTTAAAATCAATCTGAACATATAAAACTAAATTTTTAAAAATCACACTATAACCTTTCGTCACTAGATGCATTTGAAAATTTGAAATTAAAAACATTATTTAAAGATGTAGAAGAAAATACAGACACAAAAGGCACAAATCAAAAAGGAAAGACTGATAATTTGACAAAAAAATAGATTATTTTCTCTAAGACAAAAGACATCATAAACTAAACTAAATTATAATCATTAATTGAAGAAGTTATTTGCAATGTACATAACTGAAAATAATTACCATACATAATATATATAAAATTCATATGAACTGATGAAAAAGTTAAATAAGTTAATAAAAGTATAGCCAATGACTAAGAAGAAGTAATTCACAAGAGGAGAAACATGGAAGGCTAATAACCCAGGAAACATGCACAACTCTGTTAAAATTTTTTTAAAAAGTGTAAAATTAAGAATTGAGATATCTCATACCCATCAATGTTGGAAAAGTTCAAAAATATGACGACACCAACTTTTGGGGAGGATATGGACAAAAAAGACTCTCCTGCACTCCTAGTGGGCATACAAATTGGTAGAACAAATTGGAAGAGCAATTTGTTAAGTCCTAATAAATATGAGGATGTGTATTTTCTAAGATCCAGCAATTCTACTCTTTGCTACATTTCCTAAAAAAAAAAAAAAAAAAAAAAAAAAACTAACAAAATCAATATCACAACTGTTATGGGATGAATTATGCCTAAAATTAATGTGCATGGGTCATACACCCATAATCTCAGAATGTGACTGTATTTGGAAATAGGACTTTTAAAGAGGTGATTGAGTTAAAGTGAGGCCCTTAGAGTGGGCTGTAATTCAGTCTGACCAGTGTCCTTTTAAGAAATGGAAATATGAACACACAGAGAGAGACATACCAGGGATGTATTGAGAACAGAGAAGAGACCATGTAAGGACACAGTGAGGAGTGGCCATCTACAAGCCAATCAGTTAAGGCCTCTGGAGAAACAAAACCTGCTGACACCTACCTTCCAGCCTTAAGAACGGTGAGAAAATAAATTTATTTTGTTTAAGAAATCCAGTGTGTGGTATTTTGCTATAGCAAACCTAACAAACTAATACAACATATATCACATGTGCACATAGACATATATACAAGGTTTTTTGTAATATGTATTGAAACAATTCTTCAAGAGATAGATAGAGAAAAGAGTAAATTAATTCTGAGAGGCAGTGATACATACTGGTTAAGAACCCAATGTGTATAGCCAGGTAAAAATCTGATCTCTGCCACTTACTAGCTGCATAAAGTTGATTAAGGCCTCTTGTTTTTCTCTGTGTCTCTTATTCCAAATTTATATATGGGTATAATAGTGCCTTCCCCCATAGGAGAAGTTTGAGCATTAAATGAGTTAATACACATAAAGCACTTAGCATAATGTCTCACACATTATAAACCCAATGTAAGCATTAATATAATTAGTAAACTATTGTATTCGTATGAATAAAATAAATTACTTAATGTAGGAAGGTCACAATGAGTATAATTAAAATTAATCTCTTTCTACAATGTTTTATTAGGAAAAGTTCTGACTCCAATGTGGTAAAATCTTTACATTTGTGTGTGAGCTAAAGAGGTATTTGTAATATACCTTCTGTACTTCTCTGCATGTTTGAAATGCATTATTAACTTATAAAAAAAAAAAACCACAAAATCAACCGAAGATTTAGAATGTCTAGCAGATAATAACTTTAGGGTTGTATTGAAATAATAAAACAATCAGAATCATCAAATGCCACTTTTTAGTGTGGAGCTCTGCTTAGTTCTGCAAAGCTCAACCAAAATCTACAGAAGCCATTTAGCACTGTAAATAGGCACTGGAGCAGTCTGAAGCAGGCTTAGAAAATGGACCAAAGCATTATCTATTGGACCAGAAATTGACACTGGATTCAAAGTTATAAACCCATAAATTTATTCTCTATAAGAAAAAAAAAGGAAAAAGAAAATAATTTTAGATCTATCAAGGGCCCTAAAGTTTATTCCAATTCTAAATGAGAAATAATAATTCCAATATTTCTATTTCTTTAAAAAGCTGATGAGTGTTGGGAAAACATCAAAATCCATATATGTATACATGGTTGTAGGAATTGAAGAGGAAAATATATTCCTCTGGAAAAAGTGCTTGGGACATGAGATGAAAGAATGTATATTTTAAGTCCAGCCAAGTAGTTGGCTATATTTGTTTAGTTTTCTAATTAACTGGATATTTTTTCAACCTCAGCACCTTTCGCATCACTCATTTTTAAAATAGCGTGCATTATTTTTAGTATCACTATCAAAATATTCTTATCTTTTAAGCACATAGTCTCATTTTGACAATCACTCTGAAGACTGTATAGTTTGTAAACATTATAAAATATTTAATGTTGTATTTCTCTTACTACTATGGACCTTTGAAACTAATAGCTTAACTAGTGCCTGCTGATATAACATTATATACAGAAAGCTAATGAATTCATGAAGGAACATGCACATCCCATTTCAGTAACTGGAGAAAATCAGAAGGAATGGTGAAAACAAATGAATAACATTATGGTCACATTGAAATAACTATTTGGACAAAGCTCTTTTATGTTGGAAAGGCCTCAGAGCTAAATGAATTTCTCTCATAGCCATGTTAACCATAAAATCATTTAGATTTTTCAAGATTAGAACAGGGTTGGAATACAGATAACTTCCACTTTAGCACTGAAATTTAGAGATATAATTATTTAATCATAATTCCAGGATATGGTTGAAGGCACAAAATGGCATCAGTGATTGATGTTTGACAACTCATACATTTTTCCAAAAGTAGAGGACAGCAAAATCTAGTTAACCATTCCCTTTGGTCTAGTTTCAGTTCCTGGCAAATATGGAGACCCTCTTTATGATAAGAACTGTGGAAATAGAGTTCTTGGTTTTAAGTAACTGATTCTGCTCTTTTGTGTTCCTCAACTTAAAGGGAGATAGAAATAATTTTCAGTAACCCTCCTCTCTTGGAAAAATGTAGAAAAAATTTTGCCACTGAAAATATATTTTTATTTTCATAAAGATGAAATTTACACTTAATTTCAGAGAAAAATTTGAGTTAGTGACACTTGATAGTTTTGCACACCGTTCGTTCCATCTAGAATGTCCTTTCCTACCATGTTCAGATGTAGAAATTCTATACAACTTTAATAACCCACATCATCATAAAAGTTGTCTCCTATCCCTTCCCATTTCCTCTTCTCCGGCATCCCTTTTTTTTCCCTCTTATTTCATTAGTAGCAGAAGGACAAGAAGGAGGAGGAGAAGAGGAAAACCACCAACACAACAACAACAAATAGTTCTTATTTAGTGAGCATTTATTGTGCAGGACAGTGTGTGCTTCATATCCAAGATCTAATTTAATTTTCACAATAACCCTCTGAAATGGGAAGTACTATTATTATTATTGCTTTTTTTTTGACAAAACAGAACTTGGGGGGGGGTGGAGCAAGATGGTGGACCAATAAGACCGCCAGACAGAGTGTCTCTGCAGAAAAGACAGATTCTAGCAGAAATTAGAGGAAAGAAGCAAGAAGACGAGCATACAGCGAACGAGGGATGGAAGGAGGGGTACCTGACACCCCGGGAGACTCCACGGGAGGAGGCTGTGGAGGAGATCTGGAGGCTGAGACCACCGGAGACCAGCCGCAAGGGTAGGTGGATTTGCTGTTTCCCCTACCCTGCATTTGGGACAGCTGGTGGGCTTCCCAGCGGGTGGAGAGACCTGCGGACATCAGCCCAGAGACGGCTGCCGCCAGCCAGCGGTGAGCCTGTAGCAGATGTGGCACCAGGTTCCCAACTTCCTCCGGGCACCTCTGTGTGCCCAGACCCGAGCTGCGCGGCAGGCACCATATTGCCTCCTCCTCCCCTCCGCCGACCCTACCCATGGCTGCCCAGAGAGACAATACAGCCACCAGCCAGAGGCACTTCCAGGGAACGGGACCTTCCCGTTTGGGACCCTACAGCTGACTCAGGGGAACTCAGACTGTGAGCTCCCTACACGCCCACCCTCCCAGGTGCTGCTGGCACAGTGTTCCCAGGAGAACGGTGCCGACTCAGAGGCTGAGAGACATAGACCCAGCTTGGGCTCCCTGTGGGTGAATTGGGACCGGAAATCTTCTCCCTGGTGGAGATATAGTTTGAACTCTGGGACCCACAGGTAGGACCTGCAGACCAGATCCCCTGCACCAAGGGCTAGCATTGCCCGGGGCACAGAAGGGTTATAAGTAAACAGCCTACTGAGATGTGTGTGCCTCCAGGGACGGATCGGCGTCCTAGAGGGCAACCCTCCTCCCAGGAGGAGGCTGTGTGCTCAACCCAGGTGGCGTTCCTGTGCAGGGAACCTCCCCGCCAGCATCACAGTCCAGGGAGGCCTGGTGGCTTGTGGTCTGGCCTGCGGGCAGAAGCCCAAGAGTAGCTGCAGAGTTGGGGAGGGTGGAAAGAAGCGAGGCCTGCTCCAGACTGCGGGCCTCAGACAGCCCCACCCCCACCCCCAGACTTTCTGGCTGAGCGGGACCATTCCAGCCCCGCCCTGACAGCTTTCCCTGGAAGCAGAGGACAGAACTTTGACCCCTGCTAATGGCCTGAGAGCAGGCTTACCCAACCGAGCTCTGCCCAGAACAAGAGCTGATAACAGGACACAAAATCAACAGCATAGCCTGTTCCTCCAAGCAAACGCCACCTACTGACAGGGACTGCATCTCGCACAGCCTTTCCATGGCACCCACTGACTCAATATACAGGGAGTGGTCCAATTTCACACACAGACACCACCTAACGCCTCAGAAACTAAACAAGGTGTGTGAATACCCAAACAATAACTTAAGGAAAGAAACAATAACTGATCGACATGGGAAGAAATCAGCGAAAGAACTCAGGAAATATGAAGAACCAAATGGAAAACACACCCCCAAAGAGGAGTACCAGCCCCCTAGACACGGACACCAACCTTAAAGCGATACAAGTGAATCTACCATTTGATCCAGCAATCCCATTGCTGGGCATCTACCCAAATGATCCAATGACACTCTACAAAAAAGACACCTGCACTTGAATGTTTATAGCAGCACAATTTATAATTGCAAGGCTATGGAAACAGCCCAAGTGCCCATCAATCCAAGAATGCATTAATAAAATGTGGTATATGTATACCATGGAGTACTATTCAGCTCTAAGAAACAATGGTGATATAGCACATCTTATATTTTCCTGGTTAGAGCTGGAACCCATAGTACTAAGTGAAGTATCCCAAGAATGGAAAAACAAGCACCAGATATATTCTCCAGCAAACTGGTATTAACTGAGTAGCACCTAAGTGGACACATAGGTACTACAGTAATAGGGTATTGGGCAGGTGGGAGGGGGGCGGGTATATACATACATAATGAGTGAGATGTGCACCATCTGGGGGATAGTCATGATGGAGACTCAGACTTTTGGGGGGAGGGGGTAAATGGGCATTTATTGAAACCTTAAAATCTGTACCCCCATAATATGCTGAAATTAAAAAAAAAAACACCTCTTTAGTAAATACTAGAAGGAAAGAACAAAAAGTTACTGCTCTGGTAGCTGCTGTTGTTGCTGATTTAATAACTAAGTATGTCCTTGGCAGATACAAGATCTCCTGAGCAGATTTGTTGATAAAACATTGAGATAGCCTAAACTGTTAATTTATTGAACCTTATTCTTTAACATCTATGAAAGACTTACTCATACAATGTTAAATATTTTAAATAGTAAAAAATGGATAATTTACATTTAATGTTATCCATATTTTAATTGATAATCTGAAATTATTAGTTTTGAGATGATGAAGAGAGTTACATGTTTTAGAATGAATAAATCAAAAAGAGAATGAGATATGATTGAAATAAAGTAAAATGTTTGTCATACAATAGCACCATTAAAGACAATATCACCAAAGACAATTTAGATAAGAGCCTCTGAAATGGGATAAAATTCAAGAAACATTTTTAGGAGCTATTACAAAGACTTGCTGGAGATTTTAAAACAATGAAACAGATGGGAGAAATAATTGTCTGAAGTTTATGTTAATGTATCATAAAACCTCAATTATCTAGGCCTCTTGGGGAATCAGGTGTTTGGCTAAATTTTGGTCAGCTGAAAGTTACTCTAAACTCAATAGTATCTCAGCAATTGTTGAAAATCATTCCAAAGCAGTTTAATAGTGCCTAGGAATTATAATTATGTTTTTCTTTGTGGATATGGTAATGCTTCAAGGTCATTGTGGTAAACATAAATTGTGATTGTGCAAAGCTATGATGGTAGACATATACTGATGGATGAACGTAAGATACCCAGAAAGTATCTTTTAGAAAATAAATATATGATGTGAAATATACATATTTTTTTGTATTGATTTGCCCTTCCTTTATTTTTTCCCCCTTTCCCTATTCAAAGAAAATCTTTCTCCTAAAGCACTGACCTCCTTTGCAGACAATAAAGCTGATTGTCTTCTGAGCATGATTTAGGGGTTCTTACGGGCATCTCTTGACTCCCAAAATGTTCCTAGTCACACCTTTAACCATTACAGATATAGTAATTTTAAAGTAGAAATTAATATTTTAAAATACAATCATCTCTGGAAAAGCTGACAATCGATTTGTTTATACCATAGTTTAAATTAATCTGATTACATTGCTGTCTATCAAATAGCTATCTGAATTATGCAAACAGATGGATTGGTACTCTTAATTGCAAAAGAGAGTTTAGAATATATAGGATTTACAAGGAATCATGCAGTACCTACTATTAATTAATGAAACAAAAGATACTCATTAGGAGATATTTTTAAACCTTTCATTACTCAAGTAGCTAATGTTAAATTATCTCACTATTTTGTGATTGCCTTTTTATTCAACATTATTCTTTAAAACGCTACATATTCTGTGATGACAGGGATTGTCTTATTCATAGTACTCATTATACTTGTATGAGTATATGATAAATATGACTTCACCATATATTTGTTGTATTTAGTATAGGGCTTGGTGTATAGCAGACCTTCCACGAATATTTGTTAAAAATGTAAATATATTAATGATATGAAAAATTTGTGAACACTAAATAAATAAAAGTGATCCTGGCCGGGCGTGGTGGCTCACGCCTGTAATCCTAGCACTCTGGGAGGCCGAGGCGGGCGGATTGCTCGAGGTCAAGAGTTCGAAACCAGCCTGAGCAAGAGCAAGACCCCGTCTCTACTATAAATAGAAAGAAATTAATTGGCCAACTAATATATATATATATATAAATTAGCCGGGCGTGGTGGCGCATGCCTGTAGTCCCAGCTACTCGGGAGGCTGAGGCAGAAGGATTGCTTGAGCCCAGGAGTTTGAGGTTGCTGTGAGCTAGGCTGACGCCACGGCACTCACTCTAGCCTGGGCAACAAAGTGAAACTCTGTCTCAAAAAAAAAAAAAAAAAATTAAAAAATTAAAATTAAAATTAATTAAAAGTGATCCTTATAAGTAGAACTGGTATCATTGTTATTATCATTATGTCAAAATTACTATGAATATTTATAAATCAAGAGACTGATATTCATAGAGGTTATGTGTATTCATAACATCTGGATTTCTTCTTTATAAAAATTTTCATAATTCATAATATAATTCAACAATTTTTGTTAGCTATTAGTCTGAAGTCCAGACTATAGGTTCTAATAGGGTAGGGGCCAATGTTGTTTTATTTATACTATATCACAAAACCTAGCCAAGTATCAGCCATATAATAGCTATTTGACAAACATTGGTTGAATAAATGAATGATTATAATTATACTGATAATATTTTTCATATTTTCCAAGTTTCAAGAGATAAAGGCAGAAATGTTTAAGGATATTCCATGTGTCTATGACTAAAGTGTCTACTTACAAATGAAAATTTTATTTAATCCAATATCATTCAGCAACCACATAACTGTTTTTCTGAGATGGCAGTTTGTCTACAAGATATGACATAAGAGAAATAAGACAGTTCATATGAAATCAATAACAAAAATGAATTTTGAGCTGAATTGGAAGATATCCTATACTTTGAAATATTTAGGCATTAATTTTACTATATGTGCAAAAAGATGGCTTCTTCAAATGAATTTTCAGATATACATATATACATATATATGCACACATATATACATATATATGCACTGTAACTTATATATTCTGTAACTTCACCTGGCTATAGTGTATGTTGCAAATTTGGGCACATATAAGATGGCACAAGCTCTGATTATCAATTGTGGTCTATACAATAAACCTGTCTTTGAGGTACAAAAATAGGCCATCTATTGCCCCTGTTCTCAAGTAGATTAGAGCCCACTGAGAAAAAATAGATGCATTAACAAATACTGATGATTCATAGCATGCTATAATAGTTGTGTTCATAAAGTGTTATAGGAATGATTCATCCTTCATGAGCAAGGTCAAGTAAACAGAGATGGTAAAAGAAAGTGAGAGAGAGGAGTTAGCATATGTACTGGACCTTGAAGGATGAGTGAGTCTTTATAAGTGGAGTTAATAGTGACAGATATTCCAGGGAAATGGAACTACATAGATATTAAGCAGAGCCAGGAATAAGTATTGTATGTTTGGAAGAGTTACAGATTCTTAGGAATATACAGTGTATACAGTGTGGTAAAGTTTTAAAGAGGTTTTTTATATTTAATATTAAGCTAAGAAGTTTGAACTTCATCTAAAGATCAATATGGTGCTGCTAAGTGTGTGAAACCTAGAGATTGAAATGAAAGCAAATTGTTTTGATATGATCACTCTGATTGTGTAGATGATGGTTTGTGGGAAGAACAAAGAAACTGGATGGAAGAGGTAAGTATCAAAGTTATTTCAAAACCCCTGGTGGAAGATGATGAGAAATTAAATTAAGAAAATGGCAGTGATGATAAAGAAGAAAAGAAAAATGAAGAGTGTAAAAGAGATAGTTTAAGTAGTTTCTGAAGATGATTTTATTGGTTTAATGAATGTCAAGTTCATATTTTATTCCAAATTCCATGTTATATTACTTTTTTATTTAAATTAAATATACATCACTAATGGTTATCTAATAGACAAGGCTGTTTACTTGGGTCTAGTAGAACAGACCAATATAAATGATATTGAATATAGTGTTTACTATAATAGTTTAACTAAAAAGGATGAAATAGACAATATAGCAAGTGGTGAATTTACCTTGGGATTGGCAGATAATAACTTATAACAAAAGTAGATGCTTTAAAATCCAGTACTCTTTTAGGAAGAAAGGTTGAGAATTGCCTCAGAGTTATGGGGAATGAATGAAATAGATGAAGGTTTTGGGACATATGTATATAGCCTATTATGTCATGCTCAGGAATCTGGGTATATTTTTTGTTAAATTAATTATGTCAACTTAATGTTTTTTAAGCAGAAGACAATTACAGATCAGATCTGGTTTTCTAAATGCTTCCAGGTGACAGCGTAGAGATCAGACTGGAGGGGTACAGACCTGGAAACTAGGAAACAATTTAGGCAGCTGTTTTGGTAGTTCAAGAAACAGATCACAAAGCTCAAGCCAGGGCCATATAGTCAGGATATAGAGGAAATGATGAATAGCAGACATAGTTAGAAAGTAAAAGCTACTGGACTTGACATTGTGGATGAGAGAGAAGGAACATTTTAAATAGTCCCCAATGCCATATATATATTTTTATTACAAGAGTAATTTATTTTAATTTCATTTTAATTAACAGATACAATTATATATACTTATGGGGTATAATGTGATGTTTTGATATATGTTTACATTGTGGGATGATTAAATCAAACTAACAAATCCATCACCTTACACACTTATTTTTTGTAGTGACAACATTTACAATTTACTATTATATTTCAACAATTTTAAAGTATACAATGCATTGTTATATATTATAGGCACTATTATTTGAAATATATTATTAAAATTTATTCCCTCTGTCTAGCTAAAATTTTATAACCTTTGATCAGCATCTCCCCTTTCCCCATCCATGCTCCTCCCACTGTTGCTGATAACCACCATTTTACTCTCCACTGCTATGAGTTTGACTTTTTATATTCCACATATATCAAGGTAGTGTTTTTGTGTTTTTTTTTTCTTTCTGTGGCTGGCTTTTTCACTTAGAATAATATCCTCCATGTTCATCCATGTTGCTGCAATTGACAGAATTTTCTTCTTTAATAAAATTGAATAGTATTCCATTGTGTATATATACCACATTTTCTTTATCCATTCATTAGTTGATGGACACCAAGGTTGTTTCTATACCTTACCTAGAGTGTATAATGCTGCAATGAACATATGCATACATATATCCCTTTGAAATACTGATTTCAATTTATTTTAATATATGCCCAGAAATGGGATTGCTAGATCATATGGTAATTTTATTTTTAGTTTTTTGAGAAGCCTCAGTACTGTTTGCCATAATGGTTGTATTAATTTACATTTCCACCAGCAATGAACAAGAGTTCTCTTTTCTCCACATTCTCACTGATACTTGCTATTTCTAGTCTATTTTGGTACTAGCCATTCTAGCATAAGTGAGGTAATATTTAATTGTTCTTTTAAACTGCAATGTGCTGATAATTTCTGATAATGGAGCACTTTTTATATATATATGTATCCATTGCTCATTTGTATATTTTCTTTTGAGAAATGTCTTTTTAGATCCTTTACCCATTTTTTAATTGGGTTAGTTGTTTTCTTGTTATACAGTAGTTCAAATTCATATATATTTTGCATAGTAACATTTTATCATATACATGGTTTGAAAATATTTTCTCCTAATCCTTGAGTTTTTTCTTCTCTGTAGTAATTATTTACTTTGCTGGGCAGAAACTATTTAGTTTGATCCAATCCCATTTGTTTATTTTTGCTTTTTTCTGCCCGTGACTTTGTGGTGATATTAAAACTATTTTTGCCCAGACCAATGTCATGGAGCTTTTCCCCTGTTTTTTTTTTTTTCTAGTATTTTTACATTTACAGGTCTTATATTTAAGTTGTTAATTCATTTTAAGTTGATTTCTATATATGGTATGAAATAAGAGTCTAATTTCATACTTCTACCTGTAAATATTCACTTTTCGCAGCATCATTTATCAAAGAGACTGTCCTTTCTTCACTATTTGTTATTGGTACCTTTGCAGAAAATCAATTGACCATAAATATGTGGGTTTATTGATAGAACTTCTATTCTATTCTGTTGATCAATGCTCTTGTTTCTATGCTGCTTTGATTACTTCAGTTTTGTAATAAATTTTGAAATCAGCTAGTTTGATGTCTTCAGCTTTTAATGTAAAAAGAGTAATCTTGCCAAAGTCTGCTTGAGATTTTTTTTGTAATTCCATTTGAATTTTAAAACTTTTAGTTTGTTTCTGTGAAAATGACATGGAATTTTTGATAGAGATTGTATTCAATTTGTAGATTGTTTAGAGTAGTATGGGCATTTTAATAGTATTAATTCTTCCATTCAATGAACATGATATGTCTTTCCATTCATTTGTGTGATCTACAATTTTTCCATCAATATTTTATAATTTTTAGTATACAGATCTTTCAACTTCTTGGTTAAATTTAATCCAAGTAATTTTGATGCTGTCGTGAATGCAATTTCTTTTTAAACGTGTTTTTCAGATAGTTCATCATTAGTGTAAAGAAAAGCTAATAATTTTTGTGTGTTGATTTTCTATTCCACAAATTCACTGAATTTTTATCAGTTCTAAGAGTTTTTTGGAAAATCTTTAGGATTTTCCATATATAGAATCATGAAATCAGCAAACAGAGGCAATTTTACTTTTTTTTTTTCTATTTGGATACGTTTTATTTTTGTCTAAGTGTTCTAGATAGAATTTCAGTATTATGTTGAATAGAATTAGTGAAAGTGGGCATTCTTGTCTTCCTTAGATCAAAAGCTATCAAAAAATATTTTAGTACGATGTTACCTGTGGACTTCTCCTGTTAGTCCTATATAATATTGAAGTATATTCCTTCTATGCTTAATTTATTGAAAACAATTATCATAAAGGATATTTACTTTTGTCAAATTATTTTTCTGTATCTAAAAGAGGATAATATGGTATTTGCTCTTCCTTTCGTTACTATAGTGAGGCACATTTATTATATGATTTTTTTTATTTCAGCATATAATGGGGGTACAAATAGTAAGGTTATGCATATTGTCCTTGCCCCCTCCCTCAAGTCGGAGCTACAAGTGTGATCTCCCCGAGACGGGGGGGAGATCACATCTCATTCATTAAGTATGATCCACTCTTCCATCCTGTCAAATGCCAGACGCCCGATAATTGTTATTCCTATATGTCCACTTTTGTGTTGATCAATTAATACCAATTTGTTGGTGAGTACATGTGGTGCTTGTTTTTCCATTCTTGGGATACTTCACTTAGTAGAATGGGTTCCAGCTCTATCCAGGAAAATACAAGATGTGCTATATTACCATCATTTCTTATATCTGAATAGTACTCAATGGTATACATATACCATATTTTATGAATCCACCCATGTATTGATGGGCACTTGGGTTGTTTCCACAACTTTGCAAGTGTGAATTGTGCTGCTTTAAACATTTGAGTGCAGGTGTCTTTTTTTTAGAGTGTACATTTGTTCTTTTCGGTAGATGCCCAGTAGTGGGATTGCTGGATCGAACAGTAGATCACTTGTATCACTTTAAGCTATCTCCATATTCCTTTCCGCAGAGATTGAAATAGTTTGCAGTCCCACCAGCAGTGTAGGAGTATTCCTATCTACCTGCACCCATGCCAACATTTATTGTTTAGGGACTTTTTGATAAAGGCCATTATTACTGAAGATAAACAATATCTCATTGCAGTTTTCATTTGCATTTCCTTGATGATTAGAGGTGTTCAGCATTTTTTCATATGTTTGCTGGCCATTATTCTGTCTTCTTTTGAAAAGGTTCTGTTCATGTCCTTTGCCCCCTTTTTGATAGGATTGTTTGATTTTCCCTGCTGATTTTCCTGAGTGCCAAATAGATTGTAGTTATCAGCCCCTTATCAGATGTGTAGGATGCAAAAATTTTCTCCCATTATGTAGGTTGTCTGTTTGCTCTCTTGACTGTTTCTTTGGCTGTGAAGAAGCTTTTTAGTTTGATCAGGTCCCATTTACTTATTTTTGTTGTTACTGTGATTGCCTTTGGGGTCTTCTTAATAAATTCTTTGCCTAGGCCAATGTCTATAAGAGTATTTCCAAACTTTTCCTCTAGAATTCTAATAGTTTCATACCTAAAGTTTAAGTATGTTACCTAGCGTGAGTTGTTTCTTGTGAGAGGAGAAAGGTGTGGATCTTGATTCAGTATTCTACATGTGGCTATCCAGTTTTCCCAGTACCATTTATTCAATAAGAATTCTTTACTCTAGTGTATGTTTTTGTCTGTTTTGTCGAAGACTAGTTAGCTATATGAGGATAGTTTTATATCTGGGTTCTCTGTTCTGTTCCACTGGTCAATGTCCCTATATTTTTTTTTTTTTTTTTGCCATACCAAGCTGATTAAAATACTACAGCTTTGTAGTATATTTTGAAATCTGGCAAGTTGATACTTCCTATTTTGCTTTTATTGCCTAGAATATCTTTTGAGATATGCAGTATTCTCTGGTTCGATATGAACCATAATATTATTTTTCCTATATCTGTGAAAAATGATATTCATATTTGAATAGGCATTGTATTGAATCTGTAGATCACTTTGGGTAGTATAGACATTTTAGCAATGTTGAATCTGCCATTGCAGGAGCATGGTATGCATTTCAATAGGTTTACGTCCTCTGCTATTTCCTTCTTCAATGTTTCATAGTTCTCCCTGTAGAGGTCTTTTACCTCCTTAGTTAAATATATTCTTAGGTACCTTATTTTCTTTGCTGCTATTGCTGTTTTGAAGGGAATTGAGTATTTGATTTGGTTCTCAAGTTGACTGTTATTGGTATATAGGAATGCCTCTGATTTGTGTGTATTGATTTTGTTCCTGAGACTTTACTAAATTCATTTATCAGTTCCAGGAGTCTCTTGGTTTATTCCTTGGGATTTTCTAAATATAATATCATATCATGTCATCAGCAAAGAGTGATAATTTCATCTCTTATGCTCCAATTGGATGCCTTTAATTCCACTTTTATGTCTGATTGCTGTAGCCAAGACTTCAAGCACTATGTTGAATAGAAATGGAGATAGTGGGCAAACTTGCCTTATTCCAGTTCTAAGTGGGAATGCTTTCAATTTTTCCCCATTCAGTATGATGTTGGCTTTGGGTCTGTCTTATATGGTTTGTATAATTTTTAGGTAAGCCCCTTCTATGCCATTTTGTTAAGTGTTCTTATGATAAAAGGGTGTTGAATTTTGTCAAATACTTTTTCTGCATCTATTGAAAGGATCATATCGTCTTTGTTTTTGCTTCTGTTTATGTGGTGAATTACATTTATATATCTGTGTATGTTGAACGATCCCTGTATCCCTGGGATGAAGCCAACTTTGTCGTGATGGATTATTTTCTTTATAAACACCTGGATTTGGTTAGCTAGGATTTTGTTGAGAATGTTTGCATCTATATTCATAAGGAATATTGGTCTGTAGTTTTCTTTCTTAGTTTCACCCCTCCTGGTTTTGGTATCAAAGTGATGTTGGCTTCATAAAATGAATCTGGTAAGATTCCATCCTTCTCAATGTTGTGAAATAATTTCTGCAGAATGGGCACCAGTTCTTCTTTGAAGGTATGGTAAAATTTGGGTGTGAAACCATGTGGTCTGGGACTTTTCTTTTTAGGAAGGTTTTAATTTCTGTTTCAATTTCAATACTTTATATTGGTCTGTTCAGGCATTCTATTTATTCCTGGTTGAGCCCAGGGAGGCTGTGTGTTTCTAGACATTTTTCCATAACCTCCTCATTTTCCAGTTTGTGTGCATAAAGGTTTTTGTGATATTCATAGATTATATCTTGTATCTCCGTGTCATCAGTTGTAATATTCTCTTTTTTTTTCCTGATGGAGCTTATTAGATATATCTCTTTTCTGCTTTCTATTAGTCTAGCCAAAGGCCTGCCAATTTTGTTTATTATTTTATTAATAATCTGTGTAGTTTTCCTGTTGTCAATTTCATTTAGTTCTGATTTTATCCTCTATATCATTTATTTCTGATTTGATCCTCTAAATTTCACTTCTTCTGCTGGATTTGAGGTTGCACTGTTCTTATTTTTCCAGCTCTATGAGTCGATTCATTGTCTAGTTGTGATCTCTCTTACTTTTGGATATAAGCATTAATGGAAATAAAATTTCTTCTTAGGACTGCTTTAGTTGTGTCCCACAGAATTTGATAACATATATCTCCATTGTCATTAAGTTCAAACAATTTTATGATTTCCTTGTTTATGAAGTAATCATTCAGCAGAAGGTTGTTTGATTTCCATATTTTTTTGTACAAATGTGAGTTTCTGTTAGGGTTGATTTCTACATTTATTCCACTGTGATCTGAGAAGACACATGATATAATTTCTATCTTTTCAAATTTTTTGTGACTTGCTTTGTGTCCTAGGATATGGTCAATTTAGAGAATGCCCCATGTGCCAATGAGAAGAACGTATATTCAGTGGATTTTGGATAGAACGTCCTATAAATGTCAGCCAGGCCCAATTGTTCTAGAGTATTTTTTAATTCCATTATTTCTTTATTAATTTTCTGTTTGGAGGATCTGTCCTATGCAGTCAGCAGGTGTTGAAATCCCTGGCTATTATGGAATTGCTTTTTATCAATTTGCTTAGATCAATTAGGGTTTGCTTTATGAATCAAGGTGCACCTAAGTTTGGTGCATATATATTTAAAATTGTTTTGTCTTCTTCAACTGTGCCATTCACCATTATGTAATCAGCCTCTTTGTCTTTCATTACTTTTTTTGGTTTAAAAAGTAAGTTATCTCAAATATAAATTGCCAAGCCAGCCTTCTTTTGCCTTCCTTGTTCATTCTTTTGGGTTGATTTTTGTTGCTTTGTTTGCTCTTTTGAGCCAGGGTGGTATCTGGCCTTTAATCTTCATCTTTTGAGTGAATTTACTTTCTTGAGTGATTATTATGCTCATCCGTGTATAACACTGTTTTGAGTACTTCTTGGAGGGCTGGTCTTGTCTTGGTGCATTCTCTCAGTCTTTGCTCATCTGAGAATATCTTTATTTCTCTTTCATACACAAAACTTAGTTTTGTAGAGTGTACGATTCTAGGCTTGGCATTATTCTGTTTCAGAGGCATGAGAATGGGGCCTCAGTCTTTCCTTGCTTGTAAGGTTCAGTTGAGAAGTGTAGCATTACTCAAATTTGCTTTCTTTTGTATGTAACTTGTTTCTTTCACCTTACAGCTCATAGAAGGTCCTCTCTAATTGATATTTTCATCAGTCTGATGACTACATGTCCTGGTATCTTATTTTTTGTGTTGAATCTCCCATGGGTCCTTTGAGCTTCTTGTGCTTGGATATCTAACTTTGTATCAAGACCTGGGAAAGTTTCCTCTATTAAATCTTCAAATAGCTTATCCAACCCTTGTGTCTTTTCTTCTTCCCCTTCAGGAATCCACAACAACCTCAGGTTAGGTTTCTTCATATAATCCCACATTTCTTGTAAGCTTTGATCTTGTGTCTTATTTCTCTGTTCTACATCTTTAACTAACTTATTTAATTTGAAGGAGTTATATTCAATCTCTGAGATTCTTTATTGTACTTGATCTATCCTGTTTTTGAGGCTTTCCACTGTGTTTTGTAGTTCCCTGAATAGATTCTTAATTCCCAGGAGTTTGGTTTGATTTTTCTTTAATATTTCAATTTCTTTAGTAAATTTTTCTTCTAAGTCCTGGATTTTCTTTGTGGTTTCTTTGTGTTGATTATTCATTTTTTTTCTTGCATATCATTGAGTTTTCTTACAATCCATGTTTGAAATTCTTCTTCTGTCATTATAGTGTTCTGAATTTGGTTAATATCCATTGCTGAGAACTGGTGCACCTCTTTGTCGAGTGCTTTCAGTTTGCTTCTTCATACTTCCAGAATAATTTCTCTGAGCCCTCCCCATCTGTATCAGCAGTTGTTTTATCATTTGGGAAGTAACAGACCCTGCAAAGCCTCCGTTCCTTTTGGTGCTATACGAGTCAGGCAGCCTGGATGTGTGCACTTCTATGGTTTCTTGATTTGATGCTGGGGGGAGCTCTCCCACCACAGTTGGGGGGCTACTCCTGATGATAGGGGTTACTTGTGGAGCCTATTATGGCCTCTTGTGGTGATTTTTGTTCCTTGACCACAAACTTCACTGTTGGCAGCTTACCAAAGGAGGACATCCAGCCCCAGAGTTTTGATCTACTGGGCGACCTAAACCGGCCTGAAGAGCAAAGTATTTGGGCTTCCAGCTACTTATCTGCACCAAAGCCCAGTGGATTCACCCTAATCCAGAGGGAAAGTGGCTTTTCTTGTCTCACCCTATGTCCAGGGGTGTAGCCTACCACTTTCAGCATGAAAGTCACTGGTTAGGGGGAGGGGGTAGCTCCCCAGTCTGCCTGGCACCTCAGCACCTCAGCAGCTGTAAGTCCTGCAGATGGTAATCTCCTCACAACTAGGGAAGTGTTCAGAGTTCATCCATCTAGACAGCCCTGGCTAGTTGATCATAGATTGTGTAAGGGTGGAGCTTGTCACAAGAGTCCCCGGGCTGGGGGAAGGGATCTACCGGACACACCATATCACATCACAGCAGGTGGGCTGTGGAACCCAAAAATGGTGACTGCCTGCCAGCCCGCAGAGTGCCAGAACTGGGGGCTACTGTTCAGGAGATGACAGGTGCCGGATTGGGGAGCTGGGTCATCAAGATGCCCCATTGTCTCTTTTAGGTTACCCTCCCACAGTCTCACACCTGTTCAGCCATAGCTCTAGCTCTTACTTACCCATACTGAGTGGGCCTCCAGAGTCCCCGACTTAGTGAACACCTCCATAGATCTGGACCCGCTGGGTGCCTGTGGCAAGTTACCTGTCTTCTAACTACCTCCCACAGCAGCTCAGACTGGATCCCTCCCTGCTTAGTGTAGTCTTGGCACAGAGCTCCAGGGAGTTGAAGATGCTCCCCACTATTGTCCCCTCTCCACAGAATGCATATGTCCTACTGCGATTTTGCACCAACTTCAGCCAGGTCCCTGTCCAAGTGGGTGGAGAGGTCAGTGGGGAAGCAAGAAGTTTTCCTGTGGGTCTGATTCCACTTCACTCGCTGGCCCAGCAGGCCCTATCCACTTGCACTCTATGGTCTATTGTTTGTTTTGCACTCTCCAGAGATTGTGATCTTATCTCCTGTTCAGCTTGTTTTTTCCTGTATTGTGTGTCCTGTGCTGAATCTCTGATGATTCAGAACACTGTTGTTTCTGGGGAGAGACCCACTCATATGTAGGAGACTGAGGTCTATGCCTTTTTATCTGGAAGCAGGAATCCAGGAGTTTACCTTTACTCCATCATTTTTTCTCCTATTTGAAATTGTTAACACAAGTAACATCATAGCTGATAGGCACATAATAAAATAATGAAATACTTTACAAATACTCATATGATGAAATCAGCTTTTTCATTATCTTTCAAACAGTTACATGAGATACCTAAAATAATGTGGTCATTTGTAGGAGATCTTACAAATATTAAATAGAAAATGTAGTTGACATATTATCATTAAAACTTTTCAACACCAGTTGGCACTTAAAGTGCTATCTGAATAGCAAAATAGCATATTGCAGAAGAAATATTCAAAGATCAAGAATAGATGTCTCAACATTGAGAGAAAGGACTTATCAGTCACACATGCCTGAGTTTGATGACTAGCTTGTACTTTTCATGTTACATATCCTTTCTGAGCTTGATTTTTCACATTTTCAAACTACAATAATGGTAGTAATATTTTCTTCTTAGCATTCTTTTAACAATTTATTAATACCATCTATGAAAATGTTTGTTAATGTGGTAGCTAACACAATTGAAGCAGCAATAAATGGTAATATTTATATATTTGTTTTTTATTTCAGCATATTATGGGGTACAAAGGTTTAGGTATGTATTTGTTATAATGAAAAAATTAATATACAGATAAAAGAAAGGAAATAGAGGCAAAAGGAAAAAGATAAGGAAGGCCAGAAATAAAGACAAAGGGAGAATTAATAAATGAATTGAAGAAGGAAATGAGGAAGGAAAAGCACAGTAAGCATATGATTACAAGGTGACTCAAACACATTTAAATTATGCTTTCTCTAGCAAGGCAGCATTATAAAGTTACCTATACAAATATAAAATATATATTATTTTTCCTAAGACTATAAGATAAAAATTATGGTAGTGGTTTCCTTCTGCTGCCACATGGACTGGCCCAAGGAAAATGGGAAAGAGTACTTTTCCAAGTAAAGGGCAATTAAAAAGCCACATGAATACCTCTCAGGAGGGGACTTTGCTACCTTTACAAGTCTCCTGCTGCTGGGCTGCAGGGAATGTTAGTCTTCATTTTGACTAGGTAGAAGATCACAATGTATAATGTATCTTGAAGGTAAGGAGGAGTGGGAATCAATCCTTCAGAGCTCAAAAACGCTTTTAATAGCCATATATAAGTTATTTTTCTTAATCTTTCCATAGTATGGATATAAGGCAACTATTATTAGTTCCCTTTTAAAAGCTACAGATGCGAAAACCCGGGAGTGAGAAAGAGATAGAAATAGGGATACACAGAGAGTAAGAGAGGAGGATATATATAGAGAGATCATAATATCCTTGTATTTCAGCCCAGATTTCTAAGCATTCAATAAGCTATCCTTCCAAATTTTCTTTGACTTCTAATTGATATCCCCTTCTTATGGGGATAGTTCATATTCTCTATTGATACTATTTAATCCAGTCTTTTCAGAAATTTTCAAAGAACAATTCAACTGTATTTCATTTACATGAGCAAAGCACACAAATTGAATTCCCAATAAAGTATTTTCCCTCTGCTGCTTTAGACTATGCCTGTGTCTGTAATCATGATGTGCTTGCCTTTACTGGCTTTTTTAATCATTAGGTATCCAATTCAATACACTCAAAATGCTAACAATTGTGCCATGTGGATAGGGTAATAGAATACAGATTACATTGAATGTCTGGATTAACCAAGATTCCTGGACTGCAATACAAGATACTAGAATTTCTAATAAATATTTGATGATTCTCTAATTTTCTCTTTTCATTGTACTTTCTCATTCCAAACTGTACTTAATTTTCCAAGCACTTATGTAGACAGTATCAGAGATATTGCACAAATATAATTTCTACCATTTAGACATGATTCCAATAAATACTGAACCTCTATTATGTGCATGACATTTTGTTAGGTGCCAGAGTTAGAGGAAAGAGAGAGGATGACAAGTTATGGCAGGAAGATAGAGCTATTGGCAAGGTTAAGATAATTATGAGGCAAATAAATACAAGCATGCACCTTCATAAGTCAGGGGCAACCTCTAAAATTTTAAAAGAGAATCTACATTTTTTCAGGCTAGCAAAATAACATTTGGTATTTCTAGTGGAAGATAGGGAAGGAGGAAAGAAATTTAAATGGAAAGGAAAAATTAATTGAGAAAATAAATTATTAAATGTGTAGGTAAATTTTGATGAATACTGACTGTCTAAAACAATAATTGTAGTCTTTAATTTGAGGAATTAAAATATATAATTAAATTATAAGAAAACAATTAATTAAAAAGTCAATAAAACAAAAAGACAGAAAAGGGAGCTTGTGATTAAAGTATTCTATAGAACTCTTATTTTTTTTCAGAGTAAAGTGGTAAGGTTGATAAACTTTAGATAATTTAAGTATGAATATTAATATATAAAAGGCAATCGTTGAACACATATATGTAGACTATGTAAAGCTCCAACAGTAGAGAAAAAGTGAAATTTAAGGACTTGTTAAGCCATTACAATACAAAAAGGAAGATAAATAATAAAACATTTAAAAACAAATAAAAAGCACAAGCTAAGGTGATAGAAAGTTTCCAATAAGCCAACAATCAAAAGAAATCTTAACATACTAATTTCCAAGATAAAGGACAAAAATTTTCAGGTTGTATTTAAAAATTCAGAGACAGAGAGAGGCAACATGGCGTACTAAAAACAGCCTGCATGTCCACTCTCAAAGAGAGGACTGAAAGTTGTAGATGGATCTCCACCAATGGATGGGACTTCATGGACAAGGCATTGTGACACATTGGAAAAGTGATAGGGAACACTTTGTGAAGGAAAAGGTGATGGGGTGATTCACATGACAAGATCAAATGAAAACTTCAGGAGGCATCCACATGTTGGAAAGGATAGGAAGGAGCGGAGAACCCTGGGACTCCACACTTGCAACATGGACCCTGTATCCTGAGCTGTGAAGTGGTTCCTAATACCACTACAAACCTTGGCACTGAGCAGGGAGCTGCTCAAGGTCTGTGTAGCAACATTGCACTAGACAGTGGACACAGTAGAGACTCAGTGACCTTTGTTCCCAGGTCACTGCAGCTGACACCATTATGAACTCTGTTTCAGAGTGTCTGGTATACACAGCGCTAGGCTTTGTGGCAACCACATCTGCATCACACCAGCTCAGACGCAGTGGGAGCAGGGAGAGCAAATGCTCTTGAGCTCCTGTGACTGTGAGTCAAGCACTCCTCCTTTTCAAGGGGGAGTTGGCAGAACAAGGATCACAGACACCACCATAGAAGCCCTGTAGCAACTGCCTCAGGTGGTTCTGGGCAGAAAGAGAGGCCTGGCCACATGGTAACCAGCCCCATTACACAACTTCAGAGGCTTCTGTGCTGATGATGCAAGACTCCATGGCTCTGTTCATGAAGCACCCACTCACTGCCTGGTGGGATACTCTCTTAAGGTCCAATGCTCTACCAAGTACCTGCAGATACAAGCCACCATCACACCTTGACCCAGGTGGAGTGAAAGCTCACAGCCCTGACAACCGTGACCACTTCTGAGATAGCCTTGCCCAGCTGCTATTACCACCACTGCAGGGAGACATATGTAGAGCCATCTCCCCAGTGACAGTCTCCTTGGAGAGGGATTCACACAGCATGTCAACTGTGCTTACAATAGTGGTCTGGGAACAACCCACTACCCTGCATGGAGATCATTCAGCACTGGCTTGGCCTGTGACAGTCAAAGAGTAATGGAGTAACATAGAACAAATGCATTACAGGCTCTCTGTGCATCTGCCCCTCTCATACTGACACAGTTATCCAAAATATGGCACAAAACTCCATCTAGGAACATCTCCTTCTCACTAAGCAGAAAAGTTCACAGCAAAGGAAAATAAATGCACCAAAAACTTGTCTGCCTTGAGCTGAGAGAAGAGATTTCTGATGAGAAGAAATGAACAAAAGAACTCTGACAAAATGAAAAAAAAAAAAAGCTAGTTCAACATCTCTAAAAGATCATAATAGACTTACAGCAATGGACCATAACCAAAAGGAAATTGTTGAAATGTCAGAAGTGGAATTCAATATATGGATGGGAAATAACATTGATGGCATTGAATAGAAAAGTAAAAAGTAACATATCCCCCAAATATTTTAGGATGTCAGTAAAAAAAAAAAAAAAAAAAAAAAAGACGCCTGCAATCCTAGCACTCTAGGAGGCCGAGGTGGGCAAATTGCTCCAGGTCAGGAGTTCAAAACCAGCATGAGCAAGAAGGAGACTCCGTCTCTACTATAAATAGAAAGAAATTAATTGTCTAACTAATATATATATATATATATATATATATATATATATATATATATATAATTAGCCGGGCATGGTTGTGCATGCCTGTAGTCCCAGCTACTTGGGAGGCTGAGTCAGAAGGATTGCTTGAGCCCAGGAGTTTGAGGTTGCTGTGAGCTAGGCTGATGCCACAGCACTCACTCCAGCCTGGGCAACAAAGTGAAACTCTGTCTCAAAAAAAAAAAAGAAAAAAAAAATAGTTTGCTGTCTGACCAGCAGTGTGTGAGTGTTCTTGTCTCTCCACATTCACACCAGCATTTGTTGTTTTGGGACTTTTTGATAAAGGCCATTCTCACTGGAGTTAGGTGATATCTTATTGTGGTTTTGATTTGCATTTCCCTAATGCTTAGAGGTGTTGAGCACTTTTTTATATGTTTGCTGGCCATTATTCTTTCTTCTTCTGAGAAGTTTTGGTTCATGCACTTTGACCACTTTTTAATGGAGTTGTTTGATATTTTCTTGTTAATTTTCTTAAGTTATATATAGATTCTTGTTTTCAGCCCTTTATCAGATGTGTAGCAAGTGAATATTTTCTCCTATTCTTTAGGTTGTATATTCACTCTAATGATAGTTTCCTTGGCTGTATAAAAGAACAAATTGGGAAGCATCAGTCTACCAAATTTCAAGCTTTACTACACGGCTATAGTAACTAAAACAGGACGTCACTGGCACAAGAACAGAGATATAGACCTTTGGAAAAGGATTGTGAACCCAGACATAAAACCATCCTCATATAGCTGTGAGATCTTTGACAAAGCAGACAAAAACATACACTGGGAAAAGAATACCTATTCAATAAATGATGCTGGGAAAACTGGATAATCACATACAGAAGATTTGAAACTGGATCCCCACCTCTCACGTCTCACCTCTCACAAAAATCAACTCACGATGGATAACATACTTAAACTTAGGGGATGAAATCTTGAGAATTCTAGAATAAAATGTTGGGAAAACTCTTATAGACATCAGCCTAGGCAAATAATTTATGAAGTGCACCCCTAAAGCAATCACAGTAGCAACAAATATAAATAGAATCTATAACTTTTCTCTTGTTAAGTCTTAATAATACCAAAGCAAAGACAACAAAAAGGCCTATTATTTTTCCAAATTACTCAGTAAATAGTACCACCTGTCCAATTGCCCAAGTCAGAAACATGGTATCATCCATGATGTCTCAAACTTCCTTAGCTCCCACATCCAGTCTATCAGTACACACTTTCATATTTAGCTTCAAATTATCTCCCTGACCCATGAGATTTGGTGCTCAATAAGAAAAAGAACCATATTGTTATTTTCTCTCTTAGATCTCCAGAACCTAGGACAGTGCTTGACATACAGTAAGCACTAAATTAATATCTGTTGAATAAATGAATGAAGAAAAAGTGTGATTGCATTAATTAAGGAGGAAGTAGTTAGAAAGGGAAAGAAAATAGCTGGCTTCTACAAATAACTGGGCCTAACAGGTCATCTCTAAATCAGTAAATTGTGTCAACACAACTAGGCCTTTGTACAATCAATCTGGTAATTTGAATGGTTGCAATGTATTGATTTTATTGGTATACACTTGATTACAAAACTCCCAAATATTCTTATATAACCCATGTTGTGACACACCCAGTGATGGCATTTAGAAATGATCCTATTCAATAGTGACCTAATCCATTTATGTGTAATTTGAATTCAAGTATGGAATTACTGGCATCATGACCTTTAATCATTGAACTTTGTCACAATGAACTGGGAAATTTATCTCATGTTACCTTTCTGTGCATATAGGTCTCATCTCTCTAAATATATTATGTCTCTGTATTTTTTTTTTTGAGATCAGTTCATCTATTTACAGGTTAAAGTTATTGCAAAAACTGGGAATGAATGCAATGAAAATAGCAACAAGAGCAATAAGAACAAAATTTATCACAACCACAACAATATTATGTATGGACCGCTGAGACAATTCTTCAAAATATATGTTAAATTATAAAGCATGTATTAGCATAACTTTATGTGAATTATAGGAGAAAACATACCTGTATTAACAGCAGATACACCTATTTATAGCATCTAATCTAGAAAAAATAGGTTATTTTTCCCTGGTACTTTGGTGACAAATAGTGTAAACATCAGTTAAAGCTTCCACTATACCATATGAATTTTTCACATATTTTGGTTGGAGAATTGTATATCCCTTTCCTTACTTTCCCATAATAGGAAAAAGTGAATCATACATAAAAATTTTGATACTGTTAAGATTGCTTTATTTCTTCTCTAATGGGTATGACTAAGTCTATTATTATTATTATTATTATGATTAACAGTGCCTGAGGCCTGAAATTTTAGCATTTAGATTTTTAGGACACTTTTCAGTACACCATTCATGGACTTCAAATAATTTATTTTCTCCTTCTATCAGAAGGCTGCATGGGGGAATCACTCAGTACCTTTAAAAAAGCTTGTGTATTTATCAACTCCTAAATTGATGAATTTACTCTCTCATACATACAGCCCCATTCTCATTCTCAGGAGCTCTTTGTTTTCAGAAGTGAGATTACAGTATCACCAAACCATTGTCAATTTTACAGGCTTCATTTCTGATAGCCACCTATTTGACTCAATTCACCATGTGTGTACTTACTCCTTCATAGGTAACAAGCACTTTTTTTAAATTTTTAGTTTGACTTGTTTATTTATTTTTCTTTCTTTTTTTATACATGCAATATTTTTATTTTAGACATGCAAGGAAAGCTATTTCAGAATCTACTAATTTAAAGCAAGCAGCTGTATACAGATAACAAAAGAAGCAACATTTGGTTACAGCTCAGCACACAGCATCCAAAGCAAACAGGCATGAGACAATGCATACTTATGTAGCATTAAAACCAGATGGATAACATATTGTGGGGCAGAGGAAGGGATGGAGGAAACAAATGGAGATGAAAGACCAATGTTTCTCAATGCTTCAAATGTATAATGCTAAATTTCTCATTTGATAGCACATCCAGGTGCTTCAAATGTAGTACATTACAGCAAGAAATAACTCATCTGTATACCTGCCCAATACTAAGTTTGGTCAAAACACATTTTCATAGGTCTTCTTTCAGTGGTAAACCTGTTTGATCATGTTCTGAAGTTATAGTTTAATAACTTACTAAAACTCAGGCTTTAAGCTCTCTAGATATAAACAATGAATTATTTGGTACTTTTCCTTTTGTAATAAAATATGCTATATGTTTTATTAAAATATACAATAATGATCAATATTAAAAGTTTTAATATTCAGAAATATAAAGCCACAGTTAATAAAGCATTAAGTATTTAAATGCAGACTTAATATATGTCTTTAGGTATTAAAACTTAACATTAGGATTTTTTCTTTTTATTTTAGAATAGATTCCTTTCAAAATAGGACTTTTTGACTATAAAATAAACTCAGCATTAATATTTTGAAAAAGCTACTATTAAGCAACAGATATTGCAGAAGAGACTTTTCAGACATAGCTTTCTGTAAATTCTTAAAGGGATTGTTTGATATTATTATATAGCACAAATGTGATTCAATAAATGTGGTGCTCAAAGTTTCCTAAAAACAAAGTTTTAACTTTAAATATACAATAGTACAGATCAATTTTACTTTCTTGTATTTTTCCACATACACTTTTATATAATACATTAGAACACATTAGCTCATATAGATTGTAAGATAAATCACCCCTGCCTCCCAATATTTGAACTACACTATATATATATTATGGCACTGCTTATTTTGACCTAGCACTTAATCTATATTTTCTTTGGTAAACATGTTAATGATTGCCAGGTTTTCTTCTTATAAGATTAGTCACAGATGGTTCATTAATGATAACATGTATGTGTTTAAAATGAAATATTACTCAAAACACTCACAGGCCATATTTTGTCAAAATGAGATAAAATCAGTTTTGGACAGGAATAAGCTATATCAAGATCACATATAGAATGAAAATAAAATGGACAAGAATTAAGAATGAGAATAAGAAAAAAATACAATCATAAAGGTACTGGTTCTGAAATATTCTATTATTATCATACAAGATAATCGGTCACCAAGCTGAGGACATTTTCTTTCATATGCATATCAGCACTCTATTTCCTCTGTGAAATTCTGCATACTCGATGAGTAGTCATTTAGTACACAGGGACATTAAAATATTCATGACGTGGCTACAAAAGAAATACATATATTCTTATATACAGTGTACATGCTGACATAGATACAATCAAATTTCTAGAACATTTAGTTCATAGTACCTAAAGTTACATAAAGCTTAAAGTTTTGTTTGCTTTTGTTCTTTGGTTTATAACTGAATATTTAACTTCTAGACAATGCCCAGGAGTTGAGATTCATCTTTTATAACTTTCCTGTATATGAGGGTCAACAAAATGATGACCCAAGTCCTCCCCAAATCCTACAAAATCCTGAAACACTGTATTTACTAAAAACATGCTAAAAAGATTTTCAGTGTAAGTTATCTGGTCAGTATTGAGTTAACTGAAAATTCAATTAGAATATTCCCTTCCACCAGTGTTTACATTCATCAGGATTTTATTACATGAAATAGAGATGCTAGAGAAAAAGTGGAAAAGTAGTCACCCATGTGGTACTTTGAGTAGCAATGTAAGTTTTTAACTGTTCACTTAGAGCTACAAAAACCAAAAATACAAAGAGTGTGACTTTGAGACTAAGGATATTACTTTTTTTAAAATCCTCAACACAGATTTTAAAGAACTCTCCAAACATATTTGTTAAATGTCTATGCCTACAAATATATCTAACAAGATGTTTCTCATATCAACAAGGAAGAAAATGTAACCTGAGGTGAGGTTGGTAAAGTGACACTAGAGTGTCTACAGATAGACTTCTATGGTCTCCAAGAATTCCCTGAAATCTGAGGCAAAATTACGTATAAATTTTCCTACGGAGAGGGCTCGTCACCCATGAGACTCTCAAAGGAATTATAGCTCTCAAACCAGAAGGTTTGTGACTCCAAAAGTTTAAAACTGCTTATTTGAGTGTTTTAAAAGTATCCTCATTTTAATATTTATTCAAGTTGCAACTTTTAAGTTTTGAGCTAAAAAATCATATAAACTGTTCCAAAAAAAAAAAAAAAACAAATCTAATAGATTGCTAAACTTATACAACCATTGAATACAAAAGTATCTGAGGAGAAAAGTCAGTTACATTTTAATCCTCAGATAACTGTTAGGGTGAGTACCCTTTCAATAATTCCCAAACATTTTAAAAGAGACAGTTGCCCTTTTTATTCCCTTCTCAGAATAAATTATAGTGGAATGAAGAAGTTAAAATAATGCTATTAATAATAAATTAAACTCCCAAATGCTTCATTTTCTTACAGATGCTCTCATTTTCATAGGAAAATTCTACTTCTTTATCAATGATATTAGCAATTCACAATATTTAATGAGTACTTTTTTGTCCAACGAACCTCTGAACATATTTCAATATTGTATGTAAAAAACAAATTATAAGCCCCGATGATGGACCATTATTGGAGCAAAATTCCCTATGAAAACATCCATTTAATGAAGTAACTGGGATGATCCCTTGGGATTTAATGTAATTATAGACTTTTCAGGTAATGCTAAAACATAAATAACAAACTTGAAAAAATAATAATTACAAACTGAATTCATATATCCTACTATATTTTGATGCATGTCTGTACTCCAGCACGTATTCTAGTACGCTACTTACACCCAATGAAACTCTTGCTGTGATACATATTCTCTGTTTTCTCCTGCAGTAGGTCGGCCTGCTCAGTTGCTTTAAGGACATTTTTCTTGGATGTTTCCTGAACTTCCCCTCCCAAAAGAAACTCATCTAAAATAAAATAAGGCTTCTCAAAATTAAAGATGATATCAAGTTCACACACATTGCTAAAATACTTGTCAAGTAATTCCACATAATGATGAATTATTTCCAGGGTAATTAGTTCATTGTCCTGATCCTCAATAGCACAGCAAAAATACAGACTAGCATATCTCTTATTAGCTCTCCTTTCCAGCATCTGGGTTCAACAACTCATTACCTATTTTTCTTATTTTAATAGACTTACAGGGCACAAGATAAATTCCATTACAGGAATATATATATATATATATATATATATATATATATATATATATAGCAACAATATATTGTACAGTGGTAGAGTATGGGCTTTTTTGATGTACTCGTCACCTGAGTAGTATACATTGTACACCATAGGTAATTATTCATCTCTCTCTTCCTCCCCCACTCCCGTGTGAGTCTCCAATTTTCGTTATATCACTCTGTGTGACCTTGTGTAGCCATAGTTTAGCTCCCACTTCCAAGTAAGAACATGTCACATTTATTTTTGCTTCTGAGTCACTTTACTTAGGATAATGGCCTCTGGTTCTAGCCAAGTTGCTGCAAAAGACATCATTTTATTCTGACTTTTCTTCTTCCTTGAGGTGCAATGTTAGGTTTATAATTGGTGATTTTTCTACTTTTTAGATGTAGGCATTTAATGCCATAAATTTTTCTGTTAGCATTGATTTTTCTGTATCCCCAGAGGTTTTGGTATTTTGTGCTTTCATTTTCAATTGTTTCAATTTTTTTTTTAATTTTCTTCTTTTCTTCCTTGACCCAATGATCATTTAGGAGCATGTTGTTTAATTTATATGTGTTTGTGTAGTTTTTGACATTTCTATTTGTGTTGATGTCTAGTTTTAATCCACAGTTGTATGAAAATATATTTCATAATATTTTGATTTTTTAAAATTTATTAAGATTTGTTTTATGGCATAAATACGATCTATCTTGGATAATGTGTATTTTTGATTCCAGTATTTTTGTTTGTTTGTTTTTTAAAGATAGCTATCTCCTTGGTAAATGTCTCATTCTTACCCTGAAATGAATTTCTGGTTTATTGGTATTACTTTTCAGATTTTCTCGAATCTCATTGAACTTCTGTGAAATCAATATTTTCAATTCTTTATCTGGCATTATGAGAATTCATTTTGATGAATCCATTGCTAGACAATTGTTGTGGTCCTTTGTTGGTGCTAATTTTCTTGCTTTGTTGTGTTTCCTATGTCCTTTCATTGATATTTGTGCATCTCATGTAGCTGTCAATTGTTCTGATTTTTTGAAATTACTTTTCAAGAGGAGAATTTTTTCCTGCAGTGATATATATGGTTGAATGGGACACTTTGGTTTTGATCATAGGTGACTGCAGTAGTGTGGTACTTGCATTCTTTCTTAGGCAGTACACAGGGTCAGCTGTACCTGTGATTTCCTTGGTGAATTAGGGAACAGATATTTTAGTTGAAGTTATGGTTAAATTCTGCAGGCTACTTGAATGCCAGTCAAACTAGCCTTTATACCTCAGTTGTGGAAGAGAAGGCCAAGTGTATCTGATTTTAGGACCCAGAACAGATTACACTGACAACAATGTTAGTGTGTTCTTGGATGCCATTCTCGGTCCTTCAGGTGGCTTAATTAGAATCCAATATGTGAAGCAGAGGGCCAGGTGTGTGGACAGCTTCTCAAACCTCTGAGCAGCTGGTAAGATGTGGGAGGTGGGAGTAGTGATGGTGGAGCCACCCACTAGGACTCAATTCATCCATATTGGTCTTACTGGTAGCTGCAATGAACTAGGCAAGCTAGTCCCCAGTCCCAGAGCTGTCTGTGACAGAACAGTGGATATCATCTGATGTGAGCTTAGGCGAGCTTGTTCTCCCTTGTTTCCTTCCTTCTGGGTGGTGGCTACAGCCATATCACCTTGAATGGCATGGGACCCAATGTTAACCTCTAAAAATGTTGCTGGTTGTGTGTTTGCAATCCACAGGGCAAGACCACTTTAAGGCAAGTAGCATGGGTGGGAAACTAGGAGGAGTTTGGTCATCTTGTATTTCAATCTCACAGCAATCCATTGAAAGGCAGTGGGAAGAGTCTTGAGTGTGTGTAGGAGAGCTTGGGCTCCTCCGTCCCTCCACAGATGGAAGGGGCTACAACTCTGCAAGCCCAAACTCAGCCTGAGGGTAGGCCCCTGCCCAGATTTAAATTCCCAAGCCTCCACTTTGGGCATACGACCAGGGAGGATGGGACCTCTTTCAGTCAAACAGCATGAGCAAAATGCTGTGGTGAGTGCCATCTGTTTGTGCTTACATCTCATAGCAGCCTTTATCAGGGTGGTGGAAGTCATCCTATGTGTACATACGAGAGCTTGGGCTTCCCTTTACCTCCTACGTTGGGTGGAGCTGCAGCTATGTCAGCCCAATCTCAGCCCAAGGACAAGGCACTGTTTGGCTTTAAACACTCAGAGGGTACTCTGGGCCTATGACCAGAGAGAATTAGGCCCTTATCAGGCAGGATGAGCTGGCACAAAATTGTAGGAAGTGACATCATCCCACAGCAGCTGGCTGCAAGATCATGGACACCATCCCAGATGTGTGCTGGAAAGCGTGGTTTCCTTGTCCCTCTCCAGGCAGGTGGGGGCTGCAGCTTGGTCAAGCCCAAAATCAGCCCAATGGTAGAGCACAGCCTAATATCAAACTCTCAAAATGGCACCTTGGACCTGAGAGCAGAAAGGCTGGGGCCTCACCTAGAAAAACAGCGTGTTTGAGAAGCTATGGAAAATGCTGTCACGTCAGTCATGTCTCAGTCTTAACAGCAGTCCACAATAGAGTGGTATGGACCTTCTGAGGACTGCATCTGAGCATCTGGGCTACTCTGTCTCTCCTTGGAGGCATGTAGTGGCTGCAGGTGCACCTGCAGTTCTCCAGCATCTAGGCTCTCATAATGCACCTGGCTCAAGATGTTCTAGGCTTGGATGTCTGTGGTATTGCATGCGGGTTCTCTTTCTGAAACAATGTCTCTGTTCAATCTCCAAGTAGCTCCCTATGGTAGGCCCAAGACATGCATGAGTGAGGGGAATTTTTTGTAATCATGATAGAAAAATCACATCTTAGCAAGGGAAGCCCTGGGGGATACTCTCTCACTGTTTCCCCATATCCAGTAGCTTCTTCCAGCTCTTAGCCTATCCTCAGCCAGGAAAGTTGCCCTGAACTGTCCCCTTACCCACCTTGTGGTGTTTTCTGTTGTTTCTTTGGTGAATACTAGTATTCTCTCCTAAGTTATCTGTTTAAAATTTGAGAATTTGCTTACTATTCTGGGTCCTTTCCATGGAAGAAGCACTTACTACCTGTGTCTATTTGGCTATCTCTTCCCACACTTCTTGGCACCTCATACAAGATGCAAGACCTAAAGAAGTTAAAAATCAAGTACCATTCTTGTATTTTCTCTGAAGTTATTTTATCAATTGTGAAATGAGGATGTCTACAACCTCAGTAACTAGATAAGAGGAATAATGATGCCATTTATTCCATTAGCTTACCAGGATGATTGAATGAACAAATACATGTAACATTTTTTAACAGTGTCTAACAAATTGTCACACTAAATATGTGATAGGTATTATATTAGCATCACATTATACAGACAGAAACCTGAGAATCTCTTTATAATTCAGGATATTATGGGGATGGAAACATTTTAGTTACATGAAATGCATTTGCCTTGCCCAAGCCAGAGCAACAAGTGTGTCCCTCCCACATATGGTGTGCCCCATTTTCATTAGCTGTAGGTTTACCACCCACCCCCTCTACCCTCCAACCCAAATCCTCCTACCTGACCAGCACCCAGTGAGTATTACTACCATTTGAACACCTTAGTGTTGGTCAGTTAGTACCAATTTGATGGCAAGTGCATGTGGTGCATGTTTGTCCATCCTTGTGATACCTCACTTTGAAGGATCAGCTGAATCTCTATCAAGGATAATAAAAGAGGTGCTAGATCACTATTGTTTCTGTAGTTGAGCAGTATTCCATGGTGTTTGTGTGTGTATGTGTGTGTATATATATATATATATATATATATATATATATATATATATATATCACATTTTATTAATAAACTCACCTATTGATGGGCATTTGGGTTTTTTTCCACAACTTTGCAATTGTAAATTGTGCTGATATAAACATTCATTAATGCTTAAGAAACTAGGTAAGAGTCGCACAGCTTTTTTTTTTTTTTTGGCATATTATGGGGGTACAGATTTTAAGCTTTCAATAAATGCCCATTTCCCCCCTCCCCCCAAAAGTCTGAGTCTCCATCATGACCATCCCCCAGATGGTGCACATCTCACTCATAATATATGTATATAACTGCCCTCCTCCCCCCTCCCACCTGCCCAATACCCTATTACTGTAGCACCTGTGTGTCCACTTAGGTGCTACTCAGTTAATACCAGTTTGCTGGAGAATATATCTGGTGCTTGTTTTTCCATTCTTGGGATACTTCACTTAGTAGTATGGGTTCCAGCTCTAACCAGGAAAATATAAGATGTGCTATATAACCATTGTTTCTTAGAGCTGAATACTACTCCATGGTATACATATAGCACATTTTATTAATCTATTCTTGGATTGATGGGCACTTGGGCTGTTTCCACAGCCTTGCAATTATGAATTGTGCTGCTATAAACATTCGAGTGCAGGTGTCTTTTTTGTAGAGTGTCATTGGATCATTTGGGTAGATGCCCAGCAATGGGATTGCTGGATCAAATGGTAGATTCACTTGTATCGCTTTAAGGTATCTCCATATTGCTTTCCACAGAGGTTGAACTAGTTTGCACTCCCACCAGCAGTGTAGGAGTGTTCCTCTCTCTCCGCAACCACGCCAGCATTTATTGTTTGGAGATTTTTTGATAAAGGCCATTCTCACTGGGGTTAAGTGATATCTCATTGTGGTTTTGATTTGCATTTCCCTGATGATTAGAGATGTTGAGCATTTTTTCACATGTTTGTTGGCCATTCTTCTGTCTTCTTTAGAAAAGTTTCTGTTCAAGTCCTTTGCCCACTTTTTAATGGGGTTATTTGATTTTTTTCTTCCTGCTTTTCGTGAGTTCTAAGTATATTCTAGTTATCAGTCCCTTATCGGATGCATAGGATGCAAAAATTATCTCCCATTCTGTAGGTTGTCTGTTTACTTTCATGACTATTTCTTTGGCTGTGCAGAAGCTTTGTAGTTTGATCATGTCCCATTTATTTATTTTTGTTGCTGCTGTGATTGCCTTTGGGGAATTCTTCATAAACTCTTTGCCCAGGCTGATGTCTAGGAGAGTGTTTCCAACTTATTCCTCTAGAGTTCTAATAGTTTGATACCTTACGTTTAAGTCTGTTATCCAGCGTGAGTTGGTTTTTGTGAGAGGTGAAAGGTGTGGGTCCTGTTTTAGCCTTCTACAGGTGGCTATCCAGTTTTCCCAGCACCATTTATTGAAGAGGGATTCTTTTCCCCAGCGTATGTTTTTGTCTGCTTTGTCAAAGATTAGATGGCTATATGAGGATGGTTTTATATCAGGATTCTCACATCTGTTCCACTGGTCAACATTCCTATTTTTGTGCCAATTCCACACTGTTTTAATTACTACAGCGTTGTAGTATAGTTTAATATCTGGTATATTAATGCCTCCCATTTTGTTTTTGTTGACTAGAATTGCTCTTGATATTCAAGGTCTTCTTTGGTTCCATACGAAGTGTAAAATTATTTTTTCTATATCTGTGAAGAATGCTGATGGGATTTTAATAGGTATTGCATTGAATCTGTAGATCAGTTTGGGTAGTATAGACATTTTGATGATATTGAGTCTGCCGATCCACGAGCATGGTATGGATTTCCACCTATTTACATCCTCTCTGCTATTTCCTTCCTCAGTGTTTCATAGTTCTCCCTGTAGAGGTCTTTTACGTCCTTGGTTAAGTACATTCCTAGGTACTTTAATGTCTTTGTTACTATAGTGAAGGGAATTGAGTCTTTGATTTGGTTCTCAATTAGATTGTTGTTGGCGTATATGAATGCCTCTGATTTCTGTGTATTGATTTTGTATCCTGAGACTTTACTAAATTCATTGATCAGTTCCAGGAGTTTCTTGGTTGAATCCTTGGGGTTTTCTAGATACAATATCATATCATCAGCAAACAGTGAAAGTTTGATGTCTTCTGCCCCTATTTGAATACCTTCAATTCCATTTCCCTGTCTGATTGCTGTAGCCAAGACTTCTAGTACTATGTTGAAAAGAAGTGGAGATAGTGGTCAGCCTTGTCTGGTTCCAGTTCTAAGTGGGAATGATTTCAATTTTTCCCCATTCAGTATGATGTTGGCTATGGGTCTGTCATATATGGCTTGTATCATTTTTAGGTATGTCCCTTCTATGCCTATTTTCTTAAGTGTTCGTATCATGAAAGGGTGTTGAATTTTGTCAAAAGCTTTTTCTGCATCTATGGAAAGAATCATGTGGTCTTTGTTTTTGCTTCTGTTTATGTGGTGAATTGCATTTATAGATTTACGTATGTTGAACCATCCCTGCATCCCTGGGATGAAGCCCACTTGGTCGTGGTGGATTATTTTTTTGATAAGCGTCTGGATTCGGTTAGCTAAGATTTTGTTGAAAATTTTTGCATCTATATTCATTAGAGATATTGGTCTGTAGTTTTCTTCTTTTGTTGCATCCTTTCCTGGTTTGGGTATCAGAGTAATATTCGCTTAATAAAAGGTGTCGGGGAGGTTTCCGTTCTTCTCGATGTTTTGGAATAGATTCTGCAAGATAGGTACTAGTTCTTCTTTGTAAGTGTGGTAAAATTCAGGTGTGAAGCCATCTGGACCGGGACTTTTCTTTTTAGGGAGATTTTTAATTGCTGTTTCTATTTCAGCTGTTGAGATTGGTCTGTTCAGGGAATCTATTTCTTCCTGGTTGAGCCTAGGGAGGCAGTGTGTTTCTAGAAATTTGTCCATTTCCTCCACATTTTCTAGTTTGTGTGCATAAAGATTTTTGTAGTATTCATAAATTGTATCTTGTACCTCTTTGGGATCAGCAGTGATAGCTACTTTTTTATTCCTGATGGATCTTATTAGAGATTTCTCTTTTCTGCTTTTCGTTAGCTTAGCCAATGGTGTGTCAATTTTGTTTATTTTTTCAAAGAACCAACTTTTTGTTGTATTAATCTCCTGAATAGCTTCCCTGTTTTCAATTTCGTTTAGTTCTGATTTGGTCTTGTTGATTTCACTTCCTCTGCTGGGTTTGGGGTTGGTCTGTTCTTCTTTTTCCAGCTCTTTGAGTCGTTTCATTAGATTGTCTATTTGTGATCTTCTTGTCTTTTGGTTATAAGCATTTATGGAAATAAACTTTCCTCTCAGAACTGCTTTAGCTGTGTCCCAGAGGAGTTGATAACTTGTGTCTCCATTGTCGTTTTCTTCATAGAAGTTGTTTATTTCCGTCTAGATTACTTCATTTACGAAGTAATCATTTAGTAGGAGGTTGTTTAATTTCCACGTTTTTTAGTAGAAATGTGAGCTTTTGTTAGGGTTGATTTCTACTTTTATTCCATTGTGATCTGAGAGGATACATGGTATGATTTCTATTTTTTTAAATTTCTTGAGTTTTCTTTGTGTCCTAGGATATGATCAATCTTAGAGAATGTCCCGTGAGCTGATGAGAACAATGTATATTCAGTGGATTTTGGGTAGAATGTTCTGTAAATGTCAGTCAGACCCAATTGTTCTACAGTTTTGTTTATGTCCATTATTTCTTTATTAATTCTCTGTTTGGAGGATCTGTCTCGTGCCGTCTGTGGGGTGTTGAAATCTCCGGCGATTATGGAGTTGCTATTAATCCATTTGCTTAGCTCCAGTAAGGTTTGCTTTATGAATCTGGGTGCACCAAGTTGGGTGCATATATATTTAAAATTGTGATCCCTTCTTGTTGGACTGTGCCCTTCACCATTATATAATGACCCTCTTTGTCTTTTACTAGTTTTGTTGGTTTAAAAACTAAATCGTCTGAAATTAGAACTGCCACACCAGCCTTCTTTTGGCTTCTATTTGCTTGGAATATTGATCTCCACCCTTTTATTTTTAGTCTATATGCATCCTTGTAGGTTAGATGTGTTTCCTGAAGACAGCATATACTTGGCCTGTATTTTCATATCCATTCAGCCAGCCTATGTCTCTTGAGTGGAGAATTTAAGCCATTCACATTTATTGAGAGAATTGATAGGTAAGGTAGATTACTGATCATTCGGTTGGATTGGATGTTCTTGCTATTATTTCTGTCTAAAGCCATTGTAATATCTGGCCTTTAATATCTTTGGGTTTTGGTTGTTTTTATATTCGAGGGTTATTATTATGATGTTCCATGCATGACGCTGTTTTAAGTACTTCTTGTAGGGCTGGTCTTGTCTTGGTGAATTCTCTGAGCCTTTGCTTGTCTGAGAATGTTTTTATTTCTCCTTCATATACGAAGCTTAGTTTTGCAGGGAATAATATTCTAGCCTGGGCATTCTTTTGTTCAAAAGAGTGAGAATGGGGCCCCAGTCTCTCCTTGCCTGTAAAGTCTCATTAGAGAAGTCTGATGTTATTGGAATTGGCTTTCTCTTGTATGTTACTTGCTTCTTTTGTCTTACAGCTCTTAGAAGGGCCTCTTTAGTTGATACTTTGGTCAGTCTGATGACTGCATGTCGCGACGTCTTCCTGTTTGTGTTGAATCTCCCAGGGGTCCTCTGAGCTTCTTGAACTTGTATATCAAGATTTTGAGCAAGGCCTGGGAAATTTTCCTCTATTATATCTTCAAACAGCTTGTCCAACCCTTGAGTGTTGTCTTCTTCCCCTTCTGGTAAGCCTATGACCCTCACATTAGGTTTCTTCACATAATTCCACAGCTCTTGAAGGCTTTGCTCTTTTCTCTTGTTTCTCTGCTCTATTTCTGTGACTGATTTATTTAATTGGAGGGTGTTATCTTCAAGCTCTGAGATTCTTTCTTCTGTTTCATCTACCCTGTTCTTGAGACTTTCCACTGTATTTTGTAGTTCCTTGAGTTAATTCTTCATTTCCAGGAGTTCGGTTACACTTTTCTTCATTGTGTCTTTCTCTTTTCCCATATCCTGGAGACTTTTTGTGGTTTCTTTGTGTTGGTTATTAAGTAGTTGTTGCAGCTGGGTGAGTGTTCTTATGATCCACATACGAAATTCTTCTTCTGTCATATTGGTTGCCTGATTTTGGTTGGTGTCCGTTTCTAGGGGGCTAGTGCTGCTCTTTGGGGGTGTGTTTTCCCTTTGGTTCTTCATATTTCCTGAGTTCTTTCACTGATTTCTTCCCATGTCTATCAGTTATTGTTTCTTTCCTTAGGTTATTGTTTGGGTATTCACACACCTTGTTTAGTTTCTGAGGCGTTAGGTGGTGTCTGTGGGTGAAATTGGACCACTGCCTGTATATTGAGTCAGTGGGTGCCATGGAAAGCCTGTGCAAGATGCCGTCCCTGTCAGTAGGTGTCGTTTGCTTGGAGGAACAGGCTATACTGTTGATTTTGTGTCCTGTTAACAGCTCTTGTTCTGGGCGGAGCTGGGTTGGTTAAGCCTTTCCTCAAGCCATTAGCAGGGGTCAATGTTCAGTTCTCTGCTTTCAGGGAAAGCTGTCAGGGCGGGGCTGGAATGGTCCCGCTCAGGCAGAAAGTCTGTGTGTGGGGGTGGGTCTGTCTGAGACTCGCAGTTTGGAGCGTGTCTCGCTTCTTTCTTCCCTCCCCAACTCCGCAGCTACTCTTGGGCCTCTGTCAGCAGGCCAGACCACAAGCCACCAGGCCTCCCCGGACTGTGATGCCAGCGGGGAGGTTCCCTGCACTGGAACGCCACCTTGGTTGGGCGCACGGTCTCCTCCTGGGAGGAGGGTTGCTCTCTAGGACGCCGATCTGCCCTTGGAGGCACACACACCTCAGTAGGCTGTTCACATATAACCCTTCTGTGCCCTGGGCAATGCTAGCCCTCAGTGCAGGGGATCTGGTCTGCAGGTCTGACCTCTGGGTCCCAGACTTCAAACTGTATCCCCACCAGGGAAAGGATTTCCGGTCCCAGTTCAACCACATGGAGCCCAAGCTGGGTCTATGTCTCTCAGCCTCTGAGTCGGCACCGTTCTCCTGGGAACACTGTGCCAACAGCACCTGGGAGGGCGGGCGGGTAGGGAGCTCACAGTCTGAGTTCCCCTGAGTCAGCTGTAGGGTCCGAAACGGGAAGGTCCCGTTCCCTGGAGGTGCCTCTGCCTGGTGGCTGTATTGTCTCTCTGGGAGCCGCGGGTAGAGTTGGCGGAGGGGAGGAGGATGTAATCTTGCGCCTGCCGCGCGGCTCGGGTCTGTGCACACGGAGGTGCCCGGAGGATGTTGGGAACCTGGTGCCACGTCTGCTACAGGCTCACCACTGGCTGGTGGCGGCGGTCTCTGGGCTGGTGTCCGCAGGTCTCTCCACCCGCTGGGGAGCCCACCAGCAGTCCCGAATGCAGGGGAGGGGAAACAGCAAATCCACCTACCCTTGCTGTTGGTCTCCAGCTGCTCCGGTGGTCTCAGCCTCCAGTTCTCCTCCGCAGCCTCCTCCCGTGGAGTCTCTCGGGGCCTCAGATACCCCTCCTTCCGGCCCTTGTCCGCTGTATGCTCGTCTTCTTGCTTCTTTCCTCTAATTTCTGCTAGAATCTGTCTTTTCTGCAGAGACACTCTATCTGGCGGTGTTATTCGTCCGCCATCTTGCTCCGCCCCCCACACAGCTTTTATGTATAAATTTAGCATACCAATTGTGATTTATCTTACCACAAAACCTGTATTATCTTTATTACCACAGAACTCAACAACTTAAATCCATCCTTCTTCTTCTTTAATATCTTTCCGGTAAGAATCAACAAAATGAACATTGAACTGTGTTGTTACATCTATAAATCTATAATAAGGAACATTATCCATGCCCTGTATTGTATACTTTTCACAGCAACCTGATGTTTTAGGAACTCTTCTTATGCCTTTTTTACAGATTAGAAAACTATTAATAAGTCACATAGAGGTTAGGTATGTTTCTAAAGATCTTACAGTTGCTTATTGACAAAGCAATTCCAACTCAATTCCCTCTGACTCCAGCAACTACATTTTTGACCACATTTAACCAAAAGTGCTGCTGCCTTTGACTATTTTGTCTTTGCCTCTATGGTATTTGGAAGTAGTTGTATTCCTAAGCATGTCTCCCAAGAAATCACAAAGCATTTAAAGCATAGCCCACATTTATATAGCAGTTTAGAACTTCAAATTGCACACACATACATGTTTCTATTTAAATTCCACACATGTTTATTTATTTATTTGTTTTTGCTTATACTCTGAATCAGACTTAGCATTAGACCTAATTATAAAAAGTTGAACAAAAGAGGTCCCCTGCCTTTATGTTGCTCACAATCTTGGACGATTTAAAAGCAACCATAAATTACTGTTATAAGAGGTTTATTCTTTCATTCTCACTCTCTCTCATATATATGGTTTCTTACACATATATGTAGGTGTATACACATTTAAAAACACATATATATGTGTATATATGCATACACACATAAGTACAGAAGCATACACACAAAAATATTTGAGTTACAAATGTCTTTAAGCATGTACTATATTTTTAATGATGCCACTCATTTATATCTATATGCTCTGATATGTTCCTTTGAATATATACATATATATATAGTTTAAATTTATACCTATTTTGTATACACACACACACACACACACACACACATACTTCCTTTTTTTCTTCCACAAATAATCATCAAACATTCAGGAAGCACTTACTAGGACTCAAGAACTTTATACAATCTTTCTGCCTGCCTGTATTAATGATAGTAAGCATCCAATTCTGACAGTAGAAGCCAGGCATCTCATTTCATAGTGATGTTACTATGTATTTATATGGACACTGAAAGACTCTTAATGCCATTCAAGAGATTTAGGAAGGAGAGCTAAGTATGCCATGCTGCATTCCTGGATTAAGTAGTCTCCATCGCTGTAGTCTTGAGTTGAGGAAGCCAAATGTCTGGAACCCACAGGTGAAAAGTATATGGTCCTTGTTATCTGAAAATACTGTGTCACCGCTGGAGTTAATTACCTAAAGAGGCTCTACACAGAATTCATGTAGCTATGTCATGCTTCTCTTCTAAACTAGAACAATATAATTGTAACACATTAAAATAAGCCTCTGTATTTACTCTAATGAGCTTGTTTTTCAGTTCTGCTAGTGACATGAAAAACTAATAGCAGGATCAATATACTGTCTCTACGATAATTATCACACCACTTCTCCTCTATTCCTGTATTCTTCTCATGTTACATTTTAATGTGTTTCTGCTCAAGTCAATTCAATTTATCATTAGGCAAGAGGCATGAAACAGGGTTGATTTGCTCTGGATCTACTTACAAGCAAACTGGAAAACTCAATTTTCAAGTTTAGTTTTCAATCATATGCACATGGGAAGAATAATAACTGATTTGAGGGGATACCATTGTCTACAGAAGTTCAATCTGATGTAAATACAAAAGAAAAATGTGAAACAGTAGCACATATTTTTCATTTGCAAAATATATGTGTTTTCTTCTTGCTTCTCAATTATAAAGAAATTTTAAGGTTATAATCTCTAATATGATAACCTGTAAGTAATCATAGAATTATAAAATTTGAAGAGATCCAAGGGGTCCTCCAATGCAGTGTGTTTTAATCTGTAGTGTGCGTACATTTATGTAGAAGTCATGATGATTTTTTAAAGGGTATTTGGATGTGGCTACTTCTAAGAAAATCCATTTTCATTTCTCCCATTTCTATATGTCATCTTTCTAAAATTGGTCTAGCTGGAAGCATCTTGAGTGCTCCAGGAAGATCCTACTCTCTCACTTTTCTTTTCACACATGTACTTCTCCCACTTTACAAATGAAGGGCAGTGCTTACCATTTGGGGAGAAAAACCACGGAGGCACTAAACCAGTTTAAATGGGAAACACTGTTAGTAACTATTCAGAATGTGAATCAAACTACCACTGGATTACACATTATTTACAATTCATATGGTTTCCATTGTTTTCCTTCTAGCCACATTGAAGGAGGATCTAAGTCAGATAAGAGATGGTCAATTTTTCACATATAAATCAGAAGGTTAAACTCATTTAAACTATGAGTGAGAGATGTTACTAAAATAAAACTCCTTTCCCATCTGGTAATTTACAATAATAAGTTTATAGGCTTAACATATGTGCAACACACACATACACACAAAGTATTTATTGATGAATTCAATTCAAGTAATATTTTTTTTTATTTTTGTGGTTTTATTTCTTTATTTTAGTTTTTAAGTTTTTTTTTTTAATTTTACCGTATTATGGGGGTACAAGTGTTAAGGTTACATATATTGCCCATGCTCCCCTCCCTCCTCGAGAGAGAACCTCAAGCGTGACCATCACCCAAACATTGCACATCTCACTCATTGTATTTGTATATCAAGTAATATTTATCCATGAGCATATAAACTCATTAAAATATTACTCTTAGCCAACTCATTAAAGAAATACATTTCATATAAATATAGATTTTTATGTTTTTTCTTCAAATGTGTAATGTGTTTGATTATGAGCTATATACTATTAAATCTGATCATAACTCAATTTTGGATGATTTTTTTTTATCCCATAGGAAAGTATGGTCACAGGAAATTTTAAAGTACACACATGCACATATAGTTTTCTAACAAAGAATTATGATATAATGTTCAATAAAAGACTTAAGTGTTAAATATTTTACACTAGAATAAAATCCTGTGGGAATAGCTATACAAGACAAAAAGGAATGATGTTAAATTTCTGACAATTTTAATATAGATTGTTTATGTCCTTTTTAATACATAATGCTGTTAATCCAATTTTTTGATATGTAGGTATTAGATGCATTTTAAATGATGAAATATTTTTATTTTATTGTAAAAATTCCACATTTGTTATGTTTTAAAGTACTTCTGGTGTGACCATCTAAACGTATAGTGAACAATTATAGCTTTAATTTACAAGTGTGAGAGGAAGTACTTTAAAAACTTTTTTTATACTTAATTAAAAAAAAAATGTTTGATGAATATAGGTTTTTTCTGGCCTTAGGCCACATAGGCAATTGTTTATTTGTAATATTAATAACAGTGACACTTTTGAAAAATGTATACGTTTTATAACACATGCTCATAAATACATGAAGATAAATCTGAAAATATGGATGAAATAATACAATCAATCTTAATCCCCTTACGAAGTTATCAATTTTAAAATACTGATTAGTCTTTTTCTTTCTATTCTGTGTATACTACCCTTTGGGAGAATTGAAATTCAACTTTAAATTTCTTGAAGTGGGTCACTGCTCCTCTTGCCTACTTGTGCACAATATGGGTTTTGCTACATAAGTCAGTCCCCAAAATGGAGGAATATACAGGGTGAATACATAGCTTGTGTTTTGGTGGTGGGGATTTTGTTTCTTCCTAGGGATCACTAGGTGTTTGAAAGGCATTGCCTTGACTCTTCAACATCAGCCTTCACACTCACTATTTAAGCCAAAAACCAAATGTACCTGCTGCTTATCTCAAGGGTTAAGTGTCAGCTACTGTCTTAGTCTGTTTTCTGTTGCTATAACAGAATAATACACTTGAAGCTCTTACTTGAGAGGGGAAGGGGGGGCATGCGCAATACATGAAACCCCAACACCTGTACCCCCATAATATGCTAAAAGAAAAGAAAGAAACAAAAAGAATAGAGGTTTATTTAGCTTATGGTTGTGAAGGCTGGGAAGTCCAAGAGCATGGCACTAGCATCTGGTGAGGGCCTTCATGCATGAATATAGTTTTGATACAACGTTAAAAAGATTTTCACAGTGAAAACATTTCTTCAAATGAAATCTTTTTTTTAACTTAGCATATAATGGGGTTACAGATGTTTAGGTTACGTGTGCTGCCTTCCCCTCGCTCCCAACTTCCCTCCTGGAGTCAAAGCTTCAAGAGTGACCATCTCCCAGATGGTGCACATTGCACTCATTATGTATGTATATACCTATCCCTTCCCCCTCACTTGCCTGACACCCGATAAATGTTATTCCTATATGTGCACTTAGGTATTAATCAGTTAATACTAACTTCCTGGTGAGTACATGTGGTGCTTATTTTTTCCATTTTGGGGATACTTCACTTAGTAGACTGGGTTCCAGCTCTATCCAGGAAAATACAAGAGGTGCTATATCACTATCGTTTCTTAAAACTGAATAGTAATCCATGGTATACATATACCACATTTTTAATACACTCATGTATTGATGGCAATTGGGTTGTTTCCACATCTTTGCAATTGTGAATTGTCCTGCTATCAACATTCAAGTACAAATGTTTGTTTTTATAGAGTGTCTTTTGTTCGTTTGGGTAGATGCCCAGCAATGGGATTGCTGAATCAAATGATAGATCTACTTGTAGCTTTTTAAGGTATCTCCACATTGCTTTCCACAGAGGTTGAACTAGTTTGCAGTCCCACCAGCAGTGTAGGAGTGTTCCTATCTCCGCTCCACGCCAACATTTGTTTTGGGACTTTTTGCTAAAGGGCATTCACACTAGAGATAAGTGATATCTCATTGTGGTTTTGATTTGCATTTCCCTGATGATTAGAGATGTTGAGCAATTTTTCATATGTTTGTTGGCCATTATTCTGTCTTCTTTTGGTAAGTTTCTGTTCATGTCCTTTGCACACTTTTTGACAGGTTTGCTTGATTTTTCTAGCCAATTTTCATGAGTTCTATATAGATTCTATTAATTAGCCTTTTAATGGATGTGTAGCTTGTGAAATTTTTTTTTTATTTTATTTTGGCATATTATGGGGGTACAGATTTTAAGGTTTCAATAAATGCCCATTTCCCCCCCTCCCCCCAGAAGTCTGAGTCTCCATCATGACCATCCCCCAGATGGTGCACATCTCACTCATTATGGATGTATATACCCGCCCCCCTCCCCCCTCCCGCCTGCCCAATAACCTATTACTGTAGCACCTATGTGTCCACTTAGGTGCTACTCAGTTAATACCAGTTTGCTGGAGAATATATCTGGTGCTTGTTTTTCCATTCTTGTGATACTTCACTTAGTAGTATGGGTTCCAGCTCTAACCAGGAAAATATAAGATGTGCTATATCACCATTGTTTCTTAAGCTCAATAGTACTCCATGGTATATATATACCACATTTTATTAATCCATTCTTGGATTGATGGGCCCTTGGGCTGTTTCCAAGCATTGCAATTATGAATTGTGCTGCTATAAACATTCGAGTGCATGTGTCTTTTTTGTAGAGTGTCACTGGATCATTTGGGTAGATGCCCAGCAATGGGATTGCTGGATCAAATGGTAGATTCACTTGTATCGCTTGAAGGTATCTCCATATTGCTTTCCACAGAGGTTGAACTAGTTTGCAGTCCCACCAGCAGTGTAGGAGTGTTCCTCTCTCTCCGCAACCACGCCAGCATTTATTGTTTGGGGATTATTTGATAAAGGCCATTCTCACTGGGGTTAAGTGATATCTCATTGTGGTTTTGATTTGCATATCCATGATGATTAGAAATGTTGAGCATTTATTCATATGTTTGTTGGCCATTCTTCTGTCTTCTTTAGAAAAGTTTCTGTTCAAGTCCTTTGCCCACTTTTTAATGGGGTTATTTGATTTTTTCTTCCTAATTTTCGTGAGTTCTAAGTATATTCTAGTTATCAGTCCCTTAGCGGATGCATAGGATGCAAAAATTTTCTCCCATTCTGTAGGTTGTCTGTTTACTTTCATGACTATTTCTTTGGCTGTGCAGAAGCTTTGTAGTTTGATCATGTCCCATTTATTTATTTTTGTTGCTGCTGTGATTGCCTTTGGGGACTTCTTCATAAACTCTTTGCCCAGGCCGATGTCTAGGAGAGTGTTTCCAACATTTTCCTCTAGAGTTCTAATAGTTTCATATCTTAGGTTTAAGTCTGTTATCCAGCGTGAGTTGGTTTTTGTGAGAGGTGAAAGGTGTGGGTCCTGTTTTAGCCTTCTACAGGTGGCTATCCAGTTTTCCCAGCACCATTTATTGAAGAGAGATTCTTTTCCCCAGCGTATGTTTTTGTCTGCTTTGTCAAAGATGAGATGGCTATATGAGGATGGTTTTATATCGGGATTCTCACATCTGTTCCACTGGTCAATGTTCCTGTTTTTGTGCCAATACCATATTGTTTTAATTACTACAGCTTTGTAGTATAGTTTGATATCTGGCATATTAATGCCTCCTATTTTGTTTTTGTTGCCTAGAATTGATCTTGATATTCGGGGTCTTCTTTGGTTCCATACGAAGCGTAAAATTATTTTTTCTATATCAGTGAAGAATGCTGATGGGATTTTAATAGGCATTGCATTGAATCTGTAGATCAGTTTGGGTAGTATAGACATTTTGATGATATTGAGTCTGCCGATCCACGAGCATGGTATGGATTTCCATCTGTTTACATCCTCTGCTATTTCCTTCCTCAGTGTTTCATAGTTCTCCCTGAAGAGGTCTTTTACCTCTTTGGTTAAATATATTCCTAGGTACTTTAATTTCTTTGTTGCTATTGTGAAGGGAATTGAGTCTTTGATTTCGTTCTCAATTAGATTGTTGTTGGCGTATATGAATGCCTCTGATTTCTGTGTATTGATTTTGTATCCTGAGACTTTACTAAATTCATTGATCAGTACCAGGAGTTTCTTGGTTGAATCCTTGGGGTTTTCTAGATGCAACATCATATCATCAGCAAACAGTGAAAGTTTGATATCTTCTGCCCCTATTTGGATACCTTTGATTCCATTTTCCTGTCTGATAGCTGTAGCCAAGACTTCCAGCACTATGTTGAACAGAAGTGGAGATAGTGGGCAGCCTTGTCTGGTTCCAGTTCTAAGTGGGAATGAATTCAATCTTTCCCCATTCAGTATGATGTTGGCTATGGGTCTGTCATATATGGCTTGTATCATTTTTAGGTATGTCCCTTCTTTGCCTATTTTCTTAAGTGTTCGTATCATGAAAGGGTGTTGAATTTTGTCAAAAGCTTTTTCTGCATCTATTGAAAGGATCATGTGGTCTTTGTTTTTGCTTCTGTTTATGTGGTGAATTGCATTTATAGATTTACGTATGTTGAACCATCCCTGCATCCCTGGGATGAAGCCCACTTGGTCGTGGTGGATTATTTTTTTGATAAGTGTCTGGATTCGGTTAGCTAAGATTTTGTTGAAAATTTTTGCATCTATATTCATTAGGGATATTGGTCTGTAGTTTTCTTTTTTTATTGCATCCTTTCCTGGTTTGGGTATCAGATTAATATTCGCTTAATAAAAGGTGTCGGGGAGGTTTCCGTTCTTCTCGATGTTGTGGAATAGTTTCTGCAAGATAGGTACTAGTTCTTCTTTGTAAGTGTGGTAAAATTCAGGTGTGAAGCCATCTGGACCGGGACTTTTCTTTTTAGGGAGATTTTTAATTGCTGTTTCTATTTCAGCTGTTGAGATTGGTCTGTTCAGGGAATCTATTTCTTCCTGGTTGAGCCTAGGGAGGCGGTGTGTTTCTAGAAATTTGTCCATTTCCTCCACATTTTCCAGTTTGTGTGCATAAAGATTTTTGTAGTATTCATAAATTGTATCTTGTATCTCTTTGGGATCAGTTGTGATATATCCTTTTTTATTCCTGATGGAGCTTATTAGAGATTTCTCTTTTCTGCTTTTCGTTAGCGTAGCCAATGGTGTGTCAATTTTGTTTATTTTTTCAAAGAACCAACTTTTTGTCTTATTAATCTCCTGAATAGCTTTCCTGTTTTCAATTTCGTTTAGTTCTGATTTGATCTTGTTGATTTCACTTCTTCTGCTGGGTTTGGATTGGTCTGTTCTTCTTTTTCCAGCTCTTTGAGATGTTTCTTTAGATTGTCTTTTGGTTATAGGCATTTATGGAGATAAACTTTCCTCTCAGAACTGCTTTAGCTGTGTCCCAGAGGAGTTGATAGCTTGTCTCTACATTGTTGTTTTCTTCATAGAACTTTTTTATTTCCGTCTTGATTTCTTCATTTACGAAGTAGTCATTTAGTAGGAGGTTGTTTAATTTCCACGTTTTTGTGTAGAAATGTGAGTTTCTGTTAGGGTTGATTTCTAGATTTATTCCACTGTGATCTGAGAAGGTACATGGTATGATTTCTACTTTTTTAAATTTCTTGAGATTTTATTTGTGTCCTAGGATATGGTCAATCTTAGAGAATGTACCGTGAGCTGATGAGAAGAACGTATATTCAGTGGATTTTGGGTAGAATGTTCTGTAGATGTCTGTCAGACCCAATTGTTCTAGAGTTTTGTTTAAGTCCATTATTTCTTTTTTTTTTATTTTTTTTAATTATTTTTTTTATTTTGGTATATTATGGAGGTACAGATTTTAAGGTTTCAATAAATGCCCATTTCCCCCCCTCCCCCCAAAAGTCTGAGTCTCCATCATGACCATCCCCCAGATGGTGCACATGTCACTCATTATGTATGTATATACGGGCCCCCCTCCCCCCTCCCACCTGCTCAATACCCTATTACTGTAGCACCTATGTGTCCACTTAGGTGCTACTCAGTTAATACCAGTTTGCTGGAGAATATATCTGGTACTTGTTTTTCCATTCTTGGGATACTTCACTTAGTAGTATGGGTTCCAGCTCTAACCAGGAAAATATAAGGTGTGCTATATCACCATTGTTTCTTAGAGCTGAATAGTACTCCATGGTGTACATATACCACATTTTATTAATCCATTCTTTGATTGATGGGTACTTTTCTGTTTGGAGGATCTGTCTCGTGCCGTCAGTGGGGTGTTGAAATCTCCGGCGATTATGGAGTTGCTATTAATCCATTTGCTTAGCTCCAGTAAGGTTTGCTTTATGAATCTGGGTGCACCTAAGTTGGGTGCAGATATATTTAAAATTGTTATCTCTTCTTGATGAACTGTGCCGTTTACCATTATATAATGACCCTCTTTGTCTTTTACTACTTTTGTTGGTTTAAAAACTAAATCGTCTGAAATTAGAACTGCCACACCAGCCTTCTTTTGGCTTCTATTTGCTTGGAATATTGATCTCCACCCTTTTATTTTTAGTCTATATGCATCTTTGCAGGTTAGATGTGTTTCCTGAAGACAGCATATACTTGGCCTGTATTTTCTTATCCATTCGGCCAGCCTATGTCTCTTGAGTGGAGAGTTTAAGCCATTCACATTTATTGAGAGAAATGATAGGTAAGGTAGATTACTGATCATTCTGTTGGGTTGGATGTTGTTGCTATGTTTTCTGTCTTGAGCCATTGTAATATCTGGCCTTTAATATCTTTGGGTTTTGGTTGTTTTTATATTCGTGGGTTATTATTATGATGTTCCGTGCATAACGCTGTTTTAAGTACTTCTTGTAGGGCTGGTCTTGTCTTGGTGAATTCTCTGAGCCTTTGCTTGTCTGAGAATGTTTTTATTTCTCCTTCATATACAAAGCTTAGTTTTGCAGGGAATAATATTCTAGGCTGGGCATTGTTTTGTTTCAAAAGAGTGAGAATGGGGCCCCAGTCTCTCCTTGCTTGTAAAGTCTCATTATAGAAGTCTGATGCTATTCGAATTGGCTTTCCCTTGTATGTTATTTGCTTCTTTTGTCTTACAGCTCTTAGAAGGGCCTCTTTAGTTGATACTTTGGTTAGTCTGATGACTGCATGTCGTAACGTCTTCCTGTTTGCGTTGAATCTTCCAGGGGTCTTCTGAGCTTTTGAACTTGTATATCAACATTTTGAGCAAGGCCTGAGAAATTTTCCTCTATTATATCTTCAAACAGCTTTTCCAACCCTTGAGTGTTGTCTTCTTCCCCTTCTTGTAACCCTATGACCCTCACATTAGGTTTCTTCACATAATCCCACAGCTCTTGTAGGCTTTGCTCTTTTCTCTTGTTTCTCTGCTCTATTTCTGTGACTGATTTTCTGCATCTATGGAAAGAATCTATGGAAAGAATCATGTGGTCTTTGTTTTTGCTTCTGTTTATGTGGTGAATTGCATTTATAGATTTACGTATGTTGAACCATCCCTGCATCCCTGGGATGAAGCCCACTTGGTCGTGGTGGATTATTTTTTTGATAAGCGTCTGGATTCGGTTAGCTAAGATTTTGTTGAAAATTTTTGCATCTATATTCATTAGAGATATTGGTCTGTAGTTTTCTTCTTTTGTTGCATCCTTTCCTGGTTTGGGTATCAGAGTAATATTCGCTTAATAAAAGGTGTCGGGGAGGTTTCCGTTCTTCTCGATGTTTTGGAATAGATTCTGCAAGATAGGTACTAGTTCTTCTTTGTAAGTGTGGTAAAATTCAGGTGTGAAGCCATCTGGACCGGGACTTTTCTTTTTAGGGAGATTTTTAATTGCTGTTTCTATTTCAGCTGTTGAGATTGGTCTGTTCAGGGAATCTATTTCTTCCTGGTTGAGCCTAGGGAGGCAGTGTGTTTCTAGAAATTTGTCCATTTCCTCCACATTTTCTAGTTTGTGTGCATAAAGATTTTTGTAGTATTCATAAATTGTATCTTGTACCTCTTTGGGATCAGCAGTGATAGCTACTTTTTTATTCCTGATGGATCTTATTAGAGATTTCTCTTTTCTGCTTTTCGTTAGCTTAGCCAATGGTGTGTCAATTTTGTTTATTTTTTCAAAGAACCAACTTTTTGTTGTATTAATCTCCTGAATAGCTTCCCTGTTTTCAATTTCGTTTAGTTCTGATTTGGTCTTGTTGATTTCACTTCCTCTGCTGGGTTTGGGGTTGGTCTGTTCTTCTTTTTCCAGCTCTTTGAGTCGTTTCATTAGATTGTCTATTTGTGATCTTCTTGTCTTTTGGTTATAAGCATTTATGGAAATAAACTTTCCTCTCAGAACTGCTTTAGCTGTGTCCCAGAGGAGTTGATAACTTGTGTCTCCATTGTCGTTTTCTTCATAGAAGTTGTTTATTTCCGTCTAGATTACTTCATTTACGAAGTAATCATTTAGTAGGAGGTTGTTTAATTTCCACGTTTTTTAGTAGAAATGTGAGCTTTTGTTAGGGTTGATTTCTACTTTTATTCCATTGTGATCTGAGAGGATACATGGTATGATTTCTATTTTTTTAAATTTCTTGAGTTTTCTTTGTGTCCTAGGATATGATCAATCTTAGAGAATGTCCCGTGAGCTGATGAGAACAATGTATATTCAGTGGATTTTGGGTAGAATGTTCTGTAAATGTCAGTCAGACCCAATTGTTCTACAGTTTTGTTTATGTCCATTATTTCTTTATTAATTCTCTGTTTGGAGGATCTGTCTCGTGCCGTCTGTGGGGTGTTGAAATCTCCGGCGATTATGGAGTTGCTATTAATCCATTTGCTTAGCTCCAGTAAGGTTTGCTTTATGAATCTGGGTGCACCAAGTTGGGTGCATATATATTTAAAATTGTGATCCCTTCTTGTTGGACTGTGCCCTTCACCATTATATAATGACCCTCTTTGTCTTTTACTAGTTTTGTTGGTTTAAAAACTAAATCGTCTGAAATTAGAACTGCCACACCAGCCTTCTTTTGGCTTCTATTTGCTTGGAATATTGATCTCCACCCTTTTATTTTTAGTCTATATGCATCCTTGTAGGTTAGATGTGTTTCCTGAAGACAGCATATACTTGGCCTGTATTTTCATATCCATTCAGCCAGCCTATGTCTCTTGAGTGGAGAATTTAAGCCATTCACATTTATTGAGAGAATTGATAGGTAAGGTAGATTACTGATCATTCGGTTGGATTGGATGTTCTTGCTATTATTTCTGTCTAAAGCCATTGTAATATCTGGCCTTTAATATCTTTGGGTTTTGGTTGTTTTTATATTCGAGGGTTATTATTATGATGTTCCATGCATGACGCTGTTTTAAGTACTTCTTGTAGGGCTGGTCTTGTCTTGGTGAATTCTCTGAGCCTTTGCTTGTCTGAGAATGTTTTTATTTCTCCTTCATATACGAAGCTTAGTTTTGCAGGGAATAATATTCTAGCCTGGGCATTCTTTTGTTCAAAAGAGTGAGAATGGGGCCCCAGTCTCTCCTTGCCTGTAAAGTCTCATTAGAGAAGTCTGATGTTATTGGAATTGGCTTTCTCTTGTATGTTACTTGCTTCTTTTGTCTTACAGCTCTTAGAAGGGCCTCTTTAGTTGATACTTTGGTCAGTCTGATGACTGCATGTCGCGACGTCTTCCTGTTTGTGTTGAATCTCCCAGGGGTCCTCTGAGCTTCTTGAACTTGTATATCAAGATTTTGAGCAAGGCCTGGGAAATTTTCCTCTATTATATCTTCAAACAGCTTGTCCAACCCTTGAGTGTTGTCTTCTTCCCCTTCTGGTAAGCCTATGACCCTCACATTAGGTTTCTTCACATAATTCCACAGCTCTTGAAGGCTTTGCTCTTTTCTCTTGTTTCTCTGCTCTATTTCTGTGACTGATTTATTTAATTGGAGGGTGTTATCTTCAAGCTCTGAGATTCTTTCTTCTGTTTCATCTACCCTGTTCTTGAGACTTTCCACTGTATTTTGTAGTTCCTTGAGTTAATTCTTCATTTCCAGGAGTTCGGTTACACTTTTCTTCATTGTGTCTTTCTCTTTTCCCATATCCTGGAGACTTTTTGTGGTTTCTTTGTGTTGGTTATTAAGTAGTTGTTGCAGCTGGGTGAGTGTTCTTATGATCCACATACGAAATTCTTCTTCTGTCATATTGGTTGCCTGATTTTGGTTGGTGTCCGTTTCTAGGGGGCTAGTGCTGCTCTTTGGGGGTGTGTTTTCCCTTTGGTTCTTCATATTTCCTGAGTTCTTTCACTGATTTCTTCCCATGTCTATCAGTTATTGTTTCTTTCCTTAGGTTATTGTTTGGGTATTCACACACCTTGTTTAGTTTCTGAGGCGTTAGGTGGTGTCTGTGGGTGAAATTGGACCACTGCCTGTATATTGAGTCAGTGGGTGCCATGGAAAGCCTGTGCAAGATGCCGTCCCTGTCAGTAGGTGTCGTTTGCTTGGAGGAACAGGCTATACTGTTGATTTTGTGTCCTGTTAACAGCTCTTGTTCTGGGCGGAGCTGGGTTGGTTAAGCCTTTCCTCAAGCCATTAGCAGGGGTCAATGTTCAGTTCTCTGCTTTCAGGGAAAGCTGTCAGGGCGGGGCTGGAATGGTCCCGCTCAGGCAGAAAGTCTGTGTGTGGGGGTGGGTCTGTCTGAGACTCGCAGTTTGGAGCGTGTCTCGCTTCTTTCTTCCCTCCCCAACTCCGCAGCTACTCTTGGGCCTCTGTCAGCAGGCCAGACCACAAGCCACCAGGCCTCCCCGGACTGTGATGCCAGCGGGGAGGTTCCCTGCACTGGAACGCCACCTTGGTTGGGCGCACGGTCTCCTCCTGGGAGGAGGGTTGCTCTCTAGGACGCCGATCTGCCCTTGGAGGCACACACACCTCAGTAGGCTGTTCACATATAACCCTTCTGTGCCCTGGGCAATGCTAGCCCTCAGTGCAGGGGATCTGGTCTGCAGGTCTGACCTCTGGGTCCCAGACTTCAAACTGTATCCCCACCAGGGAAAGGATTTCCGGTCCCAGTTCAACCACATGGAGCCCAAGCTGGGTCTATGTCTCTCAGCCTCTGAGTCGGCACCGTTCTCCTGGGAACACTGTGCCAACAGCACCTGGGAGGGCGGGCGGGTAGGGAGCTCACAGTCTGAGTTCCCCTGAGTCAGCTGTAGGGTCCGAAACGGGAAGGTCCCGTTCCCTGGAGGTGCCTCTGCCTGGTGGCTGTATTGTCTCTCTGGGAGCCGCGGGTAGAGTTGGCGGAGGGGAGGAGGATGTAATCTTGCGCCTGCCGCGCGGCTCGGGTCTGTGCACACGGAGGTGCCCGGAGGATGTTGGGAACCTGGTGCCACGTCTGCTACAGGCTCACCACTGGCTGGTGGCGGCGGTCTCTGGGCTGGTGTCCGCAGGTCTCTCCACCCGCTGGGGAGCCCACCAGCAGTCCCGAATGCAGGGGAGGGGAAACAGCAAATCCACCTACCCTTGCTGTTGGTCTCCAGCTGCTCCGGTGGTCTCAGCCTCCAGTTCTCCTCCGCAGCCTCCTCCCGTGGAGTCTCTCGGGGCCTCAGATACCCCTCCTTCCGGCCCTTGTCCGCTGTATGCTCGTCTTCTTGCTTCTTTCCTCTAATTTCTGCTAGAATCTGTCTTTTCTGCAGAGACACTCTATCTGGCGGTGTTATTCGTCCGCCATCTTGCTCCGCCCCCCACACAGCTTTTATGTATAAATTTAGCATACCAATTGTGATTTATCTTACCACAAAACCTGTATTATCTTTATTACCACAGAACTCAACAACTTAAATCCATCCTTCTTCTTCTTTAATATCTTTCCGGTAAGAATCAACAAAATGAACATTGAACTGTGTTGTTACATCTATAAATCTATAATAAGGAACATTATCCATGCCCTGTATTGTATACTTTTCACAGCAACCTGATGTTTTAGGAACTCTTCTTATGCCTTTTTTACAGATTAGAAAACTATTAATAAGTCACATAGAGGTTAGGTATGTTTCTAAAGATCTTACAGTTGCTTATTGACAAAGCAATTCCAACTCAATTCCCTCTGACTCCAGCAACTACATTTTTGACCACATTTAACCAAAAGTGCTGCTGCCTTTGACTATTTTGTCTTTGCCTCTATGGTATTTGGAAGTAGTTGTATTCCTAAGCATGTCTCCCAAGAAATCACAAAGCATTTAAAGCATAGCCCACATTTATATAGCAGTTTAGAACTTCAAATTGCACACACATACATGTTTCTATTTAAATTCCACACATGTTTATTTATTTATTTGTTTTTGCTTATACTCTGAATCAGACTTAGCATTAGACCTAATTATAAAAAGTTGAACAAAAGAGGTCCCCTGCCTTTATGTTGCTCACAATCTTGGACGATTTAAAAGCAACCATAAATTACTGTTATAAGAGGTTTATTCTTTCATTCTCACTCTCTCTCATATATATGGTTTCTTACACATATATGTAGGTGTATACACATTTAAAAACACATATATATGTGTATATATGCATACACACATAAGTACAGAAGCATACACACAAAAATATTTGAGTTACAAATGTCTTTAAGCATGTACTATATTTTTAATGATGCCACTCATTTATATCTATATGCTCTGATATGTTCCTTTGAATATATACATATATATATAGTTTAAATTTATACCTATTTTGTATACACACACACACACACACACACACACATACTTCCTTTTTTTCTTCCACAAATAATCATCAAACATTCAGGAAGCACTTACTAGGACTCAAGAACTTTATACAATCTTTCTGCCTGCCTGTATTAATGATAGTAAGCATCCAATTCTGACAGTAGAAGCCAGGCATCTCATTTCATAGTGATGTTACTATGTATTTATATGGACACTGAAAGACTCTTAATGCCATTCAAGAGATTTAGGAAGGAGAGCTAAGTATGCCATGCTGCATTCCTGGATTAAGTAGTCTCCATCGCTGTAGTCTTGAGTTGAGGAAGCCAAATGTCTGGAACCCACAGGTGAAAAGTATATGGTCCTTGTTATCTGAAAATACTGTGTCACCGCTGGAGTTAATTACCTAAAGAGGCTCTACACAGAATTCATGTAGCTATGTCATGCTTCTCTTCTAAACTAGAACAATATAATTGTAACACATTAAAATAAGCCTCTGTATTTACTCTAATGAGCTTGTTTTTCAGTTCTGCTAGTGACATGAAAAACTAATAGCAGGATCAATATACTGTCTCTACGATAATTATCACACCACTTCTCCTCTATTCCTGTATTCTTCTCATGTTACATTTTAATGTGTTTCTGCTCAAGTCAATTCAATTTATCATTAGGCAAGAGGCATGAAACAGGGTTGATTTGCTCTGGATCTACTTACAAGCAAACTGGAAAACTCAATTTTCAAGTTTAGTTTTCAATCATATGCACATGGGAAGAATAATAACTGATTTGAGGGGATACCATTGTCTACAGAAGTTCAATCTGATGTAAATACAAAAGAAAAATGTGAAACAGTAGCACATATTTTTCATTTGCAAAATATATGTGTTTTCTTCTTGCTTCTCAATTATAAAGAAATTTTAAGGTTATAATCTCTAATATGATAACCTGTAAGTAATCATAGAATTATAAAATTTGAAGAGATCCAAGGGGTCCTCCAATGCAGTGTGTTTTAATCTGTAGTGTGCGTACATTTATGTAGAAGTCATGATGATTTTTTAAAGGGTATTTGGATGTGGCTACTTCTAAGAAAATCCATTTTCATTTCTCCCATTTCTATATGTCATCTTTCTAAAATTGGTCTAGCTGGAAGCATCTTGAGTGCTCCAGGAAGATCCTACTCTCTCACTTTTCTTTTCACACATGTACTTCTCCCACTTTACAAATGAAGGGCAGTGCTTACCATTTGGGGAGAAAAACCACGGAGGCACTAAACCAGTTTAAATGGGAAACACTGTTAGTAACTATTCAGAATGTGAATCAAACTACCACTGGATTACACATTATTTACAATTCATATGGTTTCCATTGTTTTCCTTCTAGCCACATTGAAGGAGGATCTAAGTCAGATAAGAGATGGTCAATTTTTCACATATAAATCAGAAGGTTAAACTCATTTAAACTATGAGTGAGAGATGTTACTAAAATAAAACTCCTTTCCCATCTGGTAATTTACAATAATAAGTTTATAGGCTTAACATATGTGCAACACACACATACACACAAAGTATTTATTGATGAATTCAATTCAAGTAATATTTTTTTTTATTTTTGTGGTTTTATTTCTTTATTTTAGTTTTTAAGTTTTTTTTTTTAATTTTACCGTATTATGGGGGTACAAGTGTTAAGGTTACATATATTGCCCATGCTCCCCTCCCTCCTCGAGAGAGAACCTCAAGCGTGACCATCACCCAAACATTGCACATCTCACTCATTGTATTTGTATATCAAGTAATATTTATCCATGAGCATATAAACTCATTAAAATATTACTCTTAGCCAACTCATTAAAGAAATACATTTCATATAAATATAGATTTTTATGTTTTTTCTTCAAATGTGTAATGTGTTTGATTATGAGCTATATACTATTAAATCTGATCATAACTCAATTTTGGATGATTTTTTTTTATCCCATAGGAAAGTATGGTCACAGGAAATTTTAAAGTACACACATGCACATATAGTTTTCTAACAAAGAATTATGATATAATGTTCAATAAAAGACTTAAGTGTTAAATATTTTACACTAGAATAAAATCCTGTGGGAATAGCTATACAAGACAAAAAGGAATGATGTTAAATTTCTGACAATTTTAATATAGATTGTTTATGTCCTTTTTAATACATAATGCTGTTAATCCAATTTTTTGATATGTAGGTATTAGATGCATTTTAAATGATGAAATATTTTTATTTTATTGTAAAAATTCCACATTTGTTATGTTTTAAAGTACTTCTGGTGTGACCATCTAAACGTATAGTGAACAATTATAGCTTTAATTTACAAGTGTGAGAGGAAGTACTTTAAAAACTTTTTTTATACTTAATTTAAAAAAAAATGTTTGATGAATATAGGTTTTTTCTGGCCTTAGGCCACATAGGCAATTGTTTATTTGTAATATTAATAACAGTGACACTTTTGAAAAATGTATACGTTTTATAACACATGCTCATAAATACATGAAGATAAATCTGAAAATATGGATGAAATAATACAATCAATCTTAATCCCCTTACGAAGTTATCAATTTTAAAATACTGATTAGTCTTTTTCTTTCTATTCTGTGTATACTACCCTTTGGGAGAATTGAAATTCAACTTTAAATTTCTTGAAGTGGGTCACTGCTCCTCTTGCCTACTTGTGCACAATATGGGTTTTGCTACATAAGTCAGTCCCCAAAATGGAGGAATATACAGGGTGAATACATAGCTTGTGTTTTGGTGGTGGGGATTTTGTTTCTTCCTAGGGATCACTAGGTGTTTGAAAGGCATTGCCTTGACTCTTCAACATCAGCCTTCACACTCACTATTTAAGCCAAAAACCAAATGTACCTGCTGCTTATCTCAAGGGTTAAGTGTCAGCTACTGTCTTAGTCTGTTTTCTGTTGCTATAACAGAATAATACACTTGAAGCTCTTACTTGAGAGGGGAAGGGGGGGCATGCGCAATACATGAAACCCCAACACCTGTACCCCCATAATATGCTAAAAGAAAAGAAAGAAACAAAAAGAATAGAGGTTTATTTAGCTTATGGTTGTGAAGGCTGGGAAGTCCAAGAGCATGGCACTAGCATCTGGTGAGGGCCTTCATGCATGAATATAGTTTTGATACAACGTTAAAAAGATTTTCACAGTGAAAACATTTCTTCAAATGAAATCTTTTTTTTAACTTAGCATATAATGGGGTTACAGATGTTTAGGTTACGTGTGCTGCCTTCCCCTCGCTCCCAACTTCCCTCCTGGAGTCAAAGCTTCAAGAGTGACCATCTCCCAGATGGTGCACATTGCACTCATTATGTATGTATATACCTATCCCTTCCCCCTCACTTGCCTGACACCCGATAAATGTTATTCCTATATGTGCACTTAGGTATTAATCAGTTAATACTAACTTCCTGGTGAGTACATGTGGTGCTTATTTTTTCCATTTTGGGGATACTTCACTTAGTAGACTGGGTTCCAGCTCTATCCAGGAAAATACAAGAGGTGCTATATCACTATCGTTTCTTAAAACTGAATAGTAATCCATGGTATACATATACCACATTTTTAATACACTCATGTATTGATGGCAATTGGGTTGTTTCCACATCTTTGCAATTGTGAATTGTCCTGCTATCAACATTCAAGTACAAATGTTTGTTTTTATAGAGTGTCTTTTGTTCGTTTGGGTAGATGCCCAGCAATGGGATTGCTGAATCAAATGATAGATCTACTTGTAGCTTTTTAAGGTATCTCCACATTGCTTTCCACAGAGGTTGAACTAGTTTGCAGTCCCACCAGCAGTGTAGGAGTGTTCCTATCTCCGCTCCACGCCAACATTTGTTTTGGGACTTTTTGCTAAAGGGCATTCACACTAGAGATAAGTGATATCTCATTGTGGTTTTGATTTGCATTTCCCTGATGATTAGAGATGTTGAGCAATTTTTCATATGTTTGTTGGCCATTATTCTGTCTTCTTTTGGTAAGTTTCTGTTCATGTCCTTTGCACACTTTTTGACAGGTTTGCTTGATTTTTCTAGCCAATTTTCATGAGTTCTATATAGATTCTATTAATTAGCCTTTTAATGGATGTGTAGCTTGTGAAATTTTTTTTTTATTTTATTTTGGCATATTATGGGGGTACAGATTTTAAGGTTTCAATAAATGCCCATTTCCCCCCCTCCCCCCAGAAGTCTGAGTCTCCATCATGACCATCCCCCAGATGGTGCACATCTCACTCATTATGGATGTATATACCCGCCCCCCTCCCCCCTCCCGCCTGCCCAATAACCTATTACTGTAGCACCTATGTGTCCACTTAGGTGCTACTCAGTTAATACCAGTTTGCTGGAGAATATATCTGGTGCTTGTTTTTCCATTCTTGTGATACTTCACTTAGTAGTATGGGTTCCAGCTCTAACCAGGAAAATATAAGATGTGCTATATCACCATTGTTTCTTAAGCTCAATAGTACTCCATGGTATATATATACCACATTTTATTAATCCATTCTTGGATTGATGGGCCCTTGGGCTGTTTCCAAGCATTGCAATTATGAATTGTGCTGCTATAAACATTCGAGTGCATGTGTCTTTTTTGTAGAGTGTCACTGGATCATTTGGGTAGATGCCCAGCAATGGGATTGCTGGATCAAATGGTAGATTCACTTGTATCGCTTGAAGGTATCTCCATATTGCTTTCCACAGAGGTTGAACTAGTTTGCAGTCCCACCAGCAGTGTAGGAGTGTTCCTCTCTCTCCGCAACCACGCCAGCATTTATTGTTTGGGGATTATTTGATAAAGGCCATTCTCACTGGGGTTAAGTGATATCTCATTGTGGTTTTGATTTGCATATCCATGATGATTAGAAATGTTGAGCATTTATTCATATGTTTGTTGGCCATTCTTCTGTCTTCTTTAGAAAAGTTTCTGTTCAAGTCCTTTGCCCACTTTTTAATGGGGTTATTTGATTTTTTCTTCCTAATTTTCGTGAGTTCTAAGTATATTCTAGTTATCAGTCCCTTAGCGGATGCATAGGATGCAAAAATTTTCTCCCATTCTGTAGGTTGTCTGTTTACTTTCATGACTATTTCTTTGGCTGTGCAGAAGCTTTGTAGTTTGATCATGTCCCATTTATTTATTTTTGTTGCTGCTGTGATTGCCTTTGGGGACTTCTTCATAAACTCTTTGCCCAGGCCGATGTCTAGGAGAGTGTTTCCAACATTTTCCTCTAGAGTTCTAATAGTTTCATATCTTAGGTTTAAGTCTGTTATCCAGCGTGAGTTGGTTTTTGTGAGAGGTGAAAGGTGTGGGTCCTGTTTTAGCCTTCTACAGGTGGCTATCCAGTTTTCCCAGCACCATTTATTGAAGAGAGATTCTTTTCCCCAGCGTATGTTTTTGTCTGCTTTGTCAAAGATGAGATGGCTATATGAGGATGGTTTTATATCGGGATTCTCACATCTGTTCCACTGGTCAATGTTCCTGTTTTTGTGCCAATACCATATTGTTTTAATTACTACAGCTTTGTAGTATAGTTTGATATCTGGCATATTAATGCCTCCTATTTTGTTTTTGTTGCCTAGAATTGATCTTGATATTCGGGGTCTTCTTTGGTTCCATACGAAGCGTAAAATTATTTTTTCTATATCAGTGAAGAATGCTGATGGGATTTTAATAGGCATTGCATTGAATCTGTAGATCAGTTTGGGTAGTATAGACATTTTGATGATATTGAGTCTGCCGATCCACGAGCATGGTATGGATTTCCATCTGTTTACATCCTCTGCTATTTCCTTCCTCAGTGTTTCATAGTTCTCCCTGAAGAGGTCTTTTACCTCTTTGGTTAAATATATTCCTAGGTACTTTAATTTCTTTGTTGCTATTGTGAAGGGAATTGAGTCTTTGATTTCGTTCTCAATTAGATTGTTGTTGGCGTATATGAATGCCTCTGATTTCTGTGTATTGATTTTGTATCCTGAGACTTTACTAAATTCATTGATCAGTACCAGGAGTTTCTTGGTTGAATCCTTGGGGTTTTCTAGATGCAACATCATATCATCAGCAAACAGTGAAAGTTTGATATCTTCTGCCCCTATTTGGATACCTTTGATTCCATTTTCCTGTCTGATAGCTGTAGCCAAGACTTCCAGCACTATGTTGAACAGAAGTGGAGATAGTGGGCAGCCTTGTCTGGTTCCAGTTCTAAGTGGGAATGAATTCAATCTTTCCCCATTCAGTATGATGTTGGCTATGGGTCTGTCATATATGGCTTGTATCATTTTTAGGTATGTCCCTTCTTTGCCTATTTTCTTAAGTGTTCGTATCATGAAAGGGTGTTGAATTTTGTCAAAAGCTTTTTCTGCATCTATTGAAAGGATCATGTGGTCTTTGTTTTTGCTTCTGTTTATGTGGTGAATTGCATTTATAGATTTACGTATGTTGAACCATCCCTGCATCCCTGGGATGAAGCCCACTTGGTCGTGGTGGATTATTTTTTTGATAAGTGTCTGGATTCGGTTAGCTAAGATTTTGTTGAAAATTTTTGCATCTATATTCATTAGGGATATTGGTCTGTAGTTTTCTTTTTTTATTGCATCCTTTCCTGGTTTGGGTATCAGATTAATATTCGCTTAATAAAAGGTGTCGGGGAGGTTTCCGTTCTTCTCGATGTTGTGGAATAGTTTCTGCAAGATAGGTACTAGTTCTTCTTTGTAAGTGTGGTAAAATTCAGGTGTGAAGCCATCTGGACCGGGACTTTTCTTTTTAGGGAGATTTTTAATTGCTGTTTCTATTTCAGCTGTTGAGATTGGTCTGTTCAGGGAATCTATTTCTTCCTGGTTGAGCCTAGGGAGGCGGTGTGTTTCTAGAAATTTGTCCATTTCCTCCACATTTTCCAGTTTGTGTGCATAAAGATTTTTGTAGTATTCATAAATTGTATCTTGTATCTCTTTGGGATCAGTTGTGATATCTCCTTTTTTATTCCTGATGGAGCTTATTAGAGATTTCTCTTTTCTGCTTTTCGTTAGCGTAGCCAATGGTGTGTCAATTTTGTTTATTTTTTCAAAGAACCAACTTTTTGTCTTATTAATCTCCTGAATAGCTTTCCTGTTTTCAATTTCGTTTAGTTCTGATTTGATCTTGTTGATTTCACTTCTTCTGCTGGGTTTGGATTGGTCTGTTCTTCTTTTTCCAGCTCTTTGAGATGTTTCTTTAGATTGTCTTTTGGTTATAGGCATTTATGGAGATAAACTTTCCTCTCAGAACTGCTTTAGCTGTGTCCCAGAGGAGTTGATAGCTTGTCTCTACATTGTTGTTTTCTTCATAGAACTTTTTTATTTCCGTCTTGATTTCTTCATTTACGAAGTAGTCATTTAGTAGGAGGTTGTTTAATTTCCACGTTTTTGTGTAGAAATGTGAGTTTCTGTTAGGGTTGATTTCTAGATTTATTCCACTGTGATCTGAGAAGGTACATGGTATGATTTCTACTTTTTTAAATTTCTTGAGATTTTATTTGTGTCCTAGGATATGGTCAATCTTAGAGAATGTACCGTGAGCTGATGAGAAGAACGTATATTCAGTGGATTTTGGGTAGAATGTTCTGTAGATGTCTGTCAGACCCAATTGTTCTAGAGTTTTGTTTAAGTCCATTATTTCTTTTTTTTTTATTTTTTTTAATTATTTTTTTTATTTTGGTATATTATGGAGGTACAGATTTTAAGGTTTCAATAAATGCCCATTTCCCCCCCTCCCCCCAAAAGTCTGAGTCTCCATCATGACCATCCCCCAGATGGTGCACATGTCACTCATTATGTATGTATATACGGGCCCCCCTCCCCCCTCCCACCTGCTCAATACCCTATTACTGTAGCACCTATGTGTCCACTTAGGTGCTACTCAGTTAATACCAGTTTGCTGGAGAATATATCTGGTACTTGTTTTTCCATTCTTGGGATACTTCACTTAGTAGTATGGGTTCCAGCTCTAACCAGGAAAATATAAGGTGTGCTATATCACCATTGTTTCTTAGAGCTGAATAGTACTCCATGGTGTACATATACCACATTTTATTAATCCATTCTTTGATTGATGGGTACTTTTCTGTTTGGAGGATCTGTCTCGTGCCGTCAGTGGGGTGTTGAAATCTCCGGCGATTATGGAGTTGCTATTAATCCATTTGCTTAGCTCCAGTAAGGTTTGCTTTATGAATCTGGGTGCACCTAAGTTGGGTGCAGATATATTTAAAATTGTTATCTCTTCTTGATGAACTGTGCCGTTTACCATTATATAATGACCCTCTTTGTCTTTTACTACTTTTGTTGGTTTAAAAACTAAATCGTCTGAAATTAGAACTGCCACACCAGCCTTCTTTTGGCTTCTATTTGCTTGGAATATTGATCTCCACCCTTTTATTTTTAGTCTATATGCATCTTTGCAGGTTAGATGTGTTTCCTGAAGACAGCATATACTTGGCCTGTATTTTCTTATCCATTCGGCCAGCCTATGTCTCTTGAGTGGAGAGTTTAAGCCATTCACATTTATTGAGAGAAATGATAGGTAAGGTAGATTACTGATCATTCTGTTGGGTTGGATGTTGTTGCTATGTTTTCTGTCTTGAGCCATTGTAATATCTGGCCTTTAATATCTTTGGGTTTTGGTTGTTTTTATATTCGTGGGTTATTATTATGATGTTCCGTGCATAACGCTGTTTTAAGTACTTCTTGTAGGGCTGGTCTTGTCTTGGTGAATTCTCTGAGCCTTTGCTTGTCTGAGAATGTTTTTATTTCTCCTTCATATACAAAGCTTAGTTTTGCAGGGAATAATATTCTAGGCTGGGCATTGTTTTGTTTCAAAAGAGTGAGAATGGGGCCCCAGTCTCTCCTTGCTTGTAAAGTCTCATTATAGAAGTCTGATGCTATTCGAATTGGCTTTCCCTTGTATGTTATTTGCTTCTTTTGTCTTACAGCTCTTAGAAGGGCCTCTTTAGTTGATACTTTGGTTAGTCTGATGACTGCATGTCGTAACGTCTTCCTGTTTGCGTTGAATCTTCCAGGGGTCTTCTGAGCTTTTGAACTTGTATATCAACATTTTGAGCAAGGCCTGAGAAATTTTCCTCTATTATATCTTCAAACAGCTTTTCCAACCCTTGAGTGTTGTCTTCTTCCCCTTCTTGTAACCCTATGACCCTCACATTAGGTTTCTTCACATAATCCCACAGCTCTTGTAGGCTTTGCTCTTTTCTCTTGTTTCTCTGCTCTATTTCTGTGACTGATTTATTTAATTGGAGGGTGTCATCTTCAAGCTCTGAGATTCTTTCTTCTGTTTGATCTACCCTGTTCTTGAGACTTTCCACTGTATTTTGTAGTTCCTTGAATTGATTCTTCATTTCCAGGAGTTCGGTTATTCTTTTCTTCAATGTGTCTATTTCTTTTCTCATATCCTGGAGACTTTTTGTGGTTTCTTGGTGTTGGTTATTGAGTTGTTGTTGCAGCTGGGTGAGTGTTCTTATGTTCCACATACGAAATTCCTCTTCTGTCATATTGGTTGCCTGATTTTGGTCGGTGTCCGTTTCTAGGGGGCTGGTGCTCCTCTTTGGGGATGTGTTTTCCGTTTGGTTCTTCATATTTCCTGAGTTCTTTCACTGATTTCTTCCCATGTCGATCAGTTGTTGTTTCTTTCCTTAGGTTATTGTTTGGGTATTCACACACCTTGTTTATTTTCTGAGGCGTTAGGTGGTGCCTGTGGGTGAAATTGGACCACTCCCTGTATATTGAGTCAGTGGGTGCCGTGGAAAGGCTGTGCAAGATGCTGTCCCTGTCAGTAGGTGGCGTTTGCTTGGAGGAACAGGCTATGGTGTTGATTTTGAGTCCTGTTATCAGCTCTCGTTCTGGGCGGAGCTGGGTTGGGTAAGCCTGCCCTCAGGCCGTTAGCAGGGGTCAAAGTTCTGTTCTCTGCTTCCAGGGAAAGCTGTCAGGGCGGGGCTGGAATGGTCCCACTCAGCCAGAAATTCTGGGTGTGGGGGTGGGGCTGTCTGAGACCCGCAGTCTGCAGCAGGCCTCGCTTCTTTCCACACTCCCCAACTCCGCAGCTACTCCTGGGCCTCTACCAGCAGGCCAGACCACAAGCCACCAGGCCTCCCCGGACTGTGATGCCGGCGGGGAGGTTCCCTGCACAGGAACGCCACCTGGGTTGGGCGCACGGCCTCCTCCTGGGAGGAGGGTTGCCCTCTAAGACGCTGATCTGCCCCTGGAGGCACACAGACCTCAGTAGGCTGTTCACATATAACCCTTCTGTGCCCCAGGCAATGCTAGCCCTTGGTGCAGGGGATCTGGTCTGCAGGTCCGACCTCTGGGTCCCAGACTTCAAACTGTATTCCCACCAGGGAGAGGATTTCCGTTCCTAATTCACCCACAGGGAGCCCAAGCTGGGTCTATGTCTCTCAGCCTCTGAGTCGGCACCGTTTTCCTGGGAACACGGTGCCAGCAGCACCTGGGAGGGCGGGCGGGGTCCCAAACGGGAAGTTCCCGTTCCCTGGAGGTGCCTCTGGCTGGTGGCTGTATTGTCTCTCTGGGCAGCCGCGGGTAGGGTCAGTGGATGGGAGGAGGAGGCAATATGGCGCCTGCCACGCGGCTTGGGTCCGTGCACAAGGAGGTGCCTGGAAGAAGTTAGGGAACCTGGTGCCACGTCTGCTACAGGCTCACCGTTGGCAGGCGGCGGCAGTCTCTGGGCTGGTGTCCGCAGGTCTCTCTACCCACTGGGGAGCCCACCAGCAGTCCCGAATGCAGGGGAGGGGAAACAGCGAATCCACCTACCCTTGCCGCTGGTCTCCGGGCTGCTCCGGTGGTCTCAGCCTCCAGTTCTCCTCTGCAGCCTCCTCCTGTGGAGTCTCCCGGGGTCTCAGGTACCCCTCCTTCCGGCCCTTGTCCGCTGTATGCTCGTCTTCTTGCTTCTTTCCTCTAGTTTCTGCTAGAATCTGTCTTTTCTGCAGAGGCCCTCTGTCTGGCAGTGTTATTCGTCCGCCATCTTGCTCCGCCCCCCCATTCTTGTTATATAATAAATTTTTGTTAGCATTAAACTTGTTTTTTCACACTATTTTTTAGAAATATCCTTAAAATTAATTCCTTTTGTTCATATAAATTACTGAATTACATTTGATTCTTTGTGATGTGGATGGAGGACTACCTGAAGATATTATTAGAGTAATGTGCTTTTTTAGGGTCCAATGAAACACAAATCTTCTTCAGTGGCCACCACCAGTGTTTTATCCCATAATCTCTTGGGCCAGAAGAGTAACTCATATATTTTTTTTTCTTCTGCACAAATGCTGAAAGGCAGTATGACCCCTACTTCAAAGACTCACACAGTGTGTGGACATAAGAAATCATTTAAACCAGCCTGTTGACCAGAGATTTACCTTGTGATGTACAGTAGGACAACATAAATAGCTCTTTTTATGTATCTTATTCCATATCTATCTATCTATATCTATCTATCCATATATATCTATAACTTTGTCATTGCCAAAACCTTAATTTACTCCCTTGTGATAATTTTCATCTAGAGCAATTTTTCTAGTTATCCACCTTGCCTACATTCCCTCCCTCTACTATGCCTGTCTGAATTCAACAGGCATACCAATTTCTGTATACCATGACTTTGACTATGCCATTTCACTGTTCAATATCATACAGTGTGTCCCATTCCAGAGCCCCTTCCATCAACTTTCTTAGACTCCTCTTTGGTGCTTCATTTTCACAAACCATACACCTCAACCAAAGTAAAACATAGGCCATGTTGCTTCATCTCTGTGCCTCTACTCATTTCCCTCTCTAAAGATAGTCTTTTCTCCCATGACCTCTCAACTCAATCTTATTTGTTTTTGAAACTTAGGCCAAATGTCACATTCTTCATCTCATTTGTTATGAATCCCCCACCCTCTCTGCACCTGCTCTCTTAGTTGGAAGTATCTTCTCCCTCTTTATATCCCTTATAACACTTTATCCGACTTTCTTTTACATAATTAATCATTCTCTTCTTCTTACTGTGTTGTTGGTAATATCTTTACTTATTTGAATGCTCTATTTTCTCTACTATGCTAAAGTCTTTTTAAGGAGACTTCAGAATTATGTTTATTTTTGTGCTCTTCACAATGCCTGGTGTACTACCCTACACATTGCATGTAAGTGCTTTATAAACAGTTGTTACAAGAATAAATAACAATTATTGCTAATATGCCTAAAGATAGAATGAGAATTTCTACTTAACAAAATGAATTCTACTGCATCTTTATGATGGAATATAGCATCACATAAATGGAAGAGCTTGGGTAGATTCACAATCAGCCCCACTATTAACTAGATTTTTGGCTTGGGAAAATTAGAATATTTATTTGAATGACCATCTATTTTTAGGAAGATTAATTTTTTTTAGGAAGATTAATTTTATCTGTCACCCAAGGTCATTTCAAGTATTAAATTATATAATTCATGTAAATCTAAACACAATACCTAACAAACTATTAATTAATTTTTATTTTTCTCTCAGTATTTTGGCAATATTATCCCATTGTATTCCAGCCTCTATATTTTGCTGTTAAAAGTTCTGCTATGACTACCTGCTATTTCATGGAAAGGAGAGGTGAGGCATAGCAGGCCCAGCCCAACAAAGCTCGGAAAAGAGAGGGGATGCACATTGCAGGTTCCTCATGAACAAAGAAAATATTCCATAATATCCAGGGCCCGATTGAAGGGCACCATACCCACTTTATCCATAATAAGCAATGGGTCGAGGACCTATGGGGTGCTTACTCACCTCTTTAGGCATATCCATATCAAGGATACCCATAGTACAGCTAGCATGGTGGGCCTCAGAATCCTCCTAAAACTGCACTGAATGTGGTAGAAGATCAAAGTGATGAACTTGGACAATCCACTTGCATCTCAACCTGCTGGACTGTTCTCTATTGCTGCATTCTCTGGGAAATGTTCATGCTCACCTGCCCAGATAAGCCCTCCTTTTCTGTCAGCTCTGCCGCCACCTTCAGTAGGTTTGCCTGCTGCATCTCTTCTAATTGTAATATTATAATAAATGACTAGCTCTGCATAGACATATTTACATTCAGCACTGTGTGATTCCAGATTAATGGAGTTTACTGCTATTTAATTCAGTGATTCATTTTTTTATGTTCAAAATACATTTATTTATTTTCATTTATTTTGGAAGAAGACTAAGTTATGAAGTATATATTTATAATTTTGAAATTATACCTTTACGGTAGTGGCAAAATGTAGTACAGCATGGAATGATTTTTCTAACATCATGTATGTTTCAATTAATTTGTCCAACATCAAAAAATTTAAGAAAAAGCTCTGCTATTAATAAATTTTGGTCCCTTGCTAAGTCTTCTGTCCTTTTGTTCCCCCCTCCTGCTACTTGTAAGTTTCTTTCTTTTATTATTATGTTTTTTCATTTCACTGACATATGTCTAGTTGTGTATTATTTTTAATTATTCTATTGGATTTATTTCATGCTTATTAATTCTTTGGATTTATTGAAAGGGTAGCTTTGGAAAAAAATAACAGGAAAATATCTAATTCTATAATTTTCCCAATAACAGTTAAAGATTAATCCTATCAGTTCTCTCATTAATAGGCACTCCATGGGAGGTCTCTCTTGTACAACTTCTGAAAAGAGCTGGCCAGGCAGAAAAGAGATGTAAACCTTTCTCTTCCAAAAATGCCTTTGATAATGTGCTTTTTTTTTTACAGTCTGAAGAGTTCCAGAGTGAACAGCAGTGTGAGAGCTTCAGGCCTCAGCCATATCTCAAAGGCAGAGTCACATCTCTGTGACACTGTGACTCAAATTGGTACTGACTGACTAAAACTATGTCGTTCAAATGGTGGTAATGTGCACCAGGGATTTGGGGTGGGGAGTACATCTTAAGGATGTGGTGAGCATTGTGGAGGGGAAGGGAATACCTCTAACCCTTCTTAGAGAGAGGCAAAGATATACAGTGTAACCAAAATGTCAAAAAAAAAAAAATTTTCATAGAGTCATGGGCAGGTGGGGGGGGAGGATGAGAAGGGGGTATAGTTATATAATGGGTGTGGTGTGCACCAACTGGGGGTTGGACATGCTTGAAGCGCTGGCATAGAAGGGAGGAGGAGTAGCAGGGGCAATAAATGTAACCCCAACAGTATTTGTACCCCCATAATATAATGAAGTAAAAGTAGGAAAAAAAAGAATTATCTGTGGCAATATAAAATATTGTGCAAAATATTTCTTCATTTTGGGCCTTAATTGCTTTATCTGTAATCTGAGAGTTTGGGGACTCCGCAAACATTTTTTGTTTTAATAATTTAAGAATATTCCTACATTAGTTAATTTTCTAAATTTTAATTGTCTCAAGATAAAGTACTTTGACTCTCACTCACTATTATTTGCCAAGTAAATAACAAGAGCAGGAGTCCTCAAACTTTTTAAACAAGGGGCCAGTTCACTGTCCCTCATACCATTGGAGGGCTGGACTATAGGTAAAAAAAAAAAAAAAAAAAAGACTATGAACAAATTCCTATGCACACTGCACATATCTTATTTTGAAGTAAAAACAAAACAAACAAACAAAACACCTGCATGTTTCCCGCAGGCCATAGTTTGAGGATGCCTGAACAAGAGAAAGATAGAAAAGCTATAAAGCTTTTTAAAATATATTTTCATAAGTATAAAATGCTTTACAGATGTTTTTACTCACTGGCTCTTGCTTTGGACTGTAATTTTATTTTGCCTTGTTTCAAGAGCTCTTTCGTGCTAGATATGATTTACCCTCTTAGAAAAAGTATCATTGAAACATGAAAGTTATGTTTAACATGGTACTTCTTTTGTTTTTGAGACAGTCTCACTCTGTTGCCCCAGCTAGAGTGCCATGGCATCAGCCTAGCTAACAGCAACCTCAAACTCCTGAACTTAAGCAATTCTTCTGCCTAATCCTCCTGAATAACTGGTACTACAGGCATGTGTCACCATGCCAGGCTAATTTTTTCTACATATTTTTAGTTGGCCAATTAATTTCCTTCTATTTTTTAGTAGAGACAGGGTCTTGCTCTTGTTCAGGCTGGTTTTCAACTCCTCACCTTGAGTGATAGGCCTACCTCAGCCTCCCAGAGTGCTAGGATTACAGTTGTGAGCCACTACACTTGGCCCCATGGTACTTTTTTTCCTTTTTCTTGTCTCTTTTGATTTCATATTATGGGGTACAAATATTGTTAAGGTTACATATATTGCCCTTGCCAACCCTACCTCCCAGCCAAGTCAGAGGCTCAAGCATGTCCATCCTCCAGGTGGTGCACGTCACACTCATTATGTAAGTATATACCCATCCTCACCTCCCCCCTCCCACCTGCCCGCCACCTGATAAAAGTTATTTATTTATTTATTTATTTATTTATTTATTTATTTATTTATTTTTTACATTTTGGTTACATTTTATATCTGTGCATCTACCTAGGAAGGGTTAGAGGTATATCCTTCCCCTCTACAATGCTCACCACATCCTACAATTGTGGTTCTACTGTGTCCCGAATCCCTGATGAACACTATCATCATTTGAGCACCATATTTTTAATCAGTCAGTACAAATTTGATGGTGAGTACATGTGGAGCCCATTTTCCTGATCTTGTGTCACTTCACATTGTATAATGGGCTCAAGCTCAATCCAAGAAAATATAAAAGGTGCTAGATCACTGTTGTTTCTTATAATTGAGTCCTATTCCATTGTATATATATACCAAATTTTACTAATCCATTCATGAATTGATGGGCACTTACGTTGTTTCCACACACTTGAAATAGTGAATTGTGCTGCCATAAACAATTGGGTGCAGAAGTCTTTATTATAGAATGTCTTTTGCTCTTTTGGGTAGATGCCTGATAGTGCTATTGCTGGATCAAATAGTATTTCTATTTTTGGCTCCGTGAGGTATCTCCAATTCTTTTCCACAGAGTTTGAAATAAATTGCAGTCCCACCAGCAGTGTAAGAGTTTTCCTGTCTCTCCACATCTTCGCCAGCAATTGTTGTTTTGGGACTTCTTGATACAGACCATACTCCCTGGGTTAAGATGGTATCTCATTGTGGTTTTGATTGCATTTCCCTAATGATTAGTGAAGTTGACCATTTTTAAAATATATTTCCAGGCCATTAATCTGTCTTCTTTGGAAAAGATTCTGTTCATTTCCATTGCACATTTCTTGATGGGGTTGTTTGATTTTTTCTTGTTAATTATTTTGAGTTCTAGATAGATTCTTGTTATTAGACCTTAATCAGAATTATAGAGAGCATATATTTTCTCCCACTCAGTGGGTTGTCTATTTGGTCTAATGATAGTTAGCTGTGCAGAAACTTTTTAATTTGATGAGATCCCATTTGTTTATTTTTGATGCTGCTGTGATTGCCTTGGGAGTCTTCCTCAAAAATTCTTTGCCTTGGCCAATGACTGAGAGGGCTTTACCAACATATTCTTCTAGGATTCTTAAGGTTTCATGCCTTGGATTTAAATCTATTATCTATCTTCAGTTATTTTTTATGATAGGTGAGAGGAAGAGATCCTGATTCAATCTTCTGCATGTAGCTATCCAGTTTTCCTAGCAGCATTTATTGAAGAGAGATTCATTTCCCCAATGTATATTTTTGTCTGCTTTATCAAAGATTAGGTTACCATATATTGATGGTTTGATCTCTGCAATCTCAGTTGTATTCCAAACACTGATGCTTCTGTTCTTGTGCCAAGGCCAGGCTGATTTAGCTATTATTGCTTTATATTACAGCTTTATATCAGGAAGAATGGTGTCTCCCAGTTTATTATTTTTACTTAAAATTACTTGGCTATACAAGGGTTTTTCTGGTTCCACACAAAGTGAAGAATTATATTTTATAAATATGTAAAGAATGATGGTGGTACTTTGATGGACATCACATTAATTCCGTACATCACTTTAGGTAATATTGACTTTTTTTTCTTTCTTTTTTTTTATTTCGGCATATGATGGGGGTACAGATTTTAAGGTTTCAATAAATGCCCTTTCCCCTCTCCCACCACAAGTCTAGGTCTCCAGCATGACCATCCCCCAGACAGTGCGCATCTCACTCATTATGTATGCATATACCCACCCCCCACTCCCCTGCCCAATGCCCTCTTACTGTAGTACCTATGTGTCCATTTAGGGGCTGCTCAGTTAATACAAGTTTGTTGGTGAGTATATGTGGTTCTTGTTTTTCTATTCTTGGGATACTTCACTTAGTAGTGTGGGTTCCAGCTCTAACCAGGAAAATATAAGATGTGCTATATCACCATTGTTTCTTAGAGCTGAATAGTACTCCATGGTATACATATACCATATTTTATTAATCCATTCTTGGATTGATGGGCACTTGGGATGCTTCCACAGCCTTGCAATTATGAATTGTGCTGCTATAAACATTCGAGTGCAGGTGTCTTTTTTGTAGAGTGTCATTGGATCTTTTGGGTAGATGCAAGGCAATGGGATTGCTGAATCAAATGGTAGATTCACTTGTATCGCTTTAAGGTATCTCCAAATTGCTTTCCACAGAGGTTGAACTAGTTTCCAGTCCCACCAGCAGTGTAGGAGTGTTCCTCTCTCTTCGCATCCACTCCAGCATTTGTTGTTCGGGGTCTTTTTGATAAAGGCCATTCTCACTAGAGTTAAGTGATATCTCATTGTGGTTTTGATTTGCATTTCCCTGATGATTAGAGACGTTGAGCATTTTTTCATATGTTTGTTGGCCTTTCTTCTTTCTTCTTTAGAAAAGTTTCCGTTCAAGTCCTTTGCCCATTTTTTAATAGGGTTATTTGATTTTTTCTTGCTGATTTTCATGAGTTCTAAGAATATTCTAGTTATCAACCCCTTATCAGATGCGTAGGATGCAAAAATGTCTCCCACTCTGTAGGTTGTCTGTTTACTCTCATGACTGTTTTTGTCTGTGCAGAAGCTTTTTAGTTTAATCATGTCCCATTTATTTATTTTTGTTGCTGCTTTGATTGCCTTTGGGGACTTCTTCATAAACTCTTTGCCCAGGCCGATGTCTAGGAGAGTGTTTCCAACATTTTCCTCTAGAATTCTAATAGTTTCGTACCTTAGGTTTAAGTCTGTTATCCAGCATGAGTTGATTTTTGTGAGAGGTGAAAGGTGTGGGTCCTGCTTTAGCCTTCTAAGGTGGCTATCCAGTTTTCCCAGCACCATTTATTGAAAAGGGATTTTTTTCCCCAGCGTATGCTTTCATCTGATTTATGAAATATTAGATGGTTATATGAGGATGATTTTATATCATAATTCTCAGTTCTGTTCAGTTGGTCAATATTCCCATTTTTATGCCAATACAAGATTGTTTTAATTACTACAGCTTTGTAGTATAGTTTGATATCAGGCATATTAATACCTCCCATTTTGTTTTTGTTTCCTAGAATTGCTTTTGATATTCGGGGTCTTCTTTGGTTTCATAGGAAGCCTAAAATTATTTTTTTCTGTATCTGTGAAGAATTCTTATGTGATTTTAATAGGTATTGCATTGAATCTGTAGATCAGTTTGGGTAGTATATACATTTTAATGATGTTGAGTCTGCCGATCCACGAGCATGGAATGGGTTTCCATCTCTTTACATCCTCTGCTATTTCCTTCCTTAGTGTTTCATAGTTCTCCCTGTAGAGGTCTTTTATTTACTTGGTTAAGTATATTCCTAGGTACTTTAATTTCTTTGTTGCTATTGTGAAGGGAATTGAGCCTTTGATTTGGTTCTAGATTTGATTTTTGTTGGCGTATATGAATGCCTCTGATTTCTGTGTATTGATTTTGTATCCTGAGACTTTATTAAATTCATTTATCAGTTCCAGGAATTTCTTGGTTGAATCTTTGGGGTTTTCTAAATATAATATCATATCATCAGCAAACAGGGAAAGTTTGATCTCTTCTGCCCCTATTTGGATACCTTTAATTCCACTTTCCTTTCTGATTGCTGTAGCCAGGACTTCCAGCACTATGTTGAATAGAAGTGGAGATAGTGGCCAGCCTTCTGGTTCCAGTTTTAAGTGGGAATGCTTTCAAATTTTTCCCATTCAGTATGATGTTGGCTATGGGTCTGTCATATATGGCTTGTATCATTTTTAGGTATGTCCCTTCTATGCCTATTTTCTTAAGTGTTCGTATCATGAAAGGCTGTTGAATTTTGTCAAAAGCTTTTTCTGCATCTATTGAAAGAATCATGTGGTGTTTGTTTTTGCTTCTGTTTATGTGGTGAATTGCATTTATAGATTTACGTATGTTGAACCATCCCTGCATCCCTGGTTCATCATACATAAATCTATAATCATAAGGTATATTGGTCTATAATTTTTTTGTTGTTGTTGCGTCCTTTCCTGGCTTTGTTGTCAAGGTATTTTGCTTCTTAGAATGAGTTAGGAAAGATACCATCCTTCTCAATGATTTGGAATAGTTTCTGTAGTATTGATATGAATTCATCTTTGTATGTTTGGTAGAACTCTGAAGTTTAGCCATAGGGTCCAGGATATTTCTGTATGGGGAGGTTATTAATTACTGCTCTGAGCCTGAGATTGGTCTATTCAGGAATTCTTTTACTTCCTGGGTGAACTTAGAGAGGTTATATGAATCCAGGAATTTGTCCATTTTTTCTTTGTTCTGTACTTTTTGGGCATATAGTTTTTTATATTAGTCAAACATAATGTTTTGTATTTCTGTGGTGTCTGTTGTGATCTCTCGTTTTTCATTTCTTATTGAGTTTATTAGAGTCTTTGCCCATTGAGTCCTTCTCAATCTAGCTAGAGGGCAATCAATTTTGTTTATCTTTTTGAAAAATAATCTTCTGATTTTGTTGATCTTCGGTATAATTCTCTTGTTCTCCATTTCATTAAATTCTGCTTTGATATTCATTATTTCTTTTTTTTTTTCAATTAGAATACTTCCATGATTTATTTGGATAACAATGTTTTTGGCAGCATGCTAGTTGAGAACGGGCATGAAATCTCTATTACTCTCTGCCTGCCTGTTTTTACGGCTTTCGTTTAACACGATTAAGTACCTAGTCTGTGCTTGGAGGCACCTAATGGGCCTTCATTTCTCCCCAGTGCCCAAGTCTCTCTCTGGCTGTAAGTTATGATTTTGAGAAAAGGCATTGTGATAGTTTGAGTTTGTCTTCACCAAAGCTCATGATGAAATTTGATCCCCAGTGTGGCAGTGTTCGTGGGGGGGGGGGGTGGCTTTGGGAAAAGTTTTGGTCATGGAGGTGGATCCCATGAATGGCCTGGTGTTGTCCTTGTGGTAGTGAGTTCTGGCTCTTGGGAGACTGAGTTCTTGTGGGAATGTTCCTGCAAGAGTGGCTTGTTATAAAGCCAGGATGCCCCTTGGGTTTTGCCTCTTTGCACGTGTCGCGTTCACTTCCCCTTTGACCTTCTCTGCTAGGTTATGAGGCAGCACAGACGCCCTCATCAGAAGCTGAGCAGATGCAGGCACCATGCTTCTTGAACTTCCCAGCATGCAAAACCATGAGCTAAAGAAACTTCTTCTCGTTATAAATTACCCAGGCTCAGACATTCTGCTACAGCAACACTGAATGGACTAAGACAGGCACTTTGACCGTGTGGCTCCTAGGACAGCAGTGGTGGCTGTGTGGCAGGAATGCACTCCAGGAACCTGTGAGTGCAGAGTCAGTGGCTGAGGCCTTGTAGGAATGGCTCTGTGTGTTTGATAGGAAAGAGATTTTTCTCACTGTGCCTCTGAACTGAAGTGGAAATGCTACTTTTTCTGAGCACGAGAAAAAGAACCAAACTGTGAAATAGTTCTCTCACTAAAGGCAGTCAAAGTCAAATAATTTATAGAATTTGAAACTTGATTGGAAAAGGTCCTTGGAGAATTTGCTTCCAGTAACTTGAGAAATGCTTAAAGCTCAGAAGAAAAGAGCACATTTTGTCATGATGAAGAGGGAGGACATAACACAATCATAGCAGGATGGTTCAGGGTAATTGAAGGCCGTGTCAAGTACAGGAGCTTGGTCATCAGGTTGACAGAGCAGGTCTGTATTCTTGTTTGACAATGGCAACCCAAATGCGAGCAGGTAACTATTACAGAAAAGTATATGTGAGCTGACTTAATAACTTTCTCTCCGTCCTTCTCCAGGCTTATAGTCTCAAAGAATTCTGACATGTACAAGTTAGAATATTGATAGCTTTAGTTTTTATTTTGTTTTTTTTTTTTGTTTTTTTTATTTTTTTTTATTTTGGCATATTATGGGGGTACAGATTTTAAGGTTTCAATAAATGCCCATTTCCCCCCCTCCCCCCAAAAGTCTGAGTCTCCATCATGACCATCCCCCAGATGGTGCACATCTCACTCATTATGTATGTATTTACCCACCCCCCTCCCCCCTCCCCCCTCCCACCTGCCCAATACCCTATTACTGTAGTACCTATGTGTCCACTTAGGTGCTACTCAGTTAATACCAGTTTGCTGGAGAATATATCTGGTGCTTGTTTTTCCATTCTTGGGATACTTCACTTAGTAGTATGGGTTCCAGCTCTAACCAGGAGAATATAAGATGTGCTATATCACCATTGTTTCTTAGAGCTGAATAGTACTCCATGGTATACATATACCACATTTTATTAATCCATTCTTGGATTGATGGGAACTTGGGCTGAATATCAAGAGCAATTCTAGGCAACAAAAACAAAATGGGAGGCATTAATATGCCAGATATCAAACTATACTACAAAGCTGTAGTAATTAAAACAATATGGTATTGGCACAAAAACAGGAATATTGACCAGTGGAACAGATGTGAGAATCCTGATATAAAACCATCCTCATATAGCCATCTCATCTTTGACAAAGCAGACTAAAACATACGCTGGGGAAAAGAATCTCTCTTCAATAAATGGTGCTGGGAAAACTGGATAGTCACATGTAGAAGGCTAAAACAGGACCCACACCTTTCACCTCTCACAAAAACCAACTCACGCTGGATAACAGACTTAAACCTAAGGTATGAAACTATAAGAACTCTAGAGGAAAAAGTTGGAAACACTCTCCTAGACATTGGCCTGGGCAAAGAGTTTATGAAGAAGTCCCCAAAGGCAATCACAGCAGCAACAAAAATAAATAAATGGGACATGATCAAACTACAAAGCTTCTGCACAGCCAAAGAAATAGTCATGAAAGTAAACAGACAACCTACAGAATGGGAGAAAATTTTTGCATCCTATGCATCCGTTAAGGGACTGATAACTAGAATATACTTAGAACTCACGAAAATCAGGAAGAAAAAATCAAATAACCCCATTAAAAAGTGGGCAAAGGACTTGAACAGAAATTTTTCTAAAGAAGACAGAAGAATGGCCAACAAACATATGAAGAAATGCTCAATATCTCTAATCATCAGGGAAATGCAAATCAAAACCACAATGAGATATCACTTAACCCCAGTGAGAATGGCCTTTATCAAAAAATCTCCAAACAATAAATGCTGGCGTGGTTGCGGAGAGAGAGGAACACTCCTACACTGCTGGTGGGACTGCAAACTAGTTCAACCTCCGTGGAAAGCAATATGGAGATACCTTAAAGCGATACAACTGAATCTACCATTTGATCCAGCAATCCCATTGCTGGGCATCTACCCAAATGATCCAGTGACACTCTACAAAAAAGACACCTGCACTCGAATGTTTATAGCAGCACAATTGATATTCATTATTTCTTTTCTTTTACTAGGATTTGTATTTGTTTGCTCTTCTTTTTCCAAATCCTTGAGCCTATTCATTTGGTTGTTAGTATTTAAGCTTTTGTTTTATAGATGTGATCATTTATTGCTATTAGTTTTCCTGTCAGGTAACATTTTGCTGTATCCCACAGGTTTTGGTAACAAGTGTCACCATTATCATTTTTTTTCAAAGAATCTCTTGATTTACCTCAGAATTTCCTCCTTGACCCAATAATTTTTCAATAATAGAGTGTTTCATTTCCAGGATTTTGTAAGGCATTGATTGTTTCTAATGTAATTGAACTGTGATTTTATACCACTATGTTCATAAAAGATACAAGGTATAATTTCTATTTTCTTGAATGATTTGAGATCTGATTCATGGCCTATGATGTGATCAATTTTGGAGAAGGATCCATGAGCTGCTGAGAAGCATGTAAATTCAGCTTTATTTGGGTGGAATGTTTTGTAGAGATTTGGCAGATCTTTTTGATCAAGGTCTATGCTCAGTTCCATTATTTCTTTGCTTATTTTCTGTTTGGAGGACCTATCCAGATCATTCAGTGGGGTGTTGTAGTCCCCTGCTACTATGTGAGTGTTAAGTAACATGGTGTTTAGATTATGTAAGGTTTTCTTTATATAATTGGGTGTTCCTGCATTGGGTGCATAAATATTAAGAATTGTTAAATCTTCTTGTTGTATCTTCCCTTTCACCATTTTAAAATGGCCATCTTTTTCCTTTTTTTACTATTGCTATTTTAAAGCTTATGTTATCTGCAAATAGTATAGCTACCCCAGCTTTCTTTTGACCTATGTTTGATTTTATGATAATTTTTTATCCTTTTACCTTCAGACAGAAGGCATCTTTGTTGGTTATATGTGTTTCCTGTAGACAGCAGATACTAGGCTTATGCATTTTTATGCAGTCTGCCAGTCTATGTCTCTTCAGAGGACAGTTTAAGCCATTTACATTTATTGAGAGGATTGAAATTGGAGGAAGATTTCCATTCATATTGTTGGGTGAAGTCTTATGGCTTTGTCTTACTCTTTGAGCCATCATGTAGTTCGAGATCTAAGCTTTAATTCTTTGAAGATTTTACTTTGAGGAGTGTCTATTGCCCTGTTTGGTTAGAAATGCAGGTCTGAGTACTTCCTGTAGGGCTTGTATGGACATTGCAAATTACTTCAGTGATTGCTTGTCTGAGAAGGACTTTATTTCTCCCTCATAGATGAAACTTAATTTTGCCAGATAAATTATTTTAGGTTGGACTTTATTCTTTTTTTTTTTTTTTGGGCTTACATTCTATTCCAATGGACTTTATTCTGTTTTAGAAGATACATGATAGGCACCCACTCCCTCCTGGATTGTAAGGTTTCAGATGAGAAGTCTGCTGTTAGTCTGATAGGTTTTCCTTTATAGGTTAATTGTTGTTTTCACCTTGCTATATGGAGAATTGCTTCTTTCATGTTTACTTTGGTCTACCTAATGACCATGTGACAAGGTTATTGTCTTTTCATTTTGAGTCTCCCAGGAGTTCTGTGTTCTTTTTGTATTTGGATATCAAGATTTCTGGCCAGGCCTGGCATATTTTCCTCCAGTATTCCATGAAAGAAGTTTTCCAGCCCTTGTGAGTGTTCCTCTTCTCCTTCCTGGATCCAAATCAACCTGAGATTCGGCTTTTATACATAATTTAAAACTTCTTGTGAGCTTTCATCTTATCTCTTGTTTCTGTGTTCCCTTAGTTCCTCTTATTTGTTTAGCACATATGCATAATCTTCAAGATCTGAGATTCTTTCCTCTGCATGGTCCATTCTGTTCTTGATGCTTTCTTCTGTATTATGCAGATCCTTTTTTTCCCTTCATTGCCAGAATTTCTTATTGTTTTTTTCTGTATAATTTCAATTTATTTGGAGAATTTTTCATTCATTTCCTTAATTGTTCTTGTGTTTTCTCCATGTTAGGATTCTATTTTCTCTTCAATTCAGTTGAGTTTTCTAACAATCCAAATTTGGAATTCTTCCTCCATCAGTTTAATCATATCATGTAAGTTGGTGTCGGTCGATGGAGGTTGAGTATTTTCTTATTGAGGTGACTTTTCTTTCTGCTCCCTTATGTTTCCTGTGATCTTCCACTGGTTCTTTCTCATCTTGGTGTTTTGTTAAGGACTGGATGTGTTGGTACTGGGTTATGAACTACATTCTGGGGTTCCTAAGGAATGATCTTTGGCAGGGCTGGGGATATGTGGTCCTGTATCATCTTAGAGGAGTTTGAATCTATTGGGTTATCTTTGATCTAATGTCTTGACCTTCTATCTATAGAGATTAATGTGTTTAGGCCCCATGCTTAGAGACTCAGGGTTTACATAACTCTTGTGAGAGCGAGTTCGCTCTCAACTGCTATGTTAAAGTGAGAGGCATTATGGTAGGCTCTGAGATGACTCTCTCTTTTGTTACCTGAGTCCTCTGAGAGTCCCAAACCAGAAAGAGACCTTCCACATTGCTTAACCCCTGGCAGGGTGAGGTCAGTCCCTTCTGCATGAAATTCCAGTGGACTGGTTGCCACCAAGGATATTCTTCAACCCTGGCAAATCTCAGCCCAGACAGCAGATTTCCTCACCCCTCTGCAATTCCTGGGAATGGAGCTTTTCCTTTGGTTGGAGGCACTGGCTATCAGGCCACAGTAAAGAGGTAAAGAGGGGACTCAGTGTGATAGGCTGTCCTGATAGGGTTTAGAGCCACCTTTCTGTGGCCAGCACCATCAGGGAGGTGGAAGCGAAGCAGAGGTGACAGTCTTGCAACCTGAGTTTTGGGTTAAACAACCTCTTTCTCAATTCTGCCCAGAGGTGGAGTCAGGCCCTTTGGTGCAAAGCACCAAGACCCAAGTCATAGGAGGGTGTGGGTCATGGTGTTTCTTAGGATATATCTGGAAAAGTAGCCTTCCTTTGCCACTCCACATTGCCAAAATGGGATCTTCTCTCTGGATACAGAGCACAGGTGGCTTGTGTAGCTACGGACTGCACAAGATCAATCTGGTGAGGCAGCCCCATGAACCACCACTGTCTGCATTCTGCCCCTTTAAACACAGAATTTGAGACTAGTGGCAGGAATGTGAACAGCCTCCTTCTCAGTTCCGCCTAGCGTAGTAGTCGGAACCTTTGGGGCGAAGCACCCGGTCCCAAGTCACAGGAGAGTGTGGATGATAATGTCTCTTCAGCTTACATCTGGAAAAGCAGGCTCCTTCACAATTCCACCTTTCCAAGACGGGCTCTGCTCTCTGGACACAGATCACAGGCAGCTTGTGCAGCAAGAGAATGCCCAAGATCAGTCTGGCTGGGCAGCCACGTGCACCACCGCCCCTTCAAACACAGAGTCCAAGTCAAAATGCAGGAATGGGAAGACTGGGGGCAGTGTTGGAGGAGCAGAGAGACTTCTCCCAACTAACACAGTCCCCATGGTTCAAGGAACTGAGCTTTGTGCTCTCTGTCCACTCAGCGCCGGCTAAAACCTCAACTAAATCCAAGGTCAAAGCCACCTTTCGGCTATACTCCCCTCAACCTGAACCTGGAAGCATCCTGCAGTGAGAGGCCAGACTGGGCTCTTGCTTCTGCTGAACAGGGGATCATCTGCTGGGTTTGGACCTTCCACACCTGAAACTGTCTCAGCTGAGTGCTGAGGAGAGTTCAAAATGTTCCCTGCTCCAGTCTCCTCTCCACACAGCTTTGCCCAGCGCTACCACTTCCCACCACCTTCAGGCACTTCCTGGCCTGTGAGGGTGTGAAGCTCGGTGGATGGGGTGCGTCTCCCAGTGCCAGGTAGAGCTGATGTTGCAGCCGGCTGGCAGGCGGTCAAACCACACCTCACTCCATTCCTGTTGTATATTTCCTATTCCCTGTGTTTTGTGGAAGATTATCCGATTAACCTTTGATTTCAATTGTAGTCTTTCTTATCCCTCCATTTCCCGGTGATTGTCTGCAAGCTTGAGAAGCTGCTCCTGTGGAAGTACAGATCACTTGCGTGTGGTTGTCTGCTTTCTTCATTTTTCCACTCTAGGAGCAGAGAGCCAGGAGGACACCCCTACTCCACCATTTTTTTTTCTATCTCCTCATGGTACTTTTTAAGAGATCTTTCTTACCTACTCTTACTGATATCAAAGCTAGGTGCATAATATACAATTACCAGAATCTGTCCATTTTTTTTTTTTTAATATCAGTAGTCAGCAGTCATCCAAGCCAATGTCTGAGCAGCTGTTGGTAGTAGTCTGCTGTATCTTTCTGTGTAGAGCCCAGGTAGATCCTTCTACAGAACTTCACGATGACGGCCATCTGATGCTGACACTTTCCTTAAAATGCAATTTCTTAAATTTGCCATTGTTTACTTCCAGTAGACTTGTTATATGAAATATCAGTTCTCTACATCTATGCAGTTTTTATTGAATTTTTTCCATGGAATTTTTCTAAATGTCAGCGATTTCTGTCAGTGACTTGAATGGCCACAGAGTTTTAAGACTTAGGCTGCATATACAGTTTCTTGTGGTGCAATAATTGGGAGATAATTAGAGATAATAATGCTTTAAACTATAGGAAATTATTTAGAAATATAGGGTTTATATTGTCTCTTTCATTTATTTGTTCATTCATTCACTCATTCATTTATCCATTTTTCTAAAACACATATCTTATTGTGCTACTGCCTACTTAAACATATTAATTTCTCCCCCACTCCAACTCCAACACTATTGCCGCTATTTCCCATAAGGTAAAATCAATATCCATTATTATTGATCTAAAACATTTTTCAAATCTCTCTCTAACCTACTCAATCTACTTTCTAATCTCAATCTATGCCATAATTGTTAAATTCCATCCATAAAGAGATTAGCTGTATTTTCCACAGATATCATAATTCTCTTGTACATGCTATTCATTTTGCATAAAATGACTCACACTATGCTGTTTTCTCCATAATTACCCTAGGAAGTGAGATGCACATTTTGTGCTCTAACACATTTTGCACACTTCTCTACAATAATTTATCATTTTGGTGGTATAAAATATGTCTTATTTACCTTGCCATGTCTTCAGCACCCAGGTAACCTGTGAGTGGGTATTAACAGGATGCAAGAAGATATCTTTTATAAACAGAGATAGAAGCCAAGAAGGAAATAAAAGGCTGAGGAATGAAGTAACGGTCAGATAAAAAGATAATTTGCTGAAATGGAAATGGAAATAAGTAATTTAAGAATATCAATGAAACTAAAATTGTAATGGCAGATTTAAACATATTACAGGTAGTTAAGAATAAAATTGACATAATAAAATCAAATTATTAATATGGGAAACCTTTTCCAAAATGCAAAAAGCATGAGAAATATAAAAATTATGACCGATAATTTGGTAATCGCTTAAAATGGAGAATGGAAATCCAAGCAATGAGTTATAGGTATTCTTAAGGAGAAAAGCATAACAATTATAAAGTAATTAACTAGAAAAAGTAAAATTGAATAGAGTGATCTAAAGTGAAGGAGGAAAATAAATATGAAAAATTAAAGATCTCACTGTTTCCCATGTAAAAAGAATGTTACAGGTAGACACACTGAAAAACTACTTCATGTTGCCTTCAAATTTACCTCAGCAATGTTAACTATCACGGAACCCTAGCATAAGATCTTACAGAGTTTGAGAACAAATGGTTTCCTACTGCCACCCACAACCAATTTGTCATTTTCTCTAAGGCAAAATCTTCAGCCTTAAAGCCTTTGCATTGCTGTTTTCTGTTTTTCCCAAATTGCTATATGATTTGTTCCCTTAATTCAAAAAGGTCTCTGCTCAAATATACCCTCCTCAGAATGTCTATTCTGTTGAAAATGACGGCACTCATCATCCTATGTTTTTACCAAGATTTTTATAGCTCTCATCACTACTTGTTACTTGATTTTTTTTTATTTTCCATTGTTTCTAGTAGAACATAAGCTCAATTTGATTAGAAATTATATATATATATATATATATATATATATATATATATATATATATATTATATATAGTGTTTTCCCTTGTATCCATGGTGGCTAAAATGGTCATAGACACATGCTAGCTACTTAATAAATAGTTTTAGAATAAATAAAAGTTTATGAATCCCCTAATAATCTCTTATCTGGACCATTTACTGGTCTTCCTGTTCCCAATCCACACATCACCCCTCCTCTTGATCTATTATCCACCCAGAAGCTAGATTGAAAGTCTTAAAATATAAGTGAAATTATGGCACTCATCTACTCAAATCCTTCAATAACTGCATCTAGCATTTGTTATACAACTTCAACTTATCATGGCCTAAAACTTCGTATATATTCTGGTTTTTGGTTGCTTCTCAACCTAACTTTTCTAATGAGAAACCTGAGAGAAGACAAGTAAATGGAGAGAATAGTTTTATTCTGGATTTAATTGAATAGTATAAGGATATCAAGCCATTCTAAATAGATTTGTAAAATTAATACATTCCAAATTAAAAGCCAGGGGGCTTCTATTACAAAAAACAACAAGTCTGACCTATTGTTTTAAATTTATTTGAGGCAACAGAAAACAATTTTTTAAAAACTGCCCTCTTTTCCTGGGATAAATTTTACAGGAATACCCCCTACCTCTTTTAAAGCCCACACACATTACTAAATCATGCTCAGTCAATCAATCATAGGATAATTGCATGGCCTTTCAGTATCTTCTCACTAACTTTTTAAATTTCTGTCTTCATTTGATTATAGCTTGGTTCTCACTATGCCTCCTCATTTTGGTCTCCGTTTCACTCTATTTGGCATATATTTTCTTTTATTTATACTGACCATTTCTTTGTTTTGGAAAATACAGTTTTCTTCTCTATTTCCATTGTATTTTTCCCATTGAGTCAAATTTCTCTAAAATTATACCAAAAGTCAGTTAGAAATTGCTTTAAATAATATGGCATAAATGGACAAGAATAAGGAATATGGAATTTGAAAAGGATGAGTAATAAGGAGGAAGAGGACATTAAGTTATTATATTAAATTAACAAATTGATATTTAAAATGCCAGTTATATCAACATAAGTAGCTCAAAAACTAAGCAAAGCATATATTCAAATTTGTGACATGATAAAGGTATCAATGTCCAATACATAATATAAATATTTATTTACAAGTTGTAATAGAAACATTGTATTCTTTATATAGTAAATTAAATCATAACTAAATTTCAACAAGTTTAAAGAATTTTTATAAATAAACTAAAATTATAAAATTATAAAATGCATACTAATATATCTTTCTTATGTAAAGATCATAAAGAACATTGATATATTTAAATACTTTGAAAAGTTCATTAGATATAGAAAAAAGAACAAATCAGATATTGCAACAGTTAAAATTCTTAATATATAAAGACAAGTAAGTCTTTAGGAAAAACTCTAAAACATAAATAAAAAATGAACACAAAATAACAACAGGAATTCACATAAAAATAAATGCAAATAATTGTTTTAAAATACTTAAATTCAGTAATAATCAAAAAACATAAGTTAAATAACTATTCATTTTCTTATTAAAATAAAAAGCCAAATATATTAATATTAGTAAAGATACAGTTAAAACTGCACTCTCATATCATGTAAATGGTTCTTTTAGTATGTTCAGGTTGCCTTAAAAAATGCCACAGACTGTCTTAAACAAAATAAATTTATTTTCTCATAGTTCTGGAGACCAGAAGTCTGAGATCAAGGTGCCAGCAGGGTTGGTTTCTCCTACACCTCTCTCTTTAGCTCACAATGACCATCTTCTTGATGGAGTCGTATATGGCCTTTATTCCGTGCATATACAGTTCTGGTGACTTTTTATCATATAAGGACACTAGTCCCACCATTATGACATTATTTAATCTTAATTATCTCCCTAAAGACTATATCTTCAAATATAATCACGTTGGGGGTTAAAGCTTCAATGTATGAATTTTGTGGGCACACAATTCAGTTTGTGACATAGTAGCTTAAATTTTTCATAATTTTACCTATAACTATTTTCTGCATATCTATAGATCACTTAATGTTTTTGTTGGAACCAATAAGAAGGGCATATTTAGACATGCATTCAAAAATTTAGGTAGAATAATATTTATGCTGAGAAGTATTTGTATGATTCCAAAAATTTGAAACTACCTAAATGTGCCACAATAGGGGACAAGTTAAATAAATCATACTAATAGTCATGTTTCACAGTATGTATTTAATGATATAAAGTATTCTCTCATTATAAAATTCAGTACACTAAACATTACTGTTAACATGTTATTAGTTATGGAAATGCTAACAGAAAATATATGTATACATTCACACTTCATTTCAGTGCAATAAATTCTGATATAATAGATATATACTTACATATTATTAACAATAACATATATGCTTATATTATATATAAATAACTTGTAAATATAATTAAAATTTATTAATAATATTTTATACATATTTATATATGAAAATACCAGAAGGCATTACAATAAAATAAAGAAAAGGTTTACCTTTGAGTGGAAAATCTAGTTTTCATTTTATTCTTTAACATTTTTGGTTTATTGAATAATTTCTACGTAGATCATGTGTGGCTTGTGAAAAAATAAATATTCAATATGTTTTGCCAGTCATTGAGTTTTTTTCTCACCGATGTTTGCCTGTCATCCCCACAATGATTCAATGAAATACTAAGTGTTCATATTTTTGCCTGTTGAGTTCTGTCATAATTCCTTTAAATGCATTTAATAGAGTTGTACTATTATGATAGTATATAATATATATTGATTTTGATCCATACTTTCTGGCTCATAACTCCTGTAATCCTTGTTACAGTATTTTATTATAATGTTAGGGTGCCTTAGACCTCAGAAGCTGGTCTTAAACAACAGAATCTCTCTCTATGACATTCTCTTGTCCTCCCTTTATCTGCCCAAGGCAGGACTCTAATCTGATTGTGGGTTATAAGACCCACATTCCAGAGAGTCCTGCCCCATACCTGGAGGAAGGAATGCTTCACAGATAGCAGAAAGAATCTTAACAGACAGGCTTTGCTGGTTTGGATCACACTCTTTTTGTCAAATCCTATTTTGACAAGGTTGCCAATGCTTCAGTCATGGACAGCCAATGAAGTCTCCATAAAAGGCCCAAAGGATAAGGTTCTGGGAGCTTCTAGAGATCAGAACACATGGAGGCAGACAGGAAGGTGCACATGAACTCATCCACGTTCAGGGATGGTGGAGCACTCCAACTCCACAGAGACAGAAACTCCTGTGCTTGAGACCCTTCCAGACCTTGCCCTACCCTATGTATCTCCTCATCTGGATTTTTTTTTTGTATACTTTAAGATACCTTTTATAATAAACCTGTAAAAGTAAGTAAATGATTCCATGAGTTTTGTGATCCTATCTAGCACATTAATCCAACGTGAAGAAAGGGTCATGGGAACTTCAGTTTTAAGCCAGTTGGTCAGAAGTTCAGGAGGCCTGGACTTGTGACTGGTGAGGAGGAGTAATTCCTGGGGACTGAATCCTCAACTTGTGGACCTGATGCTATCTCTGGGTAGATAGTGTGTGAACTGAAATAGAGGACTCCCAGCTGGTGCTCTCTACATGGTGTATGGGGATAACCCCCACTTTTGGTCACAGAACTCTTCTGTGTCGATTGTTGTCGTGTGAGAGCAGAGAAAAAACATGTTTTGAGAGTTTTTCCCATAACAAGAGTCTTGTTTGATTTTTAGTTATTTCATTATTTTTATTCTGGTCCTTTAAATAGTCTCCAAAGAAATGCTAAGACTTACCAACAATTCAGTATTATTGCTATGATTCTTAAAAACATTTTCTAATAATAACTCTTTTAACATGTTCCCCAAAAGTGACTTTTTTTGTACCACAATTGGAGACATTTTAATATTCTGCACCATGTTGGTTACTGGAGGAATATCAAAATATATAATACATATTTTATGTCAAAATCTGGTAAAGAAAACACCTGCATTGACAAATACCTATAATATAATATGCCACTGAAATAAGCATTACCAGTTGACTCCAAAATTGGATATATTTAGACATTCTATAGAAATTGTTGCTACAGTAACCAGTAACAGCTACGAATAGTCTGGCCCTAATCCGAGCACTGAACAGCATTACAAAATCTCAGTTCTATCATTCTTTTTTTTCCAGAAAATTTCAATTATATGTTGAGAGAGAATTAAACACCCTGAGCTCTATGTACAAAAAATTAATATTAATAGCATTTAAAACAATAAAATACTTAGGAATAAACTTAACCAAGGAGGTGAAAGACTTGTATACTGGAATCTATAAAACACTGATGAAGAACAACTGAAGTTGACACAAATAAATGGAAAGACACTTCATGTTTGTGGATTGGAACAATTAATATTATTAAAATGTCCCCATTACCCAAAACAATCTAGAGTTCCAGAAAATCTCTATCAAAATTCCAATGACATTTTTAACAAAATTATGAAAAAAACATAAAATTAATATGTAACCACAAAAGACCACAAGTAGCCATGGAAATTTTGATCAAGAAAAAACCTAGAAGCATAACACTTCTTGATTTTAATTTATATTACTAAGCTACAGTTAACACTTGTCAATGGAAAATAGTTAAACTCTATAAAATAATTTTAAAGAGATTTATTCTGAGCCAAATTTGAGGACCATGACCCGCAGCCACTGCCAAGAGGCCTTGAGCTAGTGGACTAGATGTGGTTAAGTTACAGTTTGGTTTTATACATTTCAGGGACACAGGGGTTACAGGTAAAGTCACAAATCAATACCTGGGAGGCATACATTGGTTTGGCCCAAAAAGGTGGGACAACTCGAAATGGGAGCTTACAGGTTATAGGTGGGTTTAAAGATTCTTTGGTTTGTAATTAGTTAAAGACATAAAGCTTTGTCTAAAGGCTTGGAATGTTTTAACATAAGGAGCTGTTATCAGAGATAAGCCACTGGACATAGATTTGTTGTGTAAATTGAGTACTTGTAGGTTTGTCTCGCACACCCTTAGGCCCCAGTTAATGGGTTACAAAGGATGCCTCCAAGAAGGGAGGGGGGCATAAGGCATGTCTGACTTTCCATACTCCTAGCAGACAATTTAATTTTAGGATATTCCATTGGCCACAAGGTGGTCCATTTAGTCAGCTGGTGTGTGGGAGGGTGAGCCTTAACATTTATTTTAGTTTAAACAGTTATTATAATAATATGGTACTGGTATAAACATAGACCTGTAGTCCAATAGAACATAATAGAGAACCCAGAAATAAAGTCATGTATATACAGTCAACTGATCTTTGACAAAATACAGAAGAACACACAATAGTGGAGAAGCACAGTCTCTTCAATAAATGGTACTGGGAAAACTGGATATCCACATGCAAAAAATAAAAAGAGAAAGAAAGAAAGAAAGAAAGAAAGAAAGAAAGAAAGAAAGAAAGAAAGAAAGAAAGAAAGAAAGAAAGAAAGAAAGAAAGAAAGAAAGAGAGAAAGAGAGAAAGAGAGAAAGAGAGAAAGAGAGAAAGAGAGAAAGAGAGAAAGAGAGAAAGAGAGAAAGAGAGAAAGAGAGAGAGAGAGAGAGAGAGAGAGAGAGAGAGAGAGAGAGAGAGAGAAAGAGAGAAAGAGAGAAAGAGAGAAAGAGAGAAAGAGAGAAAGAGAGAGAGAGAAAGAAAGAATCCAGACACTTATGTTACACTATATGTGAAAATCAACTCAAAATAGCTTATAGTTTAAACATGAGATCTGAAACCATAAAAATTCTGGAAGAGAACAGAGGGAAAGTATTCTAGACTTTGGCCATGGCAATGGAATTGGATTGCAATAAACTAAAAAGCTTCTTATAGCAAAGCAAACAATCAATAAAATGAAAAGGCAATATAAAGAATGCAAGAAAATATTTGTCAACCATATATCTATTAAGGTGTTAATATCTAAACTTTGTACAGAGAGCAAACAATTCAATCAGAAAAAATCCTATAACACAATAGAAACAAACAACAAAACGAAAACAGAAAACTCCAACAAAAAAAGAGTAAAAATTGGGCAAAGGAACTGAATAGGCATTTCTCCAAAGAAGACATACAAATGGCCAACAGGTAGATGAAAAGGTGCTGGAAATTACTAATCATCAGGGAATAGCAAATTTAAACCACAAAGTGTTATCACTTCCCACCTGTTAAGATATTCTGAAAAAAATCCAAAAGATAAACATTGTCAAGAGTGTGAATAAAGGGGAACTTTTGTGCCTTGTTGATGGGAATGTGAATTGGTACAGCCACCTTGGAAAAGAGTATTCAGGTTCCTCAAAATGTCAAATATAGAACTACCACATGATCAAGGAATCTCAATTCAGGGTATACATACAAAGGAATTGAAATCAGAATTTCAAATAGATATCTGCACTTCCACTTTCATTGCAGCATTATTGACAGTAGCTAAAATATGGACACAACCCAACAACATCCATGGACAGATAGATGAAGAAAATGTGGTATATACATATAAAGGAATATTAATTGGACTTACAAAATAAGGAAATACTGTTATTTGTAACAACATAGATGAAACTGGAGGACATTATGGTGTGTGAAATAAGCCAGACACAGAAGGACAAATACAACATGATGCCACTTATATGAGAAATCTAAAATAGTCAGACTCATAGAAACAGAGAGTAGTACAGTGGTTGCATGGGCCTGGGAGGTTGGGGGAAAAAGGAGGTGTTGGTCAAGGGGTACATAGTTTCAGTTCTGCAAGATGAGTACTTGATATAAATCTACTGTATGACATAGGACCCCTATACTTAACGATTCTGTATTGCAGACTTAAAAATTCACTAAAAGTATAAAAGTAATAATAACAAATAAGGAGTGTGTGAGGAAACTTTTGCAAGTGATAGGTTTATGGTATAGATTGTGGTGACAGTTTCACAGGTATTTACTTATATTCACGCTCAGCAAGTCTTACCCATTAAATATGTCCTTTTTGCATGTCAACTATACTTCAATAAACTGATTTTTAAAAAGGTACGCATTATCATTTGTGATTTTGATGTCTTATCAATTGTTGTCTACTTTTATGCATTTTTCTCCCCTGGGGAAGGTGGCCTTCTCAGAAACCGGGTACTTCTTTGATACTCTGTCCCCCAGAGCATCTTTAATTTTACTGTCAGTTTCTGGAACTCAACAAAGAGAATAGATACATTTTAGATTTTTATATATTTTGCTCACTTAGGTTTAGGGCATAGTTGACATTGTTTTTTATTGCAAAATAAGTAAATTTGGTCTGGTGTCAGACTGTTCTTTTTGTGTGGTTGAAAGTCATAATAGTAACACTTACCCAAGACTTGCACTATACCTGACCCTAACCCCTGCTCTGTCTTCCTCTAAAGTGTCTCCTTGGGGCCATCTAATACTTACTAGAGTAGTTGACACTGAAGCTTTGCCCCATGATCTGTCCTTTTACCTTATTTCCAAAGAATGGAAGGGAAGAAACATTCCTTGAAACTCGTTAATGTCCTAGCATCAACAAATGGTTGCACACATGCATGCATGCAATTCTTATTGAAAGCTCTGTGTACAAGAATCATTGTCATTGTATAAAATAAGGAACCTCAGGCACAGGAAGTGGAAACATGTAACAACTTATTTGCCCTAATTTTCAGCTGGAAAGTGGTAGAATCATGTGTGTAACTAGGTCTGGCAGCTTCCAAAGCCTATTCCTTTTCAAGTGTACCTCATTAATGAATAGTTTAGGTGAGTATCAGAGAGGGAGTCTAAAAGAGAGTTCACAAACCAAAGTCTAGGAGAGGAAGAGAGAGGAAAAGGCAGCAGTATATAGCTTCCTGCCTCTTCTTCAGGATCTTCTTGTGAATTTGTAAATGAATTTATGTTAACTTCCATGGTTTCATATTCTACATCCAAAGTACATAATTTATTTTCATGGGTAAATTGGTTCAAATACTTTACATGAACACTGCAAATTATTAGCCTTTCCATCTTCCTTTCCAAATTTCAAAGGACTCTACAATCCTTAATTATTCACCTACATCTGGCAAGCAAGGCAAGGATCATTGCCATCATTGAACCAAAGGAAACTGAGAGGTCAAGCAGTTCCCTGTGGTTGCCACAGGAAGAAAGTGATAGAGTGAGTCAAAAATTGGAAAGCATACTTCCTAATTTCAACACTATATTTAGACATTGACAATTTTATGTTCTAGTAAAATAGGGGCACTGCTGCTAACTATGGTGAGCTAAATTATTCTGTCTGTCACTCAGAGAAAGATGTGTTTATTAGAGATAGAAGAGACAAGGGGAGAAGAACAGAGAGACAGAGATACAAAAGAGAGACTAGGTCTGAGAGATAGCTTTTGAGTATAAGGAGTTAGCTGTCACATTCCTTGCATGGAGCCATGGAGAGGTTTATCAAGAAAAAGGGAAACCTCAAGCTAAACAGGGGCAACCACAAGCCAGGAAGCAAGCAAGCAGGACAGCAGGCCAGAATGATTTCCCACCATAGGTGCTGCTCCTTAAGCATAGACTAAGACGACTATACAAAAAAGGCACAGATGTGAAATTTCAGATCTTTGACTCAAATACCTTTTTACTCATCAGCACTAGAGTGTACTTTGAGCTTCTCCAAGAACTTTAAAGAAAGAACTAAATGTAAAAGAAATGCCATTTGAAAAGAGAGAGAGAGAGAAAGGATGCTGAGAGTCTATTCAGTAGGGAACAAATCTGGTCAAAATTAGATAAAACTGAATTAGCAAACATGTAGAAAGATTGTAATCCTCTTCACTTTAAGAGCTCATTTCAATGTGGTCCCATGAGCTCCTGATTCCTCTTAATGTAAAGCAATTATTACATATTCAGGAGCTCACTATTGGCCAAGTTCACCATAGTACGCACACATCGCATAATTTTGTGAAATGAAACAATGTTAAAAATATTGAATAAATTGTTTTTGTTGTTTCCACATGTGCTATAACCCCTAAGTAATTGTTTCTATTTTCAAATCTTTCCCACATCACTTGCCTCCATCCATAGTACAGAATATAATGTTGCTACTAAACAAATTAGCTAAATCTATATGTGATATCTCAGAAAAAGAAATGTCTAAAATATAGTTAGTTAAAAAATGAAGTTGCAAAAATTTGCTTAGTTTTAGCCCATTTGTTTGGTTAAAGAATACATAGTCATGGATAGAACATGTTGGGCAGTGAATGCAAATAATTCAAATGGGCACCAACATTGGCTGGGCATCCTGCCACAACAATTCTCCTGTGCCTTTATTTTATTACTTTCTAAGTCAACCTTTTGACACAGCTTCTCCTCAAATTTCTTATAGCATGTCACTGAGCTAATAACTTTTTTTTAGAGAGAAAATATTTAATCTATTTCATGAAAAAATGTACAAAGCTTTAGAAAAGAGGCATTAGGTTTCCGTGTACAAGTATAAATCCATTCTCGCTTTTCTATGATCACTTGTATTACACTCTTTAGAGCTGTAAAGGCCATTGCACTCTTATTCCAAACAGTCTTCTGTTAACATACACACTTGAAAAAGTCACTGAAGAATACAATCTTGAAACAAGTGTAAAAATACAATGTTGTATAAAAATATATTAATCTGTCTACATGAAACACTTAAAAAATGCACACCAAGTAAATTATTTTACAACTAGGCCACGTCTAGAAATATCAATAGATGAACTTGTAAACTGGATTTTCACTGTATTTTTAATCATTGGGAAAAACATAAATATCATCAAATCTTTGGAATGACAGACATGAAGTCAGCACACCAGACTAACACTAATCTCAGAAATAAAACCACAAACTTTATCCACACAAAAGAAAGGAAAAAGTATGTCTAAAATATGACATATTTATGAAATGTTATAATTTGAAACAGTGATAAATTATATAGATATCAATCACACAGCTAACTTTAATTTGTTCATAATCCACATAATCCACATTTTCTAAACTGCTCTCTGTGCACCTTAAAAGTGAGAATTCAAACTTTTAAAAAATATTAACTTACATAAAATATAGTTAGAAAGGTATACCTCAAAGTAGAGAGAAATTAATTTGAATTCACATAGAGTATTGTTCTCCTCCTTTGAAATTTTAGGAATTCTAGGGAAAAAACCCACCATAACAAAATTTTTCTATGTCTATTATTTGTGTAACCATAGTTCCTCAGTGAAACTTCTATAGAAACTACTATTGTTTTTATTGAGAGGTAACCCTAAGGTGTGGAGAGGAAGTGATAATTTATATTTTACAGGTATATGCTGATGATGAATATTACAGGCATGCATGAACAATACATTTCAACTCTACAGAGAAAAACCTGCTAGCATTTCGAAAAGTGTAATAAACACACGAGGTATACCTGCACTTGTTCAAAGAATGAATGTTTCTAGTGGGACTACGAATAATCACTATAAATTCTAAAAAGAGAAGACAGTTGCATGGCAGAGTCCTAAATTTTCAGATAGGAACATGTCTATTTTTACCTTTCATTAGTATAATCTATCAACTAATGTTTTCTCACATTTACTCCAACATGTATTTCCCATGAGGTTAAATGTGAAAGGATACCTCATAATCTGATGTTGAGAAATAGAGACAAAAATAAGCTCTCAGATTTAAAAATGCCCAATTTAAGTAGGAATAATTATCTAGCGTGTGCTAAGCTAATAACTTGACTTTATATTTTATTAAGAAAATAGATGCCCATAGCCGATAATTATCTTATGACTCTGCCAGCAAACCTATCAAGCTATCTCTCTGCTTTCTGTACCCATTTTTTGGCTTTACCCCTTGTCAGCTAGTAATACAATGGAGTGTTTCTCTTTCCATCGAGGTCCAACCTCAACACTTGCGCACTGGAGTCCATCCCCTCTTGACTTCTAAAAGAACTTATTTCTGTTCTCACTAATATTCTCTCTCTCTCTTTCTTTCTCTCTCTCTTCCCCCTTCTCTTACGTACATTATAAATTTATGCCATTCTGTAAATTATTATAATCAGAAATATACGTATAAATATATAAGTATGTCCCATTTCTTATTCTTGATTAATAGCAACTGCAAAAACATTCCTTTGTGCTCAAACTCCTTCCAGAGATTGTCCTATTTCTTTCATTTCACAGTAAAACTTTTTTTTTTTTTTTTTTTTTTTTTGAGACAGAGTCTCGCTTAGTTGCCCAGGCTAGAGTGAGTGCCATGGCATCAGCCTAGCTCACAGCAACCTCAAGCTCCTGGGCTCAAGCAATCCTGCTGCCTCAGCCTCCTGAGTAGCTGGGACTACAGGGATGTGCCACCATGCCCGGCTAAGTTTTTTTCTATATATATTAGTAGGCCAATTAATTTCTTTCTATTTATAGTAGAGATGAGGTCTCGCTCTTGCTCAGGCTGGTTTTGAACTCCTGACCTCGAGCAATCCGCCCACCTCGGCCTCCCAGAGTGCTAGGATTACAGGCGTGAGCCACCGCACCCGGCCTACAGTAAAACTTTTTGAGAGGTTTCTGCAATCTCTTGTCTCCACCACTTCATTTTACATTCTTTCGTCAATGCTCAGCCTGTGGGTTTGTATTCTTGTCTTCTTCCACTGATTCTGTTTTTGGCAGATCACCAATGGCCTCCATACTGCCCCATTCTATGGTCACTTCTTTGTTCTTATGAATTTCTCAGCAATATTTGACCATTTTTAAATATTTTTTTTTAATTTCAGCATATTATGGGAGTACAAATGTTTAGGTTACAAATATTGCCCTTGGTCCCCTCCCCTCTGACTCAGAGCTTCAAGTATTTCCATCCCCCAGATGGTGCGCATCACACTCATTAGGTGTGTATATATCCATCCCCTCCTCTCCCCTCCCCTCTGCCTGATACCTGATAAATGTCATTCCTATATGTGCACTTAGGTCTTGATCAGTTAAAACCAAATTGATGGTGAGTACATGTGGTGCTTATTTTTCCATTCTTGGGATACTTCACTTAAAAAAAGGGGCTCCTGGGGGCGGAGCAAGATGGCGGACGAATAACACCGCCAGACAGAGGGTCTCTACAGAAAAGACCAATTCTAGCAGAAACTAGAGGAAAGAAGCAAGAAGACGAGCATACAGCGGACAAGGGCCGGAAGGAGGGGTACCTGAGACCCCGGGAGACTCCACGGGAGGAGGCTGCGGAGGAGAACTGGAGGCTGAGACCACCGGAGCAGCCCGGAGACCAGCGGCAAGGGTAGGTGGAATTGCTGTTTCCCCTCCCCTGCATTCGGGACTGCTGGCGGGCTCCCCAGTGGGTGGAGAGACCTGCGGACATCAGCCCAGAGACTGCCGCCGCTTGCCAACGGTGAGCCTGTAGCAGACGTGGCACCAGGTTCCCAACTTCCTCCGGGCACCTCCGTGTGCACGGACCCGAGCCGCGCGGCAGGCGCCATATTGCCTCCTCCTCCCCTCCGCCGACCCTACCCGCGGCTGCCCAGAGAGACAATACAGCCACCAGCCAGAGGCACCTCCAGGGAATGGGACCTTCCCGTTTGGGACCCCGCCCGCCCTCCCAGGTGCTGCTGGCACCGTGTTCCCAGGAAAACGGTGCCGACTCAGAGGCTGAGAGACATAGATCCAGCTTGGGCTCCCTGTGGGTGAATTAGGACCGGAAATCCTCTCCCTGGTGGGAATACAGTTTGAAGTCTGGGACCCAGAGGTCGGACCTGCAGACCAGATCCCCTGCACCGAGGGCTAGCATTGCCCCGGGCACAGAAGGATTATACACGAACAGCCTACTGAGGGCTGTGTGCCTCCAGGGGCGGATCGGCTTCCTAGAGGGCAACCCTCCTCCCAGGAGGAGGCCGTGCGCCCAACCCAGGTGGCGTTCCTGTGCAGGGAACCTCCCCGCCGGCACCACAGTCCGGGGAGGCCTGGTAGCTTGTGGTCTGGCCTGCTGGCAGAGGCCCAGGAGTAGCTGAAGAGTTGGGGAGGGTGGAAAGAAGCCAGGCCTGCTGCAGACTGCGGGTCTCAGACAGCCCCACCCCCACCTCCAGGCTTTCTGGCTGAGCGGGACCATTCCAGCCCTGCCCTGACAGCTTTCCCTGTAAGCTGAGAACAGAACTTTGACCCCTGCTAACGGCCTGAGGGCAGGCTTACCCAACCCAGCTCCGCCCAGAACGAGAGCTGATAACAGGACTCAAAATCAACACCATAGCCTATTCCTCCAAGCAAACGCCACCTACTGACAGGGGCGGCATCTTGCACGGCCTTTCCACGGCATCCACTGACTCAATATACAGGGAGTGGTCCAATTTCACCCACAGGCACCACCTAACGCCTCAGAAACTAAACAAGGTGTGTGAATACCCAAACAATAACCTAAGGAAAGAAACAACAACTGATCGACATGGGAAGAAGTCAGCGAAAGAACTCAGGAAATATGAAGAACCAAACGGAAAACACACCCCCAAGGAGGAGCACCAGCCCCCTAGAAACGGACACCGACCAAAATCAGGCAACCAATATGACAGAAAAGGAATTTCGTATGTGGATCATAAGAACACTCACCCAGCTGCAACAACAACTCAATAACCAACACCAAGAAAACACAAAAAACCTCCAAGAAATGGAACAAAGGTTCAACAAAGAGATTGACACAGTGAAGAAAACTTTAACCGAAGTCCTGGAGATGAAGAATCAACTCAGAGAACTACAAAATACTGTGGAAAGTCTCAAGAACAGGGTAGATCAAGCAGAAGAAAGAATCTCAGAGCTTGAAGATAACACCTTCCAATTAAATAAATCAGTCACAGAAATAGAGCAGAGAAACAAGAGAAAAGAACAAAGTCTACAAGAGCTGTGGGATTATGTGAAAAAACCTAACGTGAGGGTCATAGGTTTAGCCGAAGGGGAGGAAGACAACACTCAAGGGCTGGACAAGCTTTTTGAAGATATAATAGAGGAAAATTTCCCAGGCCTTGCTCAAAATCTCGATATACAAGTTCAAGAAGCCCAGAGGACCCCTGGAAGATTCAATGCAAACAGGAAGACGTCACGTCATGCAGTCATCAGACTGACCAAAGTATCAACTAAAGAGGCCCTTCTAAGAGCTGTAAGACAAAAGAAGCAAGTGACATACAAGGGAAAGCCAATTCGAATAACATCAGACTTCTCTAATGAGACTTTACAAGCAAGGAGAGACTGGGGCCCCATTCTCACTCTTTTGAAACAAAACAATGCCCAGCCTAGAATATTATTCCCTGCAAAACTAAGCTTCATATATGAAGGAGAAATAAAAACATTCTCAGACAAGCAAAGGCTCAGAGAATTCACCAAGACAAGACCAGCCCTACAAGAAGTACTTAAAACAGCGTTACACACGGAACATCATAATAATAATCCACGGATATAAAAACAACCAAAACCCAAAGATATTAAAGGCCAGATATTACAATGGCTCAAGACAGAAATCATAGCAACAACATCCAACCCAACAGAATGATCAGTAATCTACCTTACCTATCAGTTCTCTCAATAAATGTGAATGGCTTAAACTCTCCACTCAAGAGACATAGGCTGGCTGAATGGATAAGAAAATACAGGCCAAGTATATGCTGTCTTCAGGAAACACATTTAACCTGCAAGGATGCACATAGACTAAAAATAAAAGGGTGGAGATCAATATTCCAAGCAAATAGAAACCAAAAGAAGGCTGGTGTGGCAGTTCTAATTTCAGACGATTTAGTTTTTAAACCAACAAAAGTAGTAAAAGACAAAGAGGGTCATTATATAATGGTGAAGGGCACAGTCCAACAAGAGGAGATAACAATTTTAAATATATATGCACCCAACTTAGGTGCACCCAGATTCATAAAGCAAACCTTACTGGAGCTAAGCAAATGGATTAATAGCAACTCCATAATCGCCGGAGATTTCAACACCCCACTGACGGCACGAGACAGATCCTCCAAACAGAAAATTAATAAAGAAATAATGGACTTAAACAAAACTCTAGAACAATTGGGTCTGACAGACATCTACAGAACATTCTACCCAAAATCCACTGAATATACGTTCTTCTCATCAGCTCACGGGACATTCTCTAAGATTGACCATATCCTAGGACACAAAGAAAATCTCAAGAAATTTAAAAAAATAGAAATCATACCATGTACTTTCTCAGATCACAGTGGAATAAAACTAGAAATCAACCCTAACAGAAACTCACATTTCTACACAAAAACGTGGAAATTAAACAACCTCCTACTAAATGATTACTTCGTAAATGAAGAAATCAAGACGGAAATAAAAAACTTCTATGAAGAAAACGACAATGGAGAGACAAGTTATCAACTCCTCTGGGACACAGCTAAAGCAGTTCTGAGAGGAAAGTTTATCTCCATAAATGCCTATAACCAAAAGGCAAGAAGATCACAAATAGACAATCTAATGAAACGACTCAAAGAGCTGGAAAAAGAAGAACAGACCAACCGCAAACCCAGCAGAAGAAGTGAAATCAACAAGATCAAATCAGAACTAAACGAAATTGAAAACAGGAAAGCTATTCAGGAGATTAATAAAACAAAAAGTTGGTTCTTTGAAAAAATAAACAAAATTGACACGCCATTGGCTAAGCTAACGAAAAGCAGAAAAGAGAAATCTCTAATAAGCTCCATCAGGAATGAAAAAGGAGATATCACAACTGATCCCAAAGAGATACAAGATACAATTTATGAATACTACAAAAATCTTTATGAACACAAACTGGAAAATGTGGAGGAAATGGACAAATTTCTAGAAACACACAGCCTCCCTAGGCTCAACCAGGAAGAAATAGATTCCCTGAACAGACCAATCTCAACAGCTGAAATAGAAACAGCAATTAAAAATCTCCCTAAAAAGAAAAGTCCCGGTCCAGATGGCTTCACACCTGAATTTTACCATACTTACAAAGAAGAACTAGTACCTATCTTGCAGAAACTATTCCACAACATCGAGAAGAACGGAAACCTCCCCGACACCTTTTATGAAGCGAATATTACTCTGATACCAAAACCAGGAAAGGATGCAACAAAAAAAGAAAACTACAGACCAATATCCCTAATGAATATAGATGCAAAAATTTTCAACAAAATCTTAGCTAACCGAATCCAGACACTTATCAAAAAAATAATCCACCACGACCAAGTGGGCTTCATCCCAGGGATGCAGGGATGGTTCAACATACGTAAATCTATAAATGCAATTCACCACATCAACAGAAGCAAAAACAAAGACCACATGATTCTTTCAATAGATGCAGAAAAAGCTTTTGACAAAATTCAACACCCTTTCATGATACGAACACTTAAGAAAATAGGCATAGAAGGGACATACCTAAAAATGATACAAGCCATATATGACAGACCCGTAGCCAACATCATACTGAATGGGGAAAGACTGAAATCATTCCCACTTAGAACTGGAACCAGACAAGGCTGCCCACTATCTCCACTTCTATTCAACATAGTGCTGGAAGTCTTGGCTACAGCAATCAGACAGGAAAATGGAATCAAAGGTATCCAAATAGGGGCAGAAGAGATCAAACTTTCACTGTTTGCTGATGATATGATATTGTATCTAGAAAACCCCAAGGATTCAACCAAGAAACTCCTGGAACTGATCAATGAATTTAGTAAAGTCTCAGGATACAAAATTAATACACAGAAATCAGAGGCATTCATATACGCCAACAACAATCTAATTGAGAACCAAATCAAAGACTCAATTCCCTTCACAATAGCAACAAAGAAATTAAAGTACCTAGGAATATATTTAACCAAAGAGGTAAAAGACCTCTACAGGGAGAACTATGAAACACTGAGGAAGGAAATAGCAGAGGATGTAAACAGATGGAAATCCATACCATGCTCGTGGATCGGCAGACTCAATATCGTCAAAATGTCTATACTACCCAAACTGATCTACAGATTCAATGCAATACCTATTAAAATCCCATCAGCATTCTTCACAGATATAGAAAAAATAATTTTACGCTTCGTATGGAACCAAAGAAGACCCCGAATATCAAGAGCAATTCTAGGCAACAAAAACAAAATGGGAGGCATTAATATGCCAGATATTAAACTATACTACAAAGCTGTAGTAATTAAAACAATATGGTATTGGCACAAAAACAGGAATATTGACCAGTGGAACAGATGTGAGAATCCTGATATAAAACCATCCTCATATAGCCGTCTCATCTTTGACAAAGCAGACAAAAACATACGCTGGGGAAAAGAATCCCTCTTCAATAAATGGTGCTGGGAAAACTGGATAGCCACCTGTAGAAGGCTAAAACAGGACCCACACCTTTCACCTCTCACAAAAACCAACTCACGCTGGATAACAGACTTAAACCTAAGATATGAAACTATTAGAACTCTAGAGGAAAAAGTTGGAAACACTCTCCTAGACATCGGCCTGGGCAAAGAGTTTATGAAGAAGTCCCCAAAGGCAATCACAGCAGCAACAAAAATAAATAAATGGGACATGATCAAACTACAAAGCTTCTGCACAGCCAAAGAAATAGTCATGAAAGTAAACAGACAACCTACAGAATGGGAGAAAATTTTTGCATCCTATGCATCCGATAAGGGACTGATAACTAGAATATACTTAGAACTCACGAAAATTAGGAAGAAAAAATCAAATAACCCCATTAAAAAGTGGGCAAAGGACTTGAACAGAAATTTTTCTAAAGAAGACAGAAGAATGGCCAACAAACATATGAAGAAATGCTCAACATCTCTAATCATCAGGGAAATGCAAATCAAAACCACAATGAGATATCACTTAACCCCAGTGAGAATGGCCTTTATCAAAAAATCTCCAAACAATAAATGCTGGCGTGGTTGCGGAGAGAGAGGAACACTCCTACACTGCTGGTGGGACTGCAAACTAGTTCAACCTCTGTGGAAAGCAATATGGAGATACCTTAAAGCGATACAACTGAATCTACCATTTGATCCAGCAATCCCATTGCTGGGCATCTACCCAAATGATCCAGTGACACTCTACAAAAAAGACACCTGCACTCGAATGTTTATAGCAGCACAATTCATAATTGCAAGGCTGTGGAAACAGCCCAAGTGCCCATCAATCAAAGAATGGATTAATAAAATGTGGTATATGTACACCATGGAGTACTATTCAGCTCTAAGAAACAATGGTGATATAGCACACCTTATATTTTCCTGGTTAGAGCTGGAACCCATACTACTAAGTGAAGTATCCCAAGAATGGAAAAACAAGCACCAGATATATTCTCCAGCAAACTGGTATTAACTGAGTAGCACCTAAGTGGACACATAGGTGCTACAGTAATAGGGTATTGGGCAGGTGGGAGGGGGGAGGGGGGCGGGTATATACATACATAGTGAGTGAGATGTGCACCATCTGGGGGATGGTCATGATGGAGACTCAGACTTTTGGGGGGAGGGGGGGAAATGGGCATTTATTGAAACCTTAAAATCTGTACCCCCATAATATGCCAAAATAAAAAAAATAATTTAAAAAAAAAAAAAAAAAAAAAGGGGCTCCTGCTCTATCCAGGAAAATACAACAGGTGCTATATCACCATTGTTTCCTATAGCTGAATAGTACTCCATAATATACATATACTATATTTTATTAATCCACTCATGTATTGATGGGCACTTGGGTTGTTTCCACATCTTTGCAATTGAGAATTATGCTGCTACAAACATTCGAGTGCAGATGTCTTTTTTATAGAGTGTCTTTTTTTTCTTTTGTGTAAATGCCCAATAATGGGATTGCTGGATTAAATGGTAGATCTACTTGTATCTCTTTGAGGTATCCCCATATTGCTTTCCACAGAGGTTGTACTGGTTTACAGTACCACCATCAATATATGAGTGTACCTATCTCTCTGCATACACACCAAAATTTATTGTTTTGGGACTTTTTCATAAAGGCCATGCTCACTGGAGATAAGGGATATCTAATTGCGTTTTTTCTAATTTCAGGATATTATGAGGGTACAAATATTTTCATTACGTTTTATATCATTGCCTCTCCCTATTAGGCGTTAGAGGCATGCCCTTCCCCCCACAATGCACACCGTATTCTGTAGTTGTGAGTTTAACCCACTAACATCCCATCCCTGGAGAATATTACCACCATGTGAGCACCATAGTGCTAGTCAGTCAGTACTAATATGATGGAGAGTACAAGTGGAGCATATTCTTCCAATCTTGTTTTACCTCACTTTGGATAATGGGCTCAAGCCCAATCCAGAAAAATACAAGAGGTGGTAGATCACTGTCATTTCTTATAATTGAGTAATATTCCATTCTATACATATACCAAATTTTACTAATCCACTCATGAGTTGATGGGCACTTACGTTGTTTCCACATCCTTGAAATAGTGAATTGTGCTGCCATAAACAATCGGGTGCAGATGTCTTTATTATAGAATGTCTTCTGCTCTTTTAGGTAGATGTCTAATAGTGCTATTGCTGAATCAAATAGTATTTCTATTTTTAGCTCCTTGAGGTATCTCCAATTCTTTTCCACAGAGGTTGCACTAATTTGCAGTCCCACCAACAGTGTAAGAGTGTTCCTGTCTCTCCACATCCTTGTCAGCATTTGTTGTTTTGGGATTTTTTGATAGAGTCCAACCTCACTGGGATTAGGTGATATCTCATTATGGTTTTTATTTGCATTTATATAATGATTAGAGATGTTGAGCACTTTTTATATGTTTGCTGGCAATTATTCTGTCTTCTTTGAGAAGTTTATGTTCATTTCCATTGCCCATTTATTGATGGAGTTGTTTGATTTTTTTCTTACTGATTTTTAAAATCTAGATAGATCCTTTTTATCAGCCCTTTATCAGATGTGTAGAGAGCAAATGTTTTCTTCCATTCTGTAAGCTTTCTTCCATTCTGTAGTGCGAATATCATTCACACTAATGATAGTTTCCTTGGCTGTGAAAAGCTTTTTTTTAATTTCATCAGATACCATTTATTTATTTTTGTTGCTGCAGTGATTGTTTGGGGGTCTTCTTCAAAAATTCTTTGCCTATGCCAATGTCTGAAAGGATCTTTCCAACATCTTCTAGAATTCTTAAGGTTTCATCCCTTAGGTTTAAGCCTGTTATCCATCTGGAATGGATTTCTGTGAGAGGTGAGAGGAAGGGATACAGTTTCATTCTTCTGCATGTAGCTATCCAGTTTTCCCAGCACTATTTATTGAAAAGAGATTCTTTTTCCCAATGTGTATTTTGGTCTGATTTGCTAAAGATTATATTACCATCTGTCAATAGTTTCATCTCTGTATTCTCAGTCCTGTTCCAAAGATTCATTTCTCTGTTCTTGTGTCATTCCCAAGCTTCTTTAACTATTAAGGCTTTGTAGTACAGATTGAAGTCTGGTGGACTGATACCTCCCAGTTCATTCTTTTTACTTAAGATTGCATTGGTTATATAAGATTTTTTCTGGTTCCATAGAAATTGTAGAATTATTTTTTTTCTAAATATGTAAAGAATGATGCTGGTACTTTGATAGAGAATGCATTATACAGAAGATCAACAAAATCAGAAGCTGTTTATTTCAAAAAGAATAAACAAAATTGAAAGCCCTCTTGCTAGATTGACAAAAAATCAAAGGGAAAGGACACTAATAAGCTCAATTAGAAATGAAAATGGAGAGGTCACACCAGATACCACAGAAATAAAAAACATTTTCTTTTGATTACTATATGCCAAAGAACAGCACAATGAGGAGGAAATGGACAGATTCCTGGAAACATACAACTTCCCTAAGTTCACCCAGGAGGTAACAGAATTTCTGAAGAGACCAATCTCAAGCTCAGAAATTGGAGCAGCAATTAAAAATCTCCTGAAACGGAAAAGTCCCGGAACATTTGGCTACACTTCAGAGTTTTACCAAACACACAAATAAATCATACCTATACTACAGAAATTATTCCACAACATTGAGAAAGATGGTATCCTTCCTAACTCATTCTATGAAGCCAATATCATCTTGATACCAAAGCCAGGAAAGGACACAACAACAACAACAACAACAAAGGAAATTACACACAAGTATCCCTCATCAATATAGATGCAAAAATCCTAAACACAATTTTAGTAAATAAAATTCAGCTGCATATCACAAAATAATTCCCAGGTGGGCTTTATTCCAGGAATCCAAGGCTGGTTCAACATACGCAAATCTATAAATGCAATTTGCCTCATAAATAAAAGCAGGAACAAAGATCTTATGGTTCTCTCAATAGATGCAGGAAAAGCATTTTACAAAGTCCAACACACCTTTATGATAAAAACTCTTAACAAAATAGGCATAGATGGCTCATACCTTAAAATTATCAAGTCCATTTATGACAAACACATGGCCAATATCATAATGAATGGGGAAAAATTGAAACCATTCCCACTTTGAACCGGAACTAGACAAGGATGCCCACTATCTCCACTTCTATTCAACATAGTGCTCAAAGTTCTAGCTATAGCAATCAGGCAAGAGAGCGGTATTAAGGACATGTAAATGGGAGCAGATGAGATCAAACTCTCACTCTTTGCTGATGACATGATATTACATCAAGAAAACCCCAAAAATTCATCCAAGACACCCCTAGAATTGATAAATGAATTCAGTAAAGTCTAAGGTTACAAAATCAATATACACAAATCAAAGGCATTGATGTGAGCCAATAACAGTCAAGCCAAAACTCATAAAAAACACAATACCTGTTTCTATAGCCCTAAATAAAATTAATTATCTAGGAATATATTTGTGAGAGACATGCAGTGAGAACTATAAAACACTAAAAAAGGAAATCGTAGAAGATGTCAACAGGTGGATAAATCTACTTTGCTCATGGATTGGTAGAATCAATATCTTTAAAATGCCAATACTACCTAAAGTGGTAATTGTGATTTTGATTTGCATTTCCCTGATGATTAGAGATGTTGAGCATTTTTTTTTGTATGTTTGCTGTCCATTATTCTGTCTTCCTTTGAAAAGTTTCTGTTCATGTTCTTTACCCACTTCTAAATAGGGTTGCTTGATTCTTTTTCTTTTGGATTTTCATGCGTTCTAAAGAGATGCTAGTTATCAGCCCTTTATGGGATGTGTAGCATGTGAATATTTTCTCACACTCTGTATGTTGTCTGTTTCCTCTTATGATAGTTTATTTGGCTGTGCAGAAGCTTTTTAAGATTTCACTTTCCTTTTACAAAATATTTTTTGACTCTTGGGACATCATAATAGTCTTGATTTCCTCTTACCTAACTGGCTACTTCTTCTTGGTTTCTTTTGCTGCCTCCTCCTTGTCTTCCTGAATTCTAAATGTTGGAGTCCTCTAGGGCTCTGTCCTGAGCCTTCAGTCTCTATCAAAATCATCTGCATGGCTTATTTTATTCAATACAAAAGCTTTAAATACTGGCTATCAACCAGTGAATTCTGAAACTTTATTCCCAAATGTTCTTTATGAGCGAAAGACTTCCTAAATGTATCTTCATGTCTGATTTTTAGCCTGGAAGATCAGCCACAAATATCCAACTGCTTCCCTGACATTTCCAAATTGTTCTCCAAAATGTATCTTAAACATTAAGATCTTGATTTTTCCCAAAGTCTGCTTCTCCTCTAGTCTTCTCCACTTCACCAAAGTATACTACTATATTTCCATATGTTTTCTCCATAAAAAGTTTTATTTGATTCTCTTCATTTCCTTAATATCTACCCCCACTTGTATTCACTTACTTTTAAAGCTGTGCTAGTTATGCCTATAAAATATCTTTAGAATCATTTTACTTCACATAATTCTCACTTGCCATCATTATGGATCAATCACCATTTTCTCTGGCCCAGACTACTACAATAAACTGACTCATGACTTAGCAGTATGGGTCCTGGTCAAATCTTATGTGTGATTTTTATAGCCTGACTACAGGTAATTACAAAGGCTTTACCTTGCAAGCTTTCCCCCAGAAACTGTTCCCTCACACCACATTTGGTGCACAACAAATGCCTTGCAGTTTCTAATTGGAGTTGAGTCACAGACTCATACCTCAACATAGTCCCTCTGGATAGCCATGCATTTAGGTATACATGCATCCCTAGCTCAGGCACCATTATTCAGAAGTTAGTTTAACTGGGGTATTTGGTAAAATGGTTCCTGAGGTACCTCTACATGAGGAAGAGGAGGAGGAAGAAATGTTGAAGATATTTTTTTTCTTCACTCTAACTCAATAATTTTTCACTACTAGAACTTCCCCCTCCCTATCATGTTCATGGATTGGCAGAAGCAATATTATTAAAGGGTCCACACTACCTAAAGTTACCTACATAATTAATGCAATCCCTATAAAAATATAATCATTGTATAGCCAAACCAATCTTTAGCAAAAAGAACAAATTGGGAGGCATCAGTCTACCAGATTTCATGTTTTTTTTTTAATTTCGGCATATTATGGGGGTACAGATTTTAACGTTTCAATAAATGCCCATTTCCCCCTCCCCCCACAAGTCTGAGTCTCCTTCATGACCATCCCCCAGATGGTGGACATCTCACTCATTATGTATATATATACACGCCCAATCCCCCCTCCCACCTGCCCAATACCCTATTAGTGTAGGACATATGTGTACACTTAGATGCTACTCAGTTAATACAAGTTTGCTGAAGAATATACCTGGTGCTTGTTTTTCCATTCTTGGGATACTTCACTTAGTAGTATGGGTTCCAGCTCTAACCAGGAAAATATAAGATGTGCTATATCACCGTTGTTTCTTAGAGCTGAATAGTACTCCATGGTATACATACACCACATTTTATTAATCCATTCCTGGATTGATGGGCACTTGGGCTGTTTCCACAGCCTTGCAATTATGAATTGTGCTGCTATAAACATTCGTGTGCAGGTGTCTTTTTTTTTCTATTTTGGCATATTTTGGGGGTACAGATTTTAAGGTTTCAATAAATGCCCATTTCCCCCCTCCCCCAAAAAGTCTGAGTCTCCATCATGATCATTCCTCAGATGGTGCACATCTCACTCATTATGTATGTATATAACCGCCCCCCTCCCCGCTCCCACCTGCCCAATACCCTATTACTGTAGTACCTATGTGACCACTTAGGTGCTGCTCAGTTAATACCAGTTTGCTGGAGAATATATCCGGTGCTTGTTTTTCCATTCTTGGGATACTTCACTTAGTAGTATGGGTTCCAGCTCTAACCAGGAAAATATAAGATGTGCTATATCACCATTGTTTCTTAGAGCTGAATAGTACTCCATGGTATACATATACCACATTTTATTAATCCATTCTTGGATTGATGGGCACTTGGGCTGTTTCCACAGCCTTGCAATTATGAATTGTGCTGCTATAAACATTCGAGTGCAGGTGTCTTTTTTGTAGAGTGTCACTGGATCATTTGTGTAGATGCCCAGCAATGGGATTGCTGGATCAAATGGTAGATTCACTTGTATCGCTTTAAGGTATCTCCATATTGCTTTCCACAGAGGTGGAACTAGTTTGCAGTCCCACCAGCAGTGTAGGAGTGTTCCTCTCTCTCCGCAACCACGCCAGCATTTCTTGTTTGGATATTTTTTTTTTTTGGTGATAAAAGATAGATTTTATTAGCCCAACGACTGCTGAAGAGCTTCCAGGAAGATCTAAAGTAGAATCTGGCTATCTTTGCCATAAAATAAATACAACAGCAGCAACCTCTGGGTATCCCTTAAACATAAACTACGAAAATTTCATTTATGTTAATTGGGCCTTAAGTAAATGACTTGTTACAAATAAAAATAAACAAAATTTTAGAAACTGGGTAACACTACAGGCCAAATTTGTTTTTGTTTTTTTTTTTTTTATTTTGGCATATTATGGGGGTACAGATTTTAAGGTTTCAATAAATGCCCATTTCCCCCCCTCCCCCCAAAAGTCTGAGTGTCCATCATGACCATCCCCCAGATGGTGCACATCTCACTCATTATGTATGTATATACCCACCCCCCTCCAACCTCCCACCTCCCCAATACCCTATTGCTGTAGCACCTATGTGTCCACTTAGGTGCTACTCAGTTAATACCAGTTTGCTGGAGAATATATCCGGTGCTTGTTTTTCCATTCTTGGGATACTTCACTTAGTAGTATGGGTTCCAGCTCTAACCAGGAAAATATAAGATGTGCTATATCACCATTGTTTCTTAGAGCTGAATAGTACTCCATGGTATACATATACCACATTTTATTAATCCATTCTTGGATTGATGGGCACTTGGGCTGTTTCCACAGCCTTGCAATTATGAATTGTGCTGCTATAAACATTCGAGTGCAGGTGTCTTTTTTGTAGAGTGTCATTGGACCATTTGGGTAGATGCCCAGCAATGGGATTGCTGGATCAAATGGTAGATTCACTTGTATCGCTTTAAGGTATCTCCAAATTGCTTTCCACAGAGGTTGAACTAGTTTGCAGTGCCACCAGCAGTGTAGGAGTGTTCCTCTCTCTCCGCAACCACGCCAGCATTTATTGTTTGGAGATTTTTTGATAAAGGCCATTCTCACTGGGGTTAAGTGATATCTCATTGTGGTTTTGATTTGCATTTCCCTGATGATTAGAGATGTTGAGCATTTCTTCATATGTTTGTTGGCCATTCTTCTGTCTTCTTTAGAAAAGTTTCTGTTCAAGTCCTTTGCCCACTTTTTAATGGGGTTATTTGATTTTTTCTTCCAGATTTTCGTGAGTTCTAAGTAGATTCTAGTTATCAGTCCCTTATCGGATGCATAGGATGCAAAAATTTTCTCCCATTCTGTAGGTTGTCTGTTTACTTTCATGACTATTTCTTTGGCTGTGCAGAAGCTTTGTAGTTTGATCATGTCCCATTTATTTATTTTTGTTGCTGCTGTGATTGTCTTTGGGGACTTCTACATAAACTCTTCGCCCAGGCCGATGTCTAGGAGAGTGTTTCCAACTTTTTCCTCTACAGTTCTTATAGTTTCATACCTTAGGTTTAAGTCTGTTATCCAGTGTGAGTTGGTTTTTGTGAGAGGTGAAAGGTTTGGGTCCTGTTTTAGCCATCTACAGGTGGCTATCCAGTTTTCCCAGCACCATTTATTGAAAAGGGATTCTTTTCCCCAGCATATATTTTTGTCTGCTTTGTCAAAGATTACATGACTATATGAGGATGGTTTTATATCAGGATACTCACATCTGTTCCACTGGTCAATATTCCTACTTTTGTGCCAATACCATATTGATTTAATTACTACAGCTTTGTAGTATAGTTTGATATCTGGCATATTAATGCCTCCCATTTAGTTTTTGTTGCCTAGAATTGCTCTTGATATTCGGGGTCTTCTTTGGTTCCATACTAAGCGTAAAATTATTTTTTTGTATATCTGTGAAGAATGCTGATGGGATTTTAATAGGTATTGCACTGAATCTGTAGATCAGTTTGGGTAGTATAGACATTTTGATGGTATTGAGTCTGCCGATCCACGAGCATGGTATGGATTTCCATCTGTTTACATCCTCTGCTATTTCCTTCCTCAGTGTTTCATTGTTCTCCCTGTAGATGTCTTTTACATCCTTGGTTAAGTATATTCCTGGTACTTTAATTTCTTTGTTGCTATTGTGAAGGGAATTGAGTCTTTGATTTGGTTCTCAATTAGATTGTTGTTGGCGTATATGAATGCCTCTGATTTCTGTGTATTGATTTCGTATCCTTAGACTTTACTAAATTCATTGATCAGTTCCAGGAGTTTCTTGGTTGAATCTTTGGGGTTTTCTAGATGCAATATCATATCATCAGCAAACAGTGAAAGTTTGATCTCTACTGCCCCTATTTGGATACCTTTGATTCCATTTTCCTGTCTGATTTGTGTAGCCAAGACTTCCAGCACTATGTTGAACAGAAGTAGAGATAGTGGGCAGCCTTGGATGGATCCACTTCTAAGTGGGAATGCTTTCAATTTTTCCCCATTCAGTATGATGTTGGCTATGGGTCTGTCATATATGGCTTGTATCATTTTTAGGTATGTCCCTTCTATGCCTATTTTCTTAAGTGTTCGTATCATGAAAGGGTGTTGAATTTTTCAAAAGCTTTTTCTGCATCTATTGAAAGAATCATGTGGTCTTTGTGTCAGTTTCTGTTTATGTGGTGAATTACATTTATAGATTTACATATTTTGAACCATCCCTGCATCCCTGGGAAGAAGTCCACTTGGTCGTGGTGGATTATTTTTTTGATAAGTGTCTGGATTCGGTTAGCTAAGATTTTGTTGAAAATTTTTGCATCTATATTCATGAGGGATATTGGCCTGTAGTTTTCTTTTTTTGTTGCATGCTTTCCTGATTTTGGTATCAGAGTAATATTCGCTTCATAAAAGGTGTCAGGCAGGTTTCTGTTCTTCTCAATGTTGTTGAATAGTTTCTGCAAGAAAGGTACTAGTTCTTCTTTGTAAGTGTGGTAAAATTTGGGTGTGAAGCCATCTGGACCGGGACTTTTATTTTTAGGGATATTTTTTAATTGCTGTTTCTATTTCAGCTGTTGAGATTGGTATGTTCATGGAATCTATTTCTTCCTGGTTGAGCCTAGAGAGGTTGTGTGTTTCTAGAAATTTGTCCATTTCCTCCACATTTTACAGTTTGTGTGCATAAAGATTTTTGTAGTATTCATAAATTGTATCTTGCATCTCTGTGGGATCAGTTGTGATATCTCCTTTTTTATTCCTGATAGAGCTTACTAGAGATTTCTCTTTTCTACTTTTAGTTAGCTAAGCCAATGGTGTGTCAATTTTGTTTATTTATTCAAAGAACCAGCTTTTTGTTTTATTAATCTCCTGAATAGCTTCCCTGTTTTCAATTTCATTTAGTTCTGATTTGATCTTGTTGATTTTACTTCTTCTGCTGGGTTTGGGTTTGGTCTTTCCTTCTTTTTTCAGCTCTTTGAGTCGTTTTATTAGATTGTCTATTTGTGATCTTCTTGTCTTTTGGTTATAGGCATTTATGGAGATAAACTTCCCTCTCATAACTGCTTTAGCTGTGTCCGAGAGGAGTTGATAACTTGTCTCTCCATTGTCGTTGTCTTCACAGAATTTTTTTATTTCTGTCTTGATTTCTTCATTTACAAAGTAATCATTTAGTAGGTGGTTGTTTAATTTCCACGTTTTTGTGTAGAAATGTGAGTTTCTGTTAGGGTTGATTTCTACTTTTATTCCACTGTGATCTGAGAAGGTACATGGTATGATTTCTATTTTTTAAATTTCTTGAGATTTTCTTTGTGTCCTAGGATATGGTCAATCTTAGAGAATGTCCCATGAGCTGATGAGAAGAACGTATATTCAGCGGATCTGGGGTAGAATGTTCTGTAAATGTCAGTAAGACCCAATTGTTCTAGAGTTTTGTTTAAGTCCATTATTTATTTATTAATTTTCTGTTTGGAGGCTCTGTCTCTTGCCATCAGTGGGGTGCTGAAATCTCCGGTGATTATGGAGTTGCTATTAATCCATTTGCTTAGCTCCAGTAAGGTTTGCTTTATGAATCTGGGTGCACCTAAGCTGGGTGCATATATATTTAAAATTGTTATCTCTTCTTGTTGGACTGTGCCCTTCACCATTATATAATGACCCTCTTTGTCTTTCACTACTTTTGTTGGTTTAAAAACCAAATCATCTGAAATTAGAACTGCCACACCAGCTTTCTTTTGGCTTCTATTTGCTTGGAATATTGATCTCCACCCTTTTATTTTTAGTCTATATGCATCCTTGCAGGTTAGATGTGTTTCCTGAAGATGGCATATTCTTGGCCTGTATTTTCTTATCCATTAGCCAGCCTATGTCTTTTGAGTGGAGAGTTTAAGCCATTCATATTTATTGAGAGAACTGATAGGTAAGATAGATTACTGATCATTCTGTTGGGTTGGATGTTGTTGCTATGATTTGTGTCTTGAGCCATTGTGATATCTGGCCTTTAATATCTTTGAGTTTTGGTTGTTTTTATATTCGTGGGTTATTATTATGATGTTCCGTACGTAACGTTGTTTTAAGTACTTCTTGTAGGGCTGGTCTTGTCTTGGTGAATTTTCTGAGCCTTTGCTTGTCTGAGAATGTTTTTATTTCTCCTTCATACATGAAGCTTAGTTTTACAGGGAATAATATTCTAGGCTGGGCTTTGTTTTGTTTCAAAAGAGTGATAATGGGGCCCCAGTCTCTCCTTGCGTGTAAAGTCTCACTAGAGAAGTCTGATGTGATTCGAATTGGCTTTCCCTTGTATTTTACTTGCTTCTTTTGTCTTACAGCTCTTAGAAGGGCCTCTTTAGTTGATACTTTGGTCAGTCTGATGACTGCATGTCGTGACGTCTTCCTGTTTGCGTTGAATCTACCAGGGGTCCTCTGAGCTTCTTGAACTTGTATATCAAGATTTTGAGCAAGGCCTGGGAAATTTTCTTCTATTATATCATCAAACAGCTTGTCCAACCCTTGAGTGTTGTCTCCTTCCCCTTCTGATAAGCGTATGACCCTCACATTAGGTTTCTTCACATAATCCCACAGCTCTTGTAGGCTTTGCTCTTTTCTCTTGTTTCTCTGCTCTATTTCTGTGACTGATTTATTTAATTGGAGGGTGTTATCTTCAAGCTCTGAGATTCTTTCTTCTGTTTCATCTACCCTGTTCTTGAGACTTTCCACTGTATTTTGTAGTTCCTTGAATTAATTCTTCATTTCCAGGAGTTCGGTTTAACTTTTCTTCATTGTGTCTATTTCTTTTTCCATATCCTGGAGGCTTTTTGTGGTTTCTTTGTGTTGGTTATTGAGTTGTTGTTGCAGCTCGGTGAGTGTTCCTATGATCCACGTACGAAATTCCTCTTCTGTCATATTGGTTGCCTGATTTTGGTTGGTGTCCGTTTCTAGGGGGCTGGTGCTCCTCTTTGGGGGTGTGTTTTCCCTTTGGTTCTTCATATTTCCTGAGTTCTTTCACTGATTTCTTCCCATGTCGATTAGTTGTTGTTTCTTTCCTTCAGGTTATTGTTTGGGTATTCACACACCTTGTTTAGTTTCTGAGGTGTTAGGTGGTGTCTATGGGTGAGATTGGACCACTCTCTGTATATTGAGTCAGGGGGTGCCGTGGAAAGGCTGTGCAAGATGCCGTCCCTGTCAGTAGGTGGCATTTCCTTGGCATTACAGGCTATGCTGTTGATTTTGTGTTCTGTTGTCAGCTCTTGTTCTCGGCGGACGTGGGTTGGGTAAGCCTGCCCTCAGGCAGTTAGCAGGGTTCAAAGTTCTGTTCTCTCCTTCCAGAAAAAGCTGTCAGGGTGGGGCTGTAATTGTTCCGCTCAGCTAGAATGTCTGGGTGTGGGGGTGGGGCTGTCTGAGACCAGTATTCTGGAAAGGGCTTCGCTTCTTTGCACCCTCCCCAACTCCTCATCTACTCCTGGGCCTCTGCCAGCAGGCCAGACCAAAAGCTACCAGGCCTCCACGGACTGTGATGCATGCGGGGAGGTTCCCTGCACAGGAACACCTCCTGGGGTGGGCGCACGGCCTCCTCCTGGGAGGCGGGTTGCCCTTTAGGAGGCAGATCCACCCCTGGAGGCACACACTCCTCAATAGGCTGTTCACGTATAACCCTTCTGTGCCCCAGGCAATGCTAGCCCTCGGTGCAGGGGATCTGGTCTGCAGGTCCGACCTCTGGGTCTCAGAGTTCAAACTGTATCCCCACCAGGGAGAGGAGTTCCGTCACAATTAACCCACAGGGAGCCCAAGTTGGGTCTATGTCTCTCAGCCTCTGAGTTGGCACCCTTCTCCTGGGAACACTGTGCCAGCCGCACCTCGGAGAGCTGGCGGGTAGGGAGCTCACAGTCTGAGTTCTCCTGAGTCAGCTGTAGTGTCCCAAAGGGAAAGTCCCATTCCCTGGAGGTGCCTCTGACTGGTGGCAGTATTGTCTCTCTGGGCAGCCGCGGGTAGGGTCGGCGGAGAGGAGGAGGAGCCAATATGGCGCTTGCTGTGGAGCTCAGGTTTGTGCACACAAAGGTGCCTGGAGGAAGTTTGGAATCTGGTGCCATGTCTGCTACAGGCTCACCGCTGGCAGTCGGCGGCCGTCTCTGTGCTGGTGTCTGCAGGTCTCTCCACCCACTGGGGAGCCCACCAGCAGTCCCTAATGCAGGGGAGGGGAAACAGCAAATCCACCTGCCCTTGCCGCTGGACTCTGGGCTGCTCCAGTGGTCTCAGCCTCCAGTTCTCCTCCGCAGCCTTCTCCCGTGGAGTCTCCTGGGGTCTCAGGTACCCCTCCTTTCAGCCCTCGTCCGCTATATGCTCATCTTCTTGCTTCTTTTTTCTAATTTCTGCCAGAATCTGTCTTTTCTGCAGAGACACTCTGTCTGGTGATGTTATTCGTCTGCCATCTTGCTCCACCCCCCCAGATTTCATGTTTTATTACAAGCGTATAGTGATCAAAACAGCATAAAACTGTCACAAGGATAGAGATATAGAAAATTGGAACAGGACTGAGAACCCAGATATAAAACCATCCCTAAATTGTCATCTAATCTTTAACAAAGCACACAAAAATATACACTTGGGAAAGCAATCTCAATTCAATAAATGGTACCAGGAAAACTGGATAACCAACTGTATAACATTCTTGAATAGTCAAAAGCTATAGCTGTGTATAACAGATTATTGTTTGCCAAGTGCTGGGATAGGAGGATAGTATAGCTGCAGATGGGTAGTTATAGGGAGTTTTGGAAGTGAAATAACTGCTTTGTATCCTGACTGTGGTGGTGGTTATATAAATCTATATTTGTGTTAAAATTCATAGAATGGTATACCAAGCCCATTTCATTGTATATTAATTTTAAAAATAAAAATGTTAAAAGTGAATTATTAAAGACTAATAACTCAAACTGTGTCATTTAGATTTAAATAGAATTTATCATGGGACTGAATTTTTTAAATAAACTCAACTAAAATTAATCAAAATCATCTAGGGTTTGTTCAAGTAGTTATCACTTATGTTCACTGTGATAGACTTTTAGATATAAAGTCAACTAAACTTCCTCTGCAAACATCTGAGTCATTTAACAACCCACACCACTGCAATGCAGCTCAAACAACAATTATTCTTCAGGGAGTACTAATTATAAGATACCCTGTGAGACTGGTGCATAGATGTTTCGTTATGTTTTTGCTTTTTAAAACGTGTTATTACTACTGGTTCTTTTGTTTCCTTCTTGCTATAAGTCTACACAAGCACTAGTGTGAGCACGTCATTTTCATAAAGTTGAAGTGAACAAATGTATGACTTTGTTCTCTTCTATACCACAGAGCAGAGGGTATTCTAAACTAAGACTTATATTTAATAACTGCATGATTTATACCTTTGCATTGAATTCACAAACAGAATAAGTGGTCTAATACTAATAACTAATTAAATGAACTTTTCCAAGAACTAAATAGTTGTCAGTTACTGTCAGGTGATGGGGAAACAAAGATGAGTAAGATGTGCTTTCTGACCACATCTTATTCATTCTGACCACATAAGGATATCATAGTTCAATAGTGGGTATTAAAAATCCTTATATGAGCAGAAACCAGCAATGAGTAACCTATTCATGGGGTACAATTTTGTCACTAAGTGAGAAAATACTACCTTCTTTGCATCTGAAAGGTCACTGGTGAATGCACCTATTAAAAGCTTCTTTTTTATTTTAGCATATTATGGAGTTACAAATTTTAAGGTTTCAAATAATGCCCTTTCCTCCCCTCGCCCCACAAGTCTGAGCCTACAGCATGACTATCCCCCAGAAGGTATGCACCTAACTCATTATGTATGTATATATCCACCCCACTCCCCCCTCCCACCTGCCCTATATCCAATTACTGTAGTTCCTATGTGTCCACATAGGTGCTGCTCAGTTAATACCAGTTAGCTGGTGAGTATTTGTGGTTCTTGTTTCTCCATTCTTGGGATACATCACTTAGTAGTATGGGTTCCAGCTCTAACCAGGAAAATACAAGGAGTGCTATGTCACCATTGTTTCTTAGAGCTGTATAGTACTCCATGGAATACATATACTGCATTTTATTAATCCACTCAAGGATTGATAGGCACTTGGGTTATTTCCACAGCTTTGCAATTATGAATTGTGCTGCTATAAACATTCAAGTGCAAATGTCTTTTTTGTAGAGTGTCATTGGATCTTTTGGGTAGATGCCCAGTAATAGGATTGCTGGATCAAATGATAAATCCACTTGTATCGCTTTAAGATATCTCTTTATTGCTTTCCATAGAGGTTGAACCAGTTTGCAGTCCCACCAGCAATGTAGGAGTGTTCCTATCTCTCCTCATCCACGTCAACATTTATTGTTTGGGGATTTTTTAATAAAGGCCATTCTCACTGGAGTTAAGTGATATCTCATAGAAGTTTTGATTTGCATTTCCCTGATGATTACAGATGTTGAGCATTTTTTCATCTGTTTCTTAGCCATTATTCTATCTTCTTTAGAAAAGTTTCTGTTCATGTCCTTTGCCCACTTCTTGATAGAATTGTTTGATTTTTTTCGTGCTGTTTTTCATGAGTTCTAAGTATATTCTAGTTATCAGCCCCTTATCAGATGTGTAGGATGTGAATTTTCTCTCCCCTTCTGTAGGTTATCTGTTTATGTTCATGACAATTTCTTTGGCTGTGTAGAAGTTTTTTAGTTTTATCATGTCCCATTTATTTATTTTTGTTACTACTTTGATTGCCTATGGGGTCTTCTTCATAAATTCTTTGCCTAGGCTGATATCTAGGACAGTGTTTCCAACATTTTCCTCTAGAATTCTAATAGTTTCGTATCTTAGGTTTAAGTCTGCTATAGAGTGTGAGTTGATTTTTGTGAGAGGTGAAAGATATGGATCCTGCTTTAGCTTTCTACAAGTAGCTATCCAGTTTTCCCAGCACCATTTATTTAAAAGGGATTCTTCTCCCCACGGTACGTTTTTGTCTGCTTTGTCAAAGATTAGATGGCTATATGAGGATGGTTTTATATCAGGATTCTCATATCTGTTCCACTTGTCAATATTCCTATTTAGTGCCAATACAAGATTGATTTAATTACTACAGCTTTGTAGTATAGTTTGATATCTGGCATATTAATACCTCCCATTTTGTTTTTATTTCCTAGAATTGCTTTTGATATGCGGAGTCTTCTCTGGTTCTAAACAAAGCGTAAAATTATTTTTTCTATATCTGTGAAGAATGATGGTGAGATATTAATAGGTATTGCATTGAATCTGTAGATCAGTTTGGGTAGTATAGACATTTCAATGATATTGAGTCTGCCGACCCATGAGCCTGGTATGGATTTCCATCTGTTTACATCCTCTGCTATTTCTTTCCACAATGTTTCATAGTTCTCTTTGTAGATGTCTTTTATTTACTTGGTTAAGTATATTCCTAGGTACTTTACTTTCTTTGTTGCTATTGTGAACTGAATTGAGCCTTTGATTTGGTTCTCAGATTGATTGTTGTTGGTGTATATAGATGCCTCTGATTTTTTTTTTTTTTTTTTTTTGAGACAGAGTCTCACTTTGTTACCCAGGCTAGAGTGAGTGCCGTGGTGTCAGCGTAGCTCACAGCAACCTCAAACTCCTGGGCTCAAGCGATTCTGCTGCCTCAGCCTCCTGAGTAGCTGGGACTACAGGCATGCACCACCATGCCCGGCTAATTTTTTTCTATATATATTAGTAGGCCAATTAATTTCTTTCTGTTTATAGTAGAGACGGGGTCTTGCTCTTGCTCAGGCTGGTTTCGAACTCCTGACCTTGAGCAATCCGCCCGCCTCGGTCTCCCAGAGAGCTAGGATTACAGGCGTGAGCCACCGCACCCGGCCTTGATTTCTGTGTATTGATTTTGTATCCTGAGACTTTAGTAAATTCATTGATCAGTTCCAGGAGTTTCTTGGTTGAATCTTTGGGGTTTTCTAAATATAATATCATATCATCAGCAAACAGTGAATGCTTGATCTCTTCTTCCCCAATTTGGATGCCTTTAATTCCACTTTCCTGTCTGATTGCTGTAGCCAGGACTTCGAGCACTATGTTGAATAGAAGTGGAGATAGTGGCCAGCCTTGTCTGGTTCCAGTTCTAAGTGGGAATGCTTTTAATTTTTCCCCATTCAGTATGATATTGGCTATGGGTCTGTCATAAATGGCTTGTATGATTTTTAGGTATGTCCCTTCTATGCCTATTTTCTTGAGTGTTCGTATCATGAAAGGGTGTTGAATTTTGTCAAAAGCTTTTTCTGTATCTATTGAGAGAATCATGTGGTCTTTGTTTTTGCTTCTGTTTATGTGGTGAATTGCATTTATAGATTTGCGTATGTTGAACCATCCCTGCATCCCTGGGATGAAGCCCACTTGGTCGTGGTGGATTATTTTTTTGATAAGTGTCTGGATTCGGTTAGCTAAGATTTTGTTGAAAATTTTTGCATCTATATTCATGAGGGATATTGGTCTGTAGTTTTCTTTTTTTGTTGCATCCTTTCCTGGTTTTGGTATCAGGGTAATATTTGCTTCATAGAAGGTGTCAGGGAGGTTTCCATTCTTCTCGATGTTGTTGAATAATTTCTGATGAATAGGCACCAGTTCTTCTTTGTAAGTGTGGTAAAATTCGGGTGTGAAACCATCTGGACCAGGACTTTTCTTTTTCGGAAGATTTTTAATTGCTCTTTCTATTTCGTCTCTTGATATTGGTCTGTTCAGGAGTTCTATTTCTTCCTGGTTGGGCCTAGAGAGGCTGTGTGTTTCTAATATTTTGTCCATTTCCTTCACATTTTCCAGTTTGTGTGCATAACGGTTTTTGTATTATTTGTAAATTATGTCTTGTATCTTCCTGAGATCAGTTGTGATATCTCCTTTTTTGTTCCTGATAGAGCTTAGTACAGATTTCTCCTTTCTGCTTTTCTTTAGCCTATCAAAGGCGTATCAATTTTTTTGTATTTTTTCAAAGAACCAACTTTTTGTTTTATTAATCTCATGTATTGCTTCCCTGTTGTCAACTTTGTTTACTTCTGATTTGATCTTGTTGCTTTCCCTTCCTCTCCTGGGTTTGGCATTGGGCTGTTCTTCTTTATCCAGCTCTTTGAGTCATTTCATTAGATTGTGTATTTGCAATCTTTTTGACTTTTGGTTATAGGTATTTATGGAAATAAACTTTCCACTTAGTATGGCTTTAGCTGTGTCCCAGAGGATTTGATAACTTGTCTCTCCATTGGCCTTTTGTTCAAAGAATTTTTCATTTCCATCTTGATTTCTTCATTTATGCAGTAATCATTTAGTAGGAGGTTGTTTAATTTCTACTTTTTTGTGTAGAAATGTCATTTTCTGTTAGGATTGATTTCTACTTTTATTCCACTGTGATCTGAGAAGGTACATGATATGAATTATTTTTTTTTTAATTTCTTGAGGCTTACCTTGTGTCCTAGGATATGGTCAATCTTAGAGAATATCCCGTGAGCTGATGAGAAGAATGCATAATTAGTGGATTTTGCGTAGAATGTCCTCTAAATGTCAATCAGACCCAATTGTTCCAGAGTTTTGCTTAAGTCCATTATTTCTTTATTAATTTTCTGTTTGGAGGTTCTGTCCTGTGCAGTCAGGATGTTGAAATCTCCAGTAATTATGGAATTGCTATTAATCAATTCGCTTAGATCCAGTAAGGTTTGCTTTATGAATTGGGGTGCACCTAAGTTGGGTGCATATATATTTTAAATTGTTATCTCTTCTTGTTGAACTGTGCCCTTAATCATTATATAATGACAATCTTTGTCTTTCAGTGCTTTTGTTGGTATAACATCTAAATTATCTGAGATTAGAATTGCCATGCCAGCCTTCTTTTGGCTTCCCCTTGCTTGGAATACTGATCTCCATGCCTTTAATTTTAGTCTATATGCATCCTTGAAAGTTATATATGTTTCCTGAAGACAGCCGATACTTGGCCTGTATTTTCTTATCCATTCAGCCAGCCTATGTCTCTTGAGTGGGGAGTTAAGCCATTCATATTTATTGAGAGAACTGATAGGTGAGGTAGATTACTGTTCATTCTGCTTGGTTGGATGTTGTTGTTTTGATTTCTCTCTTGAGCCACTGTAATATCTGGCCTTTAATCTTTAGGTTTTTGGTTTTTTTTATATTTGTGGGTATTTATTATTTTGTTTCGTGCGTAACACTGTTTTGCATACTTCTTGTAGGGCTGGTCTTTTTTTGGTCAATTCTCTGAGACTTTGCTTATCTGAGAATGTCTTAATTACTCCTTCATATATAAAGCTCTATTTTGCAGGGTACAAGATTCTAGGCTGGGCATTATTTTGTTTCAAAAGAGTCAGAATGGGGCCCTAGTCTCTCCTTTCTTGTATTGATTCAGTTGAGAATTCTGGTGTTATTCGGATTGATTTAACTTTGTATGTAACTTGCTTCTTTCACCTTACAGCTTGCAGGAGTGTCTCTTTTGTTGATATTTTGGTCAATCTGGTGACTACATGCTGTGGTATTTTTGTTTTTACGTTGTATCTCCCAGGAGTCCTTTTGGCCTCTTGTATGTCTATTTCTAAGTTACTGGTTAGACCTGAAAATTTTTCCTCAATTATTTCTTCAAATAGCTTATCTAACCCTTGGGATTTTTCTTCCTCCTTCTCCAGAATCCAGTGGACCTGCAGGTTATTTTTCGTTGTATAATCCCACAATTCTTGTAAGCTTTGCTCATGTGTCTTATTTTTCTGCTCTAACTCTGTGATTAACTTATTTGATTTGATGGTGTTGTCTTCAATCTCTCAGTTTCTTTCTTCTGTATGGTCCACCCTATTTTTGAGGCTTTTCACTGTGTTTTGCATTTCTCTGAATAGGTTCTACATTTCTAGGATATTGGATTGATTCTTCTTCCAGATCTCAATTTCCTTAGTGAATCTTTCTTCCAATTCCTGTATTTTCTTTGTAGTTTTCTTGTGTTGGTTATCCATTTTTTCTTGCATATCATTGAGCTTTCTTACAATCCAATTTTGGAATTCTTCTGTCATTTTAGTGTTTTGGGTTTGTTCAGTCTCCATTTCTTGAGAGCTGGTGTATCTCCTAGGGGGAGTGTTTTCGGTTTGGTTTTTTGAATTTCCATAAATTTTATGCTGGGCCCTCCCCATCTGGATGAATTGATGGTGCTTAGGCATCCTCTCTTATGTAGTTTCTTTATCAGCCACTGGTGGCAGCTATTCCACCACACTTGGAAGTTTCCCCTGATGGGAGGGGTTGCTTTTGTCACCTACCTCTGTCCAGGGAGGAGATCCAGTCCCAGTTTTTTGTTCAACTGGGTGACCTAAGCTGTTCAGGGAAGCCAGGTCTTTTATACTATGTGCTTATGCACTACACAGGCCTAGGTGGTTCTCCTTATATCTGGGGGAGTGTGGGTTTTTTGTCTTGCCCCGCCTCCTGGGGTGGAGCCTACCACTTTGGGCAGGAGTTATGGGAGCTAGAGGGAGGAAGTGGCTTCCCAGTTTGCCCTGCACCCTGGCACCCGAGTGGCTGTGGCTCCTGTTGGCGCTAGTTCTCTCAGAAGTTTGTTGATTGAGTGAGGCATGGGAAGCCAATCACAGATTGTGTAGTGTCGGAATTTGCCAGGAGAGTTCTAGGCTGAGCGTTGGAGGGGGGCTTGCCTGCCACACCGTATGTTGGCTGGGCTGTGGACCCCCTCAATGGTGACTGCTTGCCAACTCGCAGAGTATCAGCAATGGGAGCGACTGTTTAGGGTGTGGCAGGTGCTGGGTTGGGAGTCTGGGTCACCAGGACACTCCGTAGCCTCCTCTATGCCGCCTGCCCAACCACCTGTTCAGCCATAGCTCTTGCTCTTATTGACCCACCCTGTGCTGTCTTATTCGCCTGAGGGAGTTACAGCTTAGAGTCCCCGACTTAGTGAACAGCCCTGTAGGGCTGGCTTCACTGGTTACCAGAGGCAACACATCTAACTGCCTCCCCTATCCTCTCAGTTCAGTTTCCTCTCGTCTTAGAGCCATCCTAGCACGGAGCTCAGGGCAGTTCACCATGCTTTCCCCCAGTGATGGCGCTCTCCAACACCCTCTTCTCTTGCTGCAATTTTGCACTAACCTCAGACAGGTCCCTGGCTGAGTGGGTGTGGAGTTCAATGGGGAAGCAAGGAATTCTCCTGTGGGGCTGATCCCACTTCATCCCCTGGCCTTGCAGGCCAGCACCCTCCCACGTGCCCTATTGTTTGTTTTGCACTCTCCAGAGAACGTGATCTTATCTCCTGATCACCTTGTTTTTCCTTTGTTGGGAGTCCCACGCTGCACCTCTGGGGATTCTTGATGGTGTCCTTGTAGTGGGGAGATCCACTCGCATGTAGGAGACCAAGATATATGTCTCCTTCTCTGGGAGCAGAAGTCCGGGGGATTACCTTTACTCTGCCATTTTCTTACCCCCTCTATTAAATACTTCTTGATATAGTGTCTATCAAGTTCAAATAAGTTGTTCACATGCTAAGTTTCATCAGGTTCATGATATATAAACTGAACACTTCTGAAGCTCATTCCAAGTGGAGAATGCTCCCCCCAAATCCCAATAGGATGAGCAAGTGAGAATAAAGTTTCAGATTAGCACATGCCGTTAGTCTCCTTACTTTTAGACTCCTCCTTTCAGCTATTCAGTTTTGTGGGAATTAGAATATGCATGAACACTAATGTTATTTGTTTTTCATGTAAAAAAAATCATGTCCCTGAGACAAGTTAGTTCAGTGACATATAATCAACATAGTTCATTGAAGATGCATTCAACCAGCCATCTATTACATTACAAGAACTGTGATTGATACCAGAAACATACAGATGTATAATACTGGGTCTTTTCCTTCAAGTGACTCAAAATATAGTCAAGGAAGTTAGACATCCAGTGCTGTTTACAGAGAAGGAATAATCATATGTATGAAGTGTGGAGATGGTATAGAGAAGATTGGGATAAACTCTGCTGAAGGGTTAGGGGAGCAAAGCATGGCTTGAAAGTTTATGGTGTAACTTGATGAAACATGTTGAAATATTTGCAATTATAAATATATCATGGAAACTGTACTTTAGCTTCTAGATACCACATTTACCTGGTTCTTATCTGATCTCTATTGATACTCTTTATATTATTTTATTTCTGTGACCTCTGACTCTTAAATTCTACTGTTTCCTAGGATTCAATCCTTTATCTGTGCTCTCATTATCTTAAAGGAATTTTCTGAAGAATCTTGGCCAGTCCCACAATCCACATTACCACATCTACTACTCCATCCCTAACTTCTCCATGGATTTCAGATGCATATCTAATTGCCTAGTCTATATCTTATGCATTTACTCATTTATCTATTTGTCTAACAAATAAATCTGAAATTCCTACTATGAACAGGGCACTTTTCTAGGGATGTAGCAATGAGTAAAAACGGATGTAATTGTTTTCATATAGGTATACCAAAGACATTTAAATACCAGCATATTCAAACCCAAACAAGTATATTTTATCTCCTAAAGAATAAAACAGTTCACATTTATAGGTTATTTATTGAGAACCATGGTTCTGAGAACTTTATGTATATTAACCTATTTATTCTCAATAGCAAAGCCATGAGATCTCCCTTTTACAGATGAGAAAACTGGGGCAAAAGAGAATTAAATGCCTTAACCAGGGTCTCACAGAAAATAATTAGCACAGCTGGGCTATAAATAATCAAGGTGATCTCTTTCCAATGCTTGAGCTTAAATCTGTTACATTATCCTTCTTCTCAACTACCACTCAATATTCCCTTTCTCAGGGATATCACCAGTCATCCTGTTGTTTTTGATCCATTCCTCTCATTTATCCTTACCCTTATCCTCTCTTTTTCCTTCTCCTTCCTCTTTCCTCCTCTCTCCTTCTTCTTTCTCCTCTTCCTTCTTCTTCCTTTTCTCTTCCGCCTTCTTCTTATTCTAGTCCCCCCTCCATCTTTTTCTTCTTTCTCTCCTATCTCTCTCTCCCCCTCCACCAAGACAACAATCACCAAATCCTGTAAATTTGACCTCTCCTAATATTTTCTATTGTCATATTGTTCATATTTATACTACTTTGGCCACTTGAGCAGAAGATCTCATCATATTTTATCTGTGACATTTTCAATTCAACATTCATAAAGCTGTCATCATAATTTATCTAAAAAATCAAAGCTGATTGTATCACTCCTTTGTTTAAAAGCCTGTTTTATTTCTCCATTCTTTTCAAAAACCTCAGGATATAGAGGGAGCCCTTCAAAATCTGGTCTCTGACATCCTTTGCAGAAACATCTTCTCAGATCCATCCTCAAAAGCCATTCATTGGCAACTCTGAAATGATTGCAATTGCCCACACACAGGTTTCTAATCTCCACCCTTTTTCCCATGCTTTTCTCTCTGTCTGAATCTCCTTTCTCCAATCCCACCTAATTTGTTTCTACTCATATTTTCATAAGTCAGCCAAAGCATTACTCCTCTGACAGTCTTCTCTAACTGACTGCTAAAAGGTTTTCTGCCCTGTATTTCATCTGGGATCCCACAATATCCTGTTCTTTCCTCAACCCTGAACTTGTCACCTGTTTCTCATGATTATCTCTTGACTTGCCCTATACTAGAAACTCCTGAAGGTCAGAGATTTCTAATTTTCCATTCTCAACATTCCTGCTTTACACTGATCTCTGATAATACTTATCACACTGCAATTTTAAATTTGTCTGTATTATTATTTAACTGATGGCCATATCCCTACTACAATATAACAGCTATTTGTGATGGCAAGAATTAAGAATTTCTTTGTTACACATTGGGTTTCTAGTGCTTTACACAATGTCTTTCATAGAGTAGATGAAGGGAGAAAAAAAAGCTTCACTTGAATGGCAACTGTTTGCCCAGTAGAGAGTTAAGCACCAGGATTACAGAAGAAGCAAAGTCATGGTCTATGCTTTGTGGAACTTAATGCTGGTGTCATGAAACTAGCAGTACATGAAACTATATCAAATGTCTAAGTAGTAAATAATAACATGCCCAATACTGTGTTACAGCTCCCACCTCTCCTCCCATTATGAAAGGAGAGGTGACTACAAAGTAAAGATGATACTCCTGTGATGTTATAGAAGAAATATCAACAGAGATGAGTGCTTGAATGTCATTCATTAGCACATCCTGAGTGCTTAAGCCTAGAAGACAGTGAAAGATTCTCAAGGTTAAATGAGGTGACATTGCCACTGCATTCTACAGTCTATTATGCCAAGCAGAGTATGAAAAAATGTGATTTATCTTTCTTTCTCTTTCTCCCCACACTCTCTGGCATCTACTGTGGACAAGAGGAGTTGGTCTTCAAGACTGACCTAGGTTTAATGACCTTCCAGACGATGTATACAGTTGGTGCCCACATTTCTTCAGTATTCCAACAAGCTTTCTATATTCAAAATATTTACTCTGTAGATTTTATTCTTAGATGGTTATTGTGGTTTCTAAGTCCCTGATAACAAATCCTTCAAAATATAATACATTTTTTTCCAGCTACTCTACACAGATTTCTATGGAGTGGTGATTGGCTGATTCCAGAGAACCCCCTTCAAAACAGCAGTCCAGAGAGATTAAATTCATTTCCCACGGTAATAAAGGTAGTAAGTAGCAGAGTTGTGATTAAAAGGATGTGAGGCGGAGGTAACAGTCAAATTGGTACTGACTGATTAACACTATGGTGCTCAAAGGGTGGTGGTGTTCACCAGGGATTCAGTGGTTGCGAGGGTAGAACCACATCTGAATAATGCAGCCAGCATTGTGGAGGGGAGGGGCATACCTCTAAGCCTTGCTGGGGAGAGACAAAGATATAAAATAGAAACAAAATGTTCGTACTTTCATATTATATTGAAATAAAAATAAAAAAATGTAAAAAAAAATACGATGTGAGGATTCAAGGTATTATATGGAAAATTCCTGGCACAGAGTAGGCACTGGGTACATGCTAGCTATTACCCTAATTAATCCCGACTGCAGATAAAAGGCTGAACAATAAATACAACCCATTGAGGTCCCCTCATGTGCTTTGAAATGTTATCTTTTCATAAATAACAAAGAGTATTATGAGGATCATGGTTTATCTCTCTAAATAGAGCCTATTATAAAGTATGAGCCATCCGTATGTTGGAACTCTTTTATAAAACTTTAGTAGAATGTATTTTCCACAACATAATGAGTCTCTACATAATTTTTACTTTTCTTTATGCTTCAATTAGATTCAATCTTTTTATGTTCTTTGTTTTGACTGGTGCCCTCTCAATCTCTGCAGCTATTTATTATGAACATTTATTAATAGATATTACATATTCATATGGCTGCAAAGCTTTGACCCAGGACATTAGAGCTTGTTTTCCTCTTTGTGGGCATCATAAATAATATATGATAAAGTTTTATTTTTTTAATTATTTTTAATTTTAGCATATTATGGGGGTACAGATTTTAAGGTTTCAATAAATGCCCATTTCCTCCCCTCCCCCCAAAAGTCTGAGTCTCCATCATGACCATCCCCCAGATGGTGCACATCTCACTCATTATGTATGTATATACCTGCCCCCCTCCCTACTCCCGCCTCCCCAATACCCTATTACTGTAGCACCTATGTGTCCACTTAGGTGCTACTCAGTTAATACCAGTTTGCTGGAGAATATATCTGGTGCTTGTTTTTCCATTCTTGGGATACTTCACTTAGTAGTATGGGTTCCAGCTCTAACCAGGAAAATATAAGATGTGCTATATCACCATTGTTTCTTAGAGCTGAATAGTACTCCATGGTATACATATACCACATTTTATTAATCCATTCTTGGATTGATAGGCCCTTGGGCTGTTTCCACAGCATTGCAATTATGAATTGTGCTGCTATAAACATTCGAGTGCAGGTGTCTTTTTTGTAGAGTGTCACTGGATCATTTGGGTAGATGCCCAGCAATGGGATTGCTGGATCAAATGGTAGATTCACTTGTATCGCTTGAAGGTATCTCCATATTGCTTTCCACAGAGGTTGAACTAGTTTGCAGTCCCACCAGCAGTGTAGGAGTGTTCCTCTCTCTCCGCAACCACGCCAGCATTTATTGTTTGGAGATTTTTTGATAAAGGCCATTCTCACTGGGGTTAAGTTTTATCTCATTGTGGTTTTGATTTGCATTTCCCTGATGATTAGAGATGTTGAGCATTTCTTCATATGTTTGTTGGCCATTCTTCTGCCTTCTTTAGAAAAATTTCTGCTCAAGACCTTTGCCCACTTTTTAATGGGGTTATTTGATTTTTTCTTCCTAATTATCATGAGTTCTAAGTATATTCTAGTTATCAGTCCCTTATCGGATGCATAGGATGCAAAAATTTTCTCCCATTCTGTAGGTTGTCTGTTTACTTTCATGACTATTTCTTTGGCTGTGCAGAAGCTTTGTAGTTTGATCATGTCCCATTTACTTATTTTTGTTGCTGCTGTGATTGCCTTTGGGGACTTCTTCATAAACTCTTTGCCCAGGCCGATGTCTAGGAGAGTGTTTCCAACTTTTTCCTCTAGAGTTCTAATAGTTTCATATCTTAGGTTTAAGTCTGTTATCCAGCGTGAGTTGGTTTTTGTGAGAGGTGAAAAGTGTGGGTCCTGTTTTAGCCTTCTACAGGTGGCTATCCAGTTTTCCCAGCACCATTTATTGAAGAGGGATTCTTTTCCCCAGCGTATGTTTTTGTCTGCTTTGTCAAAGATTAGATGGCTATATGAGGATGGTTTTATATCAGGATTCTCACATCTGTTCCACTGGTCAATATTCCTGTTTTTGTGCCAATACCATATTGTTTTAATTACTACAGCTTTGTAGTATAGTTTGATATCTGGCATATTAATGCCTCCCATTTTGTTTTTGTTGCCTAGACTTGCTCTTGATATTCGGGGTCTTCTTTGGTTCCATACGAAGCGTAAAATTATTTTTTCTATATCTGTGAAAAATGCTGATGGGATTTTAATAGGTATTGCATTGAATCTGTAGATCAGTTTGGGTAGTATAGACATTTTGATGATATTGAGTCTGCCGATCCACAAACATAGTATGGATTTCCATCTGTTTACATCCTCTGCTATTTCCTTCCTCAGTGTTTCATAGTTCTCCCTGTAGAGGTCTTTTACCTCTTTGGTTAAATATATTCCTAGGTACTTTAATTTCTTTGTTGGTATTGTGAAGGGAATTGAGTCTTTGATTTGGTTCTCAATTAAATTGTTGTTGGTGTATATGAATGGCTTTGATTTCTGTGTATTGATTTTGTATCCTGAGACTTTACTAAATTCATTGATCAGATCCAGGAGTTTCTTGGTTGAATCCTTGGGGTTTTCTAGATACAATATCATATCATCAGCAAACAGTGAAAGTTTGATCTCTTCGGCACCTATTTGGATACCTTTGATTCCATTTTCCTGTCTGATTGCTGTAGCCAAGACTTCCAGCACTACGTTGAACAGAAGTGGAGATAGTGGGAAGCCTTGTCTGGTTCCAGTTCTAAGTGGGAATGATTTCAATCTTTCCCCATTCAGTATGATGTTGGCTATGGGTCTGTCATATATAGCGTGCATCATTTATAGGTATGTCCCTTCTATGCCTATTTTCTTAAGTGTTCGTATCATGAAAGGCTGTTGAATTTTGTCAAAAGCTTTTTCTGCATCTATTGAAAGAATCATGTGGTCTTTGTCTTTGCTTCTGTTGATGTGGTGAATTGCATTTATAGATTTACGTATGTTGAACCATCCCTGCATCCCTGGGATGAAGCCCACTTGGTCGTGGTGGATTGTTTTTTTGATAAGTGTCTGGATTCGGTTAGCTAAGATTTTGTTGAAAATTTTTGCATCTATATTCATTAGGGATATTAGTCTGTAGTTTTCTTTTTTTGTTGCATCCTTTCCTGGTTTTGGTATCAGAGTAATATTTGCTTCATAAAAGGTGTCGGGGAGGTTTCCGTTCTTCTTGATGTTGTGGAATAGTTTCTGCAAGATAGGTACTAGTTCTTCTTTGTAAGTATGGTAAAATTCAGGTGTGAAGCCATCTGGACCGGGAGTTTTCTTTTTAGGTAGATTTTTAATTGCTGTTTCTATTTCAGCTGTTGAGATTGGTCTGTTCAGGGAATCTATTTCTTCCTTGTTGAGCCTAGGGAGGCTGTGTGTTTCTAGAAATTTGTCCATTTCCTCCACATTTTCCAGTTTGTTTGCATAAAGATTTTTGTAGTATTCATAAATTGTATCTTGTATCTCTGTGGGATCAGTTGTGATATCTCCTTTTTTATTCCTGATGGAGCTTACTAGAGATTTCTCCTTTCTGCTTTTCATTAGCTTAGCCAATGGTGTGTCAATTTTGTTTATTTTTTCAAAGAACCAACTTTTTGTTTTATTAATCTCCTGAATAGCTTTCCTGTTTTCAATTTCGTTTAGTTCTGATTTGATCTTGTTGATTTCACTTCTTCTGCTGGGTTTGGGGTTGGTCTGTTCTTCTTTTTCCAGCTCTTTGAGTCGTTTCATTAGATTGTCTATTTGTGATCTTCTTGTCTTTTGGTTATAGGCATTTATGGAGATAAACTTTCCTCTCAGAACTGCTTTAGCTGTGTCCCAGAGGAGTTGATAACTTGTCTCTCCATTGTCGTTTTCTTCATAGAACTTTTTTATTTCCGTCTTGATTTCTTCATTTACGAAGTAATCATTTAGTAGGAGGTTTTTTAATTTCCACGTTTTTGTGTAGAAATGTGAGTTTCTGTTAGGGTTGATTTCTAGTTTTATTCCACTGTGATCTGAGAAGGTACATGGTATGATTTCTATTTTTTTAAATTTCTTGAGATTTTCTTTGTGTCCTAGGATATGGTCAGTCTTAGAGAATGTCCCGTGAGCTGATGAGAAGAACGTATATTCAGTGGATTTTGGGTAGAATGCTCTGTAGATGTCTGTCAGACCCAATTGTTCTAGAGTTTTGTTTAACTTCATTATTTCTTTATTAATTTTCTGTTTGGAGGATCTGTCTCATGCCGTCAGTGGGGTGTTGAAATCTCTGGCGATTATGGAGTTGCTATTAATCCATTTGCTTAGCTCCAGTAAGGTTTGCTTTATGAATCTGGGTGCACCTAAGTTGGGTGCATATATAATTAAAATTGTTATCTCTTCTTGTTGGACTGTGCCCTTCACCATTATATAATGACCCTCTTTGTCTTTTACTACTTTTGTTGGTTTAAAAACTAAATCGTCTGAAATTAGTACTGCCACACCAGCCTTCTTTTGGCTTCTATTTGCTTGGAATATTGATCTCCACCCTTTTATTTTTAGTCTATATGCATCCTTGCAGGTTAGATGTGTTTCCAGAAGACAGCATATACTTGGCCTGTATTTTCTTATCCATTCAGCCAGCCTATGTCTCTTGAGTGGAGAGTTTAAGCCATTCACATTTATTGAGAGAACTGATAGGTAAGGTAGATTACTGATCATTCTGTTGGGTTGGATGTTGTTGCTATGATTTCTGTCTTGAGCCATTGTAATATCTGGCCTTTAATATCTTTGGGTTTTGGTTGTTTTTATATTTGTGGGTTTTTATTATGATGTTCTGTGCATAATGCTGTTTTAAGTACTTCTTGTAGGGCTGGTCTTGTCTTGGTGAATTCTCTGAGCCTTTGCTTGTCTGAGAATGTTTTTATTTCTCCTTCATATACAAAGCTTAGATTTGCAGGGAATAATATTCTAGGCTGAGCATTGTTTTGTTTCAAAAGAGTGAGAATGGGGCCCCAGTCTCTCCTTGCTTGTTAAGTCTCATTAGAGAAGTCTGATGTTACTCGAATTGGCTTTCCTTTGTATGTTACTTGCTTCTTTTGTCTTACAGCTCTTAGAAGGGCCTCTTTAGTTGATACTTTGGTCAGTCTGATGACTGCATGTCGTGACGTCTTCCTGTTTGCGTTGAATCTCCCAGGGGTCCTCTGAGCTTCTTGAACTTGTATATCAAGAGTTTGAGGAAGGCCTGGGAAATTTTCTTCTATTATATCTTCAAACAGCTTGTCCAACCCTTGAGTGTTGTCTTCTTCCCCTTCTTGTAACCCTATGACCCTCACATTAGGTTTCTTCATATAATCCCACAGCTCTTGTAGGCTTTGCTCTTTTCTCTTGTTCTCTGCTCTATTTCTGTGACTGATTTATTTAATTGGAGGGTGTTATCTTCAAGCTCTGAGATTTTTTCTTCTGTTTTATCTACCCTGTTCTTGAGACTTTCCACTGTATTTTGTAGTTCCTTGAATTGATTCTTCATTTCCAGGAGTTCGGTTACACTTTTCTTCAATGTGTCTATTTCTTTTCTCATATCCTGGAGACTTTTTGTGGTTTCTTGGTGTTGGTTATTGAGTTGTTGTTGCAGCTGGGTGAGTGTTCTTTGTTCCACATACGAAATTCCTCTTTTGTCATATTGGTTGCCTGATTTTGGTCCTTGTCCATTTCTAGGGGGCTGGTGCTCCTCTTTGGGGGTGTGTTTTACGTTTGGTTCTTCATATTTCCTGAGTTCTTTCGCTGATTTCTTCCCATGTCGATCAATTTTTGTTTCTTTCCGTAGGTTATTGTTTGGGTATTCACACACCTTGTTTAGTTTCTGAGGCGTTAGGTGGTGCCCTTGCCGCTGGTCTCCGGGCTGCTCCGGTGGTCTCAGCCTCCAGTTCTCCTCCGCAGCCTCCTCCCTTGGAGTCTCCCGGGGTCTCAGGTACCCCTCCTTCCGGCCCTTGTCCGCTGTATGCTCGTCTTCTTGCTTCTTTACTCTAGTTTCTGCTAGAATCTGTCTTTTCTGCAGAGACCCTCTGTCTGGCGGTGTTTTTCGTCCGCCATCTTGCTCCGCCCCCCTAAATTATAGTTTTGATACTCCAAAATTACTACCTTGACTTACACTTAATCATAAACTGCAGAGTGCATGCTCAAAATTTCTGGTAATCAGATAAATGCAAATCAAAACCACAATGAGACATCACTTAACTCCAATGAGAATGGCTTTTATCCAAAAGTCCTAAAACAACAAATGTTGGTGTGCACGGAGAGAGATGGGAACACTCTTCATTGCTGGTGGGAATGCACGCTAGTACAACCTCTATGGAAATCAATATAGATATACCTCAAAGAACTCAAAGTATAATTCCCATTTGATCCAACAATCCCGCTACTGGATATTTACCCAAAGGAAAAACAAAAAAGACTTTTATAAAAAAGACATCTGTACTCGAATGTTTATAGCAGCACAATTCACAATTGCAAAGATGTGGAAACAAGTCAAGTGGCCATCAATACATGAGTAAATTAATAAAATGTGCTATATATATGTCACGAAGTACTACTCAGCCATCAAAAATGATGAACTAATACCCATTGTACAATCCAGAATGGAGCTGGAGCCCATTTTCTAAGTATCATAAAAATGGAAAAACAAACACCACTTGTACTCACCATTAAATTGGCACTAAATGATCAAGACTAATGTGCATATATGTAAATAACATTCAGATGGTGTCAGGCAGGTTGGGAGGAGGAGAGGATAGGTACATTCACATCTAATGGGTGTGGTGCACACTTTCAGGGGGATGGGCACGCTTGTAGCTCTCAGTTGGGCCATGCAAAGGCAATATATATAACCAAAGTGTTTGTATCCTGTAATATTATGAAATAAAAACAATAAATAAAGAAGATAAAAAATATCTTCACGTTTTTATTTTTATGCATTCTTAAAGTTCTTAATAATGTGTCCCAATAAAAAAATTCATTTAATTATAAAAGTTAAGATCTCATGTCTCAAAATTATAATGTCAAATCTTTGTTGATAGGTTTATTAATTTTATTTTGGCCACCTTAAAAATTGCCTAGGTGTATCCACTTTGTTCCATCTCCACTGCTATCAGCTAAATAATTCATGTCATCATGGTTTCTCATATGGATCATTGCAATGGAATATTAAAAGATCTTCCTCCTTTGGCCTTGTCACCTCACAGCATAATCTCAATAGATCTGTCAGTATGAATCTTATTCAGTATAAATTAAAGCATATGAATTACATGTCAAATATCTTCAAAGGCTTTCCATCACACTTAGAATAAACTGCATATCCCTTACTATGACCTACAAGCCCTGAGCAATTAAGGTCCTCCTGATACTACAAACTTATCTAATCAACCTGGATCTTTAAAAAGCAACAAGCTATTTCCTGATATTGAATACTTCGATAATGCTATTTCTTGTCACTCAAAAACTTTTAATTTATTTATATATACAACAATATTCATTAAACCTCTACTACGTATCAGATATTATTTTGTGTGATTAAGATATGCTAGAATAAAAGGCCCTAGAGTAGAAGAAGAGGCAATTATTTTGAGGAACAACTAGGAGGTCAGTGTAACAGTAGCAGGGTGAGAAAAGGGGAGAGTGGGAAGTAAAGTAGACAGAGAAATAAGTAATGAAAATAGGAAGGTGCTGTGCCATGTAGGTACTTATTAGTTCATTATAAGAATTGGGGTTTTCACTTTGAGTGAGTGGAAGGGGGCATTGGAGAATTTTGAACAAAAAAGTGGAAAAATGTTATGGATTTTAAAAGTCTCAGTCTCATTTCTCTGTATACAATGGACTATACAGAGGAAGAGGTACGGGAAGACAAATGAATTACTAGGATAGTCCAGTAATTCATTCAAAATATATAAGTGTCTTATACCAGGATAGGGACAGTGGAGGTCATGACAATTGTTCAGATTTTGAAAATATTTTTGAAAGTAGAGCCTTAGAAGGCCCCATATAGACAAAGCAGCCTTAAAAAATGAACAAATTAGGAAGCATCAATCTACCAGTCTTCAAGCTATAATACAAGGCTATAGTAACCAAAAAAGCATGGTACTAGTATTAGAACAGAGACATTAAACAATGGAACAGGACTGAGAATCTAGACATAAAAAACACCCAAGATGGCGGACGAATAACACCGCCAGACAGAGGGTCTCTCCAGAAAAGACAGATTCTAGCAGAAACTAGAGGAAAGAAGTAAGAAGACGAGCATACAGCGGACAAGGGCTGGAAGGAGGGGTACCTGAGACCCCGGGAGACTCCACGGGAGGAGGCTGCGGAGGAGAACTGGAGGCTGAGACCACCGGAGCAGCCCGGAGACCAGTGGCAAGGGTAGGTGGATTTGCTGTTTCCCCTCCCCTGCATTCGGGACTGCTGGTGGGCTCCCCAGCGGGTGGAGAGACCTGCGGACACCAGCCCAGAGGCCGCTGCCGCCTGCCAATGGTGAGCCTGAAGCAGACGGGGCACCAGGTTCCCAACTTCCTCCGGGCTCCTCCGTGTGCACGGACCCGAGCCTCGCGGCAGGTGCCATATTGCCTCCTCCTCCCCTCCGCCGACCCTACCCGCAGATGCCCAGAGAGACAATACAGCCACCAGCCAGAGGCACCTCCAGGGAATGGGACCTTCCCGTTTGGGACCCCGCCTGCCCTCCCAGGTGCTGCTGGCACTGTGTTCCCAGGAAAACGGTGCGGACTCAGAGGCTGAGAGACACAGACCCAGCTTGGGCTCCCTGTGGGTGAATTAGGACCAGAAATCCTCTCCCTGGTGGGAATACAATTTGAACTCTGGGACCCAGAGGTCAGACCTGCAGACCAGATCCCCTGCACCGAGGGCTAGCATTGCCCGGGGCACAGAAGGGTTATACGTGAACAGCCTACTGAGGTCTGTGTGCCTCCAGGGGCAGATCGGCATCCTAGAGGGAAACCCTCCTCCCAGGAGGAGGCCGTGTGCCCAACCCAGGTGGCATTCCTGTGCAGGGAAACTCCCCGCCTGCATCACAGTCCGGGGAGGCCTGGTGGCTTGTGATCTGGCCTGCTGGCAGAGGCCCAGGAATAGATGCGGAGTTGGGGAGGGTGGAAAGAAGCGAGGCCTGCTGCAGACTGCCGGTCTCAGACAGCCCCACCCCCACCCCCCCACTTTCTGGCTGAGCAGGACCATTCCAGCCCCGCCCTGACAGCTTTCACTGGAAGCATAGAACAGAACTTTGACCCCTGCTAACGGCCTGAGGGCAGGCTTACCCAACCCAGCTCCGCCCAGAACGAGAGTTGATAACAGGACTCAAAATCAACACCATAGCCTGACCCTCCAAGCAAACGCCACCTACTGACAGGGACGGCATCTTGCACAGCCTTTCCACGGCACCCACTGACTCAATATACAGGGAGTGGTCCAATTTCACCCACAGGCACCACCTAACGCCTCAGAAACTAAATAAGGTGTGTGAATACCCAAACAATAACCTAAGGAAAGAAACAACAACTGATCGACATGGGAAGAAATCAGCGAAAGAACTCAGGAAATATGAAGAACCAAACGTAAAACACACCCCCAAAGAGGAGCACCAGCCCCCTGGAAACGGACACCGACCAAAATCAGGCAACCAATATGACAGAAGAGGAATTTCATATGTGGAACATAAGAACACTCACGCAGCTGCAACAACAACTCAATAACCAACACCAAGAAACCACAAAATGTCTCCAGGATATGAGAAAAGACATAGACACATTGAAGAAAAGTGTAACCGAACTCCTGGAAATGAAGAATCAATTCAAGGAACTACAAAATACAGTGGAAAGTCTCAAGAACAGGGTAGATGAAGCAGAAGAAAGAATCTCAGAGCTTAAAGCTAACACCCTCCAATTAGATAAATCAGTCCCAGAAATAGAGCAGAGAAACAAGAGAAAAGAGCAAAGCCTACAAGAGCTGTGGGATTATGTGAAGAAACCTAATGTGAGGGTCATAGGGTTACAAGAAGGGGAAGAAGACAAAACTCAAGGGTTGGAAAAGCTGTTTGAAGATATAATAGAGGAAAATTTCCCAGGCCTTGCTCAAAATCTTGATATACAAGTTCAAAAAGCTCAGAGGACCCCTGAGAGATTCAGCGTAAACAGGAAGACGTCACGACATGCAGTCATCAGACTGACCAAAGTATCAACTAAAGAGGCCCTTCTAAGAGCTGTAAGACAAAAGAAGCAAGTAACATACAAGGGAAAGCCAATTGGAATAACATCAGACTTCTCTAATGAGACTTTACAAGCAAGGAGAGACTGGGGCCCCATTCTCACTCTTTTGAAACAAAACAATGCCCAGCCTAGAATATTATTCCCTGCAAAACTAAGCTTTGTATATGAAGGAGAAATAAAAACATTCTCAGACAAGCAAAGGCTCAGAGAATTCACCAAGACAACACCAGGCCTACAAGAAGTACTTAAAACAGTGTTATGAACGGAACATCATAATAATAACCCACGAATATAAAAACAACCAAAACCCAGAGATATTAAAGGCCAGATATTACAATGGCTCAAGACAGAAATCATAGCAACAACATCCAACCCAACAGAATGATCAGTAATCTACCTTACCTATCAGTTCTCTCAATAAATGTGAATGGCTTAAACTCTCCACTCAAGAGACATAGGCTGGCTGAATGGATAAGAAAATACAGGCCAAGTATATGCTATCTTCAGGAAACACATCTAACCTTCAAGGATGCATATAGACTAAAAATAAAAGGGTGGAGATCAATATTCCAAGCAAATAGAAGCCAAAAGAAGACTGGTGTGGCAGTTCTAATTTCAGACGATTTAGTTTTTAAACCAACAAAAGTAGTAAAAGACAAAGAGGGTCATTATATAATGGTGATGGGCACAGTCCAACAAGAAGAGATAACAATTTTAAATATATATGCACCCAACTTAGGTGCACCCAGATTCATAAAGCAAACCTTACTGGAGCTAAGCAAATGGATTAATAGCAACTCCATAATCGCCGGAGATTTCAACACTCCACTGACGGCACGGGACAAATCCTCCAAACAGAAAATTAATAAAGAAATACTGGACTTAAACAAAACCCTAGAACAATTGGGTCTGACAGACATCTACAGAACATTCTACCCAAAATCCACTGAATATACGTTCTTCTCATCAGCTCACGGGACATTCTCTAAGATTGACCATATCCTAGGACACAAAGAAAATCTCAAGAAATTTAAAAAAATAGAAATCATACCATGTACCTTCTGAGATCACAGTGGAATAAAACTAGAAATCAACCCTAACAGAAACTCACATTTCTACACAAAAACGTGGAAATTAAACAACCTCCTACTAAATGATTACTTCGTAAATGAAGAAATCAAGACGGAAATAAAAAAGTTCTATGAAGAAAACGACAATGGAGAGACAAGTTATCAACTCCTCTGGGACACAGCTAAAGCAGTTCTGAGAGGAAAGTTTATCTCCATAAATGCTTATAAACAAAAGACAAGAAGATCACAAATAGACAATCTAATGAAATGACTCAAAGAGCTGGAAAAAGAAGAACAGACCAACCCCAAACCCAGCAGAAGAAGTGAAATCAACAAGATCAAATCAGAACTAAACGAAATTGAAAACAGGAAAGCTATTCAGGAGATTAATAAAACAAAAAGTTGGTTCTTTGAAAAAATAAACAAAATTGACACACCATTGGCTAAGCTAATGAAAAGCAGAAAGGAGAAATCTCTAGTAAGCTCCATCAGGAATAAAAAAGGAGATATCACAACTGATCCCACAGAGATACAAGATACAATTTATGAATACTACAAAAATCTTTATGCACACAAACTGGAAAATGTGGAGGAAATGGACAAATTTCTAGAAACACACAGCCTCCCTAGGCTCAACCAGGAAGAAATAGATTCCCTGAACAGACCAATCTCAACAGCTGAAATAGAAACAGCAATTAAAAATCTCCCTAAAAAGAAAAGTCCCGGTCCAGATGGCTTCACACCTGAATTTTACCATACTTACAAAGAAGAACTAGTACCTATCTTGCAGAAACTATTCCACAACATCGAGAAGAACGGAAACCTCCCCGACACCTTTTATGAAGCGAATATTACTTTGATACCAAAACCAGGAAAGGATGCAACAAAAAAAGAAAACTACAGACCAATATCCCTCATGAATATAGATGCAAAAATTTTCAACAAAATCTTAGCTAACCGAATGCAGACACTTATCAAAAAAATAATCCACCATGACCAATTGGGCTTCATCCCAGGGATGCAGGGATGGTTCAACATACGTAAATCTATAAATGCAATTCACCACATCAACAGAAGCAAAAACAAAGACCACATGATTCTTTCAATAGATGCAGAAAAAGCTTTTGACAAAATTCAACACCCTTTCAAGATACGAACACTTAAGAAAATAGGCATAGAAGGGACATACCTATAAATTATACAAGCCATATATGACAGACCCATAGCCAACATCATACTGAATGGGGAAAGATTGAAATCATTCCCACTTAGAACTGGAACCAGACAAGGCTGCCCACTATCTCCACTTCTGTTTAACATAGTGCTGGAAGTCTTGGCTACAGCAGTCTTGGAGATTTTAAAATAAAAATTGTTTGAGTCTATTTGAAAAAAACCTAACAAGCAACACAAGGATTTTTGGAATGTATAATACAAAGTTCCTCTTAATTGGGTCTCACATATTAATGGAGTTTTGAATTTGCTTGGATGATATTATTCTTGTTCTAGTGAACCACTTTTTTCATTAACTTAAGTCTTACCATATTATTTGAGAACAGAACAGAGACTCTATTGTTTCTCCAGTTTGGATGAAATCCAACATATGGTTTTGTTTTGAAGTTGTTTGGCAACATTTTAATTTTTTTCACCTTTAAAAGAGCCTTAGAGCTTTCTCTAAATTCCCTCCCTCAATATACAAGACCTTAATGGTATTGCAAGTTTTAGAGAAAAATGGGAAGAATTCTCCTTTTCATACAATAGTTAAGATTTGTTGAGCACTATGTGCCAGGCACTGGGGTGTAAATTGGGTGTGATTCTGTTACTATAGCATCTTTCTAAAATGAACCTTATGGTACTAATATTTACTAACATGCTATGGCTGAGAAATTTAAGGCTTAGTTAGAAAATGTAACAAACAAGGCCACTTATTTTAGAAGGTAGGATTATGACTTGAATCCAAGTCTAACTTGGCCTGTTTTCCTTTATACATTGTTTCTTCGCATAGAGACATTTTCCTAAAATCTTACAATTCCTAACACTTCTATAATCATGCTTTGCACATATGTGGGAGACAGATTTATTTAATTGTGCTGGTTGAAATCTTCATTTTTGTAGCTTCCCACTGTAGATCTTCTCTGTGCAGGTAGCCACGTACCTTAATATTTGAAAATAGTTTGCTATATGCATTTCTCTTTTCATAATGCTTTATTCCTTTGTGGTTCTTTCTTCGCTAAAATTAGACTCTGAGACTGAGGATGAATTTTTAATAGACAGCAAAATATAAATAAATAAACTCAGCTAAGGTAGTAAAATCTTTTTGCACTTTGAAGATTCTTCCATTTTTGAAATCCAAGAGAATGAAAGATATCTTTATTTGATAAACCTAAGTCATATAATATATGGATGAATTCCCACAGATTTTTTGCATTGGGGGTAAGAAAATGATACCCCAAATACAGCACTTTGACATGTGGAACTAACAAAATAATCTCAAGGTCTCTATCTAACCTTCCCCTTCTCTGTTTCTCTGATACTTTCTTTCCAAAAGTACAAAGTTCTGATTGAGAAAAATTTTTCTAAATGAGATGCAATTGCCTTAAAACCTCCTCCCTAGGAATCTCACCAGTAAAGATTAACCACTGGAGAAAAGATTAGATGTCTATAACCAGGACACCATACACATACAGACAAACTTTTTATGTGTTCTTCTGAAGGCAGTTCTAGGAAATTAACTGTGATACTGTATCTAAATAATATGACCTTTGTTCACAATGCAGTTCTGCCTATCACCTTCCTGTAACTTGTACACAAGCTATTGTTTGTCCTTAGGTCCAAAGCCAATCAACATCAAAAACAATCATTTAATTTATAAAATATTGACTGATCTTCCATCCCATTTACTTATAGCCTCCTTTGATTTTTTGTATTTTATTTGTTTGGCTCCCATGCTCATGCAATCTCATAAATTTCTTATGTTTTCTCTTGTCAACCTGTCCTTTGTTATAGGAATCTCAGCCATGACTCATGATTGGGAGGAAAGGGATCACCCCCTTTGTGCCCTTAAACTTGCAAGTTATGTCTTAAGTAATAGCTGTTGTATCAGCATGTATTCCAGTATCAATTTATAAGATAACATGCTCTACTTGTGGTGGAATGAAATTTATAATGGTTTCTGAAAAAAAAGAAGAAAATGCTTATGAATAGTGGATACTTTATGTTTAACTGTTAGTTAAAAAAACAAACAAACAACAGAATTGTACCCAATTAACAGCAACTGAGAGTTGTATGAAAGTCCAAAGAAGATATAAACTGCATTTATAGTGCATCTTATATTACTCATCTGATTGGCAAAAAATATAACCATTACATTGTACTTTAACTAATCTTCAATTTTTTAGGTGATATTGTAATTTAATGATAGAAGTTTGATTGGGAACCATGTGTTTCATCTGTTGTTCTAATATAGTATATCAAGAAAATCACACCCTTTCTCAATTTAGGCTATTTCTAATTGGTGGTGTAAAATCTGGTGGGAGGAATGTCAATGGCTTTGAAACTTTTTAAAGAAAAAAATGTCCTATAAAATATTTTCTCAGGAGAGGGAGGAAAAAAAATGGTGGAGTAGGGAAGCCCTCCTGGCTCTCTGCTCCCAGAGCGAAAAGTGAAGAAAGCAGATAGCCACACACGAGCGATCAGCACTTCCACGGGACCAGTTCACAAGCCTGCAGACATCCACCAGGAACCGGAGGGATAAGACCATTTACAGCCTAAAGCAAAGGTGAATCGATTATTCTTCCGCAAAAATCGGGGATTCAGAGGCACACAACAGGGAGGGAGTGAGGCATGTTTTAAGCTGCTGCCGCTGGCAGTGGCACCAGCCCTACCTGGTGCTGAGAAACACCCCCTCCTACACCGAGCTCCACTTTCACGTAGGCCAGGAGGTGCCTGAAGTTGGTGAGAAGTGGCAGCGCAGGACTAAGCCGTGTGGAGAGGAGACTAGAGCAGGGAACACTCTGAGTTCTCCAGAGCACAGAGCAGCTGCAGTTTAAGGTGGGGGAGGGTCGGAACCCAGCAACCACTCTCCACACAGCGGGAACCAGAGCCCACTCAGGCACCTCCCTGCAGAACACTCCCAGGTCCAGGTTAAGGGTAGTTTACACAGAAGGAGGCTTTGACATTGAATATAGATGAGGTTTTGGATAGCACTGACAGATCATAGTGCGCAAAGTTGGACTCCTTGATCCATCAGACCCCCTACCCCTGCCCCTCCAGCACCGCTCCTGCCTCCGCATTCCAGTGCTGACTTGGCATTCCAGCGCTGACTTGGGCTCGGGGTTTGGAGGGGAGGCACAGAGAGAGTGCTGGTTTGCACCCCTTCTCCACCAATTTGATATTGGACCGTCACTTGCTGCACAAGTGAAGTGGCACTGACTCTGTGCTCAGAGAGTGGAACCTGCCTGGATGGGGCAGTACTACAGGGGAGATTGCCCTTGGTGGATTTAAGGCAGAGAAACCTTGTCTTCCACACTCTCCTGTGACCTGGAGCCCCGCCCTGGGCTCCAAAGTCTCTGTCCCCGCCTTGGGGGCAGAGAGGAGATAGTAACTGTTCCCATTCCTGCCGCTTGTCTCCACCTGTGTAATTAAGGAGACAGAAGACAGGGATTGGTGGGTCCCATTGCCTGCCTGCCCGCTTCTGGTCAGTCTCTCCCTGCGGCAGGTCTCTCCGTGCTCTGTGTCCAGAGTGTGGAGCCCGCATGGGCAGAGCCTATCCTCGTAGGAGATTAGCTTTAGTGGTTATAAGGCAGAGATATTTTAGGACCCCCACATACGGGGATTTGAGGCTAGGCCTTTGGCCCCAAAGTTTGTATCCCCGCCTTGGGGGTGGAGCCGAGATAGAAACTGTTCCCGTTCCTGCCGCTTATCTCCACCTATGGAATTAAAGAGACAGAAGACAGGGGATAAGTGGGTCTGGCTACCTGCCTGCCGGCTTCAGGGCAATCTCTCCCTGCACAGGTCTCCTGCGCTCTGTGTCCAGGCTCTGGAGCATGCCGGGGCAGGGCTTAGACTCGTAGGAGGCTGCCCTTGGTGGTTAGAAGGCAGAGAGACTTTACGTCCACCATGCTCCAGTGTCTTGTGACTCAGCCTTTGGCTCCAAAATCTCTGTCCCCGCCTTGGGGGCAGAGCTGAGATAGAAACTGCTCCCCTTCCTGCAGCTTGTCTCCACCTGAGTAATTAAAGAGACAGAAGATGGGGTTTGGTGGGTCTGGCTTCTGGCCTGCCAGATTCAGGACAGTCTCTCCCTGCACAGGTCTCCTGTGCTCAGTGTCCAGGCCCTGGAGCCCGCCTGGGCAGGGTCAACCTCATAGGAGGCTGAATTTCGGGGATATAAGGCAGAGATATTTTATGACCCACACACTCTGTTGACTTGGGGCTAGGCCTTTGGCTCCAAAGTTTCTAGCCCCACCTTGGGGGTGGAGCTGAAATAGGAACTGTTCCCCTTCCTGCCATCTATCTCCACCTGTGAAATTAAGGAGGTAGAAGACGGGAGGACGCTGGAGCAGCCTGGAGACCAGCAGGAAAAATAGGTGAATCAGCTGTTTCCCCTCCACTGCATCTTGGACTGCTGGTGGGCTCCCCAGCGGGTAGAGAGACTTGCAGACACCAGCCCAGCAATGGCCGCCACCAGTGAGCAACACCACCTACCGGCTCAGAAATTAAACAAGACGTGTGAATACCCAAACAAAAACCTAAAGGAAAGAAACAACAACTGAAAGAAATGGGAAGAAATCAGCGAAGGAACTCCAGAAATATGAAGAAACAAATGGAAAACACACCCACAAAGAGGAGCACCAGCCCCTTAGAAACAGACAACAACCAAAACCTGGCAACCAAAATGAGAGAAAAGGAATTTTGAATGTGGATCATAAGAACATTCACCTACCTGAAACAACAACTCAGTAACCAACACAAAGAAACCACAAAAAGTCTCCAGGAAATGGAATAAAAGTTCAGTAAAGAGATCGACACAGTGAAGAAAACTTTAACCAAATTCCTGGAGATGAAGGATCAACTCAGGGAACTACAAAATGCAGTGGAAAGTTTCAAGAACAGAGTAGATCAATCAGAAGAAAGAATCTCAGAGATTGAAGATAACACCTTCCAATTAAATAAATAAGTCACAGAGATAGAGCAGAGAAACAAGAGAAAAGAGCAAAGCCTACAAGAGATGTGGGATTATGTGAAGAAACTTAATGTGATGGTCATAGAGTTACTACAAGGGGAAGAAGACATCACTCAAGGGTTGGTCAAACTTTTTGAAGATATAATATAGAAAAATTTCCCAGTCCTTGCTCAAAATCTCAATATACAAGTTCAAGAAGCTCAGAGGACCCCTGGGATGATCAATGCAAACAGGAAGACGTCACGTCATGCAGTGATCTGACTGACGATAATATCAACTAAAGAGGCCCTTCTAAGAGCTGTAAGACAAAAGAAGCAAGTAACATACAAGGGAAAGCCAATTTGAATAACACCAGACTTCTCTAATGAGACTTTACAAGCAAGGAGAGACTGGGGCCCTATTCTTACTCTTCTGAAACAAAACAATGCCCAGCCTAGAATCTTATTCCCTGCAAAACTAAGATTCATATATGAAGGAGAAATAAAGACTTTCCCAGACAAGCAAAGCCTCAGAGAATTCACCAAGACAAGACCAGCCCTACAAGAAGTACTCACAACAGTGTTACACACAGAACACCATAATAGAAACTCACGAATATGAACACAACCAAAAACCAAAGATTAAAGGCCAGATATTACTATGGTTCAAGAGAGAAATCAAAGCAACAACATCCAACCCACCAGACTGAATAGTAATCTACCTTACCTATCAGTTCTTTCAATAAATATGAATGGCTTAAACTCTCCACTCCAGAGACATAGGCTGGCTGAATGGATAAGAAAATATAGGCCAAGTATATGCTGTCTTCAGGAAACACATCTAACCTGCAAGGATGCATATAGACAAAAAGTAAAAGAGGGGAGATCAGTATTCCAAGCCAGTGGAATCCAAAAGAAGGCAGACGTGGCAGTTCAAATTTCAGACAATTTAGTTTTTAAACCAAAAAAAGTAGTGAAAGACAAAGGGAGACATTATATAATGGTGATGGGCACACTTCAACAAGAATAGATAACAATTTTAAATATATATGCACCCAACTTAGGTGCACCCAGATTCATAAAGCAAACCTTACTAGATATAAACAAATTGATTAATAGCAATACCATAATCACTGGAGCTTTCAAGACCCCACTGACAGCACGAGAAAGATACTCCAATCAGAAAATTAACAAAGAAATAATGAACTTAAACAAAACTCTAGAACAATTGGAAATGACTGACATTTACAGGACATTATACCCAAAATCCACTTCTCATCAGCTCAAGGGACATTCTCTAAGATTGACCATATCCTAGGACACAAAGTAAATCTCAAGAAATTTAAAAAAAAAAAGAAATCATACCATGTATCTTCTCAGATCACAGTGGAATAAAATTAGAAATCAACTGTAACAGAAACTCTCATTTCTACACAAAAACGTGGAAATTAAACATCCTCCTACTAAATGATTACTTCATAAATGAAGAAATCAAGATGGAAATTTAAAAATTCTATGAAGAAAATGACAATGGAGAGACAAGTTATCAAATCCTCTGAGACACAGCTAAAGTAGTTCTGAGAGGAAAGTTTATCTCCATAAATGCTAATAACCAAAAGTCAAAAAGATCACAAATAGACAATCTAATGAAATGACTCAAAGAGCTGGAAAAAGAAGAACAGATCAGCCCCAAACCCAGCAGAAAGGGTGAAATCAACAAGATCAAATCAGAACTACACAAAATTGAAAACAGGGAAGCCATTCAGGAGATTAATAAAACGAAAAGTCGGTTCTTTGAAAAAATAAACAAAATAGACATGCCATTGGCTAAGCTTATGAAGAGAAGAAAAGAGAAATTTCTAATAAGCTCCATCAGGAACAAAAAGGGAGATATCACAACTGATCCCAAAGAGATACAAGATATAATTTATGAGTACTACAAAAATCTTTATACACACAAACTGGTAAATGTGGAGGAAATGGACAAATTTCTAGAAACACGCAGCCTCCCTAGGCTCAACAAGGAAGAAATAGATTCCCTTAACAGACCTATCTCAAGAGCTGAAATAGAAACACCAATTAAAAATTTCACTCAAAAGAAAAGTCCCGGTCCAGATGGTTTCACACCCGAATTTTATCACACTTAGAAAGAAGAACTAGTACCCGTCTTGGAGAAACTAATCCACAACATCGAGAAGAATGGAAACCTCCCTGACACCTTCTATGAAGTGAATATTACTCTGATACCAAAATCAGGAAAGGATGCAACAAAAAAAAGAAAACTACAGAACACTATCCCTAATGAATATAGATGCAAAAATTTTCAACAAAATCTTAGCTAACCGAATCCAGACACTTATCAAAAAATTAATCCATCACGACCAAGTGGGCTTCATCCCAGGGATGCAGGGATGGTTCAACATACGTAAATGTATAAATATAATTCACCACATAAACAGAAACAAAAACAAAGACCACATGGTTCTTTCAATAGATGCAGAAAAAGCTTTTGACAAAATTCAACACCCTTTCATGATACGAACACTTAAGAAAATACGCATAGAAGGAACATACCTAAAACTGATACAAGCCATATATGACAGACCCATAGCCAACATCATACTGAATGTGAAAAAATTTAAAGTATTCCCACTTACAACTGGAACCAGACAAGGCTGCCCACTATGTCCACTCTATTCAACATAGTGCTGGAAGTCCTGGCTACAGCAATCAGTCAGGAAAGTGGAATTAAAGGTATCCAAATAGGGGCAGAAGAGATCAAACTTTCACTGTTTGCTGATGATATGATATTATATTTAGAAAATCCTAAAGATTCAACCAAGAAACTCGTGGAACTGGTAAATGAATTTAGTAAAGTCTCAGGATACAAAATCAATACACAGAAATCAGAGGCATTCATATACACCAACAACAGTCAAATTGAGAACCAAATCAAAGACTCAATTCCCTTCACAATAGCAAAAAAGAAATTAAAGTACTTAGGAATATATTTAACCAAGTAAATAAAAGATCTCTACAGGGAGAACTATGAAATACTAAGGAAGGAAATAGCAGAGGATGTTAACAGATGGCAATCCATTCCATGGTCTTGGATCGGCAGACTCAACATCATTAAAATGTCTATACTATCCAAACTGATCTACAGATTCAACACAATGCCTATTAAAATCCTATCAGCATTCTTCACAGACATAGGAAAAATAATTTTACGCTTCGTATGGAACCAAAGAAGACCCCGAATATCAAAAGCAATTCTAGGCAACAAAAACAAAATGGGAGGCATTAATATGCCAGATATCAAACTATACTACAAAACTGTAGTAATTAAAACAATCTTTTATTGTCATAAAAATAGGAATATTGACCAGTGGAACAGATGTGAGAATCCTGATATAAAACCATCCTCATATAGCCATCTAATCTTTGACAAAGCAGACAAAAACATACCCTGAGGAAAAGAATCCATTTTCAATAAATGGTGCCGGGAAAACTGGATAGCCACTTGTAGAAGGCTAAAGCAGGACCCACACCTTTCACCTCTCACAAAAATCAACTCATGCTTTATAACAGACTTAAACCTAAGGTACGAAACTATTAGAATTCTAGAGGAAAATGTTGGAAACACTCTCCTAGACATTGTCGTAGGCAAACAGTTTATGAAGAAGTCCCCAAAGGCAATCACAGCAGCAACAAAAATATATAAATGGGACATAATTAAACTAAAAAGCTTCTGCACAGACAAAGAAACAGTCATGAGAGTAAACAGACAACCTACAGAGTGGGAGACATTTTTGCATCCTACGCATCCAATAAGGGGTTGATATCTAGAATATACTTCGAACTCACAAAAATCAGCAAGAAAAAAATCAAATAACCCCTAAAAAATGGGCAAAGGACTTGAACAGAAACTTTTCTAAAGAAGACAGAAGAATGGCCAACAAACATATGAAAAAATGCTCAACATCTCTAATCATCAGAGAAATGCAAATCTAAACCACAATAAGATATCCCTTAGCTCCAGTGAGAATGGCCTTTATCAAAAGGACCCCGAACAACAAATGCTGGCGTGGATGTGGAGAGAGAGAAACACTCCTACACTGCTGGTGGGACTGCAAACTAGTTCAACCTCTGTGGAAAGCAATTTGGAGATATCTTAAAGTGATACAAGTGAATCTACCTTTTGATTCAGCAATCCCATTACTGGGCATCTACCCAAAGATCCAATGACACTCTCCAAAAAAACACCTGCACTCGAATGTTTATAGCAGCACAATTGATAATTGCAAGGCTGTGGAAGCAGCACAAGTGCCCATCAATCCAAGAATGGATTAATAAAATGTGGTATATGTATCCCATTGAGTACTATTCAGCTCTAAGAAACAACGGTGATATAGCACATCTTATATTTTCCTGGTTATAGCTGGAACCCATACTACTAAGTGAAGTATCCCAAGAATGGAAGATCAAGAACCACATATACTCACCAGCAAACTGGTATTAAATGAGCAGCACCTAAGTGGACACATAGTTACTATAGTAATAGGGTATTGGGTTGGGGTGCGGGGGTTGGGTATATACATACATAATGAGTGAGATGTGTACCGTCTGGAGGATGGCCATGCTTGAGTCTCAGACTTGTGGGGGAAGAGGGGAAAGGGCATTTATTGAAACCTTAAAATCTGTATCCCCATCATATGCCAAAAAAAAAAAAAAGGCCATCTTGAGGGTGCTTCTCACACTTTGTTTCATTTAATCTTCACTACAACCTTCTGAATAGGTGTAGTTTGTCCTTCATTTGTGGGAGGAAAACAAGGCTCATAGAATTATCAATGGGCAAAATACAGCTGATAAGTTAGAAGTAGGACTTGAATCCAAGTTTGATTGACTGCAAATTCTGTCTGCTTCTCATTACACCTGTGACCCGAAAATTAATTCATTTGGAAACCACCTTCACCATTTTTTGTTCCAGCAGCAAATATACTACCTGTGGTATTAGTTAACATTTCATTTACATTGATTCCCATTTTAAAAACTCAAGTGCATTTATTTAATAATAATAAATTTGTCACAATAGGAACAAGAAAATCCAATATTGATTATAACAAATGAAAGACAACAGTGAAAATAATCCCTAGAAACAAATGCACTAAGCTAGCTAGATACTGTTATTTGCAGAAGGTGGAGGCTGAGAGGGCAGGTGTTAGAAAGATGTTAAAGATGGCCTCAAACTTAGAATTTTTCTTGGTCTAATCAAAAGGATGGGAAATAATTGAAAATTGATATCTTTCTCAATGAGTCAGGGCTATTTCATGCTGCATCCATGGGTCATTAAGAACCATCTCATGGCCACACATACTACGGGTGGTATATGTTTCATATTGTTGATACCTGGCTACCTCTCATAGTTCTTCACTTATAGACCAGTTATAATGTGCTGCCTCTGACAGCATAGGGATTGGTGCTATGGATTGAACATTTGTGTGCCCTCCCCCCCAATTTGTAAGTTAAAAGCCTAATCCCCAAGGCCATCCTATTGGGGGGGAGTTTGGGAGATGATTAGGTCATAAGAGCGGGGCTTTCACGATGGGATTGGTGCATTTGTAAGGGAGACACCAGAGAGCTTTATTCCTCTCTTCCTGTTCTTTGCCAAGTAAGGATGCAGTGAGAAGGCCATCTGTAAGCCAGAAAGAGGCTCTCCCCAGAATCTGACCATACTGACACCCCAATCTTGTACTTCCCAGCCTCCAGAACTGTGAGAAATAAATTTTTGTTGTTTAAAAAATATTTTCTCATATTATTATTATTCATGCCATTTCACCCTTGCTTTTTTTTTTTTGTCCCTATAATCTTTATATTGATAGCCCAAAGCCTACTTTAACTTGCTGACACTGTGTAATGTTGGGTTACAAGATGTTAAATTTTAGAGTACTTTCTGACTATTGTCACCAATAAACACTTCTTTTCAGGAAGAATGCTTTGTTCCCCAATCAGTTAAAACAACATCTTCTTCTGAACAAATTCAAAAAGGCACATATACCCATAGTTCTGTACTTAAATTAGTTTTACTTATTCTTTACTGGTGGTATTCTAATTAACATGTAAGAATGTTAGGTATAGAAATCCACACTTCCTCTTATTATAAACAGTTATTAACTGTTCACTTTATAAAAGATGTTTCCACAATCTATTATATAGAATGGCATGCATCACAATTACACATAATGAGATTAACTTCTTAACTTTTCTTATTTTGATGGCCTTTATGATTATTTCACTTTTATACATTAAGATTCTTATAGGAGTCTCTTGATTGAATCCTTGGGGTTTTCTAGGCATAATATCACATCATCAGCAAAGAGTGAGAGTTTGATCTCTTCTGCTCTCATTTGGACACCCTTAATTCCGCTCTCTTGTATGATTGCTGTACCAAGGACTTCCAGCACTATGTTGAATAGAAGTAGATATAGTGGACAACCTTGTCTTATTCCAGTTATAAGTGGGAATACTTTCAATTTTTCCCCATTCAGTATGATATTGGCTGTGGGTTTGTCCTATATGGCTTGTATCATTTTTAGGTGAGCTACATCTATGCCTATTTTGTTGAACGTTCTTATCATAAAAGGGTGTTGAATTTTCTCAAATGCTTTTTCTGTATCTATTGAGAGGATCATATGGTCTTTGTTTTTGCTTCTGTTTATATGGTGAATTACATTTATAGATTTGCATATGTTGAACCATCCCTGCATCCCTGGGATGAAGCCCACTTGGTTGTGATGGATTATTTTCTTGGCAAGCACCAGGATTCAATTGGCTAGGATTTTGTTGAGAATTTTTGCATTTATATTCATAAGGGATATTGGTCTGTAGTTTTATTTTTTTGTTGCATCCTTTCCTGGTTTTTGCATCAGGGTTATGTACACTACATAAAATGTGTTGGGCTGGATTCCATCCTTCTTGTTGTTGTGGAGTAATTTCTGCAGGATAGTCACCAGTTCTTCTTTGTAGGTGTGTTAAAATTCAGTTGTGAAACCATCTGGTACAGAACTTTTCTTTTTAGGAAGGTTTTTTATTGCTGTTTCAATTTCAGTACTTGATATTGGTCTTTTGAGGAATTCTATTTCTTCCTGGTTGAGTCTAGGCAGGCTGTGTGTTTCTAAGAAATTGTCCATGGTGGGACTGCAAACTAGTTCAACCTCTGTGGAATGTAATATGGAGATACCTTAAAGCAATACAAGTAGATCTACCATTTGATCCAGCAAGTCCACTACTGGGCATCTACCCAAAAGATCAAATGACACTCTACAAAAAAACACCTGCACTCAAATGATTATAGCAGCACAATTCACAATTGCATAGTTGTGGAAACAACCCAAGTACTCATCAATACATGAGTGGACTAATAAAATATGGTATATGTATACCATGGGGTACTATTCAGCTATAGGAAACAATGGTGATATTGCACCTGTTGTATTTTCCTGGATAGAGCTGGAACCCATTTTTGTAAGTGAAGTATCCCAAGAATGGAAAAATTGCACCACATGTACTCTCCAGCAAATTGGTATTAACAGATCAACACCTAAGTGGACATATAGGAATAACATTTATCTGATGTTGGACAGATTGGAGGTGGGGAGGGGATGGGTATATACAAACACAATGAGTGACATGTGCAAGTTTGGGCGATGGTCACGCTTGAAGCTCCGACTCGAGGGAGGAGGGGGTCATAGGCAATATACTACATAACCTTAACATTTGTACCCCTATAATATGTTGAAATAAAAAAAAAGATATGTTATGGAAAATAAAGATTCTCATAGAATTTAAAAATATAGCAGGGAATATGCATATGGTCTGGGAATTAGGAAAGTTTTCATCTATTTATACAAAACCACAAGGAATGTCATTTATTGTGAAAGAGCAGAATGCTCCAGAAATAATGAGAAGAGATTCTATTAGAATTACGTTTACACTTCCTGAATCAGATAGGTAAGAGCAAGTTATAATAGGTTAGCTACAGAAAACAGAGAGATGGAGGGGGAAAACATTGATTCTGAAATTCAATTTTAATGATCAAATGTCTGTAGCAGCACTACTGTGATAGTAGCCAAAATAAACAGATGGTCAACATTATGGAACTTATTTTCTTTATATAATATTTTCTAAAGGATCAGGCCACATGTAATTAAAATCATGGGTAGAATTAATCACATATCTTACTTGATTATAAATCAGAAAGTGTAAGCATATATGTTCAACTATAAAAATGAAAAAGTGAATAAAACACTAGACATATGTTCAAAGGAGGGAACCACCCTGAAGTAGGAAAAAAAAAAAAAAACTAGCTCTGAAAGAGGATCAATGCAAGAAACAATGGAACAACTAAAATATTTCTGACTAGCTCATAGAGTATTTAAGAAACCATTTAAATGTGAAAAGATGACAATCATAAAAATAGGACAAACTGAAACCAATAAAAATTTAATGAGAAAATACAAAACTGAAAACTTTAAAACCAAAATGAAGGCAGAGAGTGAACATAAAGTTGAATACAGAAAAAGAAAATAATAAGGAAGAGAATGATATGAAGAAATTTGACACATATCATTTTACTGTCACTGGAAAAGAAACCAAACTCTGTAAAATAATTTAAAGAGGATTACTCTGATCCAAATTTGAGGACCATCACCCAGAGCCATGCCTAAGAGGCCTCGAACAAGTGGACTCACTGTGGCTGCATTACAGTTTGGTTTTATGTATTTCAGGAAAACAGGGGTTACAGGTAAAGTAATAAATCAATATATGGAAGGCATACACTGGTTTGGCTCCAAAAGGTGGGACATCTTAAAGCAGGGGCTTACAGGTTAAAGGTGGGTTTAAAGACACTTTGACTTGTAATTGGTTAAAGAAATTAAGCTTTTTCTAAAGGTTTGAATATTGTAAGTTAAGATAAGGAAATATGTTAATAAGACACAAAGAGACAAGCCACAGCACATATTCCCAGACTCAGTGGTCTGTTATATAAATTAAAGACCTGCAGGTGAGTCTTGCATAGCCTTAGACCTGTTAATGAGTTACAAAGCATGCATACAAGGCGGGGGCATGATGTGACATATCTGACCTCCCTTCTCCTGGCCATCAATTCAGTTTTAGGGTATCACCTTGGCTAAGAGGGGGTCCATTCAGTCAGTGTGTGGGGGGAATGAAATTTGATGGTGCAAGCAAAATTCAAAGACAGATAAGAAAAATCTGGTTATAAATAGTATCTGCTTAGCAGGTTCTCACATCTCCTTATTCAAATTAATACAATAAATCTTTAAAAATGCATAAAAAATTCAAAACCACACCAAAATATAAGATTAATGCATGAAGAATTATCACATTTTACAGGAATTTTTACCAAGTGTAAAGCAGGTGAACTCATACTTTGAACAAAGAAAATAAAACCTAACCAAGTTTTTTCTCATGAAATAAAGTCTGTTTAATTTGCTTAATAAAAGATAAAAGAATAATTATTCCCTCCACCAGTGACTGATCCTTGGTAAGAACCACAGTTTCTATACAACCAGAACATTAGGTCACAATCACTTTATTGCACAGGAAATGTTTTTTGAGACAATAAAAAAAATGAATTGAATAAATCATGTAAACACAGCAGTCATGTAAAACACAGACTTGAGTATCTTAAAACTGAATGCTTATAACTAAAAAGTAAAGGAGAGTGACAAAAAATTATAGAGAAAATAATAGACATATAGAGCACAGGACAGATATACATTATATAAATTTTTAATCTAAAATAAGACTAGATGAAATAGGAAAGAATAAATAAGGAAACAATAAAGAAATAATACACAAACTAAATAGAAAATTTTCTGAAGCCACAAAAAATACAACATAAACAGAGTACATAGATTGAAATGTTCAATATTTTCTGGAAAAAAATAAAAAAATGCAAACATATCCACAACTAAACAAATCTTGAAGCTGAAATCAAAATGCTTGAGGAAAATAAAAAATAGATTGCCCACAGCTGAACATAAAACAGGCTAGCCTTCTGCTCCACCTCAACAACATTTTAAGGAAGGCTAAATGAAAGAAGCAGCTAGGGCTATTTCCTTACAGTTTGAAAAGGAAACTTTGTAATCCAAGAATTAATAGCACAATTAAGTTGTGTTCCATGACTGAGGGAAAAAATATATATATATATATATATATATATATATATATATATATATATATATACATATATACTAAAAAATCATGCTCCTCATACACCTTCTGGAAAGAAAAAAAAATGAAAATGAAAACTGAAGATGTGCTACATGTGACCCAAAGATCAAGCAAAATTAGAAGCTCAAAAACTGGTAAATAATAATTTAAAAATATCTGATAGTGATCTCCAAAGCCAACAAATAAAGAAAAAAATCTAAATTGATGTAAATTTTTAAAAGTTAAGTATAAATGTCAAATATTATTCTTTTTTTTTTTTTTTTTTTTTTTTGAGACAGAGTCTCACTTTGTTGTCCAGGCTAGAGTGAGTACCGTGGCGTCAGCCTAGCTCACAGCAACCTCAAACTCCTGGGCTCGAGTGATCCTTCTGCCTCTGCCTCCCGAGTAGCTGGGACTACAGGCATGTGCCACTATGCCCGGCTAATTTTTTATATATATATATCTGTTGGCCAATTAATTTCTTTCTGTTTTTATAGTAGAGACGGGGTCTCGCTCTTGCTCAGGCTGGTTTTGAACTCCTGACCTTGAGCAATCCGCCCGCCTCGGCCTCCCAAGAGCTAGGATTACAGGCGTGAGCCACAGCGCCCGGCCTTCAAATATTATTCTTAATAATATGTTATTTAAACTAACATTAAACTTAACTTAGACACGCTTGAAGCTCTGCCTCGAGGGGGGAGGGGAGACAAGGGCAATGTATGTGACCTTCACATTTGTACCCCCATAATATTCTGAAATAAAAAAAAGACTGATATTACAAAATACATAAATAAAAACCTAGATAAAAAAAAAAAACTTAAGTTAGTAAAACATTTCATATAACATTAACAGAAAACAATGATAGATTATTTTTTGCATAAGGTCACACATTATAACACATGGAAAAGCTCCAAAAATTATAACATGCACCAGTATAAAAGGTACAATATCTGACCATCATAGACCACAAGAAATAAAACTACAATTCAATGCAAATTTAAATTGCAGTAAATCTAGCAAATCTAACGTTAAAAAAGACTGACATTGCCAAATATTACCAATTTAAAATTTAAAAATTTTAAATCACATATCTGTATAGTGTCTGGTTTGAAGATGAAATTCAAACTGCAATTGTATCCAACTTCAAAAATAACCACAGTGAGAACAGCAAATGTGAAGGCATGTATGATCCAACCAAAACTTAAGGAGATAATCATAGTATTAATATTTATTATAAAATAAGAAATAAAAATAATAACAATAGTTATCATTTATGTAATACATATGAGATATACCAAGAGCTGTTTTAAGTTTTCGCATATATTAACTAATCCAATGTTTATAATGAATATTCAAAGTGTGTATTATTAATGTACTGATTTTAAAGGTGAGGAAACTGAGCCACGATGAAATTAGGTGACTTGCAAGGCACACAGCTAATAAATGGCAGAGCTGAACACACAGTAATTATATTTATTTTTATCTAACTAGCAATGAATAGGGTCCTTAGTGAAACCAATCAAGATAAAGAAATAAGTCATAAAGAGGGTGGTCAAAGTGTTATTATTCAGAGACAATATGATCATTTATGTAGACTATTCTAATGAACACATAAAATAAAGACTAGAAATAAGTGAAAATAGGAAGGTCTTCAGATACAAGGTTAATGAAAAGTAAAAATTTAAACACTCAAACTACAATAGCATTAAAAATATAATAATTAGGAAAATATTTAACAAATGATGTGAGTCCGGGCATGGTGGCTCACACCTGTAATCCTAGCACTTTGGGAGGCTGAGGCAGGAAAACTGCTCGAGGTCAGGAGTTTGAGATCAACCTAAGAAATATAGTAAGACCCCATATTTCAAAAAAATAAAAAGAGAAAAAACAACAATAGAAAAATTAGTTGGGTGTGGTGGTCCCTGGCTGTAGTCCCAGCTATTTGAAAGGCTGAGGCAAGAGGATCATTTGAGGCTTCAGTTAGCTATGACGATGCCATTGCACTCTAGCCCAGGCAATAGAGTGAGACTTTGTCTCAAAAAAAAATGTGAAAGTCCTATAAACAAAACTACAAAGCACCACTGAATACAACTGAAGTAGACCACAGTAGATGGAAATATCTATCATGATCAAACATTGGAAGATATATAGTCTATCTCTCTATATATCTACATATATATTTCAATAGATATATCTAGTCTATATATCTGTTTATACAGAAATATTATGTGTATATAAATATATATATAGAGAGATTTTTCCTCTGAGTTTGATCTCTCCTATATCTATATATATAGTATTTTATATAGAGATGTATAAATATGATATTATCTATCTACATATATGTATTAATAAATATATATATAAGAAAAAGAACATCTACCTAGATTTTATGAAAATCAAAAGACCTCCAAATAATGAAATACAAACAATTCTATTAAAAATTTGGCAAAATATTTGAGAAAATATATAGGAATTTCCCACAAGAACACAAAATCATACTCAACATCATTATTCAGCAAGGAAAGTAATCTAAAATGATATCATTTTATACATATTATCATGTCTAGAAAAGACTGACATTGCTAAATATTAGCAATAATATGGATAAATTGAAATGTATGCATGGTTGATGGGAGTACAATGTGGTGCTATAACTTTGGCAAAATGTTTCACAAGTTTTTATTAAGTTAAACATACACCAACCTATGGTAGTTTTACAGTTTCAGGTCTTAGGTTTTGGTTTTTAATGTATTTTGAGTTGACTTTCATGTGTGGGATGAGACACAGGTCCAATTTCATTCTTCTCCATATGAATATCCAGTTTTCATGAAACTATTTATTGATGAGAGTTTCCTTTCCTCATTCTGTGTTCTTGGCATCTTTATCTAGGGTAAGTTGACTATAAAGGCCTGGATTTATTTCTGGGATATTTATTCTTTTCCATTGGTCTATATATCTGTTTTTGTGCTGGTAGCATGCTGTTTTAAATATTATGTGTTCATGATAGATTTTAAGATCAGGTTGTGTGATGTCTCCAACTTTATTCCTTTTTGCCAAGATTGCTTTGGCCATCCAGGTTGTTTTGTGGTTCTATACAAATGTTAGAGGCACAGAGGCAGAACCTGGGGCTGCAGTGTGAGAGCCTCTATGGCATCTGAGCCAGAAGCAGGGCCATGCAATTGGTTGGGCTGATCCAACATGGAGGGTGGGGTCAGGGCTGAGGAGGCAGGAGGGAGTTAGGATCTGGAGGGCAGAGCCAGTGCCGAGCAAGTGCTAGGCTCTTCTGCAGCCTCAGGGACTGCACATATGCTAAGTCATGGGGGTGGAATTTGGTTGCAGCAGCCCAAGAACCACAAAGTTCTCCCCCCTACACCCAGGACTTCCCAAAGCAGTCACCCAAAGCCTCCCAAGTCAGAGCCTGCTATGCCTCAGTCAATTCCCATGCTCAGATCGCATTACACTGTAGGGGAGGTGGGCTTGGCTTCCAGTCACAGAGTATGGCTCAGGGAAGCCTCTGGTTAGTCTGCTCCCTCTCCAGCCTGGTGCCAACCTAACAACATGTACCTGAGAGCTCAGGATGGCTTTAGCTGCTGCCCAATTCCCACCACACCTGTTGTCTGGTGCTTTGACTCTGCACAGACTCCAGGCGCTTTCCCAGTCCAACCAGGTAGAGGTCTGTGGTGGTTGTAGGAGCTATCTCACAACTCATACAGCATCAGCAGGGTGAGCATGGAGCACCAGCACTCTACCCTCCTATTCTTTTCCATGTATACTTTCATCTTGTTATATATATTGCCCCACCACCTTTTTTTCCCCCACACTGAGTGTCCTGTTTTGCTTCTCTGTGATTTCACAATTTTGCTTCACAAAGAGTAATCTGTACTTAGGCAACAGCCTGCAATATTTACTTTTTTCTTTGGGAGCAGTGTGCAGGTAGGCTACTTCTAGTCACCACTTTTTTTTCCTCCTGGCCCATATTTCTTTATAGTCAAAATATATTTGACCTTGGTGGTTTTTTGAAAATAGTAGGTGATGTTGGGGAAATCAGAAGGAGCCAGATCCAATAGGGATTTGAGGTCATGATAAGGAATTTAGGTGTCTTCTAAATATAAGGGGCCAATATTGATAGATTTTTTTGATGCAGTATATCATTTTGTCAACCAGACTGGAGTCGACTGTGACAATCATAGCTCATCCTCACGACTACCTCAAACTCCAGGACTCCAGTGATCCTCATGCCTCAGCCCCCTAAGTAGCTGGGACTATAGGTATGGGCCACCACACCCAGATAATTTTTCTTATTATTTTTTGTAGAGATGAGGTCTCACTATGTTGAGCAGGTTGGTCTCAAACTCCTCGTCTCAAGCAATCCTCCTGCCTAAGTCTCCCAAAATGCTGGGATTATAGGCATGAGTATCACTCCCAGCCTATTGATGGATTTTAATAAGAGGAGTGACATACTTTGGATTACTTTTATGCCTTGATAAGAATGGACTAGGGGAAGCTGAGTGAAACTGAGTCATGCAGCTATTGCTGTTGCCCATATAAAAGATTATAATAGCTGGGGCAGTGGCTATAGAGATTGCAAAAATTTACTGGAACTAAGAATATTTAGGAAATAAAACACCATAGGTAGCATAGCTTAACATTTATAGCTCTGTCTCTTATACATCACTTGATACATGCTGATGCTGATAGCACACTAAAATACAGATACCATTTGCTGATTAGCTGGTTTAAGGGAAAGGCAAATCTGAAAGAATAATTGAGATGTATATATTATAGGTTTATATGATTAATATACTTATTTATAGATACTGGTGAGCAACTAATTATTTTAAAATAGTGATTCATAAAACAAAAGAATATGAGTCTGAATATTCCTTTTGAATATTGTTATTATATTTTAACAGATTTAGTCTGTCATTCTCTACAATTTATATATGTGCAGACAACTTGAAAGTAAGCTTCAGCTTCCATTTCAGCAGAGTGCTTTTTATAGTAATTTCTAAATTGGCAGGATTCACTTTTTGGTAGGCATTCTTGATAAATTGTTTCTGTGAATGGAAATGGTCCTAATTAACTTTATATGAATTATTCTTTCCTGGTATCAACTGTTGCTGCAGCATGATACAAATGAAGCATCACCGTGGCACTGATTTCTTCTGATTATGACAAAATGCCTTGTTATTAATTATTTCTGGGTAGAAATGCTAACATTATCTTTTAGAACATTATCCAAGAAGTGGGAGCTTTAATTGGAATGCAAAGAAACCCAAATGAACCTGTAATCTATACTGGGGCCAGCTGTGGAGCCCTAGTAACACAAGGTGGAGGTAATTGTCCAGTGAGTAGATTCATGCATCCTTGTGCAATCTCCATCAAAATACCACCAGCATTCTTTGCATATCTAGAAAAAATAATTCTTCACTTTGTATTGAACCAGAGAAAACCTCATATAGCCAAAGCAATCTTAAGTAAAAAGACAAACTGGGAGGCATCATTCTTCCTGACTTCAAGATGTACTATAAAGCAATAATAGTTAAATCAGCCTGGCACTGGCACAAGAACAGAAGCATCAATATTTGGAATAGAACTAAGACTCCAGAGATGAAATCATCTGCATACGGTAACCTAATCTTTGATGAAGCAGACAAAAATATACAATGGGGAATAGAATATCTCTTCAATAAATGGTGCTGGGAAAATTGGATAGCTACATGCAGAAGATTGAATCAGGATCCCTACCTCTCACGTCTCACAAAAATCCACTCAAGATGCATAACAGATTTAAATCTAAGGCATGAAATCTTAAGAAACCTAGAAGAAGGTGTTGGGAAAACCTTATCAGACATTGGCATAGGCAAAGAATTCTTGAGGAAGACCCCCAAGGCAATCACTGCAGCATTAAAAATAAACAAATGGGATCTGATCAAATTAAAAAACTTCTGCACAGCCAAGGAAACTATCATTAGAACAAATAGACAACACACAGAGTGGGATAAAATATTTGCTATCTACACTTCTGATAAAGGTCTGATGACAACAATCTAGAACTTAAAAGAATTAACAAGCAAAAATCAAACAACACCATCAAGAAATGGGCAACGTAAATGAACAGAAACTTCTCCAAAGAACATAGAATAATGGCCTGCAAGCATATAAAAAATGCTCAACATCTCTAATCATTAGAGAAATGCAAATCAAAACCACAATCAGATACCACCTAACCCCAGTGAGAATGGCCAGTATCAAGAAATTCCAAAACAACAAATGCTGGCGAGGATGTGGAGAGACAGGAACACTCTTACACTGCTGGTGAGACTGCAAATTAGCGCAACCTTTATGGAAAAGAATTTGGAGATACCTCAAAAAGCTAAAAATAGAAATACCATTCTACCCAGCAATAGTATTGTTAGGCATCTACCCCAAAGAGCATAAGACATTCTATTATAAAGACATCTGCACCCGAATGTTTATGGCAGCACAATTCACTATTGAAAAGACGTGGAAACAACCCAAGTGCCCGTCAATTCATGAGTAGATAATTAAAATTTGGTATATGTTCACAATGGAATATTACTCAATTCTAAGAAATGACAGTGAGCTACCACCACTTACACTATCCTGGATTAAGCCTAAGCCTATTATCCAAAGTGAGGCGATGGAAGATCAGGAAAATGGACTCCACATGTACTCACCATCAAGTTGGTACTGACTGATTAAAACTATGGTGCTCAAATGGTGGTAGTTTTCACCAGGGATTCAAGGGGGGTGGGGGTAAACCCACATATTAAGAATGTGGTAAGCATTTTGAAGGGGAAGGGCACACCTATAACCCTTCATAGGGAGAGGCAAAGATATAAAATGTAACCAAAATGTCAAAAAAAATAAATAAAATGAAAGAAAGAAACATTCAGTGGGTGTAGGGCGGGTGGAAGGGCAGAAGAGGAGTTGGATGTATACTTACGTAATGAGTGTGATGCATACCACCTGGAGGATGGACGCCCTAGAAGCTTTGACTCGGTGGGCAGATGTAGTGGCAAGGGAAATATATGTAACCCTAAGAACATTTGGACCCCCATAATATGATGAAATATATATATATATATATATATATATATATATATATATATACACACACACACACACACACACTCTAAGCTGATCAAGGAAAAAGCATATTTATTACAAGGACTTCAGGGAATCACACAGAAATTATTACAGGAAATAAATCTAGGTTTCACTGAAAATAGAAAATGATCAGACCATTTCTCTCCTTGTTTTTCCTGCATGAACATCCTTTCAACCATGTTCTTTTATGCTGAGGGCACATCACGTCTTTTATAAGCTTCTCTCCCGATAACAGCCTTGCTCCTTTCTCTCTGCAGACTGCTTTAACTGATTGCATGTGGGCTACCACATGCCTGCTTCAAGCTCTACAGGGCTTTCCTCAGTAATTAGCGACCTGGACTATGGAGTCAGAAGGCTTGGATCGAAAATTGTGAATCCACTGCTTTTGTGTCACTCTGGACAAATCACTTAACCTCTATTTTCCTCCTTTTCTTTATCTGTAAAATTGAGGTGATACAAATATCTAGCTTTTACTGGGTTGTGGTGAAATAGAAGTACATTTTATGTAGAATGCTTTAAAGAGTGCCCCACCCATATAAAGAGTTTTAAAAATTATTTTATAAAATCAATATGTCATGTAGGCTCGCCATAGATAATAAACTCAGTTTTTTTTTTTCAGCCAATTCTAATTTTATAAAGGAAAGAACATTTGTTTATCTCTGACACTAACCTGCTATCTGACCTTGATCAACTCCCTTCCACAGTAGGCATTTCAGTTTCATGAAAAATAAAATCAGAGGGTAGGATTTGATGCCTCCAAAGATCTCTGCTAGTGCTAAATTTTATATTTATAAAATTCTGTGATTTTATAAAATTCTGTGATTTTATAAAATAGTTTCTCTTTAATTGAACAAATTCAGACATGCATTAAAACTCATTTACTATGTAGTTCCTAGAATTCCTTATAAATAACATGTGTTAAGCACCTAAGTTCTCAAAGTAAAGGTAAATCTGAATCACAACAGATATAAATATATTCTCAAGTTCCCCATTGTTTGTGCCCCACTCCTGGAGAAGTGAGATTAAATTTAGCTACATTTCTGTAAGGCTTTAAAATATAAGGCATTGATTTGGCATGCCAAAATATCCCACAATAAAAATTCATTTGCTTACAAACTGAAGCATTTTAGATAGAAACTGGCTGGAAGAATTAAAATGGAAAAAGAAGTTAGCAAGAAGAAGTAAGGGGAGAAACGAAAAATTAACCCTCTGCATAGCTTCCATTAGTCTCTATTAGGATAACAGACTCTAGCCATGTGATGATATTATTCAACAGCTGGTGAGATTAGTAGAGAGGGGGTAAGTATAAATAAATGTGACTATATTTTTCACTTTGCATTGCACATTTTTTTTCCAAAAAGGAAGCATCCTTCTTGACTAAGGAATTATCTTTCTATACATACAACATCACAGGATGTTACCAATCTTGGAAAATTGAGAGGCAGCGTTCCAATTAATAAACTAGTTTAGTGTATGACACTCCATGGTGGGATTTTCAGAGCTGCCAGATCAAAAGCCTTCCTAGTAAACAAAAGGAGATGCTTCACCAGCCAATGGAAGCTCCTTTCTCCAACCAAAGCTCCTAGCTCCACAGAGAAATATGAAAGCTGGCATGTGTGTGTGTGTGTGTGGGGGGGTGATGACGGTGAGGAATGTTGTTTATTCTGAGTGTTTTCTGAAGTACTTTAGATTTAGAAAGCTCAAAAATATTTGAATTAGCTATAATATTTTCATTGTGAGAAACTAAATGTCTAAATGTGCCATTCTTTTTCATTTAGGTAGTCATTGACCAGTTATGGTATGCAATGAACTGAATTCTAAACACATGAACAGTTCATTAAAAGGTCATGGTTAGGATTCAAAAATTTTCTCCCATTCTGTAGGTTGTCTGTTTACTTTCATGACTATTTCTTTGGCTGTGCAGAAGCTTTGTAGTTTGATCATGTCCCATTTATTTATTTTTGTTGCTGCTGTGATTGCCTTTGGGGACTTCTTCATAAACTCTTTGCCCAGGCCGATGTCTAGGAGAGTGTTTCCAACTTTTTCCTCTAGAGTTCTAATAGTTTCATATCTTAGGTTTAAGTCTATTATCCAGCGTGAGTTGGTTTTTGTGAGAGGTGAAAGGTGTGGGTCCTGTTTTAGCCTTCTACAGGTGGCTATCCAGTTTTCCCAGCACCATTTATTGAAGAGGGATTCTTTTCCCCAGCGTATGTTTTTGTCTGCTTTGTCAAAGATGAGATGGCTATATGAGGATGGTTTTATATCCGGATTCTCACATCTGTTCCACTGGTCAATATTCCTGTTTTTGTGCCAATACCATATTGTTTTAATTACTACAGCTTTGTAGTATAGTTTGATATCTGGCATATTAATGCCTCCCATTTTGTTTTTGTTGCCTAGAATTGCTCTTGATATTCGGGGTCTTCTTTGGTTCCATACGAAGCGTAAAATTATTTTTTCTATATCTGTGAAGAATGCTGATGGGATTTTAATAGGTATTGCATTGAATCTGTAGATCAGTTTGGGTAGTATAGACATTTTGATGATATTGAGTCTGCCGATCCACGAGCATGGTATGGATTTCCATCTGTTTACATCCTCTGCTATTTCCTTCCTCAGTGTTTCATAGTTCTCCCTGTAGAGGTCTTTTACCTCTTTGGTTAAATATATTCCTAGGTACTTTAATTTCTTTGTTGCTATTGTGAAGGGAGTTGAGTCTTTGATTTGGTTCTCAATTAGATTGTTGTTGGCGTATATGAATGCCTCTGATTTCTGTGTATTAATTTTGTATCCTGAGACTTTACTAAATTCATTGATCAGTTCCAGGAGTTTCTTGGTTGAATCCTTGGGGTTTTCTAGATACAATATCATATCATCAGCAAACAGTGAAAGTTTGATCTCTTCTGCCCCTATTTGGATACCTTTGATTCCATTTTCCTGTCTGATTGCTGTAGCCAAGACTTCCAGCACTATGTTGAACAGAAGTGGAGATAGTGGGCAGCCTTGTCTGGTTCCAGTTCTAAGTGGTTAGAGCTGGAACCCATACTACTAAGTGAAGTATCCCAAGAATGGAAAAACAAGCACCAGATATATTCTCCAGCAAACTGGTATTAACTGAGTAGCACCTAAGTGGACACATAGGGGCTACAGTAATAGGGTATTGGGCAGGTGGGAGGGGGGAGGGGGGCGGGTATATACATACATAGTGAGTGAGATGTGCACCATCTGGGGGATGGTCATGATGGAGACTCAGACTTTTGGGGGGAGGGGGGGAAATGGGCATTTATTGAAACCTTAAAATCTGTACCCCCATAATATACCAAAATAAAAAAAATAATTAAAAAAAAAAGGTCATGGTTAATGAAGATAGTAAAAGTAACATTGTTGCAACCATTTTAGAAATGTCTATTTAATTTTTACCCCTCTATGTATATAGTATAAGCACCCATCACATATTTGAAATTATGTTAAAATATTTGTGGAGTGTAACTGCTTAGTGGGTATGGAGTATCCTTTTGGGGTGTTGAAAATGTTTTGAAACTAGATTTCTTTAAGGGATACAGATAGTGTCAAAGATAGTGGCTGCACAATTTTGTGAATGTATTAAATGATACTGAATTGTTAAGTTTACAATGGTTAATTTATGTTACATGAATCTCACATTAATAGAAATAAATAACAAATATGTGTAAGTGGGATATTTATTTATTTATTTATTTTGAGACAGAATCTCACTTTGTTGCTCAGGCTAGAGTGTCCTGGCATCAGCCTAGCTCACAGCAACCTCAAACTCCTGGGCGCAAGCAATCCTTCTGCCTCAGCCTCCCGAGTAGCTGGGATACAGACATGCACCACCATGCCTGGCAAATTTTTTCTGAATATTTTAAGTTGGCCAATTAATTTCTTTCTATTTTTATTAGAGACAGGGTCTTGCTCTTGCTCAGGCTGGTTTCGAACTCCTGACCTTGAGCGATCTGCCCGCCTCAGCCTCCTGGAGTTCTAGGATTACATGTGTGAGCCACCGTGCTCTGCAGGGTGTTTTAAATAAATTTATAGTTTCCATTTTCTTTCAAGTATGTTGAAATTAATTTTTTGCTATTTCTAATGAAATATAAAACTATGGCTGTTTTGATCCCCCAGGAAGCTACATCTGGTCTGTGTTGTACATTTATTCTACAAAGGCAAAATTTAAAATGATTCTTCTATAATGTTGCTGAGGTGATATGTCTTCTTCCTTTTAAAGTGCCATCTATATAATACATAGGCTTTGTCTTTTTTCCTCTCTTGAACTCATAATGATTCATTTGCTGATGAATGCTGGTTTAATCCAGAGGTGCTGAAGCAACTCAGAGGTAGTATGTTGAAGTACACTGGGAGATCTGTGGCTGATTAGAGGTAAAACCCAGGGCAAGTCCTACCCCCTTTTTATACCCAGTTAGTCACCTCATCTGTGTAATAAGGATGTAAACTAGATGCTAACAACCTTTTATTTTCTAAAATTAAGAGACTCTGAGGGCTCTGTAAACAACTTTCCAATAACCAGTATTAGAGTGTATTTACTGTGAATATCAAGTGGATGCTAAGTGCAGGGCTTGACATCCCTAAACAATTAAAACATGCAGTTCTTACTCTTGTTGATTTTAGGCTATGTTACTGCAAAGCTAAAGCATAATTAAGTTCTGGATTGCTTGCTATAAACTGTAGTGCTTCAGGCAATCGGCAAAGATAATGATGAATGATGACTAGAAGTATGGATTCTGGATAGATTGAAACATGAGCTAGACACGGAATAAGCATAGAAGTTGTATTGGATGCTAAGAAAAGGTCAATTTTCCCTCTTGGATAAATGAAGAGACAAGCTTAGAGTTAAAGGGACCTGTACAATGTTACACATTTAGCAAATAACGGGGGAAAGATTTTAACTTTGGCCAAAACCTTTCCTCCATCATTTAGTGCCAAAGGCTCTCCACTTAACACCTCTCTTGTATTCTTTCAGTTGATTGTCCATTCATTTAAAAAACACATGTACAATTCACTGTGTTTCAGACATGAAAACAAGGTCTGACATAAAAAACTTTATAGGATGTAAGTGGTCCTGCCCTGATGGAACTCACAGTCTGATAGATGAGAAGGAAATTAAACAAATATAAAAATTAAAAATTGAGATCAGCAATATGGCCAACTAGAGACATCACTTGTCAGATTGTCCCAGCTGTAAGGTAGAATATTGGACTGAGAAGGGTAGAGAGCAATTGGAGCTCTGGTGTGGCTTACTGGGAGCAACAAAAGAGATGGGTGGGGACCCTACAGAGAAAAACTGCAAAGCTGAAAAAGAACAAGATAAAAAGGAGAAGATAGTAGTGCAGACCAGTCCCTGAGAGGCTTACAGCCCAGTGAAAGGGTAAGAGGGGCTTTTCCTTCCCCACCTAGGTACCTTCAATGAACAGTGGGTCACAAAACGTATTGGAGGTGCTTCAACCTTCCAGACGCCTAGGCATGGTGGCTAAATAGGAATAGTGGGATGAACTAGCAATCCCCAGAAGTTTGGTTATTCAAAAGGGGCACTTCGTGGGAGAGTGCTACAAAAAACTGGATTGCCAGCTTTCTTATACTTACATACTTCCTCCTTTGCACCTCCTCCAATCACAGCATTAGGGAAAACAAATTTAGCCTGTGCTGGCCGGTAGCCATGGCCCTTCCCCATGCCCTTGCAACTGTGAGAATACTCTGAACCAAGAAGCATATGAACCACTGCTTCTCTCTGGTGGGTGTGTGTTCCCAGATGAGCTCACCACTGAGAGCAGGGCCACCACAATTTGAAAGCCTTCTGCCTGCCAGTATTTTGGATTGGCTTAGACAGGTGAGCTAGATCCAATTGCTCCAGGACATGAAAGCAGTGCAAGGGGAATCAGGGGAGAGGTCTCAGTCCTGGACTTGGGTGGCAAGGAAGCCCTTGTGTACATATCTAATGGGAGAGTATGTTGGGGGTCTGAGAAACGGGGATCTATGAGCATGCCCTTCCCCAGGAGAACCACCATATAGAAATTATTCTATCTCCTGGTTCCCATGAGAAGCAAATGCTTCAGGTGCACCACCTGAACAGGAACAGCAGCCCCTCCCCTACTAATTACAAAAGGGAGTGCAATGAGTGCCTTGAAAGCAGCTGCTTCTCCCTGGCAGAATCATACCCCTGGCAGAGACACCTCCAAACAGTGAGGCCCCTTGGAGTCTTGTGATGGAACAGGTGTGCACAATTGGGGATCCCCCTACCCTCCAGCGTCCTGTGAAGACACATGCTAGTGTGTCAGACAAGCAGACTGAGGGGTAGTTTGTCTGAGCCAATTTCAGTCTTGGGTGATAAGGGAACTCATGAGGAAGTTCATGTGTCTGTGAAGACACATGCTAGTGTGCCAGACAAACAGACTGAGGGGTAGTTTGTCTTGAGCCAATTTCAGTCTTGGGTGATAAGGGAACTCATGCAGACTGATCTGATGGGAGAATGCTGTGGAGTTATAGGGAGAAAATAGGGAGGACGTTCACCCCACACCACAGATAAACTATGCTAGTAGACAAGGGTAGAAAGAGCTAGGCCCAGGGCCCTGGCACTCAAGGGATTAGGTAGGCCCTACCCTCTTGAACAGCCTTTCATGTAGAGATTGCTCTGAACGTCATACCAGTGGCTCTGCCTCGTGGTCAGATATGCAACCTCTGATCCCCACCAACACATTGCAAAGGCTCTCAGGCTCTGGCAATCCAGCCATGATTTGTCTTTCTCCTCCTGCCACTGCTTGGGGGTGAGTAGAAGGCAAGCTACCCCTGGGAGCCACAGGATTCTTCCTAAAGCTTTGGTCATTTGTGTGACCCACCTGGGGGACCATATATTACCATGGGCACAAAAGATTATCTTGGCAGATGGCTCTTCCATGCAAACTTCAAACAAAGATGAGGGAACAACCCCATAGCTAATTATAGTGCCTTCCAACTCAAGCAAATGGGGAGTGGCTGATTCATACAAGTACTGTGCACAATCTCAGATATTAAGCTGGGGTACCTAACTCACTACACACTGTTAGGAAAAGATGAAGACAGCACATCAGAGGTAACCTGAGAGGTTCATCAAACCTGCTAGAACACCCCATAGGCAACTCAGGACAAACACCCCACTCCCTGGCAAGCTCAGAGATTGATCTTTGGGTACCCAGAAACAGGCCTGTAAACCAGGCCTAGCACCACCAAGTCATAACCAAGAGGCCAAATAAGAAGGAATCAGCAAAAGTACTCCAGAAACATGAAAAAATTTGTGGGAGTGAAAAGACACCCCCACAAAAAACCAGTAACTCCTTATGGATGTATACCAACTAGAATGAAAAGATTTGAATATCAGATGAAGAATTTTAAATGTGGATTTTAAGGAAGTTCAATGAAATATAAGAGAAAATAGAAACTGAACAAAGTGAACCATAAAAAATAATGTAAAAAATCAATTAAAAATTCACTAAAAAATTCAAAATATTTTTTTTAAATTAAACTACATCTGGATGTGAAAAATTCACTCAAGTAAATACTTAGCACAGTGGAAAAACTTAAAAATATATTATATCATGGAGAAGAAAGAATCTCAGAGCTTGAAGACAACACCTTTGGATTAAACAAATTAGTCAAAGAGAAAGAAGATAGAAATAAGGAGAATAGACAAAACCTACAAGAAATATGGGATTATGTAAAGAGGCCTAACATAAGTATCATGAGCATCTTTGAGGGAAAAGAAGAAATTACACAAGGGTTCAAAATACTATTTGAGAGAATAATTGAGGAAAATTTCCCTGGCCTTGATAGGATTATAGCTATCTGGGTACATGAAGCCTAAAAGAATCCTGAGAGATTCATCATAAGAGGCAATCACTATAACATACAGTCATAAGAATGGCCAAGGTAAACATGAAAGAGGCACTCCTATGAGCTATAAGGTGAAAGTTTCAGGTAACTTACAAAGAAAATCCATCAATCTACAACTTAACAACTGAGACCTTATAAGCCAGAAGGAATTAGGCCCCCATTCTCAGTCTTCTCAAGCAGAATAATGGTCAGCTTAGAATTTTGTAACTTGTAAAACTAAGTTTCTTTTATAAGAAAGAAATAAAGACTTTCTAAGACAAGCAAACACTGAGGGAATTTGTCAAGATCAAACCTGCCCTGCAGAAAGTACACAGATCTGGATTTAGACACCCACCATTCCCAAAGGTCAGAGCTCAGATACCAAAATGGCTCAAGGGATAAAACAAAGCAGTAATGTTATACTCAACAGGATAAGCAAAAATACATTCCACTTATCAATTATTTCAATAAATATGAATGGCTTGAACTCCCCAATGAATAGACATAGGCTGCCTAAATGGATAAAAAAAAAAAAATACATGTCAAGTAACTGTTATCTCCAGCAAACATACCTAACCCAAAAGGACTCATTCAGATTCAAGACAGAAGGATGGAAAACAATACTCCATGCAAACAGAAACCAAAAGAAAGCTAGTATACCATTGTAATATAAGATAACATAGACTTCAAATCAACAAAAGAAAGACAAAGATAGTCATTATATAATAGTGAAGGGAAGAATTCAATGAGAAGATATAACAACCCTAATTATTTATGCACCTAACACAAGTGTGCCCAAATTCAGAACACAAACCCTGCTCGATCGAAACAAAATGAGAAACAACAGCATCATAATACCTGGGGATTTCTACACCCCATGGACAGAACAGGACACATTCTCCAAGGAGAAAAGAAACAATGGGCTTAAATGGAAGCCTAGAACAATTGGTCCTAAAGACATTTACAATTCATTCTACTCCAAAACTACTGAATATACATTTTCTTATCAGCTCATGGAACATTCTCTAAGATTGATTACATCCTAAACCACAAAACATGTCTCGAAAAAATGTATAAACATGTAAATTATACCATGTTCTTTCTCAGACCACAGTGAAATAAAATTAGAAATCAATTCCAACATAAATAGTCGAGTCTACACCAAGTCATGGAAATTAAATTGCCTACTTATAAACAAGTCAAGGAGGAAATTAGGATGGAAATAAAAGATTCTTTGAACTAAATGATGAAGGGAACACCAGTTATCAAAATCCATGGGATTTGGCAAAAGCAGCCATAAAAGAAAAATTCATTTCCTTAGATGTCTGTAGAAAGACCGCAAATCAACAATCTAATGAATTGTCTTAAGGAATTGGAAATGGAAGAGCAGACCAATCCCAAACTCAGCAGAAGAAAAGAAATAACTAAGGTCGGAGCAGAACTGACCTTATTACCTAATGAAATCAATAACAAAATAATTATACAGCAGATTAGTTTAAAAAGTTGGTTCTTGTAAAGATAAACAACACCAACAGAACTCTTACTAGATTAACTAGAAACAGAAAAGAAAGGACCCTAATAACCTCAATAGAAATGGAAAAGGAGATATTAAAATTTATACCACAAAAATACAAAATATCATTTCTGAATACTATAACAATTGTATGCATATAAACTTGAAAACATTGAGGAAATGGACAAATTCTTGGAAACACAAAACCTTCCTAGGCTCAGTCAGGAAGAAATAGAAGTCCTGAACAGACTAATAGCAAGTAACAAAAGCAAAACACCAATGAAAATTCTCCCATCATAAATTCTCCCAAATAAAACCCTGAACCAAATGATTTCACAGTCAAATTTTACCAGACCTATGAAGAAGAGCTCCACTACAGATTTATTTCATACCAACTGATTCTTGAAGACAATATCACCTTGATACAAAAGCCAGGAAAGGACACAACAAAAAAAATAAACTACAAACCAATATCCCTTATGAATATAGATGAAAAGATTTTTAATAAAATCCTGGCAAAGTAAATTCATCTGTACATCAAATAAATAATCCACCACAACCACTTTGGCTTCATCCCAGTAATTCAGGAATTCTTTAATTTGCACAAATTTATAAGCATGACTTACCACATAAATAGAAGCAAAAACAAAGACCATATGGTCGTCTCATCTCTTAACACAATAGGCATAGATGAAACAAACCTCACAATTATAAAAGACACATAATACAAGCACACAGCAAACATCATACTAAATGGGGAAAATTATAGGCATTCCCACTTAGAACTGGAACCAGAGAAGGTTACCAACTGTAACCACGTCTATTCAACATAGTGCTGGAAATCCTAGCCACAGCAATCAGGCAAGAGAAATCAAAGGTATACAAATGTTGGAAGAAAATGTCAAATTATTGCTTTTTGTTGAAAATATGATCTTATATCTAGTAAACCACAAAGATTCTCCTGAAAGACTCCTAGAATTGATAAATGAATTTACCAAAGTCTGAGGTTAAAAAATCAACATCCACAAAGCAGTAGTATTCCTATACATGAACAGTCAACTGAGAATCAAACCAAAGACTCGAATCTTTTCACAATAGCAATACAGAAGTTAGAATACCTAGGAGTATATTTAATCACGGAGGTGAAAGACCTCTACAGGGAGAACTACTAGTAGTGAGGAATGAAATTTTAGAGGATGTAAACAGATGGAAAAACAATCATGCTCATTTATCAGGATAAACAAGAGCATTAAAAAGTCAATACTAGCCAAAGTGATTTACAGATGCAGTGTAATCCCCATTAAAATATCAACATAATTTTTCACAAATCTAGAAAAAATAATTCTACACTTTGTATATAATCATAAAGGACCCTGAATAGACAAAACATATGAAAAAATGCTCAACATCCGTAATCATCAGGGAAATGCAAATCAAAACCACAATGAGATATCACTTAACCCCAGTGAGAATGGTCTTTATCAAAAAATCTCCAAACAACAAATGTGGGCGTGGTTGCAGAGAGGGAGGAACACTGCTACACAGCTGGTGGGACTGCAAACTAGTTCAATCTCTGTGGAAAGCAATATGGAGATACCTGAAAGCGATACAATGAATCTACTATTTGATCCAGCAATCCCATTGCTGGGCATCTACCCAAATGATCCAATGACACTCTACAAAAAAGATACCTGCACTCGAATGTTTATAGCAGCCCAATTCATAATTGCAAGGCTATGGAAACAGCCCAAATGCCCATCAATCCAAGAATGGATTAATAAAATGTGGTATATGTATACCATGGAGTACTATTCAGCTCTAAGAAACAATGGTGATATAGCACATCTTATATTTTCCTGGTTAGAGCTGGAACCCATACTACTAAGTGAAATATCCCACGAATGGAAAAACAAGCAACAGGTATATTCTCCAGCAAACTGGTATTAACTGAGTAGCACCTAAGTGGACACATAGGTACTACAGTAATACGGTATTGGGCAGGTAGGAGGGGGAGGGGGGCGGGTATATACATACATAATGAGTGAGATGTGCACCATCTGGGGGATGGTCATGAGGGAGACTCAGACTTTTGGGGGGAGGGGCGGAAATGGGCATTTATTGAAACATTAAAATCTGTACCCTATAATATGCCGAAAAAAAAAAAAAGAGAGAGATCCTTCTAAGAGCTGTAAGACAAAAGAAGCAAGTACCATAGAAGGGAAAGCCACTTCGAATAACACCAGACTTCTCTATTGAGAATTTACGAGCAAGGAGAGACTGGGGCCCCATTCTCACTCTTTTGAAACAAAACAATGCCCAGCCCAGAATCTTATGCCATGAAAAAATATGCTTCATATATGAAGGAGAAATAAAGACATTCCCAGACAAGCAAAGCCTCAGAAAATTCACCTAAACAAGACCAGCCCTACAAGAAGTACTCAATACAGTGTTACACACGAAACACCATAACAAAACTCACAAATATAAATACAACCAAAACCCAAAGATTAAAGGCCAGATATTACTATTGCTCAAAGGAGAAATCAAAGTAACAACATCCAACCCAACAGAATGAACAGTAATCTACCTTACGTATCAGTTCTCTAATAAACGTGAATGGCTTAAACTCTCCACTCAAGAGACATAGGCTGGCTGAAAAAATACAGGCCAAGTATATGCTGTCTTCAGGAAACACATCTAACCTGCAAGGATGCATATAGGCTAAAAGTAAAAGGGTGAAGATTGGTATTCCAAGCAAATGAAAGCCAAAAGTTGGCTGGTGTGGTAGTTCTAATTTCAGACGATTTAGTTTTTAAACCAAAAAACTTAGTGAAAGACAAAGAGGGTCATTATATAATGGTTAAGGGCACAGTTCAACAAGAAGATATAACAATTTTAAATATATATGCACCCAACTTAGGTGCACCCAGATTCATAAAGCAAACCATACTGGATCTAAACAAATGGATTAATAGCAATGCCATAATCACCAGAGCTTTCAAGACCCCACTAACAGCATGAGACAGACCCTCCAAACAGAAAATTACAAAGAAATAATGGGCTTATACAAAACTCTAGAACAATTGGGTCTGACTGACATTTACAGGACATTCTACCCCAAATCCGGTGAATATACGTACTTCTCATCAGCTGACGGGACATTCTCTAAGATTGACCATATCCTAGGACACAAAGTAAACATCAAGAAATTAAAAAAAAATAGAAATCATACCATGTACCTTCTCAGATCACATTGGAATAAAAGTAGAAATCAACCGTAACAGAAACTCACATTTCTACACAAAAACGTGGAAATTAAACAAACTCCTACTAAATGATTACTTCATAAATGAAGCAATCAAGATCGAAATTAAAAAAATTCTATGAAGAAAATGACAATGGAGAGACAAGTTATCAAATCCTCTGGGACACAGCTAAAGCAGTTCTGAGAGGAAAGTTTATCTCCATAAATGCTAATAACCAAAAGTCAAAAAGATCACATATAGACAATCTAATGAAATGACTCAATGAGATGGAAAAAGAAGAACAGACCAGCCCCACCGAGCAGAAGGGGTGAAATCAACAAGATCAAATCAGAACTAAATGAAATTGAAAAGAGGGAAGCTATTCAGGAGATTAATAAAACAAAAAGTTGGTTCTTTGAAAAGTAAAAAAAATAGACTCGCCATGGACTAAGCCAACAAAAAGCAGAAAAGAGAAATCTCTAATAAGCTTCATCAGGAACAAAAAAGGAGATATCACAACTGATCCCAAAGAGATACAAGATATAATTTATGAGTACTATAAAAATCTTTATGCACACAAACTGTTAAATGTGGAGTAAATGGACAAATTTCTAGAGACACACAGCCTCCCTAGGCTCAACCAGGAAGAAATAGATACCCTGAACAGACCTATCTCAAGAGATGAAATAGAAACAGCAGTTAAAAATCTCCCTAAAAAGAAAAGCCCTGTTCCAGATGGTTTCACACTCGAATTTTACCACACTTACGAAGAAGAACTAGTACCTATCTTGGAGAAACTATTCACAACACCGAGAAGAACGGAAATCTTCCCGACACCTTTTATGAAGCAAATATTACTCTGATACCAAAACCAGAAAAGGATGCACCAAAAAAAGAAAACTACAGACCAATATCCCTAATGAATATACATGCAAAAATTTTCAAAAAAATCTTAGCTAACCGAATCCAGACGCTGATCAAAAAAATAATCCATCACAACCAAGTGGGCTTCATCCCAGGGATGCAGGTATATTTCAACATACATAAATCTATAAATGCAATTCACCACATAAAGAGAAACACAAACAAAGACCATATGATTCTTGCATTAGATGCAGAAAGCTTTCGACAAAATTCAACACCCTTTCATGATACGAACACTTAATAAAATAGGAATAGATGGAACATACCTAAAACTGATACTAGCCATATATGACAAACCCATATCCAACATCATACTGAATTAGGAAAAATTGAAAGCATTCCCACTTACAACTGGAACCAGACAAGGCTGCCCACTATGTCCACTTCTATTCAACATAGTGCTGGAAGTCCTGGCTACAGCAATCAGACAGGAAGGTGGAATTAAAGGTATTCAAATAGGGGCAGAAGAGATCAAACTTTCACTGTTTGCTGATGATATGATATTATGTTTAGAATATCCTAAAGATTCAACCATGAAACTCCAGGAACTGGTAAATGAATTTAGTAAAATCTCAGGATACAAAATCAATAAACAGAAATCAGAGGCATTCATATACGCCAACAACAATCAAATCGAGAACCAAATCAAAGACTCAATTCCCTTCACAATAGCAACAAAGACATTAAAGTACCTAGGAATATACTTAACCAAGGAGGTAAAAGACCTCTACAGCGAGAACTATGAAACACTAAGTAAGGAAATAGCAGAGGATGTTAACAGATGGAAATCCATTCCATGGTCGTGGATCGGCAGACTCAACATCATTAAAATGTCTATACTACCCAAACTGATCTACAGATTCAATGCAATACCTATTAAAATCCCATCAGCATTCTTCACAGATATAGAAAAAATAATTTTACGCTTCGTATGGAACCAAAGAAGACCCCGAATATCAAAAGCAATTCTAGACAACAAAAACAAATTGGGAGGTATTAGTATGCCAGATATCAAACTATACTACAAAGCTGTAATAATTAAAACAATCTTGTATTGTCATAAAAATAGGAATATTGACCAATGGAATAGATCTGAAAATTATGATATAAAACCATCCTCATATAGCCATCTAATCTTTGACAAAGTAGACAAAAACATACGCTGGGGGAAAGAATCCCTTTTCAAAAAATGGTGCTGGGAAAACTGGATAGCCACTTGTAGAAGGCTAAAGCAGGACCCACACCTTTCACCTCTCACAAAAACCAACTCACGCTGGATATCAGACTTAAACCTAATGTATGAAACTGTTAGAATTCTAGAGGAAAAAGTTGGAAACACTCTCCTAGACATCGGCCTAGGCAAAGAGTTTGTGAAGAAGTCCCCAAAGGCAATCACAGCAGCAACAAAAATAAATAAATGGGACATCATTAAGCTAAAAAGCTTCTGCACAGTCAAAGAAACAGTCATGAAAGTAAACAGACAACCTAGAGAGTGGGAGAAAATTTTTGCTTCCTACGCATCCAATAAGGGGTTGATAACTGGAATATACTTAGAGCTCACGAAAATCAGCAAGAAAATATCAAATAACCCTATTAAAAAATGGGGAAAGGACTTGAACAGAAACTTTTCTAAAGAAGACAGAAGAATGGCCAACAAACACATGAAAAAATACTCAACATCTCTAATCATCAGAGAAATGCAAACCAAAACTACAATGATATATCTCTTAAGCCCAATGAGAATGGCCTTTATCAAAAAGACCCTGAACAACAAATGCTGACGTGAATGTGGAGACAGAGAACACTCCTACACTACTGGTGGGACTGCAAACTAGTTCAACCTCTGTGGAAAGCAATTTAGAGATACTTTAAAGCGATACAAGTGAATCTACCATTTGATTCAGCAATCCCATTACTGGGCATCTACCCAAAAGATCCAATGACTCTCTACAAAAATGACACCTGCACTCGAATGTTTATAGCAGCACAATTGATAATTGCAAGGCAGTGGAAGCAGCACAAGTGCCCATCTATCCAGGAATGGATTAATATAATGTGGTGTATCTATACCATGGAGTACTATTCAGCTCTAAGTAACAACTTGATATAGCATATCTTATATTTTCCTGGTTATAGCTGGAACCCATACTACTAAGTGAAGTTTCCCAAGAATGGAAAAACAAGCACCACATATACTCACCAGCAAACTGGTATTAAATGAGCAGCACCTAAGTGGACACATAGGTACTACTGTAATAGGGCCTTGGGCAGGGGACGGGGGGTGGGTTTATACATACATAATGAGTGATATGTGCACCGTCTGGGGGATGGTCATGCTAGAGACTGAGACTTGTCATTGGAGGCGGAAAGGGCATTTGTTGAAACCTTAAAATCTGTATCCCGATAATACGCCAAAAAAAAAAAAAAAGGCTATTCTTGAACCTCATTAAAAGGGCCCTTACTTCATTCTTCTTACCACTAACACTGCTGCCAAATTCCATGAGGTGGAACCCCAGGTTTATGTTTGTCAATTCAAGGGGTACAAGAGACATTTTGAATGTAAGTCTATCCCAACTGGAAACTTGAACCTAAGGCTCTGTCAAGAGTTGCCAGAGGTAGGCAGTACTCTGAGGTAGATAGCTTTTTCATGAACTTTGGACCTAGTGGATTTCATCATGAAATAATCAGCTTCCATTCAAGATACTGACAAAGTAAGACCTGCCAGGATTCCCTTGTCTAAAGCCTAACTTTTTAATTTTTGTTTTCCTTCTTTACCATATCTTCCTTCTTCTCTAGAGATACCCTTCAATGTTACCTTTGATGTTCACATAATTCTTGCATTGCAACCTGATTTTCCAATATTTTCTTAAGATACATTATTAGATATGAAATTACTATGTAAAGTGATATGAGCATTTTTCTGTCTTAATAAAGTTTATTTCATATGTGTGAATTCCAGATGTGTTACATGTTTATTATAACAACTCAAATAATATGCCTAAGTAAAATTAAAATATATGGTAATATCCAGTTTGATAAGGGTGTCGGGAAATGATATTTACATATATACCTTATTGGACTGTAAGTTGTTATACCATTCTGAAGAGAAATTAACCCATAATAGTTTGAAGAGTTGAGAATATTCACCCATCACAACTCAGGAATTCCTCAACAGAAAACCTTTCCCACATTGGGTAAGGAAACACAGAGGAGACTATTCATTCATTTTATAATTGTTTCTTCTAGTTAAACAAATGGAAATAGACTGAAGGTTCATCAGTATAAAACTCGATAAATAAATTGGCACATATTCATATAATAGAATATTATGCATCTATGAAAATTAATAACCTACAGTGTATTTTAACAGAGATGAATCTCACAAACATATTAATGAGTTTTAAAACATAAGTTCAAGAAACATTTATAAAACATGGTATTCATATAAAACACTTTAAAAAAGCAAATTAGTATTATATATTTTCCATGGGTATTTATGGAAAACAATAAATAATGGGAAGATATCTTTCAAATTCACAATAGTGTTTATGGGGAGAGGGTAAAAATAATTAGAATAGGGAAATAGGGGGTGGAATTATACCAGATATTAGTTTTATTTGTAACATTTTAATGGAAAGGCACATAGTCATTCTATTCCTTGTGCAACTCCAAACTACACACACACACACACACACACACACACACACACACACACACATACACACATGGGGTGGCAGAGAAAGAGAGAGAGAGAGAGGGAGGTTCCACAGTATTCACAGTACTATATACTTGATTTTGAGTTTATGATTGATTATAGTCTCTTACATATGGTAATATTTTATAATTTCGTTTCTTTTAGAGGAACAGGAGGAGGCAAGGAAGATTAATACTAAGAAACTGAGAGAGGAAAATGGCGGAGTAGGGGTGCCATCCTGGCTCTCTGCTCCCAGAGCAAATAGTGAAGAAAGCGGATAGCCACACTCCAGCGATCTACACTTCCAAGAGACCAGCTTTGCCAGCCTGCAGACACTCAACAGGAAACAGAGGGATAAGATCATCTACAGCCTAAAGCAAAGGTGAACCGCACACATCAGGGAGGGAGCGAGGCGCGGCTTAAGCCACTGCCGGCGGGCAGTGGCGCCAGCCTCTAACCGGCGCTGAGAAACACCCCTTCCTACACCGAGCTCCACTCCCACGTAGGCCGGGAGGTGCCTGAAGTTGGTGAGAAGTGGCAGCGCGGGATTAAGCTGTGTGGAGAAGAGACTAGAGTAGGGAACGCGCTGAGTTCGCCAGAGCACACAGCGGCCGCGGTTTAAGGCGGGGGAGGGTCCGCGCACAGCAACCGCTCTCCGCACATCAGGAACCAGAGCCCGCTCGGGCATTTCCCTGCCGAACACTCCCAGGTCAAGAGTAAGGGGAGTTTACACAGCAGGAGGCTTTGACTTTGGATTTGGAGGAGGTTTGGAATAGCACTGAGAGGTCAGAGTGCACAAAGTTAGACTCCTTGATCCATTAGGACCCCCCTCCCTCTGCCCCTCCGGCACCACCGCTCCGCCCCTGCATTCCAGCGCTGACTCGGCATTCCAGCGCGGACTTGCTCGGGGTTTGGAGAGGCTGCGCAGAGAAAGCGCCGGTACTGGACCATCACTTGCTGCACAAGCGGCACTGACTCTGTGCTCAGAGAGTGGACCCTGCCTGGATGGGGCAGAGCTACAGGGGAGATTGATTGCCCTTGGCGAATTTAAGGCAGAGAAAGGGTGCCTTCCACACTCTCCTGCGACCCGGTGCCCCGCCCTGGGCTCCAAAGTCTCTGCCCCAGCCTTGGGGGCAGAGCTGAGATACAAACTGTTCTCATTCCTGCCGCTTATCTCCACCTGGGTAATTCAAGAGACAAAAGGCAGGGACAGGTGGGTCCCATTGACTGCCTGCCAGCTTTTGGTCAGTCTCACCCTGCACAGGTCTCCTGCGTGCTGCGCCCAGAGTGTGGAGCGCTGGGCCTTGCAAGAGGCAGCCGTCAGTGGCTATAAGGCAGAGATATTTTACAGACCCCCATATCCGGGGATTTGGGGCTAGGCCTTTGGCTCCAAAGTTTGTATCCCCGCCTTGGGGGTGGAGCCGAGATAGAAACTGCTCCCTTTCCTGCCGCTTATCTCCACCTGTGGAATTAAAGAGACAGAACAAGGGGCCTGGTGGGTCTGGCTTCAGGACAATCTCTCACTGCACAGGTCTCCTGCGCTCTGTGTCCAGAGTGCAGAACCTGCCCGGCAGGAGACACCCACGAAGGAAGTTACCCTTAGCTGCTATAAGGCAGAGCGTCTTTACATCTACCACCGTCCTGTTTCTTGTGGCTGAGCCTTGGCTCTAAAGTTTCTGTTCCTACCTTGGGGGCAAAGCTGAGATAGGAACTGTTCCCATTCCTACCGCTTATCTCCACCTGTGCAATTAAAGAGACAGAAGACGGGGTTCCCTGGGTTTGGCTACGGGCCTGCCGGCTTCTGGCCAATCTCTGTCTGCACAGGTCTTCTGTGCTCGGTGTCCAGGCCCTGGAGTTTGCCTGGGCAGAGCCGAGCCTTGTAGAAAGCAGGCTTCAGCGAATACAAGACAGAGAGACGTTACTACCCATACACTACGGTGACCTGGAGCTGGGCCTTCGGTTCCAAAGTCTCTAGCCCCACCTTGGGGGTGGAGCTGAGAGAGGAACTGCTCCAGTTCCTGCCATCTATTCCCACCTGTGTAATTAAGGAGACCAGCAGGAGGGGTAGGGTAATTAGCTGTTTCCCCTCCTCTACATCTCGGACTGCTGGATCCCCAGCGGGTTGAGAGACCTGCAGACACCACCCCAGCGAAGGCTGCTGACAGAGAGCAACTCCACCTACTGGCTCAGAAAATAAATAAGACGTGTGAATACCCAAACGAAAACCTAAAGGAAAGAAACAACAACTGAGCAAAATGGGAAGAAATCAGCGAAGGAACTCCGGAAACATGAAGAAACAAACGGAAAACACACCCACAAAGAGGAGCACCAGCCCCGTAGAAACAGACAACAACCAAAACCTGGCAACTTAAATGACAGAAGAGGAATTTCGAATGTGGATCATAAGAACACTCACAGACCTGCAACAACAACTCAATAACCAACACCAAGAAAACAGAAAAAGCCTCCAGGAAATGGAACAAAGGTACAACAAAGAGATTGACACAGTGAAGAAATCTTTAACCGAAGTCCTGGAGATGAAAAATCAACTCAGGGAACTACAAAATACTGTGGAGAGTCTCAAGAACAGGGTGGATCAAGCAGAAGAAAGAATCTCAGAGCTTGAAGATAACACCTTCCAATTAAATAAATCAGTCACAGAAATACAGCAGAGAAACAAGAGAAAAGAGCAAAGTCTACAAGAGCTGTGGGATTATGTGAAAAAACCTAACGTGAGGGTCATAGGGTTGGCCGAAGGGGAGAAAGACAACACTCAGGGGCTGGACAAGCTTTTTGAAGATATAATAGAGGAAAATTTCCCAGGCCTTGCTCAAAATCTCGATATACAAGTTCAAGAAGCCCAGAGGACCCCTGGGAGATTCAATGCAAACAGGAGGACGTCTCGTCATGCAGTCATCAGACTGACCAAAGTATCAACTAAAGAGGCCCTTCTAAAAGCTGTAAGACAAAAGAAGCAAGTAACATATAAAGGAAAGCCAATTCGAATAACATCAGACTTCTCTAATGAGACTTTACAAGCAAGGAGAGACTGGGGCCCCATTCTCACTCTTTTGAAACAAAACAATGCCCAGCCTAGAATCCTATTCCCTGCAAAACTAAGCTTCATATATGAAGGAGAAATAAAGACATTCCCAGACAAGCAAAGCCTCAGAGAATTCACCAAGACAAGACCAGCCCTACAAGAAGTTCTCAAAACAGTGCTACACACCGAACACCATATTAGAAACTCACGAAAATAAAAAAAAAAACAAACAAACAACAACAAAAAAACCAACACCCAATGATTAAAGGCCAGATATCTCTATGGCTCAACAGAGAAATCAAAGCAACAACATCCAACCCAAGAGAATGAACAGTAATTTACCTTACCTATCAGTTCTCTCAATAAATGTGAATGGCTTAAATTCTCCACTCAAGAGACATAGGCTGGCTGAATGGATAAGAAAATACAGGCCAAGTATATGCTGTCTTCTGGAAACACATCTAACCTGCAAGGATGCATATAGACTAAAAGTAAAAGGGTGGAGATCAGTATTCCAGGCAAGTGGAAGCCAAAAGAAGGCTGGTGTGGCTGTTCTAATTTCAGAAGATTTAGTTTTTAAACCAACAAAAGTAGTGAAAGACAAAGAGGGTCATTACATAATGGTGAAGGGCACAGTTCAACAAGAAGAGACAACAATTTTAAATATTTATGCACCCAACTTAGGTGCACCCAGTTTCATAAAGCAAACCTTACTAGATCTAAGCAAATGGATTAATACCAACTCCATAATCACTGGAGATTTCAATACCCCACTGACGGCTCAAGACATATCCTCCAAACAGAAAATTCATAAAGAAATAATGGACTTAAACAAAACTCTAGAACAATTGGTTCTGACTGACATCTACAGGACATTCTACCCCAAATCCACTGAATACACGTTCTTCTCATCAGCTCACGGGACATTCTCTAAGATTGACCATATCCTAGGACACAAAGTAAATCTCAAGAAATTTAAAAAAATAGAAATCATACCATGTATCTTCTCAGATCACAATGGAATAAAACTAGAAATCAACCCTAACAGAAACTCACATTTCTACACAAAAACGTGGAAATTAAACAACCTCCTACTAAATGATTACTTCATAAATGAAGAAATCAAGACGGAAATAAAAAACTTCTATGAAGAAAACGACAATGGAGAGACAAGTTATCAACTCCTCTGGGACACAGCTAAAGCAGTTCTGAGAGGAAAGTTTATCTCCATAAATGCCTATAATCAAAAGTCAAAAAGATCACAAATAGACAATCTAATGAAACGACTCAAAGAGCTGGAAAAAGAAGAACAGACCAGCCCCAAACCCAGCAGAAGGAGTGAAATCAACAAGATCAAATCAGAACTAAACGAAATTGAAAACAGGAAAGCTATTCAGGAGATTAACAAAACAAAAAGTTGGTTCTTTGAAAAAATAAACAAAATTGACACACCACTGGCTAAGCTAACGAAAAGCAGAAAAGAGAAATCTCTAATAAGCTCCATCAGGAATAAAAAAGGAGATATCACAACCGATCCCAAAGAGATACAAGATATAATTTATGAGTACTACAAAGATATTTATTCACACAAACTGGAAAATGTGGAGGAAATGGACAAATTTCTAGAAACACACAGCCTCCCTAGGCTCAACCAGGAAGAAATAGATTCCCTGAACAGACCAATCTCAACAGCTGAAATAGAAACAGCAATTAAAAATCTCTCTAAAAAGAAAAGTCCCTGTCCAGATGGCTTCACACCCGAATTTTACCACACTTACAAAGAAGAACTAATACCTATCTTGCAGAAACTATTCCACAACATCGAGAAGAATGGAAACCTCCCTGACACCTTTTATGAAGCGAATATTACTCTGATACCAAAACCAGGAAAGGATCCAACAAAAAAAGAAAACTACAGACCAATATCCCTAATGAATATAGATGGAAAAATTTTCAACAAAATCTTAGCTAACCGAATCCAGACGCTTATCAAAAAAATAATCCACCATGATCAAGTGGGCTTCATCCCAGGAATGCAGGGATGGTTCAACATACGCAAATCTATAAATGCAATTCACCACATAAACAGAAGCAAAAACAAAGACCACATGATTCTCTCAATAGATGCAGAAAAAGCTTTTGACAAAATTCAACACCCTTTCATGATACTAACACTCAAGAAAATAGGCATAGAAGGGACATATCTAAAAATGATACAAGCCATTTATGACAGACCCATAGCTAACATCATACTGAATGGGGAAAAACTGAAAGCATTCCCACTTAGAACCGGAACCAGACAAGGCTGCCCACTATCTCCACTTCTATTCAACATAGTACTGGAAGTCCTGGCTACAGCAATCAGACAGGAAAGTGGAATTAAAGGTATCCAAATAGGGGCAGAAGAGATCAAACTTTCACTGTTTGTTGATGATATGATATTATATCTAGAAAACCCCAAAGATTCAACCAGGAAACTTCTGGAACTGATCAATGAATTTAGCAAAGTCTCAGGATACAAAATCAATACACAGAAATCAGAGGCATTCGTATATGCCAACAACAATCAAATCGAAAACCAAATTAAAGACTCAATACCCTTCACAATAGCAACAAAGAAATTAAAGTACCTAGGAGTATACTTAACCAAGGAGGTAAAAGACCTCTATAGGGAGAACTATGAAACACTGAGGAAGGAAATAGCAGAGGATGTAAACAGATGGAAATCCATCCCATGCTCGTGGATCGGCAGACTCAACATCATTAAAATGTCTATACTACCCAAACTGATCTACAGATTCAATGCAATACCTATTAAAATCCCATCAGCATTCTTCACAGATATAGAAAAAAATAATTTTACGCTTTGTATGGAACCAAAGAAGACCCCAAATATCAAGAGCAATTCTAGGCAACAAAAACAAATTGGGAGGCATTAATATGCCAGATATCAAACTATACTACAAAGCTGTAGTAATTAAAACAATCTGGTATTGGCACAAAAATAGGATTATTGACCAGTGGAACAGATGTGAGAATCCGGATATAAAACCATCCTCATATAGCCATCTCATCTTTGACAAAGCAGACAAAAACATACGCTGGGGAAAAGAATCCCTTTTCAATAAATGGTGCTGGGAAAACTGGATAGCCACTTGTAGAAGGTTAAAACAGGACCCACACCTTTCACCTCTCACAAAAATCAACTCTCGCTGGATAACAGACTTAAATCTCAGGTATGAAACCATTTGAATTCTAGAGGAAAATGTTGGAAACACTCTCCTAGACATCGGCCTAGGCAAAGAGTTTATGAAGAAATCCCCAAAGGCAATCAAAGCAGCAACAAAAATAAATAGATGGGACATGATGAAACTACAAAGCTTCTGCACAGCCAAAGAAACAGTCATGAAGGTAGGCAGACAAGTTACAGAATGGGAGAAAATTTTTGCATCCTATGTATCCGATAAAGGACTGATAACTAGAATATACTTAGAACTCACGAAAATCAGCAAGAAAAAATCAAATAACCCTATTAAAAAGTGGGCAAAGGACATGAACAGAAACTTTTCTAAAGAAGACAGAAGAATGGCCAACAAACATATGAAAAAATGCTCACCATCCCTAATCATCAGGGAAATGCAAATCAAAACTACAATGAGATATCACTTAACTCCAGTGAGAATGGCCTTTATCAAAAAGTCTCCAAATAACAAATGCTGGCGTGGTTGTGGAGAGAGAGGAACACTCCTACACTGCTGGTGGGACTGCAAACTAGTTCAACCTCTGTGGAAAGCAATATGGAGATACCTTAAAGCGATCCAAGTGAATATACCATTTGATCCAGCAATCCCATTGCTGGGCATCTACCCAAATGATCCAGTGACACTCTACAAAAAAGACACCTGCACTCGAATGTTTATAGCAGCACAATTCATAATTGCAAGGCTGTGGAAACAGCCCAAGTGCCCATCAATCCAAGAATGGATTAATAAAATGTGGTATATGTATACCATGGAGTACTATTCAGCTCTAAGAAACAACGGTGATATAGCACATCTTATATTTTCCTGGTTAGAGCTGGAACCCATACTACTAAGTGAAGTATCCCAAGAATGGAAAAACAAGCACCAGATATATTCTCCAGCAAACTGGTATTAACTGAGTAGCACCTAAGTGGACACACAGGTGCTACAGTAATAGGGTATTGGGGAGGTGGGAGGGGGGAGGGGGGCGGGTATATACATGCATAATGAGTGAGATGTGCACCATCTGGGGGATGGTCATGATGGAGACTCAGACTTTTGGGGGGAGGGGGGGAAATGGGCATTTATTGAAACCTTGACATCTGTACCCCCATAGTATGCCAAAATAAAAAAAAAATACTAAGAAACTATTCCTTCCTCTAGTGGCTCTATGTACTTTTTAAATTTGTTTTTTTATGCTTTGATTTCAGCATATTATGGGGGTACAAATGATAAAGTTACGTATATGGCCCATGCTCCCCCAACTCGAGTCAGAGCTTCATGCATGACCATTACCCAAACGTTGCACATCTCACTCATTGTGTTTATATATACCCATACCCTACTGCCCCTCCCACACGCTAGACACCTGATAAATGTTTTCCCTACATGTGCACTTAGGAGATGATCCATTAATACCAATTTGCTGATGAGTACATGTGGTGCTTGTTTTTCGAGTCTTGAGATACTTCACTTAGTAGAATGGATTCCAGCTATAGCCAGTAAAATACAAGAGGTGCTATAACACCATTGATTCTTAAAGCTGAATAGTACTCCATGGTATACATATATCACATTTCATTAATCCATGCATGTATTCATGGGCATTTGGGTTGTTTTCACAAATTTGCAATTGTGAAATGTGCTGCTATAAATATTGGAGTGCAGGTGTCTTTTTCATAAAGTGACTTTTGATCTTTAGTGTAAATGCCCAGTAGTGGAATTGCTAGATCAAATGGTAGATCTACTTGTATCGCTTTAAGGTCTCTCCATATTGCTTTCCTCAGAGGTTGAACTAGTTTGCAGTCCCACCAGCCGTGTCGGAGTGTTCCTATCTCTCCGCATCCATGCAAACATTTATTTTTGGGGGACTTTCTGATAAAGGTCATTCTCACTGGAGTTAAGTGATATCTCATTGTGGTTTTCATTCGTATTTCCCTGATGATTAGAGATATTGAGCATTTTTTCATGTTTGTTGGCCATTATTCTGTCTTCTTTTGAAAAGTTTATGCTCCTGCCCTTTGCTCATATTTTGATAGGGTTGTTTAATTTTTTCTTGCTGATTTTTATGAGTTCTAAATAGATTCTAGTTATCAACCCTTTATCTGCTGTGTAGCTTGTGAAAATTTTCTCCTGTTATGTGGGTTGTCTGTTTGCTCTCTTGACAGTTTCTTTGGCTGTGCAGAAGCCTTTTAATTTCATTAGGTCCCATTTATTTATTTTTGTTGATGCTGAGATTGCCTTTGGGGACTACTTCATAAATTCTGTGCCTAGGCCAATGTCTAGAAGAGTATTTCTAACATTTTCCTCTAGAATTCTAATAGTTTCACACCTAATGTTCAAGTCTGTTACCAAGTGTGAGTTGATTTTTGTGGGAGGTGAAAGGTGTGGGTCTTGTTTCAGTCTTTTACATGTGGCTATCCAGTTTTCCCAGCACCATTTATTGAATAAGGATTCTTTTCCCCAGTGTATGTTTTTTCCTGCTTTGTCTCAGATTAGTCTTTTAAAACTGCACTGATAGAATTTATAGAATATTGATTACTCTTCTGCAAATACAAATTATGAAAATTTTTGTGACTTTTAGTAAGAAAAAAGCCCTGATTGGGTCTATCAAAATAAAATTTGAAGTTAATGACCAAAGAACCAAAAAACAATTAGGAAATGAACCCATCCTGTTTCTTTTTAAGTAAGGGCTTCTGACTTGATTAGGTTTACCAGAATGTGGAACTAGTCTTCCTCAGCTAGCTTCCCAAATATGAAGTATAATGCTTATAGAATATGAGGCCACATATGCCATGCTAATCACTTTTGCCACACCATAGATTATCTAGCATATAATCAAGAGACAACTGCTTGCTAAAAATATCTATAGCCTATTAAAATTATTTTTCTAAATATTATTACACTTAACAAATTATAACAATTGGATATATCATGAGACTTGTTCTGTATAAACTATAAGTACTTATTTAATAAAATACTTATTTTTTATTATTATTATTTTTTATTTCGGCATATTATGGGGATACAGATTTTAAGGTTTCAATAAATGCCCATTTCTCCCCCTCACCCCACAAGTCTGAGTCTCCAGCATAACCATCCCCCAGATGGTGCACATCTAACTCATTATGTATGTATATACCCGCCCCCCTTCCCACCTCCCACCTGCCCAATACCCTATTACTGTAGTACCTATGTGTCCACTTAGGTGCTACTCAGTTAATACCAGTTTGCTGGAGAATATATCTGGTGCTTGTTTTTCCATTCTTGGGATACTTCACTAATTACTATGGGTTCCAGCTCTAACCAGGAAAATATAAGATGTGCTACATCACGGTGTGTCTTAGAGCTGAATAGTACTCCATGGTACACATATACCACATTTTATTAATCCATTCTTGGATTGATGGGCACTGGTGCTGTTTCCACAGCCTTGTAATTATGAATTGTGCTGCTATAAACATTCGAGTGCAGGTGTCTTCTTTGTAGAGTGTCATTGGACCATTTGGGTAGATGCCCAGCAATGGGATTGCTGGATCAAATGGTAGATTCACTTGTATCGCTTTAAGGTATCTCCAAATTGCTTTCCACAGAGGTTGAACTAGTTTGCAGTCCCACCAGCAGTGTAGGAGTGTTCCTCTCTCTCCGCAACCATGCCAGCATTTATTGTTTGGAGATTTTTTGATAAAGACCATTCTCACTGGGATTAAGTGATATCTCATTGTGGTTTTGATTTGCATTTCCCTGATGATTAGAGATGTCGAGCATTTTTTCATATGTTTGTTGGCCATTCTTCTGCCTTCTTTAGAAAGTTTCTGTTCAAGTCCTTTGCCCACTTTTTAATGGGGTTATTTGATTTTTTCTTCCTGATTTTTGTGAGTTCTAAGTATATTCTAGTTATCAGTCCCTTATCGGATGCATAGGATGCAAAAATTTTCTCCCATTCTGTAGGTTGTCTGTTTACTTTCATGATTATTTCTTTGGCTGTGCTGAAGCTTTGTAGTTTGATCATGTCCCATTTATTTATTTTTGTTGCTGCTGTGATTGCCTTTGGGGACTTCCTCATAAACTCTTTTCCAAGGCCGATGTCTAGGAGAGTGTTTCTAACTTTTTCGTCTAGAGTTCTAATAGTTTCATACCTTAGGTTTAAGTCTGTTATCCAGCATGAGTTGGCTTTTGTGAGAGGTGAAAGGTTTGGGTCTTGTTTTAGCCTTCTGCAGGTGGCTATCCAGTTTTCACAGCACCATTTTTTGAAAAGGGATTCTTTGCACCAGCGTATGTTTTTGTCTGCTTTGTCAAAGATTAGATGGCTATATGAAGATGGTTTTATATCAGGATTCTCACATCTGTTCCACTGGTCAATATTACTATTTTTGTGGCAATACCATACTGTTTTAATTACTACAGCTTTGTAGTATAGTTTGATACCTGGCATATGAATGCCTCCGATTTTGTTTTTGTTGCCTAGAATTGCTCTTGATATTCGGGGTCTTCTTTGGTTCCATACGAAGCATAAAATTATTTTTTTCTATATCTGTGAGGAATGCTGATAGGATTTTCATAGGTATTGCATTGAATCTGTAGATCAGTTTGGGTAGTATAGACATTTTGACGATATTGAGTCTGCCGATCCACGAGCATGGTATGGATTTCCATCTATTTACATCCTCTGCTATTTCCTTCTTCAGTGTTTCATAGTTCTCCCTGTGGAGGTCTTTTACGTCCTCGGTTAAGTATATTCCTAGGTAATTTAATGTCTTTGTTGCCATTGTGATGGGAATTGAGTCTTTGATTTGGTTCTCAATTAGATTGTTGTTGGCGTATATGAATGCCTCTTATTTCTGTGTATTGATTTTGTATCCTAAGACTTTACTAAATTAATTGATGAGTTCCAGGAGTTTCTTGGTTGAATCCTTGGGGTTTTCTAGATACAATATCATATCATCAGCTAACAGTGAAAGAAAGTTTGATCTCTTATGCCCCTAATTGGATACCTTTGATTCCATTTTCCTATCTGATTGTTGTAGCCAAGACTTCCAGCACTATGTTGAACAGAAGTGGAGATAGTGGGCAGCCTTGTCTGGTTCCAGTTCTAAGTGGGAATGCTTTCAATTTTTCCCCATTCAGTATGATATTGGCTATGGGTCTTGTATATATGCCTTGTATCATTTTTAGGTATGTCCCTTCTATGCCTATTTTCTTAAGTGTTCGTATCTTGAAAGGGTGTTGAATTTTGTCAAAAGCTTTTTCTGCATCTATTGAAAGAATCATGTGGTCTTTGTTTTTGCTTCTGTTTATGTGGTGAATTGCATTTATAGATTTACGTATGTTGAACCATCCCTGCATCCCTGGGATGAAGCCCACTTCGTCGTGGTGGATTATTTTTTTGATAAGTGTCTGGATTCGGTTAGCTAAGATTTTGTTGAAAATTTTTGCATCTATATTCATTAGGGATATTGGTCTGTAGTTTTCTTTTTTTGCTGCATCTTTTCCTGGTTTTGGTATCAGAGTAATATTCACTTCATAAAAGGTGTCGGGGAGGTTTCCATTCTTCTCGATGTTGTGGAATAGTTTCTGCAAGATAGGTACTAGTTCTTCTTTGTAAGTATGGTAAAATTCAGGTGTGAAGCCATCTGGACCGGGACTTTTCTTTTTAGAGAGATTTTTAATTGCTGTTTCTATTTCAGCTGTTGAGATTGGCCTGGTCATGGAGTCTATTTCTTCCTCGTTGAGCCTAGGGAGGCTGTGTGTTTCTAGAAATTTGTCCATTTTCTATACATTTTCCAGTTTGAGTGCATAAAGATTTTTGTAGTAAGCATAAATTGTATCTTGTATCTCTTTGGGATCAGTTGTGATATCTCCTTTTTTATTCCTGATGGAGCGTATTAGAGATTTCTCTTTTCTGCTTTTTGTTAGCTTAGCCACTGGCTTTTTGTGGTTTTTTTGTGTTGGTTATTGAGTTGTTGTTGCAGCTCGGTGAGTGTTCTTATGATCCACATATGAAATTCCTCTTCTGTCATATTGGTTGCCTGATTTTGGTTGGTATCCGTTTCTAGGGGGCTGGTGCTCCTCTTTGGGGGAGAGTTTTCCGTTTGGTTCTTCATATTTCCTGAATTCTTTTGCTGAATTCTTCCCATGTCGATCAGTTGTTGTTTCTTTCCTTTAGGTTATTGTTTGGGTATTCACACACCTTGTTTAGTTTCTGATGCGTTAGGTGTTGTCTGTGGGTGAGATTGGACCACTCCCTGTATATTGAGTCAGTGGGTGCCATGGAAAGGCTGTGCAAGATGCCGTCCCTGTTAGTAGGTGGCCTTTGCTTGGAGGAACAGGCTATGCTATTGATTTTGTGTCCTGTTGTCAGCTCTTGTTATGGGCGGAGGTGGGTTTGGTAAGCCTGCCCTCAGGCAGTTAGCAGGGGTCAAAGTTCTGTTCTCTGCTTCCAGGAAAAGCTGTCAGGGCGGGGCTGGAATGGTCCCGCTCAGCCAGAATGTACGGGTGTGGGGGTGGGGCTGTCTGAGTCCCGCAGCCTGGAGGGGGCCTCGCTTCTTTCCACCCTCCCCAACTCCTCATCTACCCCTGGGTCTCTGCCAGCAGGCCAGACCACAAGCCACCAGGCCTCCCCGGATTGTGATGCCCGTGGGGTGGTTCCCTGCACAGGAATGCCACCTGGACTGGGCACACGGCCTCCTCCTGGGAGGAGGGTTGCCCTCTAGGATGCTGATCTGCCTCTGGAGGCACACACACCTCAGTAGGCTTTTCACGTATAACCCTTCTGTTCCCTGGGCAATGTTAGCCCTCGGTGCAGGGGATCTGATCTGCAGGTCCGACTTCTGTGTCCCAGAGTTCAAACTGTTTCCCCACCAGGGACATGATTTATGGTCCTAATTCACCCACAGGGAGCCCAAGCTTGGTTTATGTCTCTCAGCCTCTGAGTCGGCACCGTTCTCCTGGGAACACCGTGCCAGCAGCACCTGGGAGAGCTGGCGGGTAGGGAGCTCACAGTCTGAGTTCCCCTGAGTCAGCTGTAGGGTCCCAAAAGGGAAGGTCCCATTCCCTGGAGGTGCCTCTTGCTGGTGGCTGTATTGTCTCTCTGGGCAGTCGCGGGTAGGGTCGGCGGAGGGGAGGAGGAGGCAATATGGTGCCTGCCGCACAGCTCGGGTCTGTGCACACGGAGGTGCCCGGAGGAAGTTTGGAACCTGGTGCCGCGTCTGCTACAGGCTTACTGCTCACAGGCGGCAGCTGTCTCTGGGCTGGTTTCCGCAGGTCTCTCCACCCATTGGGGAGTCCACCAGTAGTCCTAAATTCCTGGGAGGGGAAACAGCAAATCCACCTCCCCTTGCCGCTGGTCTCCGGGCTGCTCCGGTGGTCTCAGCCTCCAGTTCTCCTCTGCAGCCTCCTCCCGTGAAGTCTCCTGGGGTCTCAGGTACCTCTCCTTCCTCCTCTCGTCCGCTGTATGCTCGTCTTCTTGTTTCTTCTTTCCAATTTCTCCTAGACTCTGTCTTTTCTGCAGAGACAGTCTGTCAGGCGGTGTTATTCGTCCGCCATCTTGCTCCACCCTCCTAAAATACTTATTTTTAACAGTGAATTTCTGGGCCAAATATACATTTCAATATTGTAGTATAAATGTTGCTTATTCTAAGACATTTCATCCTTTTTCAAATGCTTCTATAGCTCTGTGATCGCTTTAGAAAAGTAAGAGAGATTTAAAAATACAACATCTCTTGGTCTTCTCTGATTAAATTACTTATTTCTTTAAATGATTGATCTTCAAAAGGTCTGTTTACTATAAAGTCATTTTCAATAATATTAATATTTGGTTAACCCTGTCCTAGTTATAAAAATGTTAAACACTTAGAATTTTATAATTACAAGATTTGCAGATTTTATAATTTATTGTTGTAAATTGAGGTTAGCAAGAAAGATGCTGCTACTTGAAATGTAGTGCACTTTTGTACATACTTTTGTATTGAATATTCAGATAATGTTTTTGAATGTCAATTTTGATAGTAAGATGTATTTCTGAAAAATTCTAACTATTGTCTAATGCTTCACTGGTATTGGAAATGTTATATTTTTACAGAGTAGCATCAATCATCTTAAGACCAATAAACAGAGATTAAAAAATGGATGTTTTATATGAATGAGATATATATTTTTTTATTTCAGCATAATATGGAGGTACAAATGTTAAGGTTACATACATTGCTCTTGCCTTCCCTCCCTCATTGAGTCAGAGCTTCAAGCGTGTCCATCCCCCTGATAATGCACATCACACTTATAATGTATATATATATCCATCACCTCCTCACCCCTCCTACCTGCCTGACACTGATAATTTTTCTTTTTTAACATTTTGGTTAGATTTTATAACTTTGCCTTTACCTAGCAAGGGTTAGAGGTATGAAACAAAGTTGAAATTTTTGTAATACACAAAGGTCAATTTTGTTTTTATTTAAAAAAGCACTTGTGCTATTTCATGTTTCAACTTGTTTTATACTCCTTCAATTTATTCTTATTTGGTATGTACTTTTATGTAAAATATACTGACTAGTTTGTCTTCTGTTTCTTTAATATTGAGAATGTATATGTCAAAAGAAAATTAAATTAAACTTTGTAAAGGGCTTTATTGGAAATAACTTTATATGAATTTGTTTTCTATTTGTTATTTTTATATTCCCAAATTCAACAGTATTCTTTTTTTTTTTGAAAAATGATTTGCTATTTATTTGAAGGAACCTTAGAAACATTGAGTAAATAGAGCACATATTTTGGATTATGATTTGGAAATGATTTTCATAATTTATATGTTCATTTTATGACTGAATCACATTGTTTGATTAACTTTGTGGGCGGTATAAATTGAAAACCAAAACAAAAAAGAATGCAATGTGTTGGTATAAGTTAGATTTAGGACATGATCGTAAAATACAAATTTAAAACAATTCCAGGGAGAAATAGTTTATCTTGGAATGAAAGTGATTTCTTTTAAGACTTGAAACACATTCAAGTCTCCTAATTCAGATAAATTAAATAAAGCTCCCAAACTAGCTTTCACATGTAAACACAAATTTTTATCAGTGATACTTGAAGATGTGGTTAGTGTAAGAAGAGTGCCAGAAGACTCAATGCAAGTTTTATAGGACCTGCACACTTATGATATTATGATTGTCACAGCTTCCATATGCAATGAAAAGAACAGGGATACTAAACAACAACGTAATTATTAAATAAATAAAAACATCTAAGGTCTTCCCTGATAACCACTCTGATGCTCTGTTTTCTTTTGATATATAGAATTTTTCTTTTAAAATCTTTTTTGCTATCTTGGCTTTGCTGGTGCTCTATATCTTGGTCCATCTAATAGATAAACCAGCATGAAATAACAGAAGACAAGGGACAAGCATACCTGTATTTTCTGTTCAAAAAATGCTAAAGCCAGAAATTCCAGACCTATGATCTTGATGTTAAAACACAACAAAATTCAAGAATAGACTGCCAAACAGGTGACTTAGTAGCATTAATAAAATAGAGATTAGTTGCAGCCAAAATAGGTTCAGAGATACTAAGTCAGGTTCATAATACTGAATTACTAAACTGGTGAATTTAATAGAAAATGATGTGTGTGAATGTGTCTGTCTGTGCATATTTTTTAATGTGAATAAAAATTTGATAGTATTTCTTCATGTATATGAATACAACGAAATAAAGCAAGCTAAATAGCAGTGAATCATGTGAATTTTTAACTGCTTGACTAGGCTAATCGACACTCAGATAAGGTTGGCCCTCATCTTTTTCAGGGGTTTTATCATTGACTTAGATTAGACAGCAAAAAAATGATAAGCAAATTCAACAAATGTCAGAGTAAGGCCCAATATTATACTGAACACTGAAATTTAGAGGTTAATAAAACATAGTCCCTGGTCTCAAAGAACTTACTTTCCTCTGTGGGAGTTTGTGTATGTATGTGTGTTGGTTGTAATAGTAATAGTGATGTGTGTGGACTCTGGAGTTAGTAAGCAACTAGATTGCTAGATCAACAATTTAATAGCCATGGGACTTTAGACATGTACCCTAAATTCTTTGTGCCTTAATTCATTTTATATAATATGGGAATGATAAAAGCACTAGATCATGATGTTGCATGTGGATTAAAAGACAGAGCACATGTGTGGCAGAGCCTACCAGCTGTCCATCAAACTCCACCCTTCTTTAAGACCACAGTTAGACCTCATTAGCCCAGGTGCCCATCCAGTTAGCCATGGCCGTGGGTCTAGATTGTTTCCAGAATAACAGAAATGGACATAATCAATATATGAAACTTCTAGATCTGGCCTACATAAACTTCCTGCATGCCCTTTTTTCCTCTGGATGATTGTACTGGCAGTCACAGTCATGGGAGCCTTAGAAGCCACTTATGTCATGTTTGTAAATGGTAGAACTTCTGACAGACTGTGCCCATAAATGATTGTATGTGGGGTATGTGTGTGTGTGTGTTATCAGGGAGTGAGGATAGACATATAAACAGATCATTTCAGTGCATTTTAGTATATTCTGTAATGGAGCCATGGGAGCATGGAGAAGAGTTACATAAATTAATAATAACTTGGGGAGCAAGTGAGGAGAAAAGGCATAAATAAGAGAAAGATTTCTAGAAAAAGTGAGCTTAACCTATGACTTGAAATACAAGTAGAGATTTACCAGAGAAAGAGGGGAAGAAATAACATCCTCAAGAGAATGAAAAGCATTTTTAAAGGAAAAGAGGCATGAAATTATATGATATATTCTGAGAATTTCTAATACTTTCAATATAGAGTATAAAATGTAATTCAAGTAATAGGAGATAGTGTTGGGCATAAGGAAACACACCAAATCACAGAGGGCCTCCTATGCAAGGATAAAATTTTTTTTAAAATTTTTTTTTTTATTTTGGCATATTATGGGGGTACAGATTTTAAGGTTTCAATACATGCCCATTTCCCCCCTCCCCCCAAAAGTCTCAGTCTCCATCATGACCATCCCCCAGATGGTGCACATCTCATTATGTATGTATATACCCGCCTGCCTCCCCCCTCCCACCTGCCCAATACCCTATTACTGTAGTACCTATGTGTCCACTTAGGTGCTACTCAGTTAATAACAGTTTGCTGGAGAATATATCTGGTGCTTGTTTTTCCATTCTTGGGATACTTCACTTAGTAGTATGGATTCCAGCACTAACCAGGAAAATATCAGATGTGCTATATCACCATTGTTTCTTAGAGCTGAATAGTACTCCATGGTATACATATACCACATTTTATTAATCCATTCTTGGATTGATGGGCACTTGGGCTGTTTCCACAGCCTTGCAATTATGAATTGTGCTGCTATAAACATTCGAGTGCAGGTGTCTTTTTTGTAGAGTGTCACTGGATCAGGAGAACTATGAAACACTGAGGAAGGAAATAGCAGAGGATGTAAACAGATGGAAATCCATACCATGCTCGTGGATCGGCAGACTCAATATCATCAAAATGTCTATACTACCCAAACTGATCTACAGATTCAATGCAATACCTATTAAAATCCCATCAGCATTCTTCACAGATATAGAAAAAATAATTTTACGCTTCGTATGGAACCAAAGAAGACCCCGAATATCAAGAGCAATTCTAGGCAACAAAAACAAAATGGGAGGCATTAATATGCCAGATATCAAACTATACTACAAAGCTGTAGTAATTAAAACAATATGGTATTGGCACAAAAACAGGAATATTGACCAGTGGAACAGATGTGAGAATCCTGATATAAAACCATCCTCATATAGCCATCTCATCTTTGACAAAGCAGACAAAAACATACGCTGGGGAAAAGAATCTCTCTTCAATAAATGGTGCTGGGAAAACTGGATAGCCACCTGTAGAAGGCTAAAACAGGACCCACACCTTTCACCTCTCACAAAAACCAACTCACGCTGGATAACAGACTTAAACCTAAGATATGAAACTATTAGAACTCTAGAGGAAAAAGTTGGAAACACTCTCCTAGACATCGGCCTGGGCAAAGAGTTTGTGAAGAAGTCCCCAAAGGCAATCACAGCAGCAACAAAAATAAATAAATGGGACATGATCAAACTACAAAGCTTCTGCACAGCCAAAGAAATAGTCATGAAAGTAAACAGACAACCTACAGAATGGGAGATAATTTTTGCATCCTATGCATCCGATAAGGGACTGATAACTAGAATATACTTAGAACTCACGAAAAGCAGGAAGAAAAAATCAAATAACCCCATTAAAAAGTGGGCAAAGGACTTGAACAGAAATTTTTCTAAAGAAGACAGAAGAATGGCCAACAAACATATGAAGAAATGCTCAACATCTCTAATCATCAGGGAAATGCAAATCAAAACCACAATGAGATATCACTTAACCCCAGTGAGAATGGCCTTTATCAAAAAATCTCCAAACAATAAATGCTGGCGTGGTTGCGGAGAGAGAGGAACACTCCTACACTGCTGGTGGGACTGCAAACTAGTTCAAGCTCTGTGGAAAGCAATATGGAGATACCTTCAAGCGATACAAGTGAATCTACCATTTGATCCAGCAATCCCATTGCTGGGCATCTACCCAAATGATCCAGTGACACTCTACAAAAAAGACACCTGCACTCGAATGTTTATAGCAGCACAATTCATAATTGCAAGGCTGTGGAAACAGCCCAAGTGCCCATCAATCAAAGAATGGATTAATAAAATGTGGTATATGTACACCATGGAGTACTATTCAGCTCTAAGAAACAATGGTGATATAGCACATCTTATATTTTCCTGGTTAGAGCTGGAACACATACTACTAAGTGAAGTATCCCAAGAATGGAAAAACAAGCACCAGATATATTCTCCAGCAAACTGGTATTAACTGAGTAGCACCTAAGTAGACACATAGGTGCTACAGTAATAGGGTATTGGGCAGGTGGGAGGGGGGCGGGGGGCGGGTATATACATACATAGTGAGTGAGATGTGCACCATCTGGGGGATGGTCATGATGGAGACTCAGACTTTTGGGGGGAGGGGGGGAAATGGGCATTTATTGAAACCTTAAAATCTGTACCCCCATAATATGCCAAAATAAAAAAAAAAAAAGGAAGTTTTGTGACCCTGTTTTACTATCAGAGCGTGATCTTCCTGGTTGCGGCGGGTCTCACCACTCCGGAATCACCCGGATTGCCACACTGAAGTGTCTATTCCCCCAAAATTTTACTGTCCCTGAAAGGGACTTGAATAGATATGATTTTGCTTAACTTTATTATATTCCAAGTGATGTTCTAGGGTTGTATATATATCGGCCTAGGGACTTATCTGACTTGTTTGCTTCTTTGTTTGGCTCAGATGTATTTTATTCATTTTATAAAATGATAGCATGATGGAATATTCCCTGTTTCAACAAATATTGCCCTAAAATATGGTTTTCAATGCAAGAATTGCAGCCCATGGGATCAAGGTGTCATAATGGATTTAAGCAAAGCATTAATATTGGCATATATATTTTTTCTATATCCTGATAATATTCAAAAATGTGTTATACTACTTAGGTATCTTTGTCTATAAATCTTTGCACATACATTGGGCTATTTCATTATGAGGGAATTATTAGAAAATAACTTGATAGTTCAGGCGAATATGAATATTTTCAGTTATCTGGTAGATACTTCCCTCCCCTGAAAATATTTTGGGAAAGAGTGTTCCTAGAAGATGGAACCTGAGACCATGAGGTAAGTATGTGTTTGATGCATTTCAGTGAAAACAAATTGGCTACTCTGACTGCAACAGAGTGAAAGAGAAGTGGTAGAAAATGAAGTCATAAAGAAGAAGTCATACCAGATACATATCTGGTATGCCACCAGATAATTGGGGTCATGGGGAGTATTGCTGCAGACCATGTAAGAACTTTGGTTTTGACTCTGAATGAGATGGAGAGCCAATGGAATGTTTTGAGCAGAGAATAGATACGATATAACAAGTTTTAACAGGGTCATTCTGGTAGCCTTATTGAGAAGAGACTGAGTGCTACAAGGGCAGAAGCAGTTAGGCTCATTATGAGAGCATCTCAATAATGTAGAACAGAGATATGAGAAGATGGGGGCTTGGACCAGAGCAATGGCAGTAGGTGAAGACATCACATTTTAATATATTTTAAGGGTGGAACTGGCTTGGTGCCGCCCGGGAGAACCAGGTCATCGGTCGGTTCCCGTGAAAACAAAAACAATCGGCGGCGCCGCCGCGGACACCCGAACGCCGCGAGCGGGGGCCAGGGACGTGGGGCCGGGTGGGGCGAGTGAGAGGGAGCGGCGGCGACGCGCCGGGGGGCCGGGGCGCCATGGGGCAGGCGGGCACTGGCTGCGCCGGGCTCCCCCGGCGCCGTGGCTAGCTCGCCCGCCGCCTCAGCCGCCCGCGCCGCCCGCCTGGGGGACGAGGAGCAGGACGCGGCCTCGGCGGGGCCCGGGCCGAACGGCTGCGGACACCCGGGCGCCGGGGAGCCGAGCGCCGCCGCCTCCGGCATGGATCAGTGCGTGACGGTGGAGCGAGAGCTGGAGAAGGTGCTGCACAAGTTCTCGGGCTACGGGCAGCTGTGCGAGCGCGGCCTGGAGGAGCTCATCGACTACACGGGCGGCCTGAAGCACGAGATCCTGCAGAGCCACGGCCAAGATGCTGAATTATCAGGGACACTTTCACTTGTTTTGACACAGTGCTGTAAAAGAATAAAGGATACCGTTCAAAAATTGGCCTCAGACCACAAAGACATCCACAGCAGTGTTTCTCGTGTTGGAAAAGCCATTGATAAGAATTTTGATTCTGACATCAGCAGTGTGGGAATAGATGGCTGCTGGCAAGCAGACAGCCAAAGGCTTCTAAATGAGGTGATGGTGGAACACTTCTTCCGACAAGGAATGCTGGATGTAGCTGAGGAGCTCTGCCAGGAATCTGGTCTTTCTGTAGACCCAAGTCAGAAAGAACCATTTGTGGAGTTAAATCGAATACTAGAAGCATTAAAAGTCAGAGTTCTAAGACCTGCTCTGGAGTGGGCAGTATCAAACCGAGAAATGCTTATAGCCCAAAACATCTCCTTGGAATTTAAGCTACACAGACTGTATTTCATTAGCTTGTTAATGGGAGGAACTACAAATCAGCGAGAGGCATTACAGTATGCTAAAAATTTTCAGCCATTTGCCCTAAATCATCAAAAAGATATTCAGGTTTTGATGGGAAGCCTCGTGTATCTGAGACAAGGGATTGAGAACTCACCGTATGTTCACCTGCTTGATGCAAACCAGTGGGCTGATATCTGTGACATCTTTACACGGGATGCTTGTGCCCTCCTGGGGCTCTCTGTGGAGTCCCCTCTCAGTGTCAGTTTCTCAGCAGGTTGTGTGGCATTGCCAGCTTTAATTAACATCAAAGCGGTGATTGAACAGAGGCAGTGCACTGGAGTTTGGAACCAGAAAGATGAATTACCTATTGAAGTGGACCTTGGTAAAAAGTGTTGGTATCACTCTATATTTGCCTGTCCCATTCTTCGTCAGCAAACAACAGATAACAAGCCACCCATGAAATTGGTCTGTGGTCATATTATATCAAGAGATGCCCTGAATAAAATGTTTAATGGTAGCAAATTAAAATGTCCATATTGTCCAATGGAACAAAGTCCAGGAGATGCCAAACAGATATTTTTCTGAAGAAGTAACTTTAGTTTGCAATTTGTAAGTGAAACTGAATTATGGGCACATTTCAGAAGAGAACGTTCCATTTAATGCAGCTAACCAAGGACTCCCGTGTTTATATAAGCTAATGCTCCAGAAACTTTGCCAACATATTAGTGTACACACACTGAGGGGAGTGCTCCAGATGAATATTATCATAGGGCTTTATTATATTCTTGGTCTTCATTTCTGATCAAGTAAATACACCAGCAGTTGTCATTCAATGCAGGTTTTTGTACTTAATTATATGGTGATTTTTTTACTTTTTAAGAGCAGAAACAGAAATTGACCTCCTCGCCATGTGTTTAATATTTCTCCTGCTTTTACTTTTGTCATTTTCTTGATAACTGTAAGCCTTGAGAGTGTTTGTGAAAAAGTTTTATTTCCTGTTATGTATACATAATTAAATGAAAATTCTTCAGAAAAAGTTTGATAAATTGAATTGTGGTTGTAAAACTAATTTACTTTTTTTTTTTTGCTTAAGGAAGAAAGCTGTGATAGATTCCAAATTTGCTTTTTGATGTTTCCCTCTGCTCCTCCTCCAAGAAGTCAGCACACCTGCATTTGAGCTCTGCTTGTAGCCCCAGCAGGCTGCCTGTTTAAAATTTCATCATTTAGCAGGCTGGTGTGAGAAGTCTTCCATTAGAATAGAGTGGAAAGGAGTACTATTGTTTTTTTGCTTTTATTGCCAAGAGGTGCTTGTTTTAAAAAGTTTGTTCAATAAAATGAAATTCTGAAGTTAGAAGTGTTCTTAAGTTGATATTTGCTCTCTTGGTCTTGGTAGCCCTATTCTCTGAAATCTGCCTTCAGGACTTGGCTATCTATTGCATTTGTATATCATTGCAGACACAGTGTTTGTGCGTGTGTGTATATATGTGCACCAGCATCGAACATTGTGTATCTAGAAGGGAAGAAGCATGTTTCAGTCCTAAAATACAGTTACCAGACCCATCATTTTAAATCCTTAAAGTTAGAAGCTAGTATATTTTCTATAGTGCAGAATATGTTTATTGCTGTTTTGTGTTTGAATAGTATACTGTTCAATGCCTCTCTTCTGCAATGTGTATCATCTCATTGACTGTGAATCTGTATATTATTCTAATGGATACAGATAATAATCTTTTCTCTTATGAGGTAGCTTCATTTAATGCACTGTCCAGAAATAGCCATGTGTAAGGGTCTTTCTCTGTATGATGAACTACATGGAAAAGACTTCTATGGACATAATTCTGACTTAAACTCATGAAGTTACTTCATTATGAGAAGAATGTTATTTGGAAATCACCAAATATTTTACAACTTTATTTCATCTGACATGGAACTGAACATCAATATAGGAATACTTTCATGAGAAAATGAAAAAAGAAGAAAACAGAAGCAAAGAGAAATGTGGCACTTCACATTTTCTTATGGACTTAGTTTGAGGGAGGAGGGACAGATTTGGTGCTAATTGGAAGTTGGCAACATTTGCAGTAGTACATCAACCTGGATGGTTTATTCTGAGATGTTTACTTGGGAAAGCTAGGATTTGTTTATGAAGGAAAAGGGTACTGCAGAAAAGCCCTGCTTAATTACCATGTGGTCAGGCTTGTGTAGATGGCTACTATGTGCTCTGTGGGGTTAGCCAGGAATTGTGATTGGCCTGGCTCAGTGCTTGCCTTGTCCAACCTCATCTGGCCCCACAGCGAATTTCACCCCATGATTCTGCTTCATTGTTGGAAGCCTCTGTAAAGTTCCCCCTCTCTCCACTAGAGCTGTGAAGGAAGAGAGCGGAGCAGAGACAGGCTCCTTGGACTGCAAAAGAGAAGGTAGAAAATCAGGCAACACTCTGGTCAAGAGTGTAAACTGGTTTATTATATATGTATTTTTTCCTTTCAATTAAAACCTAGAGTGTCATTTTAATTTTTTTAAAACCTTTTTCTCCCTAGGCCAAGTTTAGCTTTATTCAGAACTTATTCTCACCTTTCCACCCCAAACACCTATACAGCATTTAGACTTCACCAAGAGTTGAATGATAAAGATATGCTCTAGAGGTTGGTGATAAATATTTTTGGTAGCCAGACACTTCACACAGTTGGCTCAGGCCACTTTTAAGGACAAAGAGCAGAGCTTGTTTCGTCCCTTTCCCAGTGTTGGGAGTCCTACTGATAGTTTTCTGTGCAGCTCATGAAAACTTTACAAAGATCATGCTTTAACTGAAGCATTTGACTTTACAGCTTTCTTTGTAAGATCCTTGTACTCCTACTGGGCAGGGTGAGGGTCAAAAATTTGAAACTCTATTGGTCTGACAGTTTAACATGAAAATTTATGTCTTGTGACCTTCTTTAAGTGCATGGACTTAAAATTCATTGGAGACTAAATGTGAAGGGGAGAGGTGGATTTGAAGAGGCCAGATCTTAACCAAAGATGCTAAAGTACAGCATTCTGTCCTTCCTACTCTAGAAACACCTTCACCAATGGTGTTTTGACCATATCATCGCTCATGCTATCTGCATTTCAGCAGTGCAGGAGGATGCTATTTGTCTTTCTCTGCCTCCACTTGCAAAAGGTTATGGATGGTAGAGGCAAGGTTTTTTTTATAGTCAGACTAATTATAATAATGTACATTGAAAACAATTCAGAATGGTTTCTTAAATTTCTTTGGAAACCATTTCCATTTATCAGTTGTGGACGGAGGCCATGGAACTATGCTAAACCAATAAAACCTTATTATCAAATCTTTAGCCAGAGTATCTGTGTTTTCAGGTACAGTCTTTACAATGGCTAAGGTTGTCTTTTGATCTTTTTTCTCCCTGTGTAATCATTGCAGATGCCATTTCTGTTGTTTTATTGGTGATTATATGAGACTTCTAATACGTAAATGAACGGGTATTGGTGCCTCTTTGTTTTAAACATTTTGAAGAAAAGAGCCACCTCATATTCATAGGGTGTGTATTTTGTGAGTGTGTAGCATTTAATTGAAATTAAGAAAGTTATGAAATAAATCTTTTGTTTTAACTTTTCTGTAGCAGCTAATGTATACAGAGACACTAAAACCCACACCACATTTTGTGGGGAATGAGGATCCTTTTTTATCTCTCCAGGTGGTCCCACAGGTTATACAGTTTAAATTCAGTATTCTTTATGCTGTGAGTTATTTCAGCCTCATTGGTTTCAGCCTTTGGGACAGTGGATATTGTAAAAACCAAGAGCTCTTGGTTATCGCACAAGACAAGCTGCTGGTAGACTACATTAGCCCTCTGGTTTTCCAGCTCAACCTCTGATCAAGTGGACTGACAGCCATGTTGGCCAGTCTGTTTAGTCAGTTGACTCAGGTTATTTTCAGGGAAGGCATGGAGGCATAATGGTTTGTTTAGTTTCATCACTAAGATGTGTAAGGTGACAACACAAACCAAATACCTTTCATTACTTAACTCTACATGCATTATTTTTGGTAACACTAGAATGCTATGGTCTTGAGGAAACGTTAGTAAGGAACACACAGAGAAGGTTGGTGTTTTGTAAGCCTGTCCAACTATGGCAGGTTTTTTATGGTACAATAGTGTTTACTGTAAGCAGATACACACTTCATGAACTGTTTTTAATGAACTACAATTGAATAAATACCAAAAATAGAATGACAAATGCATTTTAATAACAGATGAGACAATTAGTTTTAGGGTGAATTTTCCGCTGTTTGATTTTACTTCAAGACGTAGTGAGAGAAACAAAAGTTTTTTTTTTCAAGACATTTCCGCTACAGTTTTAAACTGTACGGGGCATATGCTTCATTTACTTCCAAAGAGGCAAAAGCAGCTGGAATTGGCTTACAGCACATGCTTTGTTTCATGTTAGGGGTGAGGACCTACACTCTTATTTAGCAGTCACTTAACCTTCTTCAGTAAGGCAGATGTGGGGTTCACTAGGATTTAGTGCCTGATATTTTCTTTTGGGAAGGGGTGGGAGTGAATGTATTTGGGCTGGGAGGGAAGCAGAAGAAAATGGGAGCGTGAGTGAGTGTGCATGTGTCTGAAATTCACTATTTGCCCCACCTGTACCTAACAAGGAGCAGGTGATAGATGTATTTTGCTCATGACTGCAGTGTGCATGTATTTTTTTTCCTCCTCTGTGTTTTCTAAACTTACACTAAAAGGATTCATCAAATCATATTGTTCAGATGTCTCAGGATTGTATTTCTTTTGCTTACCCTGTACTCTTGGGTTCTATAGTATTTCTATAATTATGTAACAAGAATAGTGTTGCACTGTAATCTATCATATAGAGCTATATGTATGGAAAATTTTGATCAGTTTTTTAAGAAATGTATCCTGTTTGCAAAGGCACAATAAAGTTGCATCTTATAGACTATAGGCAATAAAGCTAACAATAAACCTTATTTAACACACACACAAAAAAGGGTGGAACTGACAGGAGTTGCTAATTGAGTGAATATAGGGTTATAAAGAAATAGAAGAGCCAGGAATTACTATTGTCTTAGTCTATTCAGCTGGAAGTATAGAGTAGCCATTTAATTATATCAGGAAGACCAGAAGAATGGAAGGTTTTTTCAAATGGAAATTTGAACCAGCTAAAATACCAGACACAAAGGTGAGGAAAATGCCATATATTAATAACTGAGCACTAGATCACTAAACTAAATAACTGTGTTAGATGGGTTGGAATGCATAATAACCTGTATTATTTTTCCACACATCAGTCACATTATACCTCGTGTTACAGTTATCTGCATGATATCATGGCTGGATCAGGTACTAAAAGTGAAATTTTGAGCGAGTCATTTCTTCTCTTTGAGCCTCAGTTTTCTCAGGTGTGAAACAGGGAAATTGAGCCATGTTATTTAATTTCTTTTTTTTTTTACATATATTTCAATGATTAAATGAGACGATGCATGAAAGGTGCCTAGCATAGTATGTGTCACATAGTTCAATTCCAACAAATGTTATTTCCTTCCTTTTCCTCCCCAAATTATAAATTCCTTCTGAATAGAAACTTTGCCTCTGTAGCCCTCACAGTATGCATTACATTACCTTACATATAGAAGGTGAACACTATTTATTAGCTTAAATGGAATAATTACTTATTAAGCACTTGTTTTTAACCCCCATTACTCATTGATGATCTCAAATTATATGTGCAAATGTCAAGAAGGATTAGTTACATATATAATTCTTTGTACATAACATTGATATGATTTCTCTCTAGCCAATTGGTGGGTTTTTTGGTAAAGTCTATTTCATTGAAAACTACTTTCACTGACTATATCCTTTAATTGGATTTCCAATATGAATGCTTTTGTATACAACATATTCTACATGCCCCATTCAGTTCTTCTTTTGAAACTGAGGGACTTTCCTCACCAGTCCTAGGAAGAATTAATTTATTTTTTTTCTCACAGTAAAGGGAGAATATGAGGTAGCTATGTCTGGGAAGCCTGCTCTACAATTTATGTAGCAGTTACAGGAGTGTGTGTGCCTTCTCACCTGCTACCACTAAGAGAAGAAACTTGTGCTCTATGCTATATCTTTTAGGTACAGCTGCCTGGGCTGCACTACAATATTCAACATTGACATAAGGATCTGTGGGTACCAGGAGGACTATCTGTAAACACGTGGACTCAACTCTCCTCCATCTCCAGCCTATATTGGTTACGGAGAAGAAGCAACTTTAGGTTCTTTATGAGGTCTCCAAGGTTTTCTAGGCAATTGCCTGACTCTCTCTTTCCATTGCCTTAAAAAATCAGAATAAATGAATTTTCTTCAGATTAGAAGCAATCCAGATAATAGAGTTCACATTCTTCAAATCACCAATCTAAGTTGCCAGGAGAGACAGGTTTCAGGCTGCTGTGTGAAGTTGCAACTTGTTTTACATATAATTCAGTTTGGGCTCCTTGATAGCAGTTGCAATATCCCAGGTGAAAGCAGTTTTCTCTTGTTTACTGATTTAGCAATTGCACCCAATCAGAAAGGGCCATCTAATCAGCTAATTTACCAAATTCAAACAGGATGTCATGGAAATATTACCAGACAAATTACTGTATACTTTCTTTTTCAAGGTCTATACGGAAGGAAATACCAAAACTTTCTTCATCTTATGCTAGAACTGAGTAAAGCATCATCAAGAAATGTTTCCTTATTTCTAACTTAACTCTGTCAGTTTACAGATTCTTGTTTTTTGTTCTCTTCTCTTTGGACTACACCCATTCTTATTTTACAAAGACATAATATTTTCCTACTAAATTAATCCTGCTGACACCATATGTATGTAACTGTGCATAAAAAGTGCTATCTTAGTGTCTTCTCAGTAATTTATCTTACTGTTTTGGATTCATCAAATATAACAAATAAAAACCTCAGAATTACTACTTTTGTATATCTATATCCAGTTATAAATCTCAATGTAAAATGCAACAGCTTCCATGCTATTAGAATTGGAGAAATGAAAATTAAATGTACTTATATATTTATTTATTTATTTATATCTTCCTTTTTACCAAAAAGAATGTTACATGGCTTGAAATTAAATTTAGGCTGTTGCTATTTATATTTAATAAAAAGTCAGATTACGGTGTAATTGTGTGTGGAATAGATTAAATACAATTAATAAAAAACAAATAATATAGTACAATCTGAAAAAAATAAAACATAAAGAAAATAATTAGAAAAGCAAAATATTACAGAGTAGGTCAATCAATAAATACAGATGAAACAGCTAAACAGATGAACATAAATACAAAAGGGTAATTATTAAATTAGATAATAAAGTAGGTATTATAATTCTCATTGCTTGTCTCAATTTTGAAGCATATTTGTAAAATTATAAATAGCTACAGTTTAAGACATTTGCAATTTTGTGTTAAGCATTTTTTTAATGTGTAATTTTGGTCAGCATTTAAGACAGTCTGTGTGGCCAATTGGTGATGAAAATCTAAAATGCCTGGATTGAAATTATCACCTGGGGAATGTGAAGTTCATGGAAATGAGCACGGTACCATTCATTAGCATGTCAACTGTGCTTCTTCAACAGGATGCCATTAAATTATTGTGGTGATAATTGAGACACTCAAAAGAGACAGATGCTGGGCCTGTAGTTCCTGAGATCTTATAACCCATTAGCAATTAAATTTCAATGAGATAACATAACTTCACTCTCACTAAATTAACAACTGGGAATATTCTTTTTGAAGCTGTTTTTTTCCAGTCTGGTTTGGCCTGATTTTAAAGGCAAATTGAAATGCTTTTATGCTGCTAGAACCGGGAGACAGAGCATCCAGGTATAGGAATGTGCCCTACTCTCAGACCTGGAATTTGGGTGACAGCCAACCAAGGCAGGGCTGGATCTGGCAGTTCAATTATATCAGAGTGGTCTGATGGATATTGCAGTTATGAAGAACAAACATATATGGGCAGAAGGTCAGTGTCTTCCAAGAAGGCATGTGACTGCTTTCTCTCTATAGGTAAGGAAGGTAACTTCAGAGACTCTGTGGATCACTGAGTCATGAGAAAACAGGAAGGCAATACTATTCTAATCTGACTGATATTAGTCAGGATAGACAAGTATTTGCTGTGGTAACAAATTAATCCAAATATATGACTGGCTTTAAAAAACAGAGTTGTATTATTTGCTCTCTCAAATCCTAATGCAGGTAAGGTAACTTAAGGCAGTGACTCTGTTGTCCAAGCATATTTGATATCATAATGTTAACATCTCAACATATACCTCAAAGTCTCCAGAGCATGGGAAGAGAGAATAGAGTGGGAGCTTGCAAGAAAGGTCCTTAATAGGTACAGAAATGAGCACATATCATTTCTAATGACAGGCCATAGACCAGAAAGAACCAAATGTCCTCACTTAACTACAATGAAGCCACAAAATATGGAGGTATACATATATATTTGTAACCAGTAAATATCTCTGACCCAAGATCAGATCTGAAATACAGGAAGGTTAATAAAAGTAGAACGAAGTTGGTAAAAATTAAATATATAATCAGATAAGCAAAGTCAAATTCTCATGTGTTTAAAAAATCAAGCTGCAGGCCTAGGGAACAACAGAGCTAAAACTACCCTTGTGGAAAGAAAGTGGTGGAGGATAAGGAACAGGACCCGAGATCAGTAGTTTGTTGACAAGAGTTTACAAAGGCAGTGGAGTAGGAAGAATATGAACTCTAGAATCATGTAGGCATTATCCTAGTTATACCCCTTATTTACTAGTATATCTTGGCAAGTTACACAACTTCTTTAATGCTGAATTTCCTTATGTTGCTATTATGGGCTGAATTGTGTCCCCCTAAAATTCATATGTTGGTGTTCTACCATATGTTGGGTGGCTGTCACCCAAATTCCAGGTCTGAGAGTAGGGCACATTCCTATACCTGGATGCTCTGTCTCCCGGTTCTAGCAGCATAAAAGCATTTCAATTTGCCTTTAAAATCAGGCCAAACCAGACTGGAAAAAGACAGCTTCAAAAAGAATATTCCCAGTTGTTAATTTAGTGAGAGTGAAGTTATGTTATCTCATTGAAATTTAATTGCTAATGGGGTATAAGATCTCAGGAACAGGCTCAGCATCTGTCTCTTTTTAGTGTCTCAATTATCACCACAATAATTTAATGGCATTTGGAGACAGGGCCTTCTAAGAGGTAGTTAAGTGAAAATGAGGTCATTGGTGTGTGGCCTCATCCAGTGTGCCTTGTGTCCTTATAAAAAGAAGAGATTAGGACACAGATTGACACAGAGAGAAGATCATATGGGAACACAGGGAGAAGACAGCCTTCTATAAGCCAAGAAGAAAGGCCTCAAAGGAAACCAACCCTGCTAACATCTTCATCTCAGACTTCTAGCTTCCAGAACTGGAAGGAAATAAATTTCTCTTGTTGAAGTTACCAAGCCTGTGATACCTTGTTATATCAGCCCTAGCAAACTAATTCAGGTGCAAAAATGTAACAACACCAATATTTGCCCAATATATTTACCTTTCTGAAAAAACAGGTTAATAATTTTTAAAATATTATACTAAAGTGAAGTATCCCAAGAATGGAAAAACAAGCACCACATGTACTCACCATCAAATTGGTTTTAATTGATCAACACTTAAGTGCACATATAGGAATAACATTTATCAGGTGACAGGCAGATGGGAGGGGGGAGGAGGGGCTGCATATATACACACATAATGAGTGTGATGGGCACTGTCTGGGGGATGGACATGCTTGAAGCTCTGACTCAGGTGGGGCAAGGACAATATACACAACCTAAACATTTGCAACCTCATAATATGTTGAAATAAAAAAGAAAAATTATACTAAAGCTAATTGTTTATATGTTATTCTTTTAAACGGATTGCTCTTTAAAAATGTCAGTGCTATCTATCTCTGAATTTCTAGTGTTTCACACAAGGCCTGGGCAAATATAGGTGCTCTGTTATAGTCTGTGGAAGGAAGGAATGAAGGAAAAAAGGAAGTGAGGAAGGAAAGGAGGGAAGTAAGGATCTCATGCCCAAAAGAGCTTATTAATAGAGATTCAGGGAAAATAAATAATTAAAGTTGAAACCTAGGTAGAGTCTGAGTAGAAAATTTAAGACATCAACCAGAATAACTATGGATACTAAACCAATCTTTATTAAAACAAATGTTCCTAATATGCTTCAGGGTTAGGGCTAAAATCAGAGTCAATGTAGGAGACAGTCATCATACCTGTGTATAATAAAGGCACAGAGATGTGAGGATTCAGACAAGTACTAAAAACATCAAACAGCATTTACTTTACTGTTTAATGACCCTTGAAAATACTCAATAACTATATCATAAAATTCCATTGGGTTTCAAATGATGACAATGGATTTAGGACTTTGGATGATGAGTTTCAATGTAAGGATAGTTTCTTCTCTGGGGACACCTGAGATATAAAGAATGACGGAATACAACCAACATTTACTGAGCACCTTCATGTACAAGGCACGCTGCTCAGTTATAAGGCAATACAAAGGTGACTAAAACCCAGTTCCTGGTCCCAAGAGCTTGTATAACTGTGCTATTTTGGAAATGATTCCTGTTTTGTCATCCAAATAAGCAAAATATCAGCAAATATGCACCTGTGTTTATGTAGTTACATAAAAATAAATAGCAGTGCAGCCAGGCTGTAAAATAACAATTACATATAAAATAATCCCCTAAATCCTAAAATAATTATTTGTATTTTCAGAAAAGGAAATTGAAGTTAAAACACACATAGACACTTAGTAAATGCCTATTGAGTAGAACTGAATCAATTCTTGTTATAACTAAGAGCAAATACCTTCAGGTCAGCTAATAGAGATGGCTCAAGGATGTAGCCTGTGGTGGAAAGAAAAAAATATATATATAACTGAAAATTGCCCTGGATTTTCAAAGTGCTCGAAGTCAGATCATGATCTAAAGATTTGTGATTGTCTTTTATAGAAGTGATTAACTATGTAAATATGTAATTCCAAACCTTCCCAAGAGAACCCTCAAGATATTTGAAAATATGCTTCTTCAGCATATTTAAATTACCTTATCTGTCATTGCTCCCTATTGTATATTGCTATTGAAATAATTGGTATGTGTATTTGTGTGTGTGTGGCAGGGGTGGGATAATATTTTGAGGTAGTAATCAATCTAATGTAATGTTTAGCACCCTGAAATTACTTTCATTCCTACCCTTATAGACAACAAGGAAGAAGAATGTCTTCCATGTGATATGAGAGCATGTGGACATGACACTTACATCCAGCAGTCCTAAAGATAATCTATGGTCAGAATGAAAAGGGTACAGAAGGAGCCATAGGAAGGCAAGGGAAATAATGAGGACATCTAAGCAGAGATCTAGATCTTGAATTCCAGCTTAGGCTTGAGCTGACATCACTGCTGCTAGAATGGAAATGAGAATAATAGTTGTAGTTACCACATATTTAAGTGCCCATGATGTGCCAGGTACTACACAATGTAATTTACATAAACCATCCACAATACCCACATATTCATCATAGGAATTCATGTTACTATGCACTTTTTATATTGTTAAACCAAATCTCAGAATAAATTCTGAAAGATCACAAAGCTAGGAAATGAAATCAGCAGAATTTATACTGAGTTAGGTGTGATTCTTTATCTTCTACAGCATTCTATAGCAAAAAACAACAACAAAACTTCAAACGACAATAGCAAAGTGGCCATTCTCAGCCTCAGTCACATAACACATCATTGTGTCACAATTAGTTTAGATGTACATCTCAGTTATGTGCTGATATATGTTTTAAAATGTTCTGATTTGTAGCATTTGTTTATTTCTGTTGTGCAGATACCCCTACTGTGATCGATTTTAGGTTACTCATGTGAAGTCTGTGAAGATGGAATTGGAAAGAGATGTTGACAACCAGCTTTTCTGAGTTGTACAAGACATCTTCAGCATACTCAGGAAAGCAGTAGTCATAGCTGTAGCATTGAAGTTGGAGAATGGTTCCCATTTTTATATGCATTACAGTGGTTTCAAGATTCACCCTAAAATATCAGCACACTTATTGCACTTGCAATCAAATATTTTTCCTTTATTAGGAGAATGTGTCATATACACAAACATCATTATTATATATATGTGTGCATTATATGCATTTATAATGTGTGTATATAGATAGATATAGATATAAAAAGATCAAACACTGAACTTGATGTAAATCATCAAAGCCTGACATTCTTATGGAATAGATTGTTGAAAGCCATGTGCTTTTACATGCTAGTAAGTAATATAACTATATTTGAATCAACTGGAATTTTGTTAACATATAGGGCCCCATCTACAGGAAAATGGTCTGAAAATGGGAACATGAGAATGCAGCAAAGCAATATTATGCATGTGTCCAGGAAGCAAATTGAATGAGATTAGACAACTATCAGTTACTGACATGAATGGGAACTTACTCAGTATAAACTTATTGTCCCTAACAGCCAATCTCTTATTGAGAATGAGGACTAGCCTGTCCTGAGAGGGTCAGTGCATATTCAGCACCCCTGTAAAGATATCTAAGGCAATGCCTCTGAGACCCTTGCAAGACCACCAAGGACTCATAGATATCTAGAGGATGATGGGAAAGGACTTCAGCACCTAAACTAGAATGAGCAGGGTTTGAATGAAGCCCCTTAGAGTATCCTGAAATGGAACAGTATAGATGTATTTTCCAGTTACACATATAAACATCAGTTGATACTAACATATAAATAAAAGTTATCCATGAAAAATTGAATTTGGAGATGCTGTATTAAGTAGTTGAAAATGAATTATTGAAGGACTTAAGAAAGCATTTATTATTCTAATAAGTTGAATCTCCAAAACCGGGATAGAATATATAGTACTTCTAAAACATATTTCACCATAAGGTCTTTCCTTTGTGTAGCTAAGATTAATGTTTGGTGAGTTGGGATATGCTGGAATAAGGAGTTCTCAAGATATTTAATTTTCATTTTAGTTACTTTAACTGGAGAAGTTAAGAGTTTAGGATTCTATGGTGATCTAATCTTCTGGCTGAGGAAAAACATACTTTTTGATCCATGTCTGTATTTCCTAGCAAAAAAAATGTAGCAGAATTTAAACTTCTTTTTTAATTATGTTTTATATGTATATGTAGCTCACTGATCATACAAAAATAGACTGCATGCCATATTTGACCCATAAGCTATGTCTTTTTCTGACCCTGATATAGGGAAAGAATTCCAAATCTCATTGAATAATCAACATTAAACTGAAGGACAACATTTAATTATCCTCAAAGAGGCTTTTCCCCTACAGTTCAACCAGGTTTCCTCTTGTAAGAATGTTAATATCTCTGAGATCAGACCTATTTTTTTCTATGCTTGTGATAGTATATAGCCCCTTGTCATGGCCCCAGTGATCCTCCCCACCTGGTATTCATACCTCTGTGTTACCTTCCATTGTAATAGCATTGTTATGAATGACCAATAGAATGTAGCAGAAGCTTGTAACATCTGAAGGTATGTTACAAAAGACATCGTGGTGTCTGCCTTGGGTTCACTCTCTTTCTTAGATTGCTTTTTCTGGCAAAAGGAAACTGTCATATTGTAAGACACTCAAGTTGTCTGCTGGAGAGGTCCATATAGTGAGAAACAGAAGACTGTTGCCAGTACCCAGCAAGAAACTGAGGCCTTCTGCCAACAGCCATTTGAGTAAGCCATCTTGGAAATGAATCTTCTATCCTCAGTCAAACCTTCAGATGATCGCATTCCAGATGATAACTTGACTGCAAGCTCATAAGACACCCTGTGCAAGGACCACTCAGGTAAGCCATTTCCAAATTCCTCACCCACAGAAACTGTGAGATAATAAATATTTGTCTTATCTAAGATATTATTTTTTGGTGTAATTGAATACACAGGAATAAATAACTAATGTAATCTTTTAGCTAACCATTTTGACACAGCCAACTTGATGTCAAAAATATGTTTTTCAATCACTTTCCCATAGGTATTTTTATCTAGGTACATTTTGACAAGTCTGTTTTGTTTAACATTCTAAAAAATAGCCAAATAATACATGTACTATACAATTTAAACTTTCCTTTTGCCAGCTCCCACATAAATGATTAGAGATGGATAAGATAAGGGGTAAACTGATGCCTATAGTTAAAGTGAAGCTCAGGAATAAGTTGAGAGTAGCGTGAAGCTTAGGGGTGAACCAGGGATGGGATGTAGATCAAAGATGGGCAAGAAACAGGGTTAGAGAAGCCTATGTATATCCTCTAATAATTTTTAAGGATGTGAGGACAATCTGGCTGTGATGTCTGTCACCTCATTGATCACCAGAGTTAATTATGATTATCAAGATGGCTAGGCGGATGTCCCTTTCCTTCCTCACTCTTCCATGTGTATCCCTCCTGAAGCTGCAGACTCAATGTAAGAGGATGACCTTCCCCAGTAGAGGAAGACTTTCCTTAGGCAAAGGGTATACCAGCAGCTGCTCTCCCCTCCTAGAACCACCTAACAAGCTCCCAAGGTCCATTTATAGGAGAATGTAGGATAGTCAAGCTTCTGAGACTCTAGATACATCCAAATGAGGTGTTGAATGTGGTTTCTAAAATAAATAAATAAGTCATAATAATGATAATAATTTTAAATGACCTTTACTTTTGGCCAGGCCCATCTTGATTCATTCTGCTTTATTTCTGAAGAACCAAATAATTACCCAGGTTGTACATATGCAGGTCAAGAAGATTGAAGACAGGTCAATTATAATTAGCTTGATAATTTTCTCTATACCCCTACCAACCCAGCCCTTTCTACCTACAATCACTCATTTATACATTCATGAATAATAATCATTTGAATATATTTTATACATTCATAAATACTAATAATTTTAATATATTTTATCAAGTGAACCAAATGCAAGGGCAAGTGTGCTTTGTTCTTAATCTTTGTATTCTTCTCAGTGCTTAACATAGAGCCAGATATACAGTATGCAGCAGAAAAGAGCAGAGCAGAATAGGAATAATACAGGACTATGAGATACTATGTATCACTTCCAGTCCCAGTTATTAGTTTAGAAGAATCATTTTGATTATTTGAGTCTCAGTGACCTCATTGGCAAATGTGGGTAATATTACTTTCACACTGGGTTATTTTAAGGTTCAAATTGGAATGATAAATGTGAAAGAAATTTGGCAACTTGAAAGCTGTGGAAATGTTAGATGTTATTAAAACAAAGCTCTGTATATACACAGTGAATTAATCTATTCAAATGCTTTAGAGACTCTGATTTTTTCCTAAAACTATAAGTCAAATTTCTTTAAATGTATCAGTTAACAACTGCTTCCCTATTAAAGGCAAACTGTCTGGTCTGCATTTGAAAGACAAATTAACACATATGGAAATTTTGATACAATCTATCAATGTCTGCATAAACATTACTATATAAGGAATAAATATCTATATTTTCCGTAAGTTTTGTTTTGGTTGTTATTTTTGTTTGTTTGTTTGATTTGTAAGTACTAGTACACATCCCCACCAGTGGTTAAAATGCATTTACTCAAATATAAAAATTGATTTCAGTTTCTTCAAGTATGTAATGTTAAATATATTATCTCTTTCAATCATATGGTGAGATATCTGAGATGCTGCATTTTCTTTCGTTTCAATTCAGTTCCCTAGCTCCAAAGTCTTCTTTGTTTCAACTTTGTAGGAAATCATGGCATGCTGCTTAGAAATTGATTTATTATTATCTGGCATAGTAGTAGCTTAACTAGATCATTCACAGTCTATCAGTATAAAGGAGATCCAACTTCAGCACTGCCATAGGGTGTCAGGATATTATTAATTTAGAAGATATATAGGTTTCCATATGTTATACCAAGTGCTTTGAATCCAATGAAAGCAAGAGACTACTTTTGATATTGAAAAAAAAAATGATCTTGCAGCAATATTTTGCCAAAAGCTTCATTCTCAGATAAGACAGACAAACAATTCATACCCTTGAATAGATTTTGGCATCAATGCGTGCATAAAATAACACTTTATATTTTCAAATAAAGTTGAAAATTTCATATTTTGTCTCATTAAATGTGACAAACATTTATTGTGTTCATTCCATGTATCACTCACTGTTTTATGTGCTATGAGATTCCAGAGATTATCATCCTATAGGGGTTTGAACGCTAGGAGAAGACATGTAAGAAAATACTTTGTATTATATGAGACATAATGAAATAAGTGTAAAATCTAGGTAAAAGTATTGTGTGCTCTGGATGCAGACAGGCAAATTATTAATTCTGAATAGAGAGACTGGGGCACTGAATCTGAGCCTGAAGGAAGAGAAAGAATCGAATAGGAAGAAAGTGAATGGAGGTGCATGATCATCCAGGCAGAGGGAAGAATCTGAACAGAAATGGTGGAGCAGAAAACTGTTTAGGATCTGTAGAGATTAAGTACACTGTTAAGGGTTGAGTTTAATATTCAAGGAAGGGTGAATTGACATTTGAAACTGAAAAAGATGTTTGGGGTCCAATTGTGAATAGCACATCAAGAAGTCTGGAATTTATTATGAAGGAAATTGGGAGTCACTGACAAATTTTGAGAAGCAGAAATGTCACCCTTGCTTTACAAAGAAAATGATATAAACAATATGAAGATTGGGCTAAAAAAATAAAAGACTGCAGATGGAGAAACTACTTAAACTATTTAGTCCTGAAGAGAGATGTGTACCTGAACCAAGATAGTGGCAATGTGAGTAGAAAAGAGGGGAACAACTAGGATTGACATGGAAGACATTTCAAAGAATCAGTAAGATTTAACTGATTGGATGGAGGGAGTTGATGAGTATGTATATGAAAGAATCTTAAATGAGTCTGAAGTTTCTACTATGGGTGGTTAGAAAGTATAGCATGTTGGGGAGCAGGAAACTGAAGAACCAAGTTATAACAATGGTGTTGAAGATATATTTACATAAATAAGAAACTGCTTGTGGATTAACAATGAAAAAGAAAAAAAGAAAAAGAAGCCTGATAGATCACTCTTTTTTATACAAAGGAACAAAGCAAGACACACCCCAAATCAATGTAAAAGTTAGTTAAAGATGGTTGACTTGTAGTGAAAGAAAATTAGTCCACATCCACTTGAAGAAATAAGAATGTATTCAACCCCCAGCTTATGAGTCATTGTTTCAGCCTATGGGAGCCAGTCTTTCAGATGGGTTGGCTGCAGTCTTGTACATGATCTCTGAGGCCACGAAGGGAAGAATGTGAAATAACTCTGAAGAAATGGTGGGGTGAAAGTCAAGACAGCTTGTATATCATGGAGGCAGCCTTAATGTAACAACTTTCTGGGTATTCAGCCAGCGTGAATCAGGTCCAACACTCATAAAATTAGGACAGTGACAGCATGGTGGCAAAGTTGGTATTGGCAGCTTTATATGCCAACCACTGAGCTAACATTATTTTCCCTTAATTATAATAAATATGTGAATATCACTCTACAACAAGAGTATATTTATTATAATTCAGATGTCTCTAGTAGTAGTGCTGGGGGTTTGGGGATGGGTGATTTGCTAATAAGGCAATATTCTGTGAAACTAAGAAAATTTGGCAAAAAGATAATAACACTGATATGACACAGAAAACAAACACTGAGGGATGTTTCAGCCAATATAAAATAATAACCAGCTGTTTAAACACTAAAATAAATCATAGAATCACATTATACACTTCAAAAACGCCTGCATCTATTCATTCAGTAAATATTCACTATGCATCTACTATGTCCTAGATACTTTGTTGGGTACTGGTGATGGAAAATAAGATAGTTCTTGCTCAGGCATATCATTACTTAGTTAACAGATGTGTTAATCCAGAAGCTTGGGGTTAAGAGCAGTTTAGCAATTAAGTTTACTATCTAATTCTAAAAGTTAGATGAATTCAATAACAAAATAACAACAAAAGCTGTAGATAGCCTTGATGAACACCTACTATATGCCAATACTGAGTTGGATAGGTCATACCTGTCATTTCATTTAATCCTCAGAATACCATATGAGATAGAGATTGTTACCCCAAAATTTTATGTAAGGAGATATTATAGAATGTGAATTTAAGACATCTTCTCAAGGTCACAAGATCTAATTATTGCAGCTATAAATTGAAATTGGGTCTCTTTCATTTCAAAGCCCACGTTCTGTTTGTACCTCAGGTTATCCCTCAGGAAGCTTCTGTATAATACAGATTGAGGAAGGAAATTTAGGGTGTCATAGATGGTAGTTTGAGAACAATTTGGAGAAAGGGTGGAACAGGAATGTTGAAGAAAGCAAGAAACATGAATTGTCAGAAGTAATTCCTTATAGACAACTGTGAGGGGGAAGAAATATTTGTAAAAGGAAGGGAAGGAGGAGTGCAGAGAATGTCATCAAACACCCTGGATAAGTAACCAGCAAGAAATGAAGCAGGTCAAAGAGACGTGGTCACCTAGAACCCACTGCCATATCGATGACACATAGGATTTCTAATTTTCAGAATAGTGACACAACTTCAATCAGGGATCTTAGCTGGCATGTGTCGTCATCATGGGGGATTTGTTTCCCTGACTTCCACCTCTGCCCAAGATTTTAATTAGCTCCTAGAAATCTGTGAAAGTGTTAACAGACTGAGGCATAAATACATATGAAAGCAGCTTCCAGCTGAAAACCTTACCCAGTGGGCAACTCATTTTCAGGTTGTTGATAAGGACAAGCAATGCCAAAGCCCTGCTGAAATGGTTTTGCTAAAGATGTGTGTGTCAGCAAAAAACTGTGGTATCTTATGTTAGGAGACTACCTGAATCACAATGTCCATTGGGAGAAGCACAGTCCTGGGACTGGGCTTCATGAGGATCTGGTTGTAAGCTAAGGCTATCACTTTATGTCCTCAGTTTTTACTTGATATCATGCCTTATGGAATTGATTCAGAACAAAAATAATTGGAAGAGATGTTATTAATATCAACTGGTTCCCACAAATGTATTTGATTTAATCCCTATGCTTCATATTAGGAAGCAGAGAATATGACGTTCTTTCATTCATGCATTTATGAATCATTTTAAGGATCTCTCCATTTCCAAGACTCGGTTATCAGTGAGGGCAGGATATAAAGATTAATAAGATAGTATTTGCATTCATTATAAATTGCAGTTAGAAAGAAAAATAATACATCTTGATTTAATATTATAATACCTTGCTTCTCAAACTAGGGTCTGAGGATATATTCTCAGGGTTATGAGATTGTGAGTGCATGTTTATGTGTTACTTTTCAGAGACTCAATAAGTAATACTAGCCTATTCTGCATCATCTGTAAGACTACCTTTGTGTAACATAAGTTATAATATTATAACTTGACATTTCAGAACCTAGATTTCCATTTTTGTTTTAAAGGATATCAGGGCCAGGTTTGTGCTTGTGTTTTAATAAGGTTTATGACAATTAGTACATCTTTTATTGTTTAATACAAATGAAAGGGACAGTTTTATGATGCATATAATGAGTGCAGGCTCCATGAAGGCCAAATGATAGCATGTAGTGCTGTGCAAACAAAAGTATGAAAGGAAATAGAGGTAAGAAAATTGAATCATCACAAAGGTCAAGAGATTTTTCAAGATATTTTATATTTATATATGGATATAGATTTCAGTTCTGAGCTTGCTTTTAGTAAAACATCATCATATTAATTTACTTGAATTCTATATTCATGTGTTTAATTTGTATTTTTTTGGAAACAGTTTGGAGATGGTTTTAAGTGTGTAAATATTTAAGTAACATGCTAAAAAAATCATTTGTCACATGTTACATGATAGGTCTTCCTTTAAAAATGGTTCACATTTTACTCAAGGTTGAAAATGATTTTTATAAATGTCATATGCTACAACCATTCCTGTCTCCATCCTTAGCTGCGCTGAGAAAGATCATCATTGGAGCCAATCATGCAATGTTCCAATTTTATGGCTTCTTACTTGTCCTTTAATTAATTGATTCTTCTAAAATATTTGACACTGGTTTTTATTTCCTTCTTTTTGAAACTCCTTTTTCTTCTGATTACTAAGAAACCACTCTTGTCTTTTCTTCTTCCTCTCTTGCTCTATTTTCAGTAATTATTATTCCTCTGCCTGTGCAATATATGCTGATACTTCCAAGAGTTTTTTACCCAGTTTCTCTTTATTTTTTATTACTTTTTGCACTTGACAAATTAATCTCCTCCTAATGTTTCATATACTACCTATATGGTGATGACAAAATCTAAATCATGCAGCCAAATTTCTCACTAACTCCACATCTGTACCTACAACTGTGTACTTGCATTCTCCACTTGGAGACTGTTTGATAGGGTTGTTCGATTTTTTTTTTTTCGCTGATTTTCATGACTTCTATATAGATTCTAGTTATCAGCCCTTTATGGGATGTGTAGGTAATCTGTTTGCTCTTGTGATAGTTTCCTTGGCTGTGGAGAAGCTTTTTAATTTGATCATGTCCGATTTATTTATTTTTGTTGTTGCTGTGATAGCCTTTAGCATCTTCTTCATAAATTCTTTGCCTAGGCCAATGTCTGGAAGAGTTTTTCCAACATTTTCTTCTAGAATTCTTTTAGTTTCCTGCCTTAGGTTTAAGTGTGTTTTCCACTGTGAGTTGATTTTTGTGAGAGGTGATAATTGTGGATCTTGTTTCAGTCTTCTACCTGTGTCTATCCAATTTTCCTAGAATCATTTATTGAATATGTATTCTTTTCTCCAGTGTATGTTTTTGTCTTCTTTGTCAGAGATTAGATGACTATATGAGGATGGTTTTATATCTGAGTTCTCGGTTCTGTGTCATTGATCTATGTTTCTGTTCTTGTGCCTGCACAATGCTGTTTTAGTTACCATAGCCTTGTAGTATAGCTTGAAGTCAGGTAAATTGATGCCTCTGAATTTGTTCTTTTCGCTTAAGATTGCTTTTGCTATATGCAGTCTTCTCTGGTTCTCTACAAAGTGTGGAATCATTTTTCTGTAATTGGCTTTTTACATGGCTCATTCCCTCGATAGAGTTCCGAAAGGAAGGATAACTGACATCTTTTTTTCCGTGACTCTAATACAAACCACAGGTCTAGCAATGAATCAGTTCTCAGGGAAAATAAACCTACCTCACTCACAAGAATCTATTTTTTGGAACAATAAATCAGAATGAAGTCACATAAGGGCTACTTGTTGGTCATTTTTCTCATTTACTGTGAAACTGAAATAAAAATTTTGGTGCCCTCAATGCACGGCAAAAAAGTCTTTAAATTGGCATAATACTGACTTTCTTTTAGCACAGTTTCTTTAACTAGTTTAATATATTTCATTATTTGTTGGGGAAAGTCACATCTTGAAGTTAATTCAATGTATCAAGCTCAAGTTTAAAAGTCTAATATATGGGAGAGACTGAGAGCGTTTTTATCTCTAATATGTCAATAATGGAATAAAAATAATTAATGCAATTTCAAATTATCATCAGAGCTGAATTTAAATCACAGACAAGCAACAAATGGGGTTTTTATATGAAGTTCATTTATTAGGTATTCCCATGTATTATCTATCTCTGTATTTTTATAGGATTTTGATTTTCTATAAGAACTTATTTTTGTTCTAATTATTTAAGACACTAAAGCAGAATAAACCAATAGCCATATTTTGTGTGTAAAAATCAGGGAAATTTGAGGAGATACCTCTGTTCCCATGGGTTGATTGGTGGCTGGTAAGGGAAATTTTCAGGTTACCAATCCTGGAATTCTCTAAAGCCATGTAAAATCCACATTGCTTCCAAAGTTTTCATGGAGTATCCTTCAAGAGATATTTTTCATATGATTTACACAACCATGTATTTGGCTTAAATCTACACTATTGACTAAATATTATTGAATTATGCAATCTAGAATCAACTTTGTCTGTTCAGTGTTTCCATATCTGCATATGGAATTGAAATTGCATCCATGTAAAAAGAGAAATCATTGCCTACTCCAAAGAATTGAAACTAAGATGTCCTGTGCCAGAATAGGTAGTCTTAAGACTCTTATTTCATGTGTAAGGGCAGAATTGCCACATCCTAATTGGTGGTTTTGATTTTTAATTTCCTTAAATTTCTTCCTTTCTTTGAGTCAATCAAAAATTTTTAAAATACTTACTTCACATACAAAGTGAGAAGGATGAAATGGAAGGAAGAATACCTCTCTGGCAACTCAGATCTATTCCCATGAAGAGAATGTAATAGAGAAAAATAAAACCAGTTTAGAAGTTACTTCTCCATTCTTTATTAGGAAGGTTCTGTTTATCTTTCAATGCTTAGCTCAGATTGTCATATCAGTTTTGTTATGAAGACCCACTCAGTTTCATTGCCCATCTTATACTTTTTCTGCACACATCATATTGCTTCTTCTTCCATTTGTTTAATTTTATAAATGAACAAAGAATAAAGTATATTTTTAAAGCAAGTCAGCTGTCTTCTTCTGGGGAAAGCACTGCGTTTTTGTTTTGTTTTTTTTTTTTTAGAAAATGACTTAATGGCCACTTAATTTGTGAAAGATAAAATCCCACCCCTCCTCACTCAGCCTCCAGCACCCAGTCTTTTTAGGGCACTTTGAGAATGAGCTAGACAGGAATAAATTAAAATATCTAAGGCATCCAACATAATAAAATGGAAAAAGTTATAGATATTCTAGGACAATCTAAAAGTTATATGTTGAAACTTCTGACAATTAAGAGAAGATATAGGGGCCAAAAGGGCTTAGCAACATGACCAGAAGACAGGGGTCATGAACCAATTCAAAGTACCTTGTGATCAGTATGGCCATAGGACTTAAAAACAAAAGAGATGCACGATAACAGTCTTTAAGTTGACTTATTTGCTGTTCTGTAACTTCCCCTCTGTTACTCATGAATCTTCTGCATACTGTACACATCTGCCTTGAGAGAGAACTATTTGCAATAGATCACTGAGAGAACATTAGGTTAAGTGTTGACAGAGGAAATAATACAGAATGCCAAGATAAATTTGAATTTCAAATTAAAATTTAAACTCATATTTAAATAGATACATTTTATTTAAAAATATTAAGGGGATACAAATATTTTAGGTTACATAAGTTAATTTTGTAATACTTGAGTCGTGGCTATAGATGTGCCCATCACCCAAACAGTGTCCGTTGTACCCATTAGGTAAGTTATTGCCCCTCACCTCCTCCCTTTTCCCTTCTTGTTGATTTCCACTGAGTTTTACTTCCCTCTTTGCACATGTGTGCTCACTGATTAGTCCCAATTTAATAGTAAGTACATATGGTGTTTGTTTTCCCATTTTTTTATTATTTCAGCATATTATGGGAGTACAAATGGTTAGGATACATGTGTTGCATTCCCCACCCTGGAATCAGAGCTTCAAGTGTGACCATCCCCTAAACATTGCACATCTCATTCATTATGTTTGTATATATCCATCCCCTCCTCCCCCTCCCACCTGCCCGACACCCGATAAATGTTATTCTTATGTCTACTTAGATGTTGACCCATTAATACCAATTTGCTGGTGAGTAGATGTGGTGCTTGTTTTTCCATTCTTGACATATTTCACTTAGTAGATTGGGTTCTACCTCTGCCCAGAAAAATACAAGAGATGCTATATCATCATTGCTTCTTAAAGCTGAATAGTACTCCATGGTATACATATACCATATTTTATTAATCCACTCATGTATTGATGGGCACGTGAGTTGTTTCCACATCTTTTCAAATATGAATTGTTCTGCTATAAACATTCGAGTGGAGGTGTCTTTTTTGTACAGTGTCATTTGATCTTTTGGGTAGATGCCCAGTAGTGGAATTGCTGGATCAAATGGTAGATCTACTTGTATCGCTTTAAAGTATCTCCATATTGCTTTCCACAGAGGCTGAACCAGTTTGTAGTCCCACCAGGAGTCTAGGAGTGTTCCTATCTCTCCACATCCACGCCAACATTTATTATTTGAGGACTTTTTGATAAAGGCCATTCTTACTGGAGATAAGAAATATCTTATTGCAGTTTTGATTTGCATTTCTCTGATGATTAGAGATGTTGAGCATTTTTTCATATGTTTGTTGGCCACATTAGCAGGAATTCATTTCCATAATAACTAACCCACTCCCACAATAAAGGCATTAATCCATTCATGAGGGAAGAGCCCTCATGAGCTAATCGCTTCTTAAGGATTCCAATTCACAACACCATTGCTTGAGAAAGTACTTTTCCAACACATGAACTTTGAGGAATACACTGATGCTGTAGCTCTCTATTCAACTGTATATACAGCCTTTAATTATTTTAAAGATTTTGAATACTGGTTCAGAAATTTCTTACTTATCCTTCAATTCCCTCTTATTCGTGTTGATTCAATCTTTTCAGTTTTAAGATCATTATCTTTAATGTTGATGCAGCTAAGAAGTTGAGGTGTTCTGCTGTTTGCTTTTCTAGCTCCATATGCCTTTACCACATATAGGGAATAACTCCCTTCCTGTCTGTCTATATAATGCAAAGTTATATCAGAGTTTTATGAGAAATAAAAGCAGGGGTTTCTATGGAATTCATGTAGTAAGGTATTATTATAGTGAGATATCCAATCATATCTTAATCCTGCTCAGCTAGGCACCTTTCTCTCTCTGGGAGGAGAGAGAGAGAGAGAGAGAGAGAGAGAGAGAGAGAGAGAGAGAGAGAGAGAGAGAGAGAAAGAGAAAGAGAGAAACAATAGTAAATCAACTACAACACACTTTCTCATAATTAGCTTTACAAGTGCCTAAAGTACCTGACTCTCCTGAACAAGGCTTCTCCTTCAGAGTTTTATTAGAACAATCTCTTATCTCTCTCTGATTGCCACATAGGACAAGAAGCAGAAGTAATGCTAGTCAGGTTTAGTATATCATAAAAATATTTTCTGTGTAATGACTATACTAGTAAACATAAAGGAAACAAGAGTGGAGGTGTGGTAATGGAGCAAAGATTTCTTCCCCCATAGAATGATTTTCTCTATTCTTTAGTTAAACCATTTCCTAAATGGGCTCTTAAATCCACTCTCCATGAAAATACCAGAAGTATTTGTTTTACAGCACACCAGACTATAACTCCTCTTCACCAGAAACTTCCATGGCATTCTATCCAATTAACAGTTTTATGGGTATGAGAGACCATAGTGGCAGCAGCAGTGGTGATAAAAGCAACATCAGCAGTTCCTTGACCTCAGCATTGCAATTATGATGATGTGTTCTTGAAATCAATAGTCCCGTGTCAAACATTCAACTTCTGTTCTTCTAGTTGTCATTATATTTTTGTATATATGGAATTCCTTTTATTACACAACATATTCCTTCTTTAAATACCTAGAATGGTTTCTGTGCCCTGCACTGATTTACTGATTTGTACAGAAATGAATGTGTGTGTGTGTGTGTGTGTGTATACTTAGATAGACAAATAGAAGAATTTTTTAATGAAAACTAAAATAACCCAGTATTCTTAGATTCACTCCAGAAGCAATCCCTACTGGGTATTTGTGTTCAGTTCTCATGCTTACCTCCCTAACACTAAATAATAATCTCTATACCACTATTTACTTATTTATCAACTTCAAAAAAATTAGGACCATAGTCAGTTATACTACATGAAACTTTGTGTCTCATCCTCGTCCCAAATGTTGGTACTCTTGTTGTATCAGTTACCTCTCTAACATTACATCATATGCATAATCCTCAATTTTATCCATTTCCTCATACTTAACAATAAGTAGTTCTTGATGCTCTATTATGTAAAACTGTGATGTTATTGTCCTGCACTCTTCATTACATCTTTTCTCCTCATTCTCATGGCCTCATTTCTGTCTGCTAGTATCCTTGCTGCTGCAATATCAACACCCAGTCTCTCTAGAGAAGAACATTCATATCACAAGTGTAAAAGTCCAAATGAGATTGCTTATTATTCTGTCACTCATCAGCCTACATAGGCAGGGAATTGACACTAAAGGCAGTTCTTAGTTGTTTTGTAAACAATTTCAAACAGCCCCCTCCCATTTTCACCATCCATCACTTCTAAACCCTGGTATGTGTACCTGCCAATTTTAAGACCAGAACTAGAAACAAATTGGCATTCTCTTCAGTTTTACCCTGGGCTATTTCTTTCATTTGACTTCATTCACCAATATGTTTCTATTTTCAGTCTTCCAGAAATTTGTTGAAATATCTTAACCACTAGTGGCCTTCATTCCATTCTCGTCTGTCTTTGGAATATATTCCTGTATCAGTTGCCCATAAACTGAAATTATATTACATAACACCAAGACACAAAAGTTTGTTGGTATACAACCATATATATTTAGATCATTAAATATGAAATGTCTAATTTTGAATCAAAAGTGTAGTTTATTATATCTCAAACAAAAAAACAGTATAATTAATAAAGGAATGTGCCTAAACCATTGACACAGTTTTGCCATCTTAACTGTAGCTTGTTTAAGCCTGCAGCAAAGAAGCCTGGAGAGCAAGTGGCGATGAAATCATGAAACATGTTTTCCACAGCTTGCTGAGAATTGGGTATTTTTCCTTTAAAGAAGTGGTCCAGGGGGAGGATCAACATGTCAGACGAGAAACACCGCCAGACAGAGTGTCTCTGCAGAAAAGACAGATTCTAGCAGAAATTAGAAAAAAGAAGCAAGAAGACAAGCATGTAGCCGACGAGGGCCGGAAGGAGAGGTACCTGAGACCCTGGGAGACTCCACGGGAGTCTGCAGAGGAGAACTGGAAGCTGAGTCTGCTGGAGGAGCCCGGAAACCAGCGGCAAGGGTAGGTGAATTTACCGTCTCCCCTCTCCTGCATCTAGGACTGCTGGTGGGCTCCCCAGTGGGTGGAGAGACCTGCGGACACCAGCCCAGAGACAGCCACCGCCAGCTAGCGGTGAGCCTGTAGCTGACATGGCAGCAGGCACTCAAATCCCTCAGGGCACCTCCATGTGCACAGACCCGAGCCTCGCGGCAGGTGCCATATTGCCTCCTTCTCCCTTCCGCCGACCCTACCCGCGGCTGCCCAGAGAGACCATACAGCCACCAGCCGGAGGCACCTCCAGGGAACGGGACCTTCCCTTTTGGGACCCTACAGCTGACTAAGGGGAACTCAAGACTGTGAGCTCCCTACCCGCCAGCCCTCCCAGGTTCTACTGGCACAGTGTTCCCAGGAGAACGGTGCACACTCAGAGGCTGAGAGACATAGACCCAGCTTGGGCTCACTGTGGGTAAATTGGGACTGGAACTCCTCTCCATGGTGGGGATACAGTTTGAAATCTGGGACCCAGAGGTCAGACCTGCGGACCAGATCCCCTGCACCCAGGTCTAGCATTGCCTGGGGCACAGAAGGGATACATGTGAACAGCCTACTAAGGTGTTTGTGCCTTCAGGGGCAGATCAGCATCCTAGAGGGCAACACTCCTCCCAAAAGGAGGCCATATGCCCAGCCCAGGTGGCGTTTCTGTGCAAGGAACCTCCCCGCCGGCATCACAATCCGGGGAGGCCTGGTGGTGTGTGGTCTGGCCTGCTGGCAGAGGACCAGGAGTAGCTGCAGAGTTGGGGAGGGTCGAGGCCCGCTCCAGATTGCAGGTCTCAGATAGCCCCACCCCCCACAAGCAGACTTTCTGGCTGAGTGGGGCCATTCCAGCCCTGCCATGACAGCTCTTCCTGAAAGCAGAGAACAGAACTTTGACCCCTGCTAATGGCATTGGTGGTGTCTGAGGGCAGGCTTACCCAAACCAGCTCTGCCCAGAACAAAAGCTGATAACAGGACACAAAAACAACAGCATAGTCTGTTCCTCCAAGCAAGCGCCACCTACTGACAGGGATGGCATCCTGCACAGCCTTTTCACGACACCCACTGACTCATTATACACGGAGTGGTCGAATCTCACCCACAGACACCACCTAACGGCTCAGAAACTAAACAAGGCGTGTGAATACCGAAACAAAAAACCTAAAGGAAAGAAACAAAAACTGATCAACATGGGAAGAAATCAGCGAAAGAACGTAGAAAATATGAAGAACCAAACGGAAAACACACCCCCAAAGAGGAGCCTTAGCCCCCTAGAAACGGACACCAAACAAAATCAGGCAACCAAAATGACACATGAGGAATTTAGTATGTGGATCATAAGAACACTCACTGACCTGCAACAACAATTCAATAACCAACACAAAGAAACCACAAAAAGCCTCCAGGAACTAGAAGAAAAGTTCACTAAAGAAATAGACACAATGAAGAAAAGTTTAACCGAACTCCTGGAAAGGAAGAATCAATTCAGGGAACTACAAAATACAGTGGAAAGTCTCAAGAACAGGGTAGAACAAACACAAGAAATAATCTCAGAACTTGAAGATAACACCCTCCAACTAAATAAAACCATAACAGAGATAGAGCAGAGAAGCAAGACAAAGAGCAAAACCTACAAAAGATGGGGGATTATCTGAAGAAACCTAATGTGAGAATCATATGGTTACCAGAAGGGGAAGAAGACAACACTCAAGGGTTGGAAAAGCTATTTGAAGATATAATACAGGAAAATTTCCCAGGCCTTGCTCAAAATCTCGATATACAAGTTCAAGAAGCTCAGAGGACCCATGGGAGATTCAATGCATACAGGAAGACGTCACGACATGCAGTCATCAGACTGACCAAAATATCAACTAAAGAGGCCCTTCTAAGAGCTGTAAGACGAAAGAAGCAAGTGACATACAAGGGAAAGACAATTCAAATAACACCACACTTCTCTAATGACACTTTACAAGCAAGGAAAGACTGGGGCCCCATTCTCACTCTTCTGAAACAAAACAATGACCAGCCTAGAATCTTATTCCCTGAAAACTAAGCTTAATATATTAGGAAGAAATAAAGGCATTCTCAGACAAGTAACGTCTCAGAGGAATCGCCAAGACAAGACCAGACCTAAGAGAAGTACTAAAATAGTGTTATGCACAAAACACCATAATAACAACTCAAGAATATAAAAACAACCAAAACCCAAAGATTAAAGGCCAGATAATTCAATGGTTCAAGAGAAAAATCAAAGCAACAACATCCAACCCAACAGAATGAACAGTAATCTACCTTACCTATCAGTTCTCTCAATAAATGTGAATGGCTTAAACTCTCCACTGCAGAGACAGAGGCTGGCTGAATGGATAAGAAAATACAGGCCAAGTATATGCTGTCTTCAGGAATCACATCTAAACTGCAAGGATGCATATAGACTAAAAGAAAAAGGGTGGAGATCAGTATTCCAAGCAAGTGGAAGCCAAAGAAAGCTGGCATGGCAGTTCTAATTTCAGACGATTTAGCTTTTAAAGCAACAAAAGTAGTGAAAGACAAATAGGGTCATTATATAATGGTGAAGGGCACACTTCAACAAGAAGAGATAAAAATTTAAATATATATGCACCCAACTTAGGTGCACCAAGTTTCATAAAGCAAACCTTACTGGATCTATACAAATGGATTAATAGTAATTCCATAATCACCGGAGATTTCAACACGCCACTGACAGCACAAGACAGATCCTCCAAACAGAAAATTAATAAAGTGATAATGAACTTAAAGAAAACCCTGGAACAATTGGCTCTGAATGACATTTACAGGACATTCTACCCAAAATCCACTGAATATACGTTCTTCTGATCAGCTCACGGGACATTCTCTAAGATTTACCATATCCTAGGACACAAAGTAAGTCTCAAGAAATTTAAAAAAATATAAATCATACCATATACCTTCTAGGATCACAGTGGAATAAAAGTGGAAATCAACTCTAACAGAAACTCCGATTTCTACACAAAAATGTGGAAATTAAACAACCTCCTACTAAATGATTACTTCATAAATGAAGAAATCAAGATGGAAATAAAAAACTCTATGAAGAAAACGACAATGGAGAGACAAGTTATCAAATCCTATGGGACAAAGCTAAAGCAGTTCTGAGAGGAAAGTTTATCTCCATAAATGCCTATAACCAAAAGACAATCTAAAGAAACATCTCAAAGAGCTGGAAAAAGAAGAACAGACCAATCCAAACCCAGCAGAAGAAGTGAACTCAACAAGATCAAATCAAAACTAAGCAAACTTGAAACCAGGGAAGCTATTCAGGAGCTTAATAAAACAAAAAGTTTGTTCTTTGAAAAAATAAAGAAAATTGACACACCTCTGGCTAAACTAACGAAAAGCAGAAAAGATAAATCTCTAATAAGCTCCATCAGGAACAAAAAAGGAGATATCACAACTGATCCCAAAAAGATACAAGATATAATCTATGAATACTACAAAAATCTTTATGCACACAAACTGGAAAATGTGGAGGAAATGGACAAATTTCTAGAAACACACAGCCTCCCTAGGCTCAACCAGGAAGAAATAGATTCCCTGAACAGAGCAATCTCAACATCTGAAATAGAAACAGCAGTTAAAAATCTCCCTAAAAGGAAAAGTCCCAGTCCAGATGGTTTTACACCCGAATTTTACCACACTTACAAAGAAGAACTGGTACCTATCTTGCAGATACTATTCCACAATATGGAGAAGAAAGGAAACTTCCCCGACACCTTTTATGAAGCGAATATTACTCTGATACCAAAACCAGGAAACGATGCAACAAAAAAATAAAACTACAGACGAATATCCATAATGAATATAGATGCAAAAATTTTCAACAAAATCTTAGCTAACCGAATCCAGATACTTATCAAAAAAAATAATAATCCATCATGACCAAGTGAGCTTCATCCCAGGGATGCAGGGATGGTTCAACATACATAAATCTATAAATGCAATTCACCACATAAACATAAACAAAAACAAAGACCACATGATTCTTTCAATAGATGCAGAAAAAGCTTTTGACAAAATTCAACACCCTTTCATGATATGAACACTTAACAAAATAAGCATAGAAGGGACATACCTAACAATGATACAAGCCATATATGAAAGACCCATAGCCAACATCATACTGAATGGTGAAAAATTGAAATCATTCCCACTTAGAACTGGAACCAGACAAGGCTGCCCACTATCTCCACTTCTATTCAACATAGTGCTGGAAGTCTTGGCTACAGCAATCTGACAGAAAAATTGAATTAAAGGTATCCAAATAGGGGCAGAAGAGATCAAACTTTCACTGTTTGCTGATGATATGATATTATATCGAGAAAACCCCAAAGATTCAACCAAGAAACTCCTGGAACTGATCAATGAATTTAGTAAAGTCTAAGAATACAAAATGAATGCACAGAAATCAGAGGCATTCTTATACACCAACAATCTAATTGAGAACCAAATCAAAGACTCAATTCCCTTCACAATAGCAACAAAGAAATTCAAGTACCTAGGAGTATACTTAACCACGGACGTAAAAGACATCTACAGGGAGAACTATGAAACACTGAGGAAGGAAATAGCAGAGGATGTAAAGAGATGGAAATCCATTCCATGCTCGTGGATCGGCAGACTCAACATCATCAAAATGTCTACACTACACAAACTCATCTAAAGATTAAATGCAATATCTATTAAAATCCCATCACCATTCTTCACAGACATAGAAAAAATAATCTTACGCTTCGTATGAAACTAAAGGAGACCCTGAATATCAAAAGGAATTCTAGGCAACAAAAAGAAAATGGGAGGCATTAATATGCCAGATATCAAACTATACTACAAAGCTGTAGTAATTAAATCAATATGGTATTGGCACAAAAATAGAAATATTGACCAGTGAACAGATGTGAGAATTCTGATATAAAACCATCCTCATATAGCCATCTAATCTTTGACAAAGCAGACAAAAATATACGCTGGGGAAAAGAGTCCCTTTTCAATAAATGGTGCTGGGAAAACTTCATAGCCACTTGTAGAAGGTTAAAACAGGACCCACACCTTTCACCTCTCACAAAAATCAACTCACGCTGGATAACAGAGTTAAAACTAAGGTATGAAAGTGTTAGAATTCTAGAGGAAAAAGTTGGATACACTCTCCTATACATCTGCTTAGGCAAAGAGTTTATGAAGAAGACCCCAAAGGCAATCACAGCAGCAACAAAAATAAATAAATGGGACATGATCAAACTACAAAGCTTCTGCACAGCCAAAGAAATAGTCATGAAAGTAAACAGACAACCTACAGAATGGGAGAAAATTTTTGCATCCTATGCATCCGATAAGGGACTGATGACTAGAATATACTTAGAACTCACAAAAATCAGGAAGAAAAAAATCAAATAAGCCTATTAAAATGTGGGCAAAGGACATGAACAGAAACTTTTCTAAAGAAGACAGAAGAATGGCCAACAAACATATGAAAAAATGCTCAACATCTCTAATCATCAGGGAAATGCAAATCAAAACCACAATGAGATATCACTTAACTCCAGTGAGAATGGCTTTTATCAAAAATCTCCGAACACTAAATGCTGGCGTGGATGTGGAGAGATAGGAACACTCCTTCACTTCTTGTGGGACTGCAAACTAGTTCAGCCTCTGTGGAAAGCAATTTGGAGATACCTTAAAGTGATACAAGTGAATCTACCATTTGATCCAGCAATCCTATTGCTGGGCATCTACCCAAAAGATCCAATGACACTCTACAAAAAAGACACCTGCACTCGAATGTTTATAGCAGCACAATTCATAATTGCAAGGCTGTGGAAACAGCCCAAGTGCCCATCAATCCAAGAATGGATTAATAAAATGTGGTATATGTATACCATGGAGTACTATTCAGCTCTAAGAAACAATGGTGATATAGCACATCTTATATTTTCCTGGTTAGAGCTGGAACCCATACTATTAAGTGAAGTTTCCCAAGAATGGAAAAGCAAGCACCACATATACTCACCAGCAAATTGCTATTAACTGAACAGCACCTAAGTGGTCACATAGGTACTACAGTAATAGGGTATTGGACAGGTGGGAGGGGGAGGGTAGCGGGTATATACATATATAATGAGTGAGATGTTCGCCATCTGGGGGATGGCCATGCTGGAGACTCAGACTTGTAGGGGGAGGGGTAAATGGGCATTTATTGAAATCTTAATATCTGTACCCACATAATATGGTGAAATAAAAAAAATAAATCCTAAAAAAATTAAAAAAAAGTTGTCCGAAGCCTGAAAGACGTGGTAATCTGTTGGTGCAATGTTTGGTGAATTCCGTGGATGACAGAGAGGTTCCAATTCCAGCTTCTATAGTTTGAGGAGCATTGTTTCTGAGACATGTGGTCGAGCAATGTCTTGCAAGACGATTGGCCTGCCTATATTGACAAATGTTTGTTGCTTAATTGCAAGCATTCTCATCATTTTCTTCAACTGGTTGCAGTATACATCCTCTGTAATCAATTGATCAAATTTCAAAGAAGCTGTCATGGATAACACCAGTACTGGACCACCAAACAACCGATATTAATTTTTTTGACAAATATTCAGTTTTGGACTATGTTTCAGCACTTCATATTTATCATACCTTTGTGCCAAACACTTATGACTGTCAAAAAGAATCCATTTTTCATCACATGTAACAATTTGGTATAGAAATGTTTCACGTTTATGTCATATCATAATAGCAAAGAAAGGCAAGCTTCAATATGATTTCTCTGCTGATGCTCCTTTAATTCATGCAGAACCCATCTATCCAGTTTATTTACCTTGCTGATTTGTTTCAAATGATCCAATATTGTTGGAATAGTAATGTCAAACCTTGTTGCTAATTCATGTGTAGTTTCGGATGGATCCACTACAGCTTTCTGCTCAACATTATCCACCATGGTCTCAGGTCCCCAGTGTAGCTCATTTTGAGGATTAAAATCACCAGAAAGAAACTTCTCAAGCCATCAATTCACTGGGTGTTCATTAGCCACATCCTTCCCAAACGCTTCCTTGATATTTTGAACTATCTGCACTGGATTCATTCCACAATGGAACTCATATTTCAAAATAATACAAATGATTGACTTATCTATGATTTTACAAAAATTGCTTTAAAAATATTTAAAAGATAATCATAGAAAAAATGTTTTTTTTTTTGAAAGACTGAGGATGTACCTTCACAATACAAATAAAACAGGAAGTGTCAAAGTGAAAAGTCAGGAATATCAACTGTCCAACTTAGTACCTAAGGAAATTGAATAGTTCATATTTAATAACTTAATGTTTGCTTAGCTTATTTTTCTCTGGTATTCAGCTGAACTGAACAGGGCACAGTGAATTTTAGCTTGGCTCATCTTGCATCTGTAGTGAGCTTCAGAGGCACTAGGTGATAATCCTGGCTTGGCTCCCTCATATATCTGGGAGTACACGGTTGGCATGGCAATTCTGCTATGCTCTATGTGTCTCTCACTTCCTCCAGAAAGCCAGCCCAGATACATTCTTATAGCAGAGAGAGGTACAAGACCAAGCAACCTCCATTATGTAAGCATTTTCAAGGCTTTATTTGTATTAACTAACATCCCATTTTCCAAAACAAATCCACATGGCTAATTCCATAATCTGTACAGGAGAGCACTACAAAGTTGCTATGGAAGAGGTATATAGGGGTAGAGAATTAAGGCCATCAATGAAGTTGCTCTTCCACATTTTCTGTTTGCATTATTTTGTTCTCATGTTAGTGGTGTCTCTGGAGGGAAGGACAGCACTCCTGAATGCTCAGTGCACCAAGTAGAACTGGAAGCTTTCCTGCTCTTTCAGGTCACCTACAATTTCCCAAGCTGATTTCTTAGCCTTGAAGCCTCTTTTCCTCCCTTTATCTATTAACATACTAACAGATTTTCAATGTCCGAATTAAATGACATTATTTTATGGAAGCCCTAGGTAAATGATATCAATTGTTTTTGCCTATTTGTCATCCATTTCCCACAGTTCTTTTTTTTAAAAAAAAATATTTCTGCATGTTTTGGGGGTACATATTTTAAGGTTTCAAATAATGTCCTTGCTCACCCTCCCCCTAAAAGTCTGAGCTTCAAGCGTGACAATCCCACAGACGGTGCACATCTCACTCATTATGTATGTATATACCAGACCCCCTCCCCCCTCCTGCCAACGCAATACCCAATTAATGTAGTTCCTACATGTCCACTTAGGTGCTGCTCAGTAAATACCAGTTTGCTGGTGAGTATATGTGCTGCTTGTTTTTCCATCCTTGGGCTAATTCACTTACTAGTGTGGGTTCCAGCTCTATCCAGGAAAATAGAAAATGTGCTATATCACCCTTGTTTCTTAGAGCTGAATAGTACTCCATGGGATACATATACCACATTTTCTAAATCCATGCACGTATTGATGAACATTTGGGTTGTATCCGCAGCTTTGCAATTGTGAATTGTGTTGCTATAAACCTTGGATTGCAGGTGTCTTTTTCATAGAGTGTCATTTGAACTTTTGAGTAGATACCGAGTAATGGGATAGCTGAATCAAATGGTAGATCCACTTGTATGGCTTTAAGGTATCTCCATATTGTTTCCATAGTGGTTGAACTAGTTTGCAGTCCCACCAGCAGTGTAGGAGTGTTCCTGTCTCTCCACATTCATGCCAACATCTATTGTTTTGGGACTTCTTGATAAAGGCCATTCTTACTGGAAATAAGTGATATCTCATTGTAGTTTTGATTTGCATTTCCCTCATGATTAGAGATGTTGAACATTTGTTCATATGTTTGTTAGACATTATTCTGTATTCTTTTGAAAAGTTTCTGTTCATGTACTTTGCCCACTTTGTGATTGGGGTGTTTGATTATTTCTTGCTGATTTTCGTGAGTTCTAAGTAGATTCTAGGTATCAGCCCCTTATCAGATGTGTAGGATGCAAAAATTTTCTCCCATTCTGTAGGTTGTCTGTTTACTTTCATGACTACTTCTTTGGCTATGCAGAAGCTTTTCAGTTTGATCATGTCCCATGTATTTATTTTTGTTACTTCTGTGATTGCCTTTGGGGTCTTCTTCATAAATTCTTTGCCTAGGCCAATGTCTAGGACAGTGTTTCCATCATTTTCCTCTAGAATTCTAATAGTTTCATACCTTAGGTTTAAGTCTGTTATCCAGTGTGAGTTGATATTTTTGAGAGGTGAAAGGTGTGGATACTGCTTCAGCCTTCTACAAGTGACTATCAAGTTTTCCCAGCACTATTTATTGAAAAGGGATTTTTTCCCCCAGTGTACACTTTTGTCTGCTTTGTCAAAGATTAGATGGATATATGAGGATGGTTTTATATCAGTGTTCTCAGATATGTTCCACTGGTCAATATTCCTATTTTTGTATGAATATCAGATTGATTTAAGTACCACAACTTAGTAGTATAGTTTGATATCTGGCATATTAATACCTCCCATTTTGTTTTTTGGTTTTTTTTGCTTAGAATTGCTTTTGATATGCGAGATCTTCTCTGGTTCCAAACGAAGCATAAAATTATTTTTTCCATATCTGTGAAGAATGATGCTGGGAATTTAATAGATATTGCATTGAATCTATAGATCAATTTGGGTAGTATAGACATTTTAATGATGTTGAGTCTGCCGACCCACGAGCATGGTATGGATTTCCATCTGTTTACATCCTCTGCTACTTCCTTCCTCAGTGTTTCATAGTTCCCCCTGTAGAGATCTTTTACCTCCTAGGTTAAGTATATTCCTAGGTACTTTATTTTCTTCGTTGCTATTTTGAAAGGTATTGAGTCTTCCATTTGGTTCTCATTCTGATTATTGTTGGCATAGATGAATGCCTCTGATTTCTGTTTATTTTATATCCTGAGACTTTACTAAATTCACTTATCAATTCTAGGAGTTTCTTGGTTGAATCCTTGGGGTTTTCTAGATATAATATCATATCATCAGCAAACAGTGATAGTTTGATCTCTTCTGCCCTTATTTGGATACTTTTAATTTCACTTTCCTGTCCGATTGCTATAGCCAAGTCCTCCAGCACTATGTTAAATAGAAGTAGAGATAGTGGGCAGCCTTTCCTGGTTCCAGTTGTAAGTGGGAATGCTTTCATTTTTTCCCCATTCAGTATGATGTTGGCTATGGGTCTGTCGTATATGGCTTGTATCATTTTTAGGTATGTCCCTTCTATGCCTATTTTATTAAGTGTTCTTATCATCAAAGCGTGTTTAATTTTGTCAAAAGCTATTTCTGAATCTATTGAAAGTATCATATGGTCTTTTTTTTTTCTTCTTCTGTTTATGTGATAAATTGCATTTATAGATTTACATATGTTGAGCCATCCCTGCTTCCCTGGAATGATGCCCACTTGGTTGTGATGGATTATTTTCTTGATAAGCATCTGGATTCAGTTAGCTAGGATTTTGTTGACAATTTTTGCATCTATATACATAAGGGATATTTGTCTGTAGTTTTCTTTTTTTGTTGTTGCATCCTTTCCTGGTTTGGGAATCATTGTTATGTTTGCTCCATCAAAGGAGTTGGGGATGTTTCCATTCTTCTCAATGTTATGTAATAATTTCTGCAAGATAGGCACCCCAGTTCTTCTTTGTTAGTGTGGTAAAATTTGGATGAGAAACCATCTGGGCTGGGACTTTTCTTTTTAGGAAGATTTTTCATTGCTGTTTCTATTTTGGCTCTTGTTATTGGTCTGTTCGGAAATTCTATTTCTTCCTGGTTGAGCCTAAGGAGGCCATATGTTTCTTGAAATTTCTCCATTTCCTCTACATTTTCCAGTTTGTGTGCATAAAGGTTTTTGTAGTATTCATAAATTATATCTTATATCTCTTTGGGATTGGTTGTGATATCTCCTTTCTTGTTCCTGATGGGGCTTATTAAAGATTTATCTTTTCTACTTTTCTTTAGCCTAGCCAAAGGTGTGCCAATTTTATTTATTTATTTATTTATTTTTTGAAAAACCAACCTTTTGTCTTATTAATCTTCTGTGTAGCTTCCCTGTTGTAAATTTTGTTTAGTTTTGATTTGATATTGTTAAATTCACTTCTTCTGCTGGGTTTGGGTTTGGTATGTTCTTCTTTTTCAAGCTCTTTGGGTCAATTCATTACATTGTCTCTTTCTGATCTTTTGACTTTTAGTTATAGGCATTTATGGAAATAAACTTTCCTCTCAGGACTGCTTTAGTGGTGTTCCAGAGGATTTGATAACTTGTCTCTCCATTGTCATTTTGTTCAAATATTTTTATTTCTATCTTGATTTCTTCATTTATGAAGTCCTTATTTAGTAGAAGGTTGCTTAATTTGCACATTTTTGTGTAAAAATGTGACCTTATTTTAGGGTTGATTTCTACTTTAATTCCACTATGATCTGAGAAGATACATGGCATGGTATCTTTTTTTTTTTTTTTTTAATTTCTTGAGACTTAATTTGTGTCCTAGGATATGTTCAGTCTTAGAGAATGTCCTGTGAGCTGATGAGAAGAATATATATTCAGTGGATTTTGGGTAGAATATTCTGTAAATGTCAGTCATACCCAATTGTTCTAGAGGTTTTTTTAAGTCAATTATTTGTTTATTAATTTTTTGTTTGGAGGGTCTGTCCTGTGCAGTCAGTGGCATGTTGAAATCTCTGGTGATTATGGAGTTGCTGTTAATCATTTTGCTTAGATCTAGTAAGGTTTCCTTTAGGAATCTGGGTGCTCCTATGTTGAGTGCATATATATTAAAAATATTATATCTTCTTGTTGAACTATACCCTTCACTATTATATAATGACCATCTTTGTCTTTCACTACTTTTGTTGGTTTAAAAACTAAATTGTCCGAGATCAGAACCGCCATGCAAGCCCTCTTTTGGCTTCCGCTTGCTTGAAATACTGATTTCCACCCATTTACTTTTAGTCTATATGCATCCTTGCAGGTTAGATGTGTTTTCTGAAGACAGAAGATTCTTGGCTTGTATTTTCTTATCCATTCAGCCAACCTATGTCTGTCGAATGGGGAGTTTAAGCCATTCATCTTTATTGAGATAACTAATAGGTGAGGCAGATTACTGTTCATTCTGTCAGATTGGACTTTGTTGCTTTGATTTCTCTTTTGAGCGATTGTAATATCCGGCCTTTAATCTTTAGGTTTTGGGTGTTTTTATTGCCGTGAGTATTTATTATGCTGTTCCGTACGTAACCCTGTTTTGAGTACTTTTTGTAGGGCTGGTCTTGTCTTGGTGAATTTCCTCAGACTTTGCTTATCTGAGATGTCTTAATTTCTCCTTCATAAATAAAGCTTAGTTTTTCAGGGTACAAGATTCTAGGCTGGGCATTATTTATTTCAAAAGAGTGAGAATGAGGCCCTAGTCTCCCCTTGCTTGTAATGTTTCAGTTGAGAAATTTGGCATTATTCTGATTGGTTTTCCTTTGTATGTAACTTGCTTCTTTCACCTTACAGCTTGTAGGATGGTCGCTTTTGTTGATATTTTGGTCAATATGATGACTACATGTCGTGGTGTTCTCCTGTTTGCATTGTTCTCCCAGGAGTCCTTTGGGCCTCTTGTATTTCTAATTCTAAGTTTTTGGTCAGACCTTGGAAATGTTCTGTCAATGAAAAAAAGCCAAACTCTGCAAAATAATTTTAAAGAGATTTATTCTGAGCCAAATTTGAGGACCATTACCTGGAGCCACTGTCAAGAGGCCTTAGGCAAGTGGACTCACCTTGGCTGGGTTACAGTTCAGTTTTATACATTTTCAGAGAGACAGGGGTTAGAGGCAAAGTCACAAATCAATACATGAGAGGCATACATTGGTTTGGCCCTAAAAGGTGGGACATCTCCAAGTTGGGGCTTACAGGTTATAGATGGATTTAAAGATTTATTGGCTGGCAATTGTCTGAGAGAATTAGACTTTATCTAGAAGACCAGAAAGGATATCCTTATTTTAAGATAAGTGTGTGAGCACTCTGGGAAGTCAAGACAGGAGGGCATTTTTAATTTATGATAGGTACTTGCTACGATGCCTTAAGGATGCCTTAAGATTTAAATTTATGAACAAGCATCTGATATGATGCTTGACTTAAGATATTTAAAATTTATAATAGGCATCTGCTAGGATGCTTGAGTTACGATAGGGGCTTGTTATCTTTTAGGTGATGGTGATGCCATACCAGAATCAGGTTGGGAAGTAAACTACTCCTTTATTTGGTTAACAAAATCCTCTTACTGGGAATTTAGCGTTTGTCAGCCTGACCCAGCTGGACTACTTAGGAAGGATTTTTTAGCAAAAGAAAAAGATCAGAGTTTAGTCCTCAGTTCCTCAATAATTTCTTCAAATAGCTTATATAACCCTTGGATTTTTCCTTCCTCCTTCTCCAGAATCCAGTAGAGCCTCAAATTATTCTTCTTCATATAATCCCACAATTCTTGTAAGCTTTGCTCATGTCTCTTATTTTTCTGCTCTACTTCTGTGATTAACTTATTTGATTTTAAGGTGTTGTCTTCAATCTCTAAGATTCTTTCTTCTGTTTGCTACACCCTACTGTTGAGGCTTTCCACTATGTTTTATATTGCCCTGAATAAATTCTTCTTTTCCAGGAGATCAGATTGATTTTTGTTTGAGATCTCAATTTCCTTAGTGAATTTTTGTTCCAAGTCCTCAATTTTCTTTATGGTTTCTTTGTGTTGGTTATCCATTTTTTCTTGCATATCATTGAGCTTTCTTACAATCCAATTTTGGAATTCTTCTTCTGTAATTTTAGTGTTTTGGGTTTGTTCAGTCTCCATTTCTTGAGAGCTGGTGTATGTCTCAGGGAAAGTGTTGTCGGTTTGATACTTCGAATTTCCAATTCTTTCACTGAGCCCTTCCTATCTGGATCAGCTGTTTTTATTTCCTATACTGCCCAGGGTTCCTCTCTTCTATAATTTCTTGATCAGCCACTGGGGGGAGCTCTTCCACCACACTTGCAATGTACCCCTGATGGGAGGTTTTACTTGTGGAGCCTATTGTGGCCACTTGGGGAGGAATTTTTCCTTGACCCAGCCCTGACTGTTGGCCACTGACCAGGGGAGGATATCCAGCTGCAGCATTTTGATCAACTGGGTGACCTAAACTGTTCTGGGAAGCAAAGTCTTTATACTGTCCACTTACGAACTGCACACAGGCACAGCGGATTCTCCCTAGATCTAGGGGAGAGTGGCTTTTATTGTCTGACCGCACCTCCAGGGGTGGAGCCAAGCACTTTTGGCAGGAGTGATGTGGGCTAAGGGGAGGAGTTAGCTCCCCAGTCTGCCCTGCACCCCAGCCCCCAGTGGCTGTAACTCCCCTTGACGTTAGTCTTCCTCACTGTTCTTATACTATAACTTACTTTGCAAAAACCAACACTTCCCATTATTCTTTAGTGTTTTTGATAAGACAGGACCCATTGTTCAATTTAAAGAGTGGATTAGTGATCTGGCCAATTGACATCAGTTCCTTCGGTGATAGTGATTGGTTCAGATATAAGCACATAAATCAAGCTGGTCCATGTAAAAGATAATACTGGGATTTAGGCTAGAAAGGATATGTAAGAGATCGATATGTGTAACTAGAATTGCCAAGCTATTAGGCTATAATCTTGAAGTTTCTGGTGGTAATCTTCCTTACAACATGGGTAGAGTAGCCACAGAGTAAAGACAGCACAAAGAAAAATAGAGATAAATGATGAAAATGCAAAGATTTCTGAAGACATAGTCTAAACATTTAGATCCAGACTTAGGTAATCTTTTCAGTTTATTTCAGTGCTTTTCAATATCCTCAGTCATTCCAGTTAACTTGAACCAATAAATTTCATTTTAACTTTGGCCATTGTTTAGCACCAAATGAATTCTGTTTTCCTGAAACCCAGATTCCTGCATCTATTTTACTATGTCTATTCAGTGTACATCTTTTGAGCCTTATTCTCTTCTCACCATTCTCTACTTCAGAAATTCTTAGTGAGGGCACACATCCAATATAGTTGTAAAAATATCACCAGATGGGAGAGAGCTTTTCCTAACTTCTTGCCCCTGCTCTGAAGATTCTAATATGTTATCCAGTTCCAAATTAATTATATTTTAAACTACTACTGAAATAAGTCTATTGGGTCTCTTAGGTGCTTTGTGATGGAGGTAGTAGAAAGTTTAAGAAGCACTAAGAATTTTTATTTCACAATCCACATCACAGTGTGCTGCTTGTAAATTAATATTCATTTGTGTTTGAAATATGTCTGTTGTTTGTGTTAGACTATAAGATTTATGTGGGCAGTGCCTAAGTATCTTTTGTACATCAATTTATCTTCAGGTCCTAAGACAGTGTTTGTCACATATTGGGGACTCAGAGGATATTTACTATATGAAGTAATATTGAAATTCAATTCTGTGTCATTTATCTCGATAAATACAAATATATTAACTCAATAATTTTAAAATAAAATAAAAAAGGTGACACATGCTCAGAGTTCATTATTATTTCATACCCTTCACTGCCAAATAGTCCTCCTCTTCATCTTGATCCTATCTCTACAAAGACGTTTATATTCATATTTTGCCCTATCACAAATTCAGAGCTTCTTCGAGTCAGCCTTCCTAAAATTTTGTGATGTTATTTGTTCTTCATTGTATGCCTCTCCTTCTATTTTCTACATAAGCCCATTTTATTTATTTTATTTATTTTTTATTTATTTATTATTTGAGACAGAGTCTCACTCTGTTGCCTAGGCTAGAGTGGCATGGCATCAGCCTAGCTCACACCAACCTCAAACTCCTCGGCTCAAGCGATCCTTCTGCCTCAGCCTCCCAAGTAGCTGGGACTACAAGCATGTGCCACCATGCCTGGATAATTTTTTCTATATATTTTAGATAACCAGTCAGTTTCTTTCTATTTTTAGTAGAGAGGGATCACTCTTGCTCAGGCTGATTTCCAACTCCTGACCTTGAGCAATCCCCCCAACTCGGCATCCCAGAGTGCAAGGATTACAGGTGTGGGCCACTACACCTGGCCTAAAAAAAATCTGTTATTGAGAGGTGAACAGGTGGAAGCGGGGAGAAGGTGAAGGGTAGGTACTTACATGGTGTGTGCAGTGCGCACCACTTGGAGGCTGGGCACGCTTGAAGCTCTGGCATAGCAGGGTGGGGAGGGGGGGCAGGGGCAAGATATGTAACCCTAAAAATATTTGTACCCACAGAATATGACATAATAAAAAAATTTAAAAATATCTCAAGGTATTTTATGCATTTTTTAAAATTATGAATTGTATTTTTATTTCATTTCCAATTGTTTTTTGCTAGTATAATAAAAATATAATTTATTTGCATATATTTACATATATTGATTTAGTAAACTAGAAATTCAATAAATAAATAAATTAGATATCTTCCTGTGAAGTTTCATTTGTTTTGTTTAATGTCTTCCCTTTTGCTTCTTCAGTGGAATAATCTTTTATTGGATAGCCAAAACTGCATTTCTCCAGCCTTCCTCCATTACTTTAGCTTTATTTCCATTTTAGAGTTTCAGGCCATTGAATTAAAAACTACCTTTCCTATGACCATTCTGATCTGAAAGTCAACGGTAAACACTACCTCAAACCTGTCTTCACATCACCATCGTAGGAGACAAGAGGGAGCCCTAGAGCTATTAATCTCATGATCAAATCATCTCTCCTCTGATTTCCTCGTATCCTTTAAGAGAAAGCACTGCAACACTGTGTGCTTCAGAGAAGACCGCATCTTCTCTAGCTTCCAAATTGCCACTGGAAAGAGTGAACAAAAAACGTCCCTTCTTCCTGCATGTTCCTAGAAATAAATTCACACTTCCTCCATTCCCACGATTGTGACATTAGACAACCAGGATTAATCTCACTATGCCCTTCATTCATTTATGTCAATCACTATAAGTCACCAGATCTCCTAGGTCATCTCTCATCCCCTGGATTGTAATCCTTACAGTCCTCAGCACATCTTGCTTTCTGACCCCATTTCTTACCACTTTGAGCTCCTCATAATCTATTACTATGACTTCTAGATGTAATGGTGTGTCATCAGTGAAAAATCTACCCATCTTCAACCCCTTCACTCTAAGTTTCCTTAAGCTTCTTGACTTTAAGGAAAAGCATCCTCTCTGCAGAGGCATCGCTGCCCCTAAAGCCATCTTTCATGCTGATTGTTTTGGCTCATACTGCTTATGCTCTTAAGTTGGGACACAAGTTTCCTCTTGTCATCCCCAGACCGTTTTTTCTTTTACTTACCTAAAACCTTTGATCTTTAAATATCAAGTTGCTAGGCCATGCCACCTCTTCTCTTCCTTGTAACCTTGTAATATCAGAGGCCACTTTCCTTTTACTTTAGAACAGTTCAGTTCCTGGATAATGAACATTTTCTCCAACACTATTTTTATCACAAGCATTGGTGATTTCAGTATTCACTTAGATGATCATCCTAATAAACTGTATTAAATTCCTTGACCTTCTATCCTCATATCATTTTATTTATATAATTATTTGTTTAAATTGATAAGTAAATATTGCATATGTTTGTGATATAAAAATGATGTTTTTATATGTGTATACATTGTAGAATGACTAATTCAAGCTATTTAATATATGTATTATCTCAAATAATTATTATTTTGTGGTAAGGACACTTAAAATATGTTTTCTTAGTATACATTAAAGTAGATTTTTTTTTAGAAATAAAACGTATCATATTTTTTGCTTCCCTTATTATTTTGTTTTCATTTCAGTATATTATGGGGGTTCAAATGTTTAGGTTGTGTATATTGCCCTTGTCCCCCCACATCCTGAGTCAGAGCTTCAAGTCTGTCCATCGTACAGGTGGTGTGCATCACACTCATCATGTCCTCTTCCCTCCCATCTGCCCGACACCTAATGAATGTTATTCCTATATGTGCACATAAGTGTTGATCAGTTAATACCAATTTGATGGTGAGTACATGTGGTGCTTATTTTTCCATTCTTGGAAACTTCACTTACTAGAATGGGTTCCAGCTCTATCCAGGAAAATACAAGAGGTACTATATCACCATTGTTTCTTAAAGCTGAATAGTACTACATGGTATACATATACCATATTATATTAATCCACTCATGTATTGATGAGCACTTGGGTGGTTTCCACATCTTTGCAATTGTGAGTTGTGCTGCTATAAACATTCAAGTGGAAATTTCTTTTTTATAAAATGTCTTTCATTCTTCTGGGTGACCAGTAATGTGATTGCTGGATCAAATAGTAGATCTACTTGTATGTCTTTGAGGTGTCTCCATATTGCTTTCCACAGAGGTTGAACTAGTTTGCAGTCCCACCAGCTGTGTATGGGTATTCCTGTCTCTCTGTATCTACACCAACATTTATTGTTTTGGGACTTTTTATTTTATTTTATTTTAGCATTTTATGGTGGTGCAAACGTTAAGGTTACATACATTGCCCTTGTCTCCCCTCCCCCCTCGAGTCAGAGCTTCAAGAATGTCCATCCCCCAGACAGTGTGCATCACATTCACTATGTATGTAAATATCCATCCCCTCCTCCCCACTCTCACCTCTCTGACACCTGATAAATGTTTTCTTTTTAAGATTTTGGTTACATTTTATATCTTTGACTCTCCCTAGCAAGGGTGAGAGATATGCCCTTCCCCTCCATAAAGTTCACCACATCCCTCAGATGTGGGACTACTCCCCCAATCCCAAATCCCTGGTAAACACCACCACCCTTTGAACACCATAGTGTTAATTAGTCAGTACCAAGTTCATGGCGAGTATATGTGGAGCCCGTTATTCTGGTGTTGTGTCACCTTACTTTGAATAATGGCTCAATCCAGGATAATATAAGCGGTGCGAGCTTGCTGTTGTTTCTTGGAATTGAGCAATATTCCATTGTGAATATATACCAAATTTTAATTATCCACTCATGAATTGATGGACACTTGGGTTGTTTCCATGTCCTTTCAATAGTGAATTGTGCTGCCATACACGATGAGGTGCAGATTTCTTTATAATAGAATGTCTTACTCTCTTTTGGGTAGATGCCTAATAATGCTATTGCTGAGTCAAGTGGTACTTCTATTTTTAGCTCTTTGAGATATCTCCAAATTATTTTCCACAAAGGTTGCAATAATTTGCAGTACCACCAGCAGTGTAAGAGTGTTCCTGTCTCTCCGCATCCTCGCCAGGATTTGTTGTTTGGGGATTTCTTGATATAGACCACTCTAACTAGGGTTAGATGATATCTCATTGTGTTTTTTTTTTATTTTGGCATATTATGGGGGTACAGATTTTAAGGTTTCAATAAATGCCCATTTCCCCCCCTCCCCCCAAAAGTCTGAGTCTCCATCATGACCATCCCCCAGTTGGTGAACATCAAACTCATTGTGTATGTATATACCCGCCCCCCTCCCCCCCACCTTCCCAATACCCTATTACTGTAGCACCTATGTGTCCAATTTGGTGCTACTCAGTTAATACCAGTTTGCTGGAGAATATATCTGGTGCTTGTTTTTCCATTCTTGGGACACTTCACTTAGTAGTATGGGTTCCAGCTCTAACCAGGAAAATATAAGATGTGCTATATCACCATTGTTTCTTAGAGCTGAATAGTACTCCATGGTATACATATAACATATTTTATTAATCCATTCTTGGATTGATGGGCACTTGGGCTGATTCCACAGCCTTGCAATTATGAATTGTGCTGCTATAAACATTCGAGTGCAGGTGTCTTTTTTGTAGAGTGTCACTGGATCATTTGGGTAGATGCCCAGCAATGGGATTGCTGGCTCAAATGGTAGATTCACATGTATCGCTTTAAGGTATCTCCATATTGCTTTCCACAGAGGTTGAACTAGTTTGCAGTCCCACCAGCAGTGTAGCAGTGTTCCTCTCTCTCCACAACCACGCCAGCATTTATTGTTTGGAGATTTTTTGATAAAGGCCATTCTCACTGGGGTTAAGTGATATCTCATTGTGGTTTTGATTTGCATTTCCCTGATGATTAGAGAGGTTGAGCATTTCTTCATATGTTTGTTGGCCATTCTTCTGTCTTCTTTAGAAAAATTTCTGTTCAAGCCCTTTGCTCACATTTTAATGGGGTTATTTGATTTTTTCTTCCTAATTTTCATGAGTTCTAAGTATATTCTAGTTATCAGTCCCTTATTGGATGCATAGGATGCAAAAATTTTCTCCCATTCTGTAGGATGTCTGCTTACTTTCATGACTATTTCTTTGGCTGTGCGGAAGCTTTGTAGTTTTATCATGTCCCATTTATTTATTTTTGTTGCTGCTGTGATTGCCTTTGGGGAATTCTTCATAAACTCTTTGCCCAGGCCGATGTCTAGGAGAGTGTTTCCAACTTTTTCCTCTAGAGTTCTAATAGTTTCATATCTTAGGTTTAAGACTATTATCCAGCGTGAGTTGGTTTTTGTGAGAGGTGAAAGGTGTGGGTCCTGTTTTAGCATCTACAGGTGGCTATCCAGTTTTCCCAGCACCATTTATTGAAGAGAGATTCTTTTCCCCAGCGTATGTTTTTGTCTGCTTTGTCAAAGATGAGATGGCTATATGAGGATGGTTTTATATCAGGATTCTCACATCTGTTCCACTGGTCAATATTCCTGTTTTTGTGCCAATACCATATTGTTTTAATTACTACAGCTTTGTAGTATAGTTTGATATCTGGCATATTAATGCCTCCCATTTTGTTTTTGTTGCCTAGAATTGCTCTTGATATTCGGTGTCTTCTTTGGTTCCATACGAAGCGTAAAATTATTTTTTCTATATCTGTGAAGAATGCTGATGGGATTTTAATAGGTATTGCATTGAATCTGTAGATCAGTTTGGGTAGTATAGACATTTTGATGATATTGAGTCTGCCGATCCACGAGCATGGTATGGATTTCCATCTGTTAACATCCTCTGCTATTTCCTTCCTCAGTGTTTCATAGTTCTCCCTGTAGAGGTCTTTTACCTCTTTCGTTAAATATATTCCCAGGTATTTTAATTTCTTTGTTGCTATTGTGAAGGGAATTGAGTCTTTGATTTGGTTCTCAATTAGATTGTTGTTGGCGTATATGAATGCCTCTGATTTCTGTGTAATGATTTTGTATCCTGAGACTGTACTAAATTCATTGATCAGTTCCAGGAGTTCCTTGGTTGAATCCTTGGGGTTTTCTAGATACAATATCATATCATCAGCAAACAGTGAAAGTTTGATCTCTTCTGCCCCTATTTGGATACTTTGATTCCATTTTCCTGTATGATTGCTGTAGCCAAGACTTCCAGCACTACGTTGAACAGAAGTGGAGATAGTGGGCAGCCTTGTCTGGTTCCAGTTCTAAGTGGGAATGATTTCAATCTTTCCCCATTCAGTATGATGTTGGCTATGGGTCTGTCATATATGGCTTGTATCATTTTTAGGTATGTCCCTTCTATGCCTATTTTCTTAAGTGTTCGTATCTTGAAAGGGTGTTGAATTTTGTCAAAAGCTTTTTCTGCATCTATTGAAAGAATCATGTGGTCTTTGTTTTTGCTTCTGTTTATGTGGTGAATTGCATTTATAGATTTACGTATGTTGAACCATCCCTGCATCCCTGGGATGAAGCCCACTTGGTCGTGGTGGATTATTTTTTTGATAAGTATCTGGATTCGGTTAGCTAAGATTTTGTTGAAAATTTTTCCATCTATATTCATTAGGGATATTGGCCTGTAGTTTTGTTTTTTTGTTTCATCCTTTCCTGGTTTGAATCTCAGAGTAATATTCGCTTCATAAAAGGTGTCGGGGAGGTTTCCGTTCTTCTCGATGTTGTGGAATATTTTCTGCAAGATAGGTACTAGTTCTTCTTTGTAAGTATAGTAAAATTCAGGTGTGAAGCCATCTGGACCGGGACTTTTCTTATTAGGGAGATTTTTAATTGCTGTTTCTATTTCAGCTGTTGAGATTGGTCTGTTCAGGGAATCTATTTCTTCCTGGTTGAGCCTAGGGAGGCTGAGTGTTCCTAGAAATTTGTCAATTTCCTCCACATTTTCCAGTTTGTGTGCATAAAGGTTTTTGTAGTATTCATAAATTGTATCTTGTAACTCTTTGGGATCAGTTGTGATATCTCCTTTTTTATTCCTGATGGAGCTTATTAGAGATTTCTCTTTTCTGCTTTTCGTTAGCTTAGCCAATGGTGTGTCAATTTTGTTTATTTAATCAAAGAACCAACTTTTTATTTTATTAATCTCCTGAATAGCTTTCCTGTTTTCAATTTCGTTTAGTTCTCATTTGATCTTGTTGATTTCACTTCTTCTGCTGGGTTTGGGGTTGGTCTGTTCTTCTTTTTCCAGCTCTTTGAGTCGTTTCACAAGATTGTCTATTTGTGATCTTCTTGTCTTTTGGTTATAGGCATTTATGGAGATAAACTTTCCTCTCAGAACTGCTTTAGCTGTGTTCCAGAGGAGTTGATAACTTGTCTCTCCATTGTCGTTTTTTTCATAGAACTTTTTTATTTGTGTATTGATTTCGTCACTTACAAAGTAATCATTTAGTAGGAGGTTGTTTAATTTCCACGTTTTTGTGTAGAAATGTGAGTTTCTGTTAGGGTTGATTTCTAGTTTTATTCCACTGTGATCTGAGAAGTACATGGTATGATTTCTATTTTTTTAAATTTATTGAGATTTTCTTTGTGTCCTAGGATATGGTCAATCTTAAAGAATGTCCCATGAGCTGATGAGAAGAATGTATATTCAGTGGATTTTGGGTAGAATGTTCTGTAGATGTCAGTCAGACCCAATTGTTCTAGGGTTTTGTTTAAGTCCATTATTTCTTTATTAATTTTCTGATTGGAGGATCTGTCTCGTGCCGTCAGTGGGGTGTTGAAATCTCCAGCGATTATGGAGTTGCTATTAATCCATTTGCTTAGCTCCAGTAAGGTTTGCTTTATGAATCTGGGTGCACCTAAGTTGGGTGCATATATATTTAAAATTGTTATCTCTTCTTGTTGGACTGTGCCCTTCACCATTATATAATGACCCTCTTTGTCTTTTACTAGTTTTGATGGTTTAAAAACTAAATCGTCTGAAATTAGAACTGCCACACCAGCCTTCTTTTGGCTTCTATTTGCTTGGAATATTGATCTCCACCCTTTTATTTTTAGTCTATATACATCTTTGCAGGTTAGATGTGTTTCCTGAAGACAGCATATACTTGGCCTGTATTTTCTTATCCATTCAGCCTGCCTATGTCTCTGAGTGGAGAGTTTAAGCCATTCACATTTATTGAGAGAACTGATAGGTAAGGTAGATTACTGATCATTCTGTTGGGTTGGATGTTGTTGCTATGATTTATGTCTTGAGCCATTGTAATATCTGGCCTTTAATATCTTTGGGTTTTGGTTGTTTTTATATTCGTGGGTTATTATTATGATGTTCCGTGGATAACGCTGTTTTAAGTACTTCTTGTAGGGCTGGTCTTGTCTTGGTGAATTCTCTGAGCCTTTGCTTGTTTGAGAATGTTTTTATTTCTCCTTCATATACGAAGCTTAGTTTTGCAGGGAATAATATTCTAGGCTGTGCATTGTTTTGTTTCAAAAGAGTGAGAATGGGGCCCCAGTCTCTCCTTGCTTGTAAAGTCTCATTAGAGAAGTCTGATGTTATTCAAATTGGCTTTCCCTTGTATGTTACTTGCTTCTTTTGTCTTACAGCTCTTAGAAGGGCCTCTTTAGTTGATACTTTGGTTAGTCTGATGACTGCATGTCGTGACGTCTTCCTGTTTGTGTTGAATCTACCAGGGGTCCTCTGAGCTTCTTGAACTTGTATATCAAGATTTTGAGCAAGGCCTGGGAAATTTTCCTCTATTATATCTTCAAACAGCTTGTCCAACCCTTGAGTTTTGTCTTCTTCCCCTTCTTGTAACCCTATGACCCTCACATTGGGTTTCTTCACATAATTCCACAGCTCTTGCAGTCTTTGCTCTTTTCTCTTGTTTCTCTGCTCTATTTCTGTGACTATTTTATTTAATTGGAGTGTGTTATCTTCAAGCTCTGAGATTCTTTCTTCTGTTTCATCTACCCTGCTCTTGAGACTTTCCACTGTATTTTGTAGTTCCTTGAATTGATTCTTCATTTCCAGGAGTTTGGTTACACTTTTCTTCAATGTGTCTATTTCTTTTCTCATATCCTGGAGACTTTTTGTGGTTTCTTGGTGTTGGTTATTGAGTTGTTGTTGCAGCTGGGTGATTGTTCTTATTTTCCACATATGAAATTCCTCTTCTGTCATATTGCTTGCCTGATTTTGGTCCGTGTCCGTTTCTAGGGTCTGGTGCTCCTCTTTGGGGGTGTGTTTTCCGTTTGGTTCTTCATATTTCCTGAGTTCTTTCGCTGATTTCTTCCTATGTTGATCAGTTGTTGTTTCTTTTCTTAGGTTATTGTTTGGGTATTCACACACCTTGTTTAGTTTCTGAGGCGTTAGGTGGTGCCTGTGGGTGAAATTGGACCACTCCCTGTATATTGAGTCATTGGGTGCCGTGGAAAGGCTGTGCAAGATGCCGTCCCTGTCAGTAGGTGGCGTTTGCTTGGAGGAACAGGCTATGGTGTTGATTTTGAGCCCTGTTATCAGCTCTCGTTCTCGCGGAGCTGGGTTGGGTAAGCCTGCCCTCAGGCTGTTAGCAGGGGTCAAAGTGCAGTTCTCTGCTTCCAGGGAAAGCTGTCAGGGCAGGGCTGGAATGGTCTGGCTCAACCAGAAAGTCTGTGTGTGGGGGTGGGGCTGTCTCAGACCCGCAGTCTGCAGCAAGCCTCGCTTCTTTCCACCCTCCCCAACTCCACAGCTACTCCTGGGCCTCTGCCAGCAGGCCAGACCACAAGCCACCAGGCCTCCCCGGACTGTGATGCCGACAGGGAGGTTCCCTGTACAGGAACGCCACCTGGGTTGTGTGCACGGCCTCCTCCTGGGAGGAGGGTTGCCCTGTAGGACGCCGATCCGCCCCTAGAGGCACACACCCCTCAGTAGGCTGTTCACGTATAACCCTTCTGTGCCCCGGGCAATGCTAGCCCTCGGTGCAGGGGATCTGGTCTGCAGGTCTGACCTCTGGGTCCCAGAGTTCAAACTGTATTCCCACCAGGGAGAGGATTTCCGGTCCTAATTCACCCACAGGGAGCCCAAGCTGGGTCTATGTCTCTCAGCCTCTGAGTCGACACCGTTTTCCTGGGAAGACGGTGCCAGCAGCACCTGGGAGGGTGGGCGGGGTCCCAAACGGGAAGGTCCCGTTCCCTGGAGCTGCCTCCAGCTGGTGGCTGTATTGTCTCTCTGGGCAGCCGCGGGTAGGGTCGGCGGAGGGGAGGATGAAGCAATATGGCGCCTTCCACGCGGCTCGGGTCCGTGCACATGGAGGTGCCCGGAGGAATTTGGTAACCTGGTGCCACGTCTGCTACAGGCTCACCGTTGGCAGGCGGCGGCAGTCTCTGGGCTGGTGTCCGCAGGTCTCTCCACCCGCTGGGGAGCCCACCAGCAGTCCCGAATGCAGGGGAGGGGAAACAGCGAATCCACCTACCCTTGCCACTGGTCTCCGGGCTGCTCCCGTGGTCTCAGCCTCCAGTTCTCCTCCGCAGCCTCTTCCCGTGGAGTCTCCCGGGGTCTCAGGTACCCCTCCTTCCGGCCCTTGTCCGCTTTATGCTCATCTTCTTGCTTCTTTCCTCTAGTTTCTGCTAGAATCTGACTTTTCTTCAGAGACCCTCTGTCTGGCGATGTTATTCGTCCGCCATCTTGCTCCACCCTCTCTCATTGTCGTTTTTATTTGCATTTCTCTAATGATTAGCGATGTTGAGCATTTTTAAATGTTTGTTGGCCATTATTATGTCTTCTTTAGAAAAGTTTCTGCTCATTTTCATTCCCAATTTCTTGATGAGTTTTTTTTTTCTTGTTAATTCTTTTGAGCTCTTGATAGATTCTTGTTAGTATACCTTTATCAGAAGTGTAGAGAGCAAATATTTTCTCCCATTCTGTGGATTGTTTATTTGCTCTAATGAAAGTTTCCTTGGATGTGCAGAAGCTTTTTATTTTTATCAGATCTCATGTGGTTTTTTTTTTTGTTGCTGTAGTGATTGCTTTGGGGATCTTCTTCAAGAATTCTTTTCCTAGACCAGTGTCTGAGAGGGTTTTCTCAACCTATCCTATAGGATTTTTAAGATTAGAGTTCTCAGATCTGCCTTACACACTGAAGAGGGAAATAGACACTCCTCAAAGTGAAATCTTCTAGAAGGGAAAAAAATGGCAGAGTAGGGGTGCCCTCCTGGCTCTCTGCTCCCAGAGCCAAAAGTGAAGAAAGCGGATAGCCACACTCGAGCGATCTGTACTTCCACGAGACCAGCGTTGCAAGCCTGCAGACACCCACCAGGAATCAGAGGGATAAGACCATTTGCAGCCTAAAGCAAAGGTGAACCCATCATTCTTCTGCAAAACTCGGGGATTCGGAGGCACACATCAGGGAGGGAGCGAGGCGCGGTTTAAGCCGCTGCCAGCTGGCAGTGGTACTACCCTTACCCGGTGCTGAGAAACACCCCCTCCTACACCGAGCTCCACTTTCACATTGGTCGGGAGGTGCCTGAATTTGGTGAGAAGTGGCAGTGCGGGACTAAGCCGTGTGGAGAGGAGACTAGAGCAGGGAACTCGCTGAGTTCAGCAGAGCACACAGCTGCCGCAGTTTAAGGTGGGGGAGGGTCCGCGCGCAGCAACCGCTCTCCACCCAGCAGGAACAAGAGCCCACTTGGGCATCTCCCTACTGAACACTCCCAGGTCAAGGTTAAGGGGAGTTTACACAGAAGGAGGCTTTGACTTTGAATATAGAGGAGGTTTCGGATAGCACTGAGAGGTCAGAGTGCACAAAGTTAGACTCCTCTATCCATTAGGACCCCTCTCCCTCTGCCCCTCTGGCACCACTCCAGCCCCTGCATTTCAGCGCTGACTTGGCATTCCAGCTCTGACTTGGGCTCGGGGATTGGAGAGAAAGTGCAGAGAAAGCGCTGGTACACACCACTGCTCCACCAATTTGATATTGAACCGTCTCTTGCTGCACAAGTGGCATTGACTCTGTGCTCAGAGAGTGGACCCTGCCTGGACAGGGCATTGCTACAGGGGAGATTGCCCTTGGCGGACTTAAGGCAGAGAAACATTGCCTTCCACACTCTCCTGGGACCCGGAGCCCCGACCTGGGCTCCAAAGTCTATGTCCCAGCCTTGGCTGCGGAGCTGAGATAGAAACTGTTCTCATTCCTGCCACTTATCTCCACCAGTGTAATTAAAGAGACAAAAGGCAGGGAAAGGTTGGTCCCATTGACTGCCTGCCTGCCTGCTTTTGGTCAGTCTCTCCCTGAGCAGGTCTCCAGCATACTGTGCCCAGAGTGTGGAGCCCACCTGGGCAGAGCTGGGCCTTGCAGGAGGTAGCCGTCTGTGGTTATAAGGCAGAGATATTTTACGACCCCCCACATCCGGGGATTTGGGGCTAGGCCTTTGGCTCCAAAGTTTGTATCCTGCCTTGGGGGTGGAGCCGAGATAGAAACTGCTCCCGTTACTGCCTGCCGCTTATCTCCACCTGTGGAATTAAAGAGACAGAACAAGGGGCCTGGTGGATCTGGCTTCAGGACAATCTCTCACTGCACAGGTCTCCTGTGCTCTGTGTCCAGAGTGCAGAGCCCGCATGGGCAGGGTCTACCATTGAGGTAAGCTGCCCTTAGTGGCTATAAGGCAGAGAGACTTTACGTCTACCACTGTCCTGTGTCTTGTGGCTGAGCCTTCCGCTCCAAAGTCTTTGCCCCCTCCTTGGGGGTGGAGCTGAGATAGGAACTGTTCTCATTCCTGCCACTTATCTCCACCTGGAAAATTAAAGAGACAAAAGGCAGGGATAGGTGGGTCCCATCGACTGCCTGCCTGCCTGCTTTTGGTCAGTCTCTCCCTACACAGGTTTCCCACGCTCTGTGTCCAGAGTGCAGAGCCCACCTGGGCATGGCTGAGCCTTGTGGGAGACTGCCCTTAGTGGCTATAAGGCAGAGAGACTTTACATCCACCACGCTCCAGTGTCTTGTGGCTGAGCCTTTGGCTCCAAAGTCTATGTCCCTGCCTTGGGGGCAGAGCTGAGATAGGAATTGTTCCCATTCCTACCGCTTATCTCCACCTGTGCAATTAAAGGGACAGAAGACAGGATTCCCTGGGATTGGCTATGGGCCTGCTGGCTTCAGGCCAGTCTCTATATGCACAGGTCTTCTGCGTTAGGTGTCCAGACCCTGGAGTTTGCCTGGGCAGGGCCAAGCCTAGTAGGAAGCAAACTTTGGTGAATACAAGTCAGAGAGACGTTACGACCCACACACTCTGGTGACTTGGGGCTGGGCCTTCAGTTCCAAAATTTCTAGCCCTGCCTTGGGGGTGGAGCTGAGATAGGAACTGCTCCCCTTTCTGCCATCTATCTCCACCTGTGTAATTAAGGAGACAGAAGACTGGAGGGTGCCGGAACAGCCTGGAGACCAGCAGGAAGGGTAGGGTAACTGGCTGTTTCCCCTCCACTAAATCTTGGACTGCTGGCTCCCCAGGAGATAGAGAGACCTGCAGACAATGCCCAGCGATGGCTGCCGCCAGAGAGCAACTCCACCTACTGGCTCAGAAACTAAAAAAGACGTGTGAATACCCAAACGAAAACCTAAAGGAAAGAAACAACTGAGCAAAATGGGAAGAAATCAGCGAGGGAACTCCGAAATATGAAGAAACAAATGGAAAACACACCCCCCAGAGGAGCACAAGCCCCTTAGAAACAGACAAAATCTGGTAACTGATGACAGAAGAGGAATTTCAAATGTGGATCATAAGAACACTCACCGACCTGCAACAACAACTCAATAACCAACACAAAGAAACCACAAAAAGCCTGCAGGAAATGGAACAAAGGTTCACTAAAGAGATCGACACAGTGAAGAAATTTAACCGAAGTCATAAAGATGAAGAATCAACTCAGGGAATTACAAAATACTGTGGAAAGTCTCAAGAACAGAGTAGATCAAACAGAAGAAAGAACCTCAGAGATTGAAGATAACACTTTCCAATTATATAAATCTGTCACAGAGATAGAGCAGAGAAACAAGAGAAAAGAGCAAAGCCTACAAGAGCTGTGGAATTATGTGAAGAAACCTAACGTTAGGGTCATAGGGTTAGCAGAAGGGGAAGAAGACAACACTCAAGGGCTGGACAAGCTTTTTGAAGATATAATAGAGTAAAATTGCCCAGGCCTTGCTCAAAACCTTGATATACAAGTTCAAGAAGCCCAGAGGACCCCTGGGAGATTGAATGCAAACAGGAAGACGTCACGACATGCAGTCATCAGACTGACCAAAGTATCAACTAAAGAGGCCCTTCTAAGAGCTGTAAGAAGAAAGAAGCAAGTAACCTACAAGGGAAAGCCAATACGAATAACACCAGACTTCTCTAATGAAACATTACAAGCAAAGAGAGACTGGGGCCCCATTCTCACACTTCTGAAACAAAACAATGCCCAACCCAGAATCTTATTCCCTGCAAAACTAAGCTTCATAAATGAAGGAAAAATAAAGACATTCCCAGACAGGCAAAGCCTCAGAGAATTCACCAAGACAAGACCAGCCCTACAAGAAGTACTCAAAACAGTGTTACACGTGGAACAACATAATAGAAACTCACAAATATAAAAAAAAACAAAAACCCAAAGATTAAAGGCCATATATTACAATGGATAAATAGAGAAATCAAAGCAACAACATCCAACCCAGTAGAATGAAAAGTAATCTACCCTACCTATCAGTTCTCTCAATAAACATGAATTGTTTAAACTCTCCACTTAAGAGACATAGGCTGGCTGAATGTATAAGAAAATACAGGCCAAGTATATGCACTTCAGGAAACACATCTAACCTGAAAGGATGCATACAGACTAAAAGTAAAAGGGTGGAGATCAGTATTCCAGGCAAGCGGAAGTCAAAAGAATGCTGGCGTGGCAGTTCTAATTTCAGACGATTTAGTTTTAAACCAATAAAAGTAGTGAAAGAAAAGAGGGTCATTATATAATGGCGAAGGGTGCAGTTCAACAAGAAGAGATAACAATTTTAAGTATATATGCACCCCACTTAGGTGCACCCAGATTCATAAAGCAAACCTTACTGGAGCTAAGCAAATGGATTAATAGCAACTCCATAATCGCCAGAGATTTCAACACCCCACTGACGGCACGAGACAGATCCTCCAAACAGAAAATTAATAAAGAAATAATGGACTTAAACGAAACTCTTGAACATTTGGGTCTGACTGACATTTACAGAACATTCTACCCAAAATCCACTGAATATACGTTCTTCTCATCAGCTCACGGGACATTCTCTAAGATTGATCATATCCTAGGACAAAAATTAAACCTCAAGAAATTTTAAAAAATAGAAATCATATGATGTATCTTCTCAGATCACAGTGGAATAAAAGTAGAAATCAACCCTAACAGAAACTCACATTTCTACACAAAAACATGGAAATTAAACAACCTCCTGCTAAATGATTACTTCACGAATGAAGAAATCAAGATGGAAATAAAAAAAATTCTATGAAGAAAATGACAATGGAGAGACAAGTTATCAAGTCCTCTGGGACACAGCTAAAGCAGTTCTGAGAGGAAAGTTTATCTCCATAAATGCCTATAACTAAAAGTCAAAATGATCACAAATAGACAATCTAATGAAACGACTCAAAGAGCTCGAAAAAGAAGAACAGACCAGCCCCAAACCCAGCAGAAGGAGTGAAATCAATAAGATCAAATCAAAACTAAATGAAATTGAAAATAAGGAAGCTATTCAGGAGATTAACAAAACAAAAAGTTGATTTTTTGAAAAAAGAAACAAAATGGACACGCCACTAGCTAAGCTAACGAAAAGCAGAAAAGATAAATCTCTAATAAGCTCCATCAGGAACAAAAAAGGAGATATCACAACTGATCCCAAAGAGATACAAGATATAATTTATGAGTACTACAAAAATCTTTATTGACACAAACTGGAAAATATGGAGGCAATGGACAAATTTCTAGAAACACACAGCCTCCCTAGGCTCAACCAGGAAGAAATTGATTTCCTGAACAGACCATTTTCAACAGCTGAAATAGAAACAGCAATTAAAAATCTCCCTAAAAGGAAAAGTCCCAGTCCAGATGGCTTCACACCTGAATTTTACCACACTTACAAAGATGAATTAGTACCTATCTTGCAGAAACTATTCCACAAAATCGAGAAGAATGGAAACCTCCCTGACACCTTTTATAAAGCGAATATTACTCTGATACCAAAACCAGGAAAGGATGCAACAAAAAAAGAAAACTAGAGGCCAATATCCCTAATGAATATAGATGCAAAAATTTTCAACAAAATCTTAGCTAACCGAATCCAGACGCTTATAAAAAAAAATAATCCATCATGACCAAGTGGTCTTCATCCCAGTGATGTAGGGATGGTTCAGCATACATAAATCTATAAATGCAATTCACCACATAAACATAAGCAAAAACAAAGACCACACGATTCTCTCAATAGATGCAGAAAAAGCTTTTGACAAAATTCAACACCTTTTCATGATACGAACACTTAAGAAAATAGGCATAGAAGGAACATACCTAAAAATGATACAAGCCATATATGACAGACCCATAGCCAAAATCTTACTGAATCGGGAAAAACTGAAAGCATTCCCACTTAGAACTGGAACCAGACAAGGCTGCCCACTATCTCCTCTCTATTCAATATAGTGTTGGAAGTCCTGGCTACAGCAATCAGACAGGAAAGTGGAATTAAAGGTATCCAAATAGGGGCAGAAGAGATCAAACTTTCACTGTTTGCTGATGATATGATATTATATTTAGAAAACCCCAAAGATTCAACCAAGAAACTCCTGGAACTGATCAATGAATTTAGCAAAGTCTCAGGATACAAAATCAATACACAGAAATCAGAGGCATTCGTATACACCAACAACATACAAATCAAGAACCTAATTAAAGACTCAATACCCTTCACAATAGCAAGAAAGAAATTAAAGTACCTAGGAATATACTTAACCAAGGATGTGAAATAGCTCTACAGGGAGAACTATGAAACACTGATGAAGGAAATAGCAGAGGATGTAAACAGATGGAAATCCATTCCATGCTCGTGGATCGGCAGACTCAACATCATTAAAATGTCTATACTACCCAAACTGATATACAGATTCAAAGCGATACCTATTAAAATTCCATCATCATTCTTCACAGCTATAGAAAAAATAATTTTGCGCTTGGTATGGAACCAAAAAAGACCCCTAATATCAAGAGCAATTCTAGGCAACAAAAACAAAATGGGAGGTATTAATGTGCCAGATACCAAATTATACTACAAAGCTGTTGTAATTAAAACAATCTGGTATTGGCACAAAAATAGGATTATTGACCAGTGGAACAGATGTGAGAATCCTGATATAAAACCATCCTCATATAGCCATCTAATCTTTGACAAAGCAGACAAAAACATACACTGGGGAAAAGAATCCCTTTTCAATAAATGGTGCTGGGAAAACTGGATAGCCACTTGTAGAAGGCTAAAACGGGACCCAAGGCTTTCACCTCTCACAAAAATCAACTCACGCTGGATAACAGACTTAAACCTAAGGTATGAAACCATTAGAATTCTAGAGGAAAATGTTGGAATCTCTCTCCTAGACATCAGGCTAGACAAAGAGTTTATGAAGAAGTCCACAAAGGCAATCAAAGCAGCAACAAAAATAAATAAATGGGTCATGATGAAACTACAAAGCTTCTGCACAGCCAAAGAAACAGTAATGAAAGTAAACAGACAACATACAGAATGGGAGAAAATTTTTGCATCCTTCATAACCGATAAAGGGCTGATAACTAGAATATACTTAGAACTCACGAAAATCCGCAAGAAAAAAATCAAATAACTCTATTAAAAAGTGGGCAAAGGACTTGAACAGAAACTTTTCTAAAGAAGACAGAAGAATGGCCAACAAACATATGAAAAAATGCTCATCATCTCTAATCATCAGGGAAATGCAAATCAAGACTACAATGAGATATCACTTAACTCCAGTGAGAATGGCCTTTATCAAAAAGTCTCCAAATAACAAATGCTGGCGTTGATGTCGAGAGAGAGGAACACTCCTACACTGCTGGTGGGACTGCAAACTAGTCCAACCTCTGTGGAAAGCAATATGGAGATACCTTAAAGCGATACAAGTGAATCTATCATTTGATCCAGCAATTCCATTGCGGGGCATTTACCCAAAATATCCAATGACACTCTACAAAAAAGACACCTGCACTCGAATGTTATAGCAGCACAATTCATTATTGCAAGGCTGTCGAAACAGTCCAAGTGTCCATCAATCCAAGAATGGATTAATAAAATGTTGTACGTGTATACCATGGAGTATTATTCAGCTCTAAGAAACAACGGTGATATAGCACACCTTATATTTTCCTGGTTAGAGCTGAAACCTATAGTACTAAGTGAAGTATCCCAAGAATGGAAAACCAAGCACCACATATACTTCCCAGCAAACTGGTATTAGCTGAGTAGCACCTAAGTGGACACATAGGTACTACAGTAACAGGGTATTGGGGATGGGGTAGGGGAGAGGGGGACGGGTATATACATACATAATGAGTGACATATGCACCATCTGAGTGATGGTCATTCTGGAGAATCAGACTTGTGAGGGGAGGGGAGAAAGGGCATTTATTGAAACCTTTAAATCTGTACCCCCATAATATGCCGAAATAAAAAAAAATTTAAAAAAAGTAAAATCTTCAAAGAATTAAATGGATTTTTTGATAAAAGACATTCTCACTGGAGATTAGTGGTATCTCATTGTGGTTTTGATTTGCATTTTTTTGATAATTAGAGATGTTGAGCATTTTTTTCATGTTTTTTTTTTTTTTGGTCATTATTCTGTCTTCTATTGAAAAGTTTCTGTTCATGTCATTTGCCCACTTTTTGATAGAGTTCTTTGATTTTTAAGTGTACAATTGCTATAGTTTAAATGTTTATGCCTATCCAAAATTCATGTTAAAATTTAATTCTCAATGTAACAGTGTTAAGAGGTGGAACTTTGGGAGGTGATTAGTCATGAAAACTCAACCTTCATGTATGGGATTAGTGCCCTTTTCAAAGGACTGGAGGAAGGGATTTTACCCAGTTCCTTCCTTTGGCCTGTAAGGACGCAGCAAAAGGCATCATCTATGAAGCAGATAGTGAGCCTTCATCAGACACCTAATCTGCTGGCACATTAATCTTGACTTTTCTAGCCTCCATAACTGTGAAAAATGAATATCTATTATTTACAAATTACCTAGTCTAAGGTACTTTTATATAGCAGCCCAAATGGACTAACATAACTATATTTTGCTATTAATTGTAGTCACCATGATGTTCAATAGATCTCTTGAACTTATTTCTTATGTCTAACTGAAATTTTGTATCCTTTGACCAAAATTTATTCAATACCCTAATCCCCAGCCTCAGGTAACCACCTTTCTACTCTCTGTTTTTATGAGTTCAACTTTTTTAGATTCTACATATAAGTGAGATCATATGGTATTTGTGTTCCTGTGCCTGACTTATCGCCCTTAACATAATGTTGTACTCCAGGTTCATCCTTCTTTTGTATGGCTGAACAGTATTCCATTGTGTATATATACCACATTTTCTTTATTCATTTATTCCTTGATGGACACTTAGGTTAGTTGATTCATCTCATGTTTACCTTGAATAGTGCTGCAATGAACATGAGAGTGCAGACATTTGTTTGGCATACTGATTTCATGGCCTTTGGATATATATATACAGAAGTATGACTATTGGGAGGTCATTAGTCATTAGTTCTGGATCACATGGTAGTTCTGTTTTTAACTATTGAAAACTACCATACTGTTTTCCATAATGGCTGTAGCAATTTACATTCCCATTCATATATTTTGTCTTTTTACATAATACCCATTCTAACAAGTGTGAGATAAATCTCATAGTGATTTTAATTTGCATCTCTCTGATAATTAATGATGATCAGCAATTTTCATATATCTGTTGAACATTTTTATGCCTTCTATTAAGAAATGTCTCTTCAGGTCCTTTGCCTATTTTTTTTAAACAGGGATATTTGTTGTTGTTGTTATTGAATTTTCCTGTTTGAGTTTCTTATATCTTTTGAGTTTCTTATATCTTATATTAGCCCTTTGTCAGATGCATAATTTACAAATATTTTGTCTCAATCTGTGGGTTGTCTCTTCACTCTGTTGTTTCCTTTGCTATATAGAAATGTTTTAATTTAATGCAATCCTGTTTTCTATTTTTGCCTGTGCTTTGGGAATTATATCCAAAAATAATTGAACAGATGAAATTTTGTGGAACTTTCCCCTATGTTTTCTACTAGTTTTAGGTCTTACATTTATGTATTTAATCCATTTTGATTTGATGTTTGTATATGGGGTGAGATAAGTGTCCAATTACATTCTTTCATTTGGAATACATTTCCCAAATTTTGTTTTCATTTTCCTTTACTCTTTTTGCTGTTTTTTATGCATTAGGTAGGAAAAAAGCCTCTCCCAGGCTTGTCATACTAGCCTCATGTAGGAAAAAGACCTCACCAATTAGTCTGACCTGAGATTATGAGGTTTATTTCATATCTTTGTGTTTGTCCAAACTAGTGTCTCTGTTTTTAGTGGCTCCCAGGAAATTAGAAAGTACCAAGTTTTATCAGTGCTCCAAGAGAGATAAAATATAAGCCAATAACTCTAGATGCAACTGGAAAGGTTGGGGTTCTAGATATGTTTCCCAGTTCCTTCTATCCTCAGGGTGAAGCTGAAAGCAGAAATTTATCTCCCACTGTCTGCACTAGGCCAGAAAGAGAATCTGTGGCTCGTGCCTACACTCATGTTCATGCTACACCCTCTGATCCTGGGAGAACAGGGGCTGGGGGAAGTGGGTTCTTATAAACATCTTTTTGTTTTCTGTAATCTAGAGAGACTGGGAATTCAGACCCCCATCAACTCCCAGAGGTAGATGATTTAGGAGGCAATCCTTTTCATGGGAGCTGTAGAATTTGTCTTACTTAATGCACAAACTCCTCCAAGGGAGAATCTACAGACCTCACTTTATAGCTGGAGCAAGGCAGAGGAAAAAACTTGGAAAGTGCCCAATTACTGCTCAGACTCTAGGAAGTTTATTGTTTGGCCTGTTAGCTCCCAGATGTAGGCTAGATAGATACCTAATCCTCAAGCAGCAGCTGAAAAGATGTGCAGATAAACCTTTCTGGGGAGAAACTGGGAAGTATGCATTTTACCTTTTTCTCTGTGCTGATGCTAGGTGGGTATAGTCCCTAGAAATGCTTGTGCACCTGGTTAAAACTATCTCTTTGCTCTGTGATCTAGGGAGAGCAGAGAATGTCAAGTCCCTTCAGTTCCCAGAGCTACACGGTTTAGGATGCAGTCCATCAGGTGAGAGCTCTAAAATTTGGGATGTTCATTGCATAGAAAACCTCTTCCAGGAAATGTCTGTAGAATTGGACTTATAACTAGAGTGAGCAGAAGAAAGGTTTGGGAAGTGCCCAAGCTACCATTCAGGTTTTCAGGGATTCCATTGTTTTTCTGTACTGTTTACTGCCAGATGGATGCTAGTTAGAAGCCTGACTATCAATCAGCAGATAGAAGAGTATGCTGGCAAACTCCTTCTGAAAAGAAACTTGGAACTATGGATTTTAGCCCTTCGTTTGCACTCATCTTGGGGCATGTAGCTCTGGAAGTGCTTGCATGCCTACTTAAAACCACCTCTTTATTGTGATCTAGAAAGACTTGCATATGCCTAGTTCCTTCTGCTCCCAGAGTTTGGAGTTTTAGGATGCCATCCCTCAGATGAGTTCTATAAAATTTGAGGTGCTTGATAAATAGATAAACTCCTTCTAGAAAGAATCGGTATACCTGGATTTATTTATCGGGCAAGTTAGGAAAGAAGGCTTGGGAAGTGCAAATCCCCCACTCAGGTTTCCGGAGGTCTATAGTGTGTCTAGTTCACTCTCTAATACAGGCAAGTTAGAAGTTCAACCATCAGCAGCACCTGATAGAAGATCATGCTGGCAAACCTCTTCCAGGAAGAACCGGGGAACTCTGGGTGTTAGCCCCTTCTCTGCCTTGCTCTCAGGGTATGAAGTCCCTAGAAGTGCTTGAGTTCATGTATAAAACTGCCACTTTATTTGGTGGTCTAGGGAGACTCATGTATGCTTGGTCCCTTGCACTCATTGAGATAACTGAATTAAGAGACAAATTGTGGTGAACCTTAGAGTTAGGGTGCTGCATGTGTGGCCCAAACCCTTCTCTCCTCAGGGAGAAGATAGGTGTTGGAGATTCCTTTCCAATTGTGTGGCACAGTACTCAGGGTGGAATTTGTGCCCAAGTGTGCCTCAGCTATTCATACCTCTTCCATATGGATATTTTTCTCAGTCACCTGGTACATAGGCATCTCTCAACTTATTTCTTACTCAGAGGAAATTGATCTGTGTGTAGATGTTTATTTAGTGCATCCATGACGGGAGGGAGAGTCAGGAGCCTCCTTTTCCACCATGTTGCTGACGTTTTTGTTTTTCTTGCTCAAGATTGCTTTGGCTATTTGAGATCTTTTGTGGTTCTACAAAAATTTCAGATTGACTTTTAATAATTCTGTAAAAGAAAAAGTTCACTGGAATTTTGGTAAGTAAGGATTGCATTAAATCTGTAGATTGTTTTTAGAAGTATGGAAATTTAAATATTATTAATTCTTCCAATCCACAGACACAGGATATATCTCTGTTTATGTGTATCTTTATTTTCTTTCATTAGTGCTTTATATAATGGTTTTCAGTGTATAGCTCGTTACCTCCTTTGGTAAATTTAGTCATTAATATTTTATTTGATTTTTTTCATGCTCTTGAAAATAAGATTTATTTAAACTTCTTTTTGGATAGTTCTTGAGATATAAATTTTGGTTGTTTATTTGAAATCTTTCTTTCATCTACATATAGGGGTTTATCACTATAAACACCCCTCTTTTATTGTATCTCATAAGTTGTGGTATATTGTGTTTCCATTGAAATTTACCTCACACATTTTTAAAACATTTTACCTTGAATATCTTCTTCGATTAATTCATATTCCTGGAGTGTGTTGCAACAATTTCCACATATTTATAATTTTATCTATTTCACTTTTGGCATTTATTTGTAGTTTCATAACATTTGGTTGGAAAAGATAATTGATATGATTTCAATCTTTTAAAACTTGTGAAGACTTGTTTTGTTATCCTACATATGATATACTCTGAAGAATATTTCTGTATGCTTGAAATAATGTTTATTTTGCTGCTTTGAATGAAATGTTCTGTATGCATTTGTTAAGTACACTTGTTATATAGTGTTGTTAAAATCTGCTCTTTATGTATTGATTTTCTGTCTAGATGATTTATCCATTGTTAAAAATGGATATTGAAGTCCCCTACCCCTACTATTATTATATTGCTGTCTATTTCTCTCTTCATTTTTGTTAATATTTGTTTATGTATTTAGACTCTTCAATGATGAATGCATATATATTTGCAATTATTATATCATCTTGATGAATTGACTTGTTTATCATCATATAACATCCTTCTTGATTTTCTGTGATTGTTTTTGACTTAAAATGTATTTTGTCTGATACAAGTATGGCCACACCTGCTTTCTTTTGCTTATAATTTACATGGAATATTTTTTTTTCATTCCTTTATTTTCAGCCTATGTGACATCAAAGCTATCGTGAGTCCCTTGTAAAGCTGGATCTTGTTTTCATTTTATCCATTTAGCTACTTTTGATTTGAGAATTTAATACATTTGTATTTATAGTAATTGTTGATAGTTAAGGACTTACTATTGTCAATTTGTTTATTGTTTTCTGATTGCTTGTAGTTCCTTTGTTTCTTTTTTCCTGTCTTGTTGTATTTTTTTGTGATTTGATAATTTTTTAGTGACATGTTATGATTCTTTTAAAAAATATTTTATGTGTCTACCAGAGATCATTCCTGGGTTACCACAAAAGATACATAAAACATCTTATTAACAGTTTATTTTAAGCTGATAACAACTTAAATTCACCAGCATATAAAAATTTTACATTTTAGCATTTCTTCCTCCAACATTATATGTTATTGATGTCATAATTTACATATTAATATATCATGTATCCATTAAAAATTATTATATCTATAGATATTTTTAATAGTTTTGTTTTTTTAACTTTTATGCTAGATTTAAAAGTGATTCATGTACCACCATTAGTGTATTAGGATACTCTGAATTTCAACATATATTTATCTTTTCCAGGGAGTTTTATAATTTTATATATTACAATGTTGTTATTTAATGTCCTTTCAATTAAACTTAAAGAAACTCCCTTTAGCATTTCTTTTAAGGCAGGTTTAGTGTTAATGAACACCTTTAGCTTTTCTGTTTGTTTGTTTGGAAGTATTTATTTTTCCTTCATTTCTGAAAGACATCCTTGCCACATATAGTATACTTGGTTGGCAGGATAATTTTTTTTTCCAGCAGTTTGAATATAGTATTCAACTCTCTCTTGACCTGAAAAGTTTCACCTAAGAAATCCACTCCTAGTCACATAGTAGGTCCTTTATTTGTGATGAGCTCCTATATCATTTTTTTCAAATTGCAAAATATTGAGGGAGCACAAATATTCAATTACATGAATCATTTTTGTAATGCTTGAGTCCTGGTGATACGTGTCACTGTGACTCAAATAGTGTGTATAGTACCCATTAGGTTGGTTTATTACCTCTCCTCCCCTCTCCCTCCTGGTTGATTTCCACTCAGTTTTACTTTCCTCTGTGTACATGTGTGCTCACTGGTTAGTTCCAATTTAATAGTGAGTACATGTGTGTTTGTTTTTCTATTCTTGAGATATTTCACTTATGAGAATGGTCTCCAGTTCCATCCAGATTGTTGCAAAAGGTATTAATTAATCTTTTTTGTGGCTGAGTACTACTCCATGCTGTAATATACTACATGTTATTAAGGCACTCATGAATTTATATGCACTTGGGTTGATTCCACATCTTTGAAACTATGAATTGTGTTGTAGTAAACATTCAGGTATAGGTGCTTTTTTTTATTTCAAGAAAATATGAAAGTATATACCTCTAACCCTTGCTAGGGTATAGGTATCTTTTTGATAAAATGATTTATTTTCCTCTGGGTAAATACCCAGTAGTAGAATTGTTTGATCAAGTGGATTTCTACTTTTAGTTCTTTGAGGTATCTCTACACTGTTTTCCATAGAGGATGTACTAATTTGCAGTACCATCAACAGTGTATAAGTGTTCCTTTCTTTCTTCATCCACCCCAGCATCTACTGATTTTGGACTTTTTAATAAAAGTCAATCTAATAAGGGTAAGGTGATATCCTTCTGTGGTTTTAATTTCCACTTCCCTGATGACTGGTGATGTTGAGCATTTTCTCATATGTTTATTGACCATTTCTCTTTCTTATTTTGAGAAGCTTCTGTTCATGTCTTTTGCCCATTTTTAATAGCATTTTTTTTCTTATTTATTTGCTTCAGTTCTTTTTTTTTTTTAGATAGAGTCTCACTTTTTGTTGCCCTGGCTAGAGTGAGTGCCATGGCGTCAGCCTAACTCACAGCAACCTCAAACTCCTGGGCTCAAGCGATCCTCCTGCCTCAGCCTCCCAAGTAGCTGGGACTACAGGCATGCACCACCATGCCCGACTAATTTTTTGTATATATATTTTTAGTTGGTCAATTAATTTCTTTCTATTTTTAGTAGAGACGGGGTCTCGCTCAGGATGGTTTCGAACTCCCAACCTCAAGCAATCCGCCTGCCTCGGCCTCCCAGAGTGCTAGGATTACAGGCGTGAGCCACTGCACCCGGCCCTTCAGTTCTTTGTAAATTCTTGTTATTAGTCCTTTGTCAGATGTGTAGCTTGCAAATAATTTCTTCCATTCTATAGGTTGTCTATTTACTCTGTTGATTGTTTCCTTATCTGTGCAGAAGATTTTTAGTTTAATCAAATCTCATTTATTAATTTTTGTTGTCATCATGATTGCCATTGATATCCTTTTCATGAATTATTTGCCTAGTCTGATGTCTAGAAGATTTTTTCCTACATTTTCCTATAGAATTCTTATGGTTTCATGCCTTAAATCTAAGGCATTTATCAATTTTGAATTAATTTTTGTGAGTGGTGGGAGATATCACCCTGTTTCATTCTTTTGCATGTGACTAATCAATTTTCCCAATTTATTGAATAGGGCTTTCCCCCCCGTATATATTGTTGTCTGCTTTGTCAAAGATCATTTGGTTGTAGGTACATGGTTTTATGTCTGGGTTATCTTTCTACTTTCAAAATTCTCTATCTCTGAGTGTTAGGAATTTGATTATACTATGTCTCAGTGAAGTTCTTTTTATGTTTAATCTATTTGGAGTTCTTTGAGATTCACGAATCTGGTGTTTCTTTCCCTCTCTGGATTTGGAAATTTTGTTTTAGCATTATTTGTTAAAATAAGAATATGTTTCTTTCTCTTACTCTGCTCTTCCTAGAATTTCCATAATGCATATATTGGTTTTATTACTATTTTCTCAAATATCCCATAGATTTTATTTTACTCTTTTTTATTCTTTTTTCTGTTTGTTTGTCTGACTGGATAGTTTCAGATGACCTATTTCTAAACTCGCTGTTTCTTTCTCTGTATTGGTCAAATATGCCATTTAATCTCTCCTTTGAATTTCTCACATTAATCATTGTTTTCTTAGCTCTACAATTTCTGTTTTTTTATTGTTTCTGTGTCTTTTTTTGAAATTTTTCATTTTTTTTCATGTATTATCTTCCTCAGTTCATTTAGTTGTCTATGTGTGTTCCCTTTTAGTTTAGTGAGCTTCTTTAAGAGGATTGTTTTGAATACTTTGTCAGGAAGATCACAGTTCTCTGTTTCTTTAGGGTCATCTACTGGCAATTTATTTTGTTGATTTGGTGGTATAATGTTTCCCTGATTATTCATGATCCTTGCAAGCTTGTCTTTGTGTCTTTGCATCTGAATAAGAAGGCACCACTTCCAATCTGCATAGACTAGCTTTAGTAGGAAAGGCTTTTCCCAGTCAGATTATCCAGAGATTCTTGGTGGGCCATATGCTGAATTCCATGGGTGACTTACTTTTGTAGTCCTCGTATAAGCTGGCTTAATGTCCATGCCAGTTAGCTGATAAGTCTGATTTCACATGGGCCAGTCTGGCACCTGGGTCCATAAGGCCTGATTGGAGAGGGCCTAGATCTTGAGTCTGTATGGGTGTACCTGGTGTCTAGATCTGTGAGTGTGTGGTCCTGGAGCTTGGGTCTGCAGGGATGGACCTCAACTCTATATTTTCAGGAGTATCCCTGGATCTGGGACTGTGTGGGCTGGCCTGATGCTAAGGTTTGTCAGAGTTGGCCTGGAAAATAGATCAGTTAGGTGGGCCTGGATCCTGTGTCCACAGGGGCAGGCCTAAATCCTGTACCCACAGTCACTTATCTAGCACTATGTTGGGCTTGGTACCTGGGACTGGTAGGATAGGACTTGTCCTGTGTCCATTTGGGTTTATCTGACTCTGGAGTTTATTGAGGCAGGTATGGAGCTTGGATCCACAGGGTAGTTCTGATGCCTTGGACCTAAGGGGCAAGCTTAGAATATAGGTTTATCAGAGTAGTCATGGAGCCTTAGTCTGCGAGGCCTGCCTGATGTTGGGTTGGGGCTGAAACCAGGGTCTTTAGGAACAGCCAAGGGTCATATGTCCACAGAGGCTAGCATGGAGCCTGGATTTATGTAGTGTAGCCAGTCATTGGTTTCTACTAGGGTATACCTTGAGCCTGGGTCTATTTTTTCTGGCCCAGATCTGAGTTTGATTGTAGTGGAATGCCTGGGCACTGGGTATGCTAGTGTCTATGAAGCTGGATGGATACTGAATTATGCCCAGAGTTTGTGTTTACAGGGGTAGGCCCAGAACCAAAGTAAGCCAGAAACTTGTGCCTGTGGGGGCAAGCTTGGATCTGTGGTTGTGGGGAATGGGGACTGATCTGGCACTGTAGAGGGCCTTGAGACTGAGTCTGTAGGTATTGGTCTTGTTCTGGCATGAACCAAAATGAGAAATTTAATTTTTTAAAAAAAACTTTCCTCTTCTATATATACCACTCTATCACCAGCACCTAGAAGAGTGAGAGAATACATGATACGAGATCAATTAATATTTCTTGAATAAATGAATATATATATATTTTTAAAACTCTAGAAGAAAACTTTGTAATTTTAAAGAATTTAGCAATTAATGTTTTTCATAGTTTATAGAAAAAGAAAAAATATAGGATCATATCAACAAAGAAAATAATGTGGAGTAAATTAGAAACAACACATGTTCTGGGACAATTTTCTGGAGAGAGATTTTTTTTTCTTGTATTCTCCATAGAAATTCAGAATATACCAAGCTTAGAGCTAATAAGCAAAGAGTGCTGATGTTGTATATAGGAGTTTTAATAGAGGCATAAAATCAGAGGCTGCTTTGAAAATTACATGACCAATAATTTTAAAGTTCGTTGGTAACATTACGCCATTAGAACAATCAAGAAATTGTAAAAATTAGAAATTAGAAGGAAAGACTGGCCCTACCAAATAAAAGGCATATTATAAAACTATAGTACCTAAAATGGTATGTTACTAACAAATCACTATACTTTCTTATATTTTAATCTCTTTTCTAAACATTTTTCAATCTCAACTCAAACGTGACTCTTGAAATGTTACATTTGCTTAATCTTTCATGATTTGTATATTGTTCATATGCTATATACCTCTAAGTCAGAAAGTGAGTTTAGTATCCTTCTTGTTGCCCTTTTATTACTATTACTATTATTAGTATCTGTGAACCTCTCAGTCATTTTCCTGAAGTAATCAAAGACTTTGGCACTTTTTATCTCCACCTAAACTCTTACCACTTTTTGGCTTCCAACAACCATGTATGCAAATTCTAAGATGCAAGCTTTTGGCTCTTTCCCTTCACTGATACTCCAGTACTTTGTAACTTCAAATCTTGTCTTCTCTGTATATACCTTTAGTTTAGTTTTTTTGGTTTTTCATTTCAATAATTTTCTCACCAATACCATCCGTTTTCTTGCCCTTCTGCCCTTTCAACATATGCATATGGTAAAGAGTGTTTCTTTCTGCCTGCATCCACACCAACATTTGTTGTTTTGGGACTTTTGATAAAAGCCATTTTCACTGGAGTTAAGTGATATCTCATTGTAATTTTGATTTCCATGTCCTTTGCCCACCTTGTAATTGGGTTGTTTGATCTTTTAATATTGTTTTGGTATGAAGAAAGTTATGAAGCATAAGAGACTAGACCTTTAACAGATGAAAACATCCCAAAGTTCTTCCATTCTGAAATTTGAAGTTTTTAAATTTTAAACTATTACATTAGTAGTCAACCACTGATCTTAGCATGTATCAATTAAAAGCCCTTTCAGCATGCAGAATGCAGACATTAGAGGGATATTTTTAACAGTTCCTATATTCTGCTGTAATTTCTCAGAAACCAAAAGAAAATCAGCATCATCTAGAGTGTTATATTTATAGTTCCTAAATATAAATTATAACTTCAATCTGATTAAAACAGGACTGCATGCAGTTTTAGAAGCTTATTCTCTCTGTGGTGTCTGCTGCCAATTTCTTTTTGTCCATAAATTCACTCTATTCACTATGGCATATATAAAATATTCAGTTTTCTGATTTATCATACATTGTGCCTTGTGGATGACACCTAAGAAGTAGAAAGAAAGTGGAGATGTAGATCTCTTTCTGTGCTCTAAGTATAGCTAATAGGTAAAGGGTGAAAGTCCCACACTGTTCATGCAGTGAAAACAATTTCTTCTTGGACTCATCCTCAGCAGGTGGTGGGCCAGAAGCTGGTTAATGTTCTATATGATTTCTCAAACAGGTAATGCTGACTGACATCAAAATCCATTATAGAATAATCCTCAAATGTTTGGTTTATAAATGCCAGTGTGCTCAGTGTTGGGCTACCTAAGAAAATTAATTCTGGACATTTATCCTTGCAACAACCAAGTAAAGAGCAATGGTGATGGCTTAGAATTCTCCTCCCCACCTAAAGAAGAAAGCTCAGATGTGTGGATATTATGATCGGTTTGGATTTAAAGATACATCAGAACCTTTATCTTCTATAGTTACACCTTTTCAGTGATTGGCATCAGCACTAGTTGATGATTAAATATCATATCAGAGCTAGTTTTCTATTTCCTTTTTTGGAGAGCCACAGCATTTCATAGTGGATAATGAATTTGCAGCAAAATATGATCAGAACTATCCTGTTGGTTTTTAGTATTTACCTGAGTTTCATTTATCACTCCTCTTCTACATATGCCTTAGGCTCATATCAGTCTGACACTCCCCTGAATATGCCTCCTCCATATGTCCTAAGATCACACCTTTGCTCATGATAAATCTATCCAGATAAATCTACCCAGAACACCCTATATACATAGGGTGATCTCTATGCACATTTGCCAAAATGTACTATTCTTCAAATCCTCTTTCAAATATGATTCTGTGTCTTGCTTGTATTTAATTCAATATACATTGAGTAGTTAACAGGTGTTCTGGTACATAAAGAAGACTCTCTTTTTTGCACCTTTATGAAGCATGACTTTCCTCACATAACACACTTGTTTTAGGTTAAGTTTTTAGGCAGACTTTGGTAACTGTTCTTTGATAATGAATTACTCAAGGGCAGGGAAAACCCTTATTCATCTTTCTGGCCAGTCAGTATTTAAGACATCATTTGGGCTGAAAAGGATGGTGGATGGATGAGAAACACCGCAAGACAGAGTGTCTCTGCAGAAAAGATAGATTCTAGCAGAAATCAGAAGAAAGAAGCAAGAATACGAGCCTACATTGGATGAGGGTCGGAAGGAGGAGTACCTGGGATCACAGGAGACTCCACGGGAGGAGGTCACAAAGGAGAACTGGAAGCTGGGACCGCCGGAGCAGACCGGAGACCAGCGGGAAGTATCGGCCATTTCCCCTCCCTTGCATCCTGGACTGCTGGTGGGCTCCCCAGCGAGTGGAGAGACCTGCGGACACCAGCCCAGCGACGGCCACTGCCAGTGAGTGGTAAGCCAGTGGTGGACGCGGCACCTGGCTCCAACTCCCTCAGGGCACCTCCGTGTGCACAGACCCAAGCCGCACGGCAGACGCCATATTGCCTCCTCCTCCTCTCCCCCGACCCTACCCCCGGCTGCCCAGAGAGACAGAGAGACAATATAGCCACCAGCCAGAGGCACCTACAGGGAATGGGACCTTCCCTTTTGGGGCCCTACAGCTGACCAAGGGGAACTCAGACTGTGAGGTTCCTACCCACAAGCCCTCCCAGGTGCTGCTGGCATGGTGATCACAGGAGAACGGGGCAGACTCTAAGGTTGATAGACATAGACGCAGCTTGGGCTCCCTGTGGGTGAATTGGGACTGGCACTGCTCTCCCTGGTGGGGATATAGTTTGCACTCTGGGACCCAGAGGTTAGACCTGCAGACTATATCCCGTGCACCGAGGCCTCGCATTGCCTGGGACACAGAAGTGATATTTGTGAACAGCCTACTGTGGTGTGTGTACCTTCAGGGGCAGATCAGCGTCCTAGAGGGCAACCTTCCCCCCAAAGGGAGGCCCTGCACCCAGCCCAGGTGGCATTCCCGTGTAGGGAACCTCCCCGCAGGAAGCACAGCCAGGGGAGGAGTGGTGGCATGAGGTCTGGCCTGCGGGCAGAGGCCCAGCAGTAGCTGCGGAGTTGGGGACGGTGGAAAGAAGCCAGGCAAGCTTTAGACTGAGAGTCTCAGACAACCCCATCCCCACATGTAGACTCACTGTCTGAGCCGGGTCATTCCAGCCCCGACCTGAAAGCTTTGCCTGGAAGCAGAGAACAGAACTTTGACCCCTGCTAATGACATTGGTGTTGCCTGAGGGCAGGCTTACCCAACCCAGCTCTGCCCAGACTCTCTCCTAGACTAGCCCTTACTGAAGGGGAGAAAAGGACACACCTGGAAGTCCCAGGGCCCCACCCACCACCTGAGGCACTAGAGTTCTCTCTACAGGAACAAGAGCTGATAACAGGGCATAAAAACAACAGCTTAGCCTGTTCCACGAAACAAACGCCACCTACCGATAGGGAGAGCATCCTGCACACCCTTATCAGGACAGGGAGTGGACGAATCTCACCCACAGACACCACCTTCTGGCTCAGAAACTAAACAAGGCGTGTGAATACCCAAACAAAAACCTAAAGAAAAGAAACAACAACTGATCGATATGGGAAGAAATCAGCGAAGGAACTCAGGAAATATGAAGAACCAAACGGAAAACTCTCCGCCAAAAAGGAAACCAAGCCCCCTAGAAATGGGCACCAACCAAAATCAGGCAACCAAAATGACAGAAGAGGAATTTCGTATGTGGATCATAAGAACACTCACCGAGCTGCAACAACAACTCAATAACCAACACCAAGAAACCACAAAAAGCCTCCAAGATCTGGAAAAAGAAATGGACACAATGCAGAAAAGTTTAACCGAACTCCTGGAAATGAAGAATCAATTCAAGGAACTACAAAATACAGTGGAAAATCTCAAAAACAGGGTAGATCAAACAGAAGAAAGAATCTCAGAGCTTGAAGATAACACCCTCCATTTAAATAAATCAATCACAGAAATACAGCAGAGAAACAAGAGAAAAGAGCAAAGCCTACAAGAGCTGTGGGATTATGTAAAGGAATCTAAAGTAAGGGACATAGGGTTACCAGAAGGGGAAGAAGATAACACTCAAGGGTTGGACAAGCTGTTTGAAGATATAATAGAGGAAATTTTCCCAGGCCTTGCTCAAAATCTTGATATACAAGTTCAAGAAGCTCAGAGGACCCCTGGGAGATTCAACGCAAACAGGAAGACGTCACAATATGCAGTAATCAGACTGACCAAAGTATCAACTAAAGAGGCCCTTCTAAGAGCTGTAAGACAAAAGAAGCAAGTAACGTACAAGGGAAAGCCAATTCGAATAACACCAGACTTCTCTAATGAGACTTTAAAAGCAAGGAGAGATGAGGCCCCATTCTCACTCTTTTGAAACAAAACAATGCCCAGCCTAGAATATTATTCCCTGCAAAACTAAGCTTCATATATGAAGGAGAAATAAAACCATTCTCAGACAAGCAAAGGTTCAGAGAATTCACCAAGACAAGACCAGCCCTACAAGAAGTACTTAAAACAGCGTTACGCACGGAACATCATAATAATAACTGGAACTGATCAATGAATTTAGCAAAGTCTCAGGATACAAAATCAATACACAGAAATCAGAGGCATTTGTATACGCCAACAACAATCAAATTGAGAACCAAATTAAAGACTGGATACCCTTCACAATACCAACAAAGAAATTAAAGTACCTAGGAGTATACTTAACCAAGGAGGTAAAAGACCTCTACAGGGAGAACTAGGAAACACTGAGGAAGGAAATAGCAGAGGATGTAAACAGATGGAAATCCATTCCATGCTCATGGATCGGCAGACTCAACATCATTAAAATGTCTATACTACCCAAACTGATCTACAGATTCCATGCAATACCTATTAAAATCACATCAGCATTCTTCACAGATATAGAAAAAATAATTTTACGCTTTGCATGGAACCAAAGAAGACCCCGAATATCAAGAGCAATTCTAGGCAACAAAAACAAAATGGGAGGCATTAATATGCCAGATATCAAACTATACTACAAAACTGTAGTAATTCAAACAATATGGTATTGGCACAAAAATAGGAATATTGACCAGTGGAACAGATGTGAGAATCCTGATATAAAACCATCCTCATATAGCCATCTCATCTTTGACAAAGCAGACAAAAACATACGCTGGGGAAAAGAATCCCTTTTCAATAAATGTTGTTGGAAAAACTGGATAGCCACTTGTACAAGGCTAAAGCAGGACCCACATCTTTCACCTCTCACAAAAATCAACTCACGCTGGATAACAGACTTAAACCTAAGGTATGAAACTATTAGAATTTTAGAGGAAAATGTTGGAAACACTCTCCTAGACATCGGCCTAGGCAAAGAGTTTATGAAGAAGTCCCCATAAGGCAATCAAAGCAGCAACAAAAAGAAATAAATGGGACATGATCAAACTACAAAGCTTCTGCACAGCCAAAGAAATAGTCATGAAAGTAAACAGACAACATACAGAATGGGAGAAAATTTTTGCATCCTACATATCCGATAAAGGGCTGATAACTAGAATGTACTTAGAACTCACGAAAATCAGGAAGAAAAAATCAAATAACCCTATTAAAAAGTGGGCAAAAGACTTGAACAGAAACTTTTCTAAAGAAGACAGAAGAATGGCCAACAAACATATGAAAAAATGCTCATCATCTCTAATCATCAGGGAAATGCAAATCAAAACTACAATGAGATATCACTTAACTCCAGTGAGAATGGCCTTTATCAAAAAGTCTTCAAATAACAAATGCTGGTGTGGATGCGGAGAGAGAGGAACACTCCTACACTGCTGGTGGGACTGCAAACTAGTCCAACCTCTGTGGAAAGCAATATGGAGATACCTTAAAGCGATACAAGTGAATCTACCATTTGATCCAGCAATCCCATTGCTGGGCATCTACCCAAATGATCCAATGACACTCTACAAAAAAGACACCTGCACTCGAATGTTTATAGCAGCACAATTCATAATTGCAAGGCTGTGGAAACAGCCTAAGTGCCAATCAATCCAAGAATTGATTAATAAAATGTGGTATATGTATACCATGGAGTACTATTCAGCTCTAAGAAACAACGGTGATATAGCACATGTTATATTTTCCTGGTTAGAGCTGGAACCCATACTACTAAGTGAAGTATCCCAAGAATGGAAAAACAAGCACCAGATATAGTCTCCAGCAAACTGGTATTAACTGAGTAGCACCTAAGTGGGCACATAGGTTCTACAGTAATAGGGTATTGGGCAGGTTGGAGGGGGGATGGGGGCTGGTATATATATACATAAGGAGTGAGATGTTCACCATCTGGGGGATGGTCATGCTGGAAACTCAGACTTGTGGGGGGGGCATTTATTGAAACCCTAAAATCTGTTCCCTCGTAATACGCCAAAATAAAAAAAAAAGACGTCATTTGTCACTAGAGCATCAATACATGTTTATTGAGTAGACTAGCAAAAAAGAATGACTATTAAATGCATATAGGTGTTTTATTCAAAATTATCTCTATATAGTAATTGCCCTATTATTTAAAGATACTTTGTAAAAATTCTAAAACAAGACATAGGAGGAAGTATAACTATATCATTTTTTACTTGAAACAGGTTGATGAGGACAAAGAAACAAAGCTGACAAAGGAAAACTCTTTCCTAAATGAAACTAAGAAGTGGCCACTCCTTCTAAACATAAAATATGAAGAACATCTGCCAAAGAAAATGGAATTAGAGTAATTAAAGAAAATAATGGCAGCTAAATATATTTATGATCTTTATATGGATGGGGGTCTCCCTAATGCCAATATAACTTGTCCTGAAAATTCTAATCAACAATAAATTACTTGGAATGATGGGGCACAAAGGTACAGATATACTCCAGAAGAAATTGAGTGCATCTGTTGAATCTCTACTCCAAATCACACAATGGAAAAGGAGATAGGGTAAAAAATGAACCACCTGGGAATTTGGAAATACTTGCTGTATTTGTTTTCTTTCAAATCTGTAGAAAAGGCCAGGAAGTGATACAGGTTGGAGATAATCATGAACAGTAAAAATAGATTTGTAACTGCTGACCAAGTTCAACTGAACTGAAAAATAAATAAATAAATGTAAATCTCCAAATAAGGAACAATGAGATACAAGGAAAGCCAGAATAAGAACCACCATCGTTAATCTGCATATTTTAGGGGAAAAATAACAATAAAAATAATAGAAGAAATATATACCTAGGGGAGAGAAGCATTTATAGACAAAATCCTCTGAGATCGCATTACCAAATTAAAGATACCTGCTACCCCAGGTCACTCTCTTCAGTTACCCCTATGCTGCCTTAATTAGTTGGAAGCTCAGGAAGAACTGACACCTATATAAGAGAAATAATAAGCAGAATGGATTACTGGACCTAAGAATTGATACCTTTTCCAAAAGTACCAAATCCTGATCCAAGCAAAGGCAATAAAGAATATACAGGAGGTTGCTACCCGCTTAACAACAACAACAAAAGAGGCTGGCTTTCTCTCAGCTCAACATTCCACTTGAGCTATTGTATACTTTTCACACTTACTTTGCTGCAAACTACTAAAAGAAAATTTCTAGATTTACTAACCCAAAATTCTCTGCTCCTATTCTCTCTTTTATTTTCCTTTTATTTAATTACCTCATATTATGAGGGTACAAATATTGTTAGGATTACATATCTTGCCCCTGCCCCCCTCCCAAACCCTGCTATGCCAGAGCTTCAAGCGTGTCCAGCCTCCATGTAAGTACATATTCTTCCCCTCCTCCCCCATTCCACCTGCCCACCTCCCGATAACAGATTTTTTTTTAGACATTTTGTTTACAATGTATATCTTTACCTCTCCTTAAAAAGGGATAGAGGTAATCCCTTCCCCCTCACAATGCTCGACACTTCCTTAAGATGTGGGTCTCCCCCCCCTCAAATCCCTGTTGAACACTACCGTTTTTTGAGCACCATAGTTTTAGTCACTCAGTAGCAATTTGATGGCGAGTACATGTGGAGCCCATTTTCCAGATCTTGTGTTGTCTCGCTTTGTATTATGGGCTTAAGCTTAATCCAGAATAGCATAAACGGTGCTAGCTCACTGTCGTTTCTTAGGATTGAGGAATATTCCATTGTGAGCATACACCACATTTTAGTTATCCACTCATGAATTGACAGGCACTTGGGTAGTTTCCATGATCGTGAAATAGTGAATTGTGTTGCCATAAACATTCGGGTGCAGATGTCTTTATAATAGAGATACTTAACTTCTTTTGAGTAGGTGCCCAACAATGCTATTGGCGGGTTAAATGGTATTTTTATTTCTAGCTGTTTGAGGTATCGCCAAATTTTTTTCCACAGAGGTTGCACTATTTTGCAGTCCCACCAGCAGTGTAAGAGTGCTCCTGTCTCTCCGCATCCTCACCAGCATTTGTTTTTTTGGGATTTCTTGATACAGGCCATTCTCACTGGGGTTAGGTGATATCTCATTGTGGTTTTGATTTGCATTTCTCTAATGATTAGAGATGTTGAACTTTTTTTAATATATGTTTTCAGGCCATTATTCCGTCTTCTTTGGAGAAGTTTCTGTTCATTTCCATTGCCCATTTTTTGATGGGGTTGTTTGATTTTTTTCCTTGATTATTCTTTTAAGTTCTAGATAGATTCTTGTTATTAGACCTTTATCATAAGTGTAGAGAGCAAATATTTTCTCCCACTCTGTGGGTTGTCTGTATGGGGAAAAGATTCTCTCTTCAATAAATGGTGCTGGGAAAACTGGTTAGCAACATGCAGAAGAGCGAATCAGGATCGCACCTCACACTTCTCACAAAAATTCACTCAATATGGATAACAAACCTAAACCTACATGAAACTTTAAGAATCCTAGAAGTAAATGTTGGGAAAACCCTATCAGATATTGGTCTAAGCAAAGAATTTATGAGGAAGACCCCCAAGGCAATCATCACCACATCAAAAATGCTCTTATTCTCTTTTTAACCTGAAACAGCCAGACTTTGTCAAAGTCAGTTTGTGTTGCCAAATCTAACGGTTCTTTCTCATACTACCATGTTTCCCCAAGAATAAGACCTACCCATAAAATAAGCCCTAGCAGGATTTCTAAGGATTTATGCAATATAAGCCCTACCCCGAAAATAAGACCTACTGATGTGTGTGGTTACACAGCGTATCTGCACAATCCATGCATTTCATGGAGCAGTAAAGAAGATGAGCAGCCCTTCTCATCTGCCCCATGAGAGTTATATTGCTCAACATGAGAGATTAGGGCCAATGGTTCTAAAGGAAATAGAGACAAAAAATTCAGGATGGAATTCGGGGTTTGGAGAGTCATGATGATGTTCCAGGAGAAAATGATTTAACTATATTTGAATGAATGTAGATTGTTGTACCGCACTTTACGAAATAATACAGCCCCTGAAAATAAGCCATAGGGTGTCTTCTTGAGGAAAAATAAATATAAGACCGTGTCTTATTTTCAGGAAATCACAATATTTGGCCTAACTGAAACATTTTACAAAGTTGACCACCTCCCATGCATTAAAGTTCATTTTTCAGTAGGCCTCAAGGCTACCTTATTCACCTAGCTAAACCTTCTAGTCAGTCTAATCTTTCCTTTTCATTTCCTAGACTTCTAATGGTTGCAATACAATCCCAGGTGACTTAGTCAGTTTGGGCTTCTTAAACAAAATTCCATAAAATAAGTGTCTTAAACAATAAGCATTTATTTCTTATCATTCTGGAGTCTAGAACTCTGAGATCTGGATACCAGAATAGTTATGTTCTGGTGAGGGTCCTCTAGTGGATTCAGACTGCTGGCTTCTTGCATCCTCAAATAGCAGAAAGACAGCTACCTCTCTGGCCTCTTCTTGCAAGGACACTAATCCTATAATGAGGGCTCTACCATCATGATCTAACTAGTTCCCAAAGGCCCCATCCCCTAATATCATCACGTTCGAAATTAGATTTCAACATATCAATTTGGGGAAAGACAAACATTCAGTCCATAACATCAGGCCTCTGTCCTTTTACCTATTGTTTTTTTATTTCTATACTTATGATTAATACTTTGGTCATCTCATCCTCACATTGATGGCTTATAAATGTATATCTCTAGTCCAAACTTCCATTTGAAAATTGAGATTCTAATATCACAACTCATGTTTAACATCTTTATCCATATGATTGACTGAAATACTAAACCTAACAAGTCAAAAACTAAGTAATTTCACTTTCATTTTAAAACTGCTCCTCTTTAAGTATTTTCCATCTCAGTTCATGTCGATTTTCAGTTGTTCAGACTAATTCCCTGATATATGTCCTTGATTGTTCTCTTTCTTTCTCATCTCATATGCAATCCATCTATAAATCCTGTTATCTGCACCTTCAAAATATATTCAAAAGTTAACCACTTCTCATAATCCCTACCATAAGCACACTGATATTGGTCATCATCTATTACTGAGATTACTGCAATAGCTTCATTACTAGTCTTTCTGCTTTTATCTTTGCTTCTCTTTTGTCAGTTTTCCACAGAGTAGCCAACATGATTATATTAAATACAAGTTAAATTATGTTCTTTATATCATCAAAATATATCAAAAGTATAAATATTTAACTTTCTATTTAATATCCAAAAATCTTTACAGTAATTTATAGACCCTAAATGCTCTGCTTCCTACACTTCCCTTTTTATCATCAGTCTTCTATTACTCTCATGCATACTCACTCCATTCTAGACTTTTTAGCTTTGTTTTACAAATATACCAAGCAATCTTCCACCTAGAACTTTGAAACTGGCTTTTCCCTCTGTCTGAAACCATTTTATCAATATCAACATTCTCCATGCCCTCACATTCTTCAGATCTGTACTTAAACCCTTCAACAACACCTCTTTAAACTTTCAACTATGTCCAACAATATCTTATATTTCATCTTTACTTCCTTCTTTTTACATCTAGCACTTAATATATTATGAATTTTACTTATGTATACTGTTTATTGTCTGTCTCTTCTCATTGTCATATAAGCTATATGAAGGCAGATAGTATTTTTCTTTTTATGTATTAATGCAGCTTCAATAACTAGGGAATGTCTAACATATTACATACAAGCAATATATATTTATTAAATAAGTGAATATGCAAAGGAATAAAAGAAAAAATAAAATAAAATAAAAATAAAAACAAAATATGAACACTTTAAATATGGACATTTTAACTATGGACAATTGTTACTAGAGAAAAAGGAAAAAATGGTTCTTGGACTTTTGGCTAAGATCAAGAAAAAGGAAAAAGAAAGTATGTGAAAAATAGGCTAACATGGCTGAAGACACATATATAATAGGAACACAAAATTGTGTCAGGAATGAAAGAAATGGTAGAAACTAAAAGGCATAGAAAAGATATTAGAAACGCCATGGAGCACAGGCTTGGCAAATTATTGCACAAATATAAAATGATGCAGACACATACTCACATGCAGACACATACTCAGAATAAAGTGATTGAAGTAACAACAGAGAATGTGATATGTATGGATGACAAAGAAGATTCAGCATTCATCTAATCGATATTCCTGAGGGAATGAACAGAATAACAACAAAAGCAAAAAATAATAAACAACATTCAAAGTTTTAGCAACAGAGAATGTTCTTGAAATAATCAAAGATATAAACCTGAATGTCAAAATTAGCCACAATGTTCTAGGAAAATGATATAAAATAATAAACCCGACAACATATCCTGAGGAAATGACTAAATGCTAATTATAAATAATTCCATTGTGAATTTATTTTTTATGTGCAGCTTAATTCTGTTTGGTAAGATTTTATTGAAAATTTTCTTATCCACATACATTAGGGATATTGGTCTATAGTTTTCATTATTTGTTATTTCCTTTCCGCGCTTTTGTGTCAAGGTGATATTGGCTTTATATAATGAGTTCAGGAGTATTACTTTCTTCTCATTATTAAGGAATAATTTCTGCAATATAGGTTCCAGTTCATTCTAGGTTTGGTAATAATAGGTGTGAACCCATCTAGTCCATGAAAAATTTTTGTTGGAAGATTGTTCTATTACTGCTTCAATTTCTGTGCTTGGTATTGGTCTGTACAGGCGTTTTATTTCTTCCTGATTAAGCCTAGGGGGATTGTGTGTTTCCAAGAATTTATTCATTTTCTCCACATTTTCAAGTTTAGGAGCATAGAAATTTTTACAGTATTCAGAGATGATATTTTCCATTTCCATGATATCAGTTCTGATTTCTCAATTTTCATTTTTGGATGGAGCTTATTGAAGTCATTCCTTTTTTTCTTTATTTCAGACTATTAAGGGGGCACAAATGCTTAGGTTACATGTATTGCTCCCCTTTGCCCTCAAACTCAGAGATTCAAGCATGTCCATCCCTCAGATGTTGCGCATCCCACTCATTGTGTATGTATATACCCATCTCCTCTTCCACCCTCCCATCTGCCCGATGCCCAATAAATGTTATTCCTATAGGTCTACATAGGTGTTGATCAGTGAAATCAATCTGCTGGTCAGTACATGTAGTGATTATTTTTCCATTTTTGGGAAACTTCATGTAGTAAAATGGGTTCCAGCTCTATCTAGGAAAATACAAGAGGTGCTATATCACCGATGTTTCTTATAGCTGAATAGTACTCCACAGTATACATATTTTAACACATTTTATTAATCCATTCGTGTATTAATATTTACTTGGGTTGTTTCCACATCTTTGCAATTATGAATTGTGCTACTATAAAAATTTGTGTGCACATGTCTTTTTTATACAGTGCCTTTTGTACTTCTGGGTAGATGCCCATTCATTAATGGGATTGCTGGATCAAATGGTAGATATACTGGTATCTCTTTAAGGTATCTCCACATTGGTTTCCACAGAGGTTGCACTAGTTTGCAGTCCCACCAGCAGTGTAGGAGTATTCCTACCTCTCCACAACCAGGATGACATTTATTGTTTTGGAACTTTTTGATAAAAGACATTCTCACTGGAGTTAAGTGATATCTCATTGTGGTTTTGTTTGCATTTCCCTGATGATTAGAGATGTTGAGCGTTTTTCATATTTTTGTTGTCCATTATGCTGTCTTCTCTTCAAAAGCTTCTGTTCATGTCTTTTGCCCACTTCTTGATAGGCTTGTTTGATTTTTTTCATGCTGATTTTCCAGATTTATAAATAGATTCTAGTTATCAGGCCTTAATCGGATGTGTAGCTTGCAAAAATTTTCTCCCATACTGTGGGTTGTCTGTTTGCTCTCGTAAACATTTATTTGGTTGTGCTTTCTAATTTTATCAGGTCCCATTTATTTATTTTTGTTGCTGCTGTGATTGCCTTTGTGGTCTTCTTCATAAATTCTTTGCCTAGGCCAATGTCTAGAAGAGTATTTCCAACATTTTACTCTAGAATTCTAATAGTTCCACACCTTAGGTTTAAGTCTGTTACCCAGCATGAGTTGATTTTTGAAGCAGTGAAAGGTGTGAATACTGCTTCAGCCTTCTACATGTGGCTATCCAGTTTTCCCAGCACCATATAATAAAGATTCTATTCCCCAGTGCATTTTTTTTGTCTGCTTTGTCAAAGATCAGGGGCTATATGACGATGATTTTATATTTGAGTTCTCTGTTCTGTTCCACTGGTCAGTGTCCCTTTTCTTATGTCAGTCACAACCAGTATTAATTACTATAGCCTTGTAGTATAGTTTTAATTCTGGTAAATTGATACCTCCCTTTTTGTTTCGATTGCCTAGGATTGATTTTGCTATATGGGGTCTTCTCTAGTTCTATACGAAGGATAAAATTATTATTTCTATATCTGTGAAAAATGCCAATGGTATTTTAATTGGGATTGCATTGAATCTGTATATCACTTTGTATAGACATTTTAACAATGTGGATTCTGCCAACTCACGAGCATGGTATAGTTTTCCACCTGTTTACATCCTTCGTCAGTGTTTCATAGTCCTCCCTATAAAAGTCTTAAAATAACACTGAGTGAAACAGTGAGAAACCATGATATATAATCAGAAATGCAAACATTTAAAATGCCCACATACGACAGTATGTATTTTATTAACAATGAAGCAAAGGAAAGGATATGCATGAAATTTATTAGAATTATTGATTTACATGAGAAATAGAATAGCTGTATGGGATATAAATAAAGGGAATAGTTACTATAGCTTTGAAGTATACCTTGAAGTCTAGTAAACTGATGCCTCCCAGTTTGTTTTTTTGCACAGGTTGCATTTGCTATATGGGGCCTTTTCTGGTTCCATATGAAGTTTAGAATTATTTTTGCAAGATCTGTGAAAAATGATGTTGGAATTTTAATAGGGATTGTATGAAATGTGTAGATCACTTTGGGTGGTATAGACATTTTAATAATGTTGATTCTGCCAAACCATGAGCATGGCATGGGTTTCCAACTCTTTATGTCCTCTGCTATTTACATCCTCGCTGTTTCATAGTTCTCCTGTGAAAATCTTTTACCTCCTTAGTTAGATATATTACTAGGTACTTTATTTTCTTTGTTGCTATTGTGAAGGGTATTGAGTTTTTGATTTGGTTTTCACATTGACTGTTATTGGCATACATGGATGCCTCAGATTTGTGTGTACTGATTTTGTATCCTGAGACCTTACTCAATGAATTTATCAATTCAAGGAGTATCTTGGTTGAATACTTGGTGTTTTGTAGATATAATGTCATATAATCATTAAAGAGTGAGATTTTTATCTCTTTTGCCCCCTTTTGTACATCCTTAATTATGCTCTCTTGTTTGATTGCTATAGCAAGGACTTCCAGCACTATGTTGAATAGAAGTGGAGATAGTGGACAACATTGCCTTGATCCATTTCTAAGTGGGAATGCTTTCAATTTTTACCCGTTCAGTATGATGTTGGCTGTTGGTTTGTCATATATAGCTTGTATCATTTTTTAGGTAAACCCCGTCTATGCCTATTTTGTCAAGTGTTTTTATGATAAAAGGTGTTGAATTTTGTCAATTTTTTTCTGCATTTATTGAGAGGATCATATAATATTTGTTTTTGATTCAGTTTATATGGTGAATTTTATTTATAGATTTGTGTATGTTGAACCATCCCTGCAACTCTAGGATGAAGCACACCTGCTTGTTCTTTAAATTCAAAATTAAGGAGTATACTTGTTGCCTGTAGTTACTTCTCTACTGATATTAAATAAACTTCACGTACTTATATCATACTACACATCTAAAACAAAACTTTTCAATGTTTTTATAGTTTACAATTCAAGTAGCTTCCCTATTGAATTTTTCTCTCTTTCTCAGTTTCTCAGAGAGCCTCACATAGCTTGTCATTTTGATCCTATTTTGGACTTTTCTTATTTGGCCCTGGCACAAAAACTAGCCTTTGATCTCTTTCACTGTGTCTCCAACTACCATGAAAGATTCCCTTTTCAAGGTTCTTTGTTTAAATTCTTATTACTCACTATTCATTTCTTCCTTATGGAGATTTACCATGGTTAAAGCTACCACTGTAATAGATTCATGAAAGATGTCATTATTCTGGTATGTGCTCTCAATCTTTGTCATTTGGCTTCCAGTCCTTAGCTGATGTTTTTCATTATTTGCCAGATATTCAAAATGAATACAATGAGCTTTTATGACTACTCTCTGAAATCAGAAAGAGGAAACAATGTTCCTTGTTAAGAAATATATATAATATCACTTTTTTTTTATTTCAGCATATTATGGGGTTACAAATTTTAAGGTTTCAAATAATGTCCTTTCCCTTACTCCCACCAAAAGTCTGAGCTTCCAGCGTGACCATCACCCAGATGGTACACATCTCACTCATTATGTATGTATATAGCTACCCCCTCCGACCTGCCTAATACCCTATTACTGTAGTTCTTATGTGTCCACTTAGGTGCTGTGCAGTTAATATCAGTTTGCTGGTGAGTATATGTGGTGCTTGTTTTTCCATTCTTGGGATACTTCACGTAGTAGTATGGGTTCCAGCTCTAACCAGGAAAATACAAGATGTGCTATATCACCATGGTTTCTTAGAGCTGAACAGTCCTCCATGGTATACATATACCACATTTTATTAATCCACTCGTGGATTGATGGGCACTTGGACTGTTTCCACAGCTTTGCAATCATGAATTATGCTACTATGAACATTCAAGTGCAGATGTCTTTTTTGTAGAGTGTCATTGGATCTTTTGGGTAGATGCCCAGCAATGGGATTGCTGGATCAAATGGTAGATTCACTTGTATCACTTTAAAGTATCTCGATATTGCTTTCCACAGAGGTTGAATTAGTTTGCAGTCCCACCAGCAGTGTAGGAGTGTTCCTATGTCTCCGTATCCACGCCAGCATTTATTATTTGGGGACTTTTTAATAAATTCCATTCTCACTGGAGTTAAGTGATATCTCATTGTGGTTTTGATTTGCATTGCCCTGATGACTAGAGATGTTGAGCATTTTTTTCATATGTTTGTTGGACATTCTTCTGTCTTCTTTAGAAAACTTTCTGTTCATGTCCTTTCCCCACTTCTTGATAGGGTTGTTTGATTTTTTCTTGCTGTTTTTCGTAAGTTCTAAGTAGATTTTAGTTATCAGCCCCTTATCAGATTTGTAGAATGCAAAAATTTTCTCCCATTCTGTAGGTTGTCTGTTTACTTTCATGACTATTTCTTTGGCTGTGCAGAAGCTTTTTAGTTTGATCATGTCCCATGTATTTATGATGGATGACATTCAGATAAGCATCTGGATGTGGTTAGGTAGGCTATTGTTGAGAATTTTGGCAGCTATATTAATAAAGGATATTAGTCTCTAATTTTCTTATTTTGTTGTATCCTTTTCTGTTTTTCATATCAGGGTAATGTTGGCTTCACAAAATGTGTTGAGGAGGTTTCCATCCTTTTCAATGTTGTGGAATAATTTCTGCAGAATAGGCCCCAGTTCGTCTTTGTAGATGTGGTAAAATTTGGTTGTAAAACCATCTGGTGTGGGACTTTTCTTTATAGGCAGGTTTTTTGTTGTTTTTTCAATTTTGGTATTTGATATTTCTCTGTTCAGGAATTCTATTTCTTCCTGGTTGAACCTAGGGAGGTTATGTGTTGCTAAGAATTTGTCCATTTCCTCCACATTTTCCAGTTTGTGTGCATAAAGATTTTTGTAGTATTCATAAATTGTATCTTGCATCTCTTTGGGATCAGTTGTGATATCTCATTTTTTGTTCCTGATGGAGCTTATTAGAGATTTCTCTTTTCTGCTTTTCGTTAGCTTAGCCAATGTTGTGTCAATTTTGATTATTTTTTCAAAGAACCAACTTTTTGTTTTATTAATCTCCTGAATAGCTTCCCTGTTTTCAATTTCATTTAGTTCTGACTTGATCTTGTTGATTTCACTTCTTCTGCTGGGTTTGCGGTTGGTCTGTTCTTCTTTTTCTAGCTCTTTGAGTCGTTTCATTAGATTGTCTATTTGTGATCTTCTTGTCTTTTGGTTATAGGCATTTATGGAGATAAACTTTCCTCTTAGAACTGCTTTAGCTGTGTCCCAGAGGAGTTGAAAACTTGTCTCTCCATTGTCATTTTCTTCATATAATTTTTTTATTTCCGTCTTGATTTCATCATTTATGAAGTAATCATTTAGTAGGAGGTTGTTTAATTTCCACGTTTATGTGTAGAAATGTGAGTTTCCGTTAGGGTTGGTTTCTAGTTTTATTCCACTGTGATCTGAGAAGGTACATGGTATGATTTCTATTTTTTTAAATTTCTTGAGATTTTCTTTGTGTCCTAGGATATGGTCAATTTTAGAGAATGTCCCGTGAGCTGATGAGAAGAACGTATATTCAGTGGATTTTGGGTAGAATGTTCTGTAAATGTCAGTCAGACCCAATTGTTCTAGGGTTTTGTTTAAGTCCATTATTTCTTTATTAATTTTCTGATTGGAGGATCTGTCTCGTGCCGTCAGTGGGGTGTTGAAATCTCCGGCGATTATGGAGTTGCTATTAATCCATTTGCTTAGCTCCAATAAGGTTTGCTTTATGAATCTGGGTGGACCTAAGTTGGGTGCATATATATTTAAAATTGTTATCTCTTCTTGTTGAAGTGTGCCCTTCACCATTATATAATGACCCTCTTCGTCTTTCACTACATTTGTTGGTTTAAAAACTAAATTGTCTGAAATTAGAACTGCCACACCAGCCTTCTTTTGCCTTCTATGTGCTTGGAATATTGATCTCCACCCTTTTATTTTTAATCTATATGCATCCTTGCAGGTTAGATGTGTTTCCTGAAGACAGCATATACTTGACTTGTATTTTCTTATCCATTCAGGCAGCCTATGTCTCTTGAATGGAGAGTTTAAGCCATTCACATTTATTGAGAGAACTGATAGGTAAGGTAGATTACTGATCATTCTGTTCGGTTGGATGTTGTTGCTATGATATCTGTCTTGAGCCATTGTAATATCTGGCCTTTAATATCTTTGGGTTTTGGTTGTTTTTATATTCGTGGGTTATTATTATGATGTTCCGTGCGTAACGCTGTTTTAAGTACTTCTTGTAGGGCTGGTCTTGTCTTGGTGAATTCTCTGAGCCTTTGCTTGTCTGAGAATGTTTTTATTTCTTCTTCATATACGAAGCTTAATTTTGCAGGGAATAATATTCTAGGCTGGGCATTGTTTTGTTTCAAAGGAGTGAGAATGCGGCCCCAATCTCTCCTTGCTTGTAAAGTCTCATTAGAGAAGTCTGATGTTATTTGAATTGGCTTTCCCTTGTATGTTACTTGCTTCTTTTGTCTTACAGCTCTTAGAAGGGCCTCTTTAGTTGATACTTTGGTCAGTCTGATGACTGCATGTCGTGACGTCTTCCTGTTTGCGTTGAATCTACCAGGGGTCCTCTGAGCTTCTTGAACTTGTATATCAAGATTTTGAGCAAGGCCTGGGAAATTTTCCTCTATTATATCTTCAAACAGCTTGTCCAACCCTTGAGTGTTGTCTTCTTCCCCTTCTTGTAACCCTATGACCTTCACATTAGGTTTCTTCACATAATCCCACAGCTCTTGTAGGCTTTGTTCTTTTCTCTTGTTTCTCTGCTCTATTTCTGTGACTGATTTATTTAATTGGAGGGTGTTATCTTCAAGCTCTGAGATTCTTTCTTCTGTTTGATATACCCTGTTCTTGAGACTTTCCACTGTATTTTGTAGTTCCTTGAATTGATTCTTTATTTTCAGGAGTTCAGTTACACTTTTCTTCATTGTGTCCATTTCTTTTCCCATATCCTGGAGGCTTTTTGTGGTTTCTTTGTGTTGGTTATTGAGTTGTTGTTGCAGCTGGGTGAGTGTTCTTATGATCCACATACGAAATTCCTCTTCTATCATATTGGTTGCCTGATTTTGGTTGGTGTCCATTTCTAGGGGGCTGGTGCTCCTCTTTTGGGGTGTGTTTTCCATTTGGTTCTTCATATTTCCTGAGTTCTTTCACTGATTTCTTCCCATGTTGATCAGTTGTTGTTTCTTTCCTTAAGTTATTGTTTGGGTGTTCACACACCTTGTTTAGTTTCTCAGACGTTAGGTGGTGTCTGTGGGTGAAATTGGACCACTCCCTGTATATTGAGTCAGTGGGTGCCATGGAGAGGCTGTGCAAGATGCCGTCCCTGTCAGTAGGTGGCGTTTGCTTGCAGGAACAGGCTATGTTGTTGATTTTGTGTCCTGTTGTCAGCTCTTGTTCTGGGCGGAGCTGGGTTGGGTAAGCCTGCCCTCAGGCCATTGGTAGGGGTCAAAGTTCTGTTCTCTGCTTCTAAGGAAAGCTGTCAGGGCGGGTTGGAATGGTCCCGCTCAGCCCGAAATTCTGCGTGTTGGGTGGGGCTGTCTGAGACCCACAGTCTGGAGCAGGCCTCGCTTCTTTCCACCCTCCCCAACTCCGCAGCTACTCCTGGGCCTCTGCCAGCAGGCCAGACCACAAGCCACCAGGCCTCCCCGGACTGTGATGCCGGCGGGGTGGTTCCCTGCAGAAGAACGCCACCTGGGTTGGGCGCACGGCCTCCTCCTGGAAGGAGGGTTGCCCTCTAGACGTCGATCCGCCCCTGGAGGCACACAGACCTCAGTTGGCTGTTCACGTATAACCCTTCTGTGCCCCGGGCAATGCTAGCCCTCGGTGCAGGGGATCTGGTCTGCAGGTCCAACCTCTGTGTCCCAGAGTTCAAACTGTATCCCCATCAGGGAGAGGATTTCTGGTCCCAATTAACCCACAGGGAGCCCAAGCTGGGTCTATGTCTCTCAGCCTCTGAGTTGGCACCGTTCTCCTGGGAACACCGTGCCAACAGCACCTGGGATGGCGGGCGGGTAGGGAGCTCACTGTCTGAGTTCCCCTGAGTCAGCTGTTGGGTCCCAAAAGGGAAGGTCCCATTCCCTGGAGGTGCCTCTGGCTGGTCGTTGTATTGTCTCTCTGGGCATCCGCGGGTAGGGTCGGCGGAGGGGAGGAGGAAGCAATATGGCGCCTGTCTCGCAGCTCGGTTCTGTGCACACGGAGGTGCCCGGAGGAAGTTTGGAACCTGGTGCCACGTCTGCTATAGGCTCACCGCTGGTAGGCGGCGGCCGTCTCTGGGCTGGTGTCCGCAGGTCTCTCCACCCGCTGGGTGCCCACCAGCAGTCCCGAATGCAGGGGAGGGGAAACAGCAAATCCACCTACCCTTGCCGCTGGTCTCCAGGCTGCTCCGGTGGTCTCAGCCTCCAGTTCTCCTGCACAGCCTCCTCCCGTGGAGTCTCCCGGGTTCTCAGGTACCCCTCCTTCTGGCCCTTGTCTGCTGTATGCTCGCTTCTTGCTTCTTTCCTCTAATTTTTGCTAGAATCTGTCTTTTCTGCAGAGACACTCTGTCTGGCGGTGTTAGTCGTCCGCCATCTTGGTCTCTTCTGTGTTATGTTTTAATGCAAATAAGAGGCTGGGTGGGTGGCTCACCCCTGTAATCCTATCACTCTGGGAAGCCAAGGGCGGGCAGATTGCTCGAAGTCAGGAGTTCAAAACCAGCCTAATTAAGATTGAGACCCCATCTCTACTATAAATAGAAAGAAATTAATTGGCCAACTAATATATATAGAAAAAATTAGCCAGGCATGGTGGCACATGCCTATAGTCCCAGCTACTCAGGAGGCTGAGGCAGCAGGATTGCTTGATCCCAGGAGTTTGAGGTTGCTGTCAGCTAGACTAATGTCACGACACTCACTCTAGCCTGGGCAACAAAGTGAGCCTCTGTCTCAAAAATAAATAAATAAATAAAAAATAAAGCAAATAAGAAAGTTTATGTATTTTCTATGATTTGGAACATTTTATAGAAAATACCACATATGAACTCACCCATCAAACTAATCCAGAGATTTTTGGTTTCAATTTTTAATAAGTTTAATTTTTTCCATACTGATTGATATATTAGTATTTTCTTAATTTTGAATATTTTTAATTATTTATATCTTCTGAGAAAATACCTATTGCAATTAGATTTTATAATTTATAAGCATATAATTGAACACAACATTGTATTTTTATCTTGATTTTGGCTGCTATAACAAAATACCACAAACTGGGTAACTTGCAAAAAATAGAAATTTATTTCTCACAGTTCTGGAGCCTGGTAAGTGCAAGATCAAGGAACCAACAAAGTTGATGTCCGGTGACTGGTGTTTGGTGTGTAGTTTCCTGGTTTAAAGATGGCACCTTCTAACTGTGTCCTCATATGGTGAAATGATGAACAAGGTCTCTGGGATTTCTTTTATACAGGCACTAATTCCATTCATGAGGGCTCTGCCTTCGTGACCTAATCACATCCCAAAGGCTCTACCTACTAATTCCATCACATTGGGGGTTGGAGTTTCAAACTATGGATTTTGGAAGAACACAAACATCTGGACCCTAGCACTCTCTTTCCCCCCATCTCTGTCTCTCAGAATTTTCATATCTATTGTTATATGCCTTAACAGCAAATTTCCACATATTTTATATCTTTTTATTCCTTGTTATAACTGTCAGATTTTATCTTACTTTATCACTCACCAACCTAAATTACTTGCCTTATTTATTCATTCACTAATTTTTGAATAATTTCCTCCTGTTTCTGTATGTTTTATTTACTTTCTCGAAATGCTAGAGGAAATAATTAGGGAAAGCCTGTTTACATTTTCCACCTCTCTACCTTATAAGCAATTGACAAACATTGAAAGAATGCAAATGCAGATGAAATCACAACATAGCAACTTGAATACATTTTAAAGTTTATTGGACAATGTGCTAGGATATCATATCCCTTTCCTGATATAAACATGCACAAAAGATGGATAATGGCTGACGTCTTAAAGGATGTGGGCAAACTCTAACAGTAGGCTTACCTTATTATGTGATAGACAGGAAGTGAATTGTATTATTTTTGAAATTATCCATGCCTAGGGTGAGGGAGAAGGAAGGGTAGACACGCCCATGAGGCTTCACTTTTCCCCAGTAACTCCAACACTGATTAGCATGGCCCACTGGCTATTAGGACCTAACTGTTTTCACCAAATATATGCCTCTTCCTCTGGTGGAGAGAAGTGGCCTCTGAGTTTTAGAAAGGAGCCTGGATAGAACTGGAGCCCATTCTACTAAGTGAAGTATCACAAGAATGGAAAAACAAGCACCACATGGACTCACCATCAAACTGTTATTAACTGATCAACACTTAGGTGCACATATAGTAGTAACATTCATCGGGTGTCCAGCAGGTGGGAGGCAGAGGAGAGGATGGGTATATTGATATCTAATGGATGAAGTGTGCACCGTCTGGGAGTTGGACCCACTTAAAGCTCCAACTCAGGTGGGGCAAAGGCAATATATGTAACCTAAACATTTGTACCCCTGTAATATGCTGAATTTAAAAAAAATAAATAAATAAAACAGGAGGCAGAATGATTGACTCAAATACTTCACCCTTCTGGGAAGTGCTATGAGTTCTGGAGTCTGACCACATGTGCAGTGTTGGCTGCTCACAGATTAGAGCTAAGTCCCTCCTGGAAATTCCAGTCAGTAGAAAGGATCTTTCTTTCCCACAGTCACACCCACATTTCCAGGGCAGCCCAAATGCAATGTTGGGTAGATTGGGGGATATAATGTTCCAGTTAATTTGCCTTAGTTCTGGACAAATATGGAGGACTATCCCAGCTCCAAACCTTCCTGTGTCAGGGACTGTGGCAGAAATCTCTCTCATAACTGCATGGCACTTCAACTATGTCTATCCAGTCTGTCTTATTTTCTTACCTTATAGGTATTGTTGCTGAGAGCACTTCACGATAAATGGCCTACATGACAATCTCTGTCACAGAATCTGTTTCCTGAGAAACTCAACCTAAGACAAATGTGTTCTAGAAATAGCCAGAACTTTTAATAACACTTGACCCCAATCCCAGAGATTCTGATTTAATTAGTCTAGGGTAGAACTTAAGCATTTTAAACACTCCCTAGATAATTCTAATGTGCATGTAGGGATGAAAACCACTGTCTTAACCCATTGGCCTTAATAATTAAACATATTGTGTAGACTACCCTCAGGAGAGTAAACTAGTAATATGTCAGGGCAGTACTGCTCCACTCAACCTTTATGAAGCAGCCCACCCTGCAACCACTCTATCGACCACCATTATCTATTTCCTAAGATGAGCAATGAAAATAGTATAAATTTTTGTTCTCAAAAGACTATAAAGTGGGTCAGAATAAGGCACTAATAAAATTAACTTCATGTTCCACATACGAAATTCCTCTTCTGTCATATTGGTTGCCTGATTTTGGTCGGTGTCCGTTTCTAGGGGGCTGGTGCTCCTCTTTGGGGGTGTGTTTTCCGTTTGGTTCTTCATATTTCCTGAGTTCTTTCGCTGATTTCTTCCCATGTCGATCAGTTGTTGTTTCTTTCCTTTAGGTTATTGTTGGGTATTCACACACCTTGTTTAGTTTCTGAGGCGTTAGGTGGTACCTGTGGGTGAAATTGGACCACTCCCTGTATATTGAGTCAGTGGGTGCCGTGGAAAGGCTGTGCAAGATGCCGTCCCTGTCAGTAGGTGGCGTTTGCTTGGAGGAACAGGCTATGGTGTTGATTTTGAGTCCTGTTATCAGCTCTCGTTCTGGGCGGAGCTGGGTTGGGTCAAAGTTCTGTCCTCTGCTTCCAGGGAAAGCTGTCAGGGCGGGGCTGGAATTGTCCCGCTCAGCCAGAAAGTCTGTGTGTGGGGGTGGGGCTGTCTGAGACCCTCAGTCTGCAGCAGGCCTCGCTTCTTTCCACCCTCCCCAACTCCGCAGCTACTCCTGGGCCTCTGCCAGCAGGCCAGACCACAAGCCACCAGGCCTCCCCGGACAGTGATGCCGGCGGGGAGGTTCCCTGCACAGGAACACCACTTGGGTTGGGTGCACGGCCTCTTCCTGGGAGGATGGTTGCCCTCTAGGACGCCAATCTGCCCCTGGAGGCACACAGACCTCAGTAGGCTGTTCACATATAACCCTTCTGTGCCCCGTGCAATGCTAGCCCTCAGTGCAGGGGATCTGGTCCGCAGGTGCGACCTCTGGGTCCCAGAGTTCAAACTGTATTCCCACCAGGGAGAGCATTTCCGGTCCGAATTCACCCACAGGGAGCCCAAGCTGGGTCTATGTCTCTCAGCCTCTGAGTCGGCACCGTTTTCCTGGGAACACGTTGCCAGCAGCACCTGGGAGGGCGGGTGGGGTCCCAAACGGGAAGGTCCGGTTCCCTGGAGGTGTCTCCGGCTGGTGGCTGTATTGTCTCTCTGGGCAGCCGCGGGTAGGGTTGGCGGAGGGGAGGAGGAGGCCATATGGCGCCTGCCACGCGGCTCGGGTCCGTGCACACGGAAGTGCCCAGAGGAAGTTGGGAACCTGGTGCCACGTCTGCTACAGGCTCACCGTTGGCAGGTGTCGGCAGTCTCTGCGCTGGTGTCCACAGGTCTCTCCACCCGCTGGGGAGCCCACCAGCAGTCCCGAATGCAGGGGAGGGGAAACAGCAAATCCACCTACCCTTGCCGCTGGTCTCCGGGCTGCTCCGGTGGTCTCAGCCTCCAGTTCTCCTCCGCAGCCTCCTCCCTTGGAGTCTCCCGGGGTCTCAGGTACCCCTCCTTCCGGCCCTTGTCTGCTGTATGCTCGTCTTCTTGCTTCTTTCCTCTAGTTTCTTCTAGAATCTGTCTTTTCTGCAGAGACTCTCTGTCTGGCGGTGTTATTCGTCCGCCATCTTGCTCCGCCCCCCCTGTAATTTTTTGTTGTTGTTGCATCCTTTCCTGGCTTTGGTATCAAGGTGATATTGGCTTCGTAGAATGAGTTAGGAAGGGTACCATCCTTCTCAATGGTGTGAAATAGTTTCTGTATTATAGCTATGAGTTCATCCTTGAATGTTTGGTAGAACTTTGGTGTGTAGCCATCTGGCCTGGGACTTTTCAGTTTGGGGAGGTTTTGAATTACTGCTTCAATTTCTGAGCTTGTGATTGGTCTGTTCAGGAACTCATTTTCCTCTTGGGTGAACTTAGGGAGGTTGTGTGATTCCAGGATTCTGTCCATTTTGTCTTCATTCTGTAGTTTTTGGCCATATAGATTTCTATAGTAGTCAAACATAATGTTTTATATTTCTGTGGAGTCTGTTGTGATCTCTTTTTTTTTTCATTTTTTATTGAGGTTATTAGAGTCTTTTCCCTTTGAATTCTTGTCAGCCTAGCCAGAGGACTCTCAATTTTGTTGATCTTTTTGAAAAACCAGCTTCTGGTTTTGTTGATCTTCGATATGGTTCTCTTATTCTCCATTTGATTTAGTTGAGTTTTGATTTTAGATATTTCGTTTCTTCTGCCAGGATTGGAATTGGTTTCCTCTTCTTTTTCCAATCCTTGAGTCTATTCATTAGGCTGTTGGTGTCTAATCTTTCTGTTTTTTTGATGTGTGCATTTATTGCTATTAGTTTTCCTCTCAGATATGCTTTTGCTGTATCCCAAAGATTTTGGTAAGATGTGGCTCCGTTGTCGTTTTGTTCAAAGAAATTCCTAACAAATTCATTGCATGATAAAGAGGGATTCTGGGATTATTTTAGAATAAATAAGGCTTAAGAGATAAATCAATCAAATACAAACTAACTGTAAAAAAAACATTTTGAGACAATCATAGGAATCTAAATTTAGGCTGTGTTTTAGGTAATTTAATTATTGATGTTGTTAGATGTGATTGTGACATAATGGGTATGACAAAAATGTCCTTATAAGTTAAAGATTCTCACAGAACTATTTATAAGTTAAATAGAATGATGAGTTTTAAATATTCTAAATTTTAAATATTCCAAAAAAATGTTGGTAATTATTGAAGCTAAGGTAATGGGTATATGGGATTTCATTACAGTAATATTACTTGTTCTACATTTTTCTATGTTTAATAATTTTGAGATTAAAGAGTTAAAAGATGCTGGTACTTAGCTGGCAAAACCAAGTAAGTTACATTCAACTCAATATAGTAAACTAACATAAAGAGACTGATTTTGGACTACATAAGATCATATGCTATATGTACATACAACAAAGTATGCTATTTTTTATTTGAAATTACCCAGTGTTTTGGCTCAATTTTCTAGTCATTAATTACTAAATAGTCAATAATTAAGACTTACATTTCATAAAGTCATTTCCTGCTTCTCCATTAAAAGGAAAGGATCTGTATTTCCTTCTCTGTGTAGATATTCATGTTAATCAAATTATCAATATCTGTTCCAGTCTCAAATACTAAATATCATATAAAGACAAAGAGCTATTGATTATTAAGAAGTCAGAGATAGGTCAATGAAGTGAAAGAGTGTGTTTGTGTAGACAGAGTCAGTCATGCTTTCAATACCAAAACCTAAATATGAAAGAAATGTTAATGACATCTGTTGACAATGACATAGTAGAGAAAGAGAAGTGGTAACATGGCATCCAAGAGAGATGCATTTCAAAAGATGATGAGAAAATATTCCAAATTTCAAAGTATCTCTTCATGGAGTATTATGTCTTTGTAGTAAGATAATAGATATTTTTCATTTTCTTCCATGATTTCTTTTGCATTTTTAGATTTTCTTCAACAAAGACATATCATTTGTGAAATCAAAGTTAATTATAGGAACATAAATGCAACAATATCTGGCAAAATGTATGACACTTCAATGACATTCTATGCATGTGTATTCAGTTGATAAATAAAAAAATACAAATAAAATGTGATCAAGATCAGAAAAAGGAAAAGACACCCAGGTTTGTAAAGGTTCTATGCTTAAAGATGATATAGCTACAGAAAACCTTTATAGAAAGTTTTTTTGTTTTTTTGAGATTATGTTGTGGACTAGGTAATGTGCAAAGAACACAAAGTAAAGGACTTTTGACTATTTGTGTTAATTGTACTATCCCTGGGAGTTAGAGGGATACCTGATGTTGGTACTTAAATATTTGTTGAATGAAGGAATAAATAAATATATTTTCTCATGTCCTCAAAATTATCTTTTGAAATGGGTGATGACAAAGGAATGGTAAAAAGGTGGTAACTGTTGTAAGATCACACAGCCAATACAAACTGGAGGCAGAAGTATGTGAGTCTAAAAGTTTGTGTGCTGTCCACACAAATTCACTGGAGCTATGTGTCTTGGTGTATAATTTGCAGAGGTGTCGCTAGTAAAATTAACATATATCAGTAGGTGTCACTGGGAAGCATCTGACATAAAATGCAACCTATAAACATTATAAAAGTCAAATTTATTCTTGCAGATTTTAATATTATATGGAAATAGAGCAAGTTAAAGTTGTGTTAGTAAGCATAACTAAAAAGAAGAGTCAGTGTTTTTTTTTTTTTTAAATCTATGTAACGTTACTCTGTAGGTGTGCTTAACTGTGAGATAGAAAATTTAAGAATTGTAAAATTTCAGAGAAGAGAAGGGGGATTCCACAGTGTTGAAGTGACTGGGCTTTAAGGTCATATTGAAGAATAGAAGAGGAATTCCTGGTGAGGAGAACAAGGTGAGTAAATGCAGGAAGGCTGAAAAGAGACAACTTAGGTCTACTCTATCATCTTAGGGATTCCTTTGTCTAGACACCAATTTTTGCTATATCAATACAGTAGACATATTTTTATCTGATGAAACCTACCCCGTTTCTTTTCTGAAAATGTCCCCTTTTTCTCTTTCTCCCCACTCTCTTCAATATACAAGTTTGCAGAGGCAGCAGCCATGTTTCCACAATATCACTCCATCTTCTTTTGCCACATTTTTTGGCCCAGATTTGAGCACCTGAAACAAAAATGAGTACCCATCCCCCATGTTTGAATTCAAATTATGGAATTCCAGTCTCAGTACTGTTGGACTCTGGAAGAAAAGTAATGTGAAACCTAAGAGCTGAACTAAGAAAAGAGAGCTATTCTATATCAAGAGAGAGAAATTAAGCAAACACCCAATATAGTAAAGACAAGAGGAAGACAGAGAGAATAGCTGGTTCTATAAGATTTCCAGTATCCTTGTAATAAATCTTTTCCCCTTTCATTGCCCAGGTAAAACAGAACTTATCTACAACACAAATCCTATTTAATACAAAAAATTTTAAAGATATTTTTGGCTTTTATATTCTCAAATTTCATAAGTTATTGTGGTATACTTATGGAGCAGTATGGTCATAAAGTAGACTCCGGTGTGGATAAAATATAAATCCTATGAGGACATAGATTGTTATTTTGTTCACTGATGTTCTAAATACCTAGAACAGTGAGTGCCTGGCACACAGCAGGTGCTGAAATATACATTGAATGAAGATAAAGGCATATAGGAGACCAGTCCATTTCCATATGTCAGTTGAGCTAGATTATAGATAACTGAAAAGGGATTCCTGAATACAAATGTTATCTAGAAAAAAATAGAAAGCCTTTGCTGAACCACCAATATAACCAAAGTCAGGTTTTAAAAAAATATTTCAAAAGATTTCCATTGATTTTAAGATAAATAGGAAGATACTTGGAATTGACTAAAGCACCTGCTTGGAGGGACACCTCACCCTACCATCCATAAATTTCTCAGCAAGCTCCCAGTCAAATCACTGCTTAAGCCACTGAAGTTTTCTTTCACTTTTTAAAAATATGCCAGGTACACTTACACCACAGAGAATTGTATATGCTCTTCCCCCAATCTTGAACAACATTCCTAACCTCTCCTCCCTTTATTAACCTCTACTCAACTTTTAGAATAATATCCAACACATAGTAGCTACTCAATAATAACTTTTGAATTAATTAATGAGTGAATGAAGAAACATAATTCTGGCAGTCTGTCTTATTCAACATTAGGAGAAAACAGTAAGCAAGGTGTAGGTGTCATATGAGACACGATGTTCACAACTGGTATAAAGTCATTAACTACTAGACCAGAGTCAGGGCAGTGGAAAAGGAAAAAAAAGATATAAATATGGGACAACTTTTTATTAGTTAGTTTTTACTATGAAAGCAATAGGTGTTTATTATAAAATCCTCAAATATTTCACAAGGGTAATATATAAAATAAAAGTTCCCCACCCTGGACTCATAAATCTCATATACCCTGTGTAGCCATTGTTAGCAGTTTTGTTTCCCTTCAGAAAAAATATGAATATGTATATACAATAATTTATGTTTACTTTTCTTTGTACACATAAATGATATTTGCACAAAATATCTCCTTTTTACCCTACATATACATTTTCCATCCTTCTCCATCCTGTTCCTTTTCTAGGCTGACTGAGTATATGGATTACATTACCCAAGGTCTCTTGCTCTCTGTCTTTCAATAAAGTTTGGCCAGTTGAGGTCCCTGGCAGATTAGATGGAGAGAAGTGAGTTACACAGGGGCAGTTATCTCCTTGTCCCCTCCTTGTTAAGGGTACTTTGCACATCCTTAGTCCTTCCACTGAAGCTGCTCCTCTAAAGACAACCTACTCTACATGATTTTTTTTCTCCTTCCCAATACTTTCTTTTTCTTATCACTGTGGGCATAGGAGTGGTAACAACTCTACTGCTGTCAAATACAGGATCCTGCACTATTTATTGTGGTTAACCTATGCTATGGTATGAATGTGTTTCTCCAAAATTCATGTTGAAAGCTTAATACCGCCACTGTGGTGGCATGAAGTGTTGGGGCCTTTGAGGAAGTGACGTAGAGCCCCCATGAATGGGATTAGTGTCCCTGTAAAAGAGGCCTGTAAAAGAGGTTGAAGGGAGCTACCTTGACCCATTTTACCATGTGAGGACACAGCAACAAGGCACCATCTATGGAACAGAGGGTAAGCCCTTACCAGATGTCGAATCTGCACGCATCTCAATTTTGGTCTTCTCAGTCTCTAAAACTGTGAGTAATAATTTTTAATGTTAATGAATTACCCAGTCTATGATATTTTTGTTATAGAAGTCTGAATAGACTGACATGCCCTATGACCTGCCCACATCTTTTAAAATAACTGCTTTATAAATAAACCATCTTAACTTATCCTAATTTTGATGGATCATCAATTTCCTCCTGGGATCTGATTGATGTATATATCGTGCTCATGCTCTATACAGTGTAGTGTTCTTGATTTTTCCACTTTCGTCATTTCATTAAATCTGTAATGCAAAATTTTCACATTTTAACATTTCTGTAATTGGGATACACTTTATAATTATTGTTTCACTACAGCCTAATTCTCAGTTTTTTTAATTCCTTAGTGATACATAAAAAGTGATGCCTTTTAGTTTTAATGAAATACAATAATATATCTTTGAATTCTGTGCATATCACTACAAAAAGATAGAATTCAGGATAATTGGAGGGACAATTAGTTGTGGGTTTTCAAAGAGATGACACAAACATGAACATGGATTTAAGTTCAGTTACCTGGGAGAATTGTAGGATCACTGATAGAATCAGTGTCCTGAGCAGGAGGGAATTGTTTACAGAGAAGACAATACAGAATTTGCAAAAATTCAATGAACAATGGTAAAGCATCAAGGCTTAGATTAGTGACCATCACCAAGTAATGCTACATGCTTTTGAGAAAAAGCCAATGTATTTGATGTGTCATTGTCTTAGTCTGCTTGGGCTACTATAATAAAATAACATAGACTGGGTGTGTTGAACATCCCAAATTTTATTCTGGAGTTCTGGAGGCAGAAAGTCTGAGATCAGGATGTCAGATTATGATGAGGGCTCTTTTCTTGGTTTACAGATGGTGACCTTATTACAGTGCTTTCACATGTCCTTTCCTCCGTGTGTGTGTGTGTGTGTGTGTGTGTGAGAGAGAGAGAGAGAGAGAGAGAGAGAGAGAGAGAGAGAGAGAGAAAGAGTATTACTTCCCCTCTTACAAGGCCACCAACTCTGTCAGATCAGAATCCCTCCCTATGACTTCATATAATTATAATTATCTCTAATGCTCTATCTTCAAATACCACTTGGGGGTTAGGGTCCCAACATATGCCTTTGATGAGGATACAATTCACTCTACAGCATTCCATGCCAGTCCCCCAAATCAATGTCCTTCCTGCATGTAAAATACACTTATTCCATCCCAATAGCTTCAAGAGTCTTAACTAATTCCAGGACCAATTATAAAGTTTAAAGTCTTAACTAAATATCCCTTAAACCAGATACAAGTGAGACTGAAGATATGATTCACACTGAGGCAAAATTCTTCTCCAACTTTGAACCTGTGGAGCCAGGAAAGTTATATGCTTCCAAAATACCATGGTGGGGAAGCATAGAATACACATTTCCATTACAAAAGGGAAACATTTGAAAAAAGAAAAGGGTGATGGGTCCCAAGCAAGTCAAAGAAACCTAGCAAATTAAATTCCTTTAGATCTTTAGGCTCGAGAATAATCCTAATTGGCTCCGTGTGCCATGCTATCCAAGTCCACTGGGGTGGCAGCATCACCCCTGCCACTCTATGGTGCTCCTCAGAGCACCTGCCAGGCCAGGGCCCTCTCAGGTGGTTCCACTCTCAAGGATTCACTTGGCTTGACCCAGCATTTTTATTTGAAACTATTTTGACACAAATGCAAAATAAAATAGCTTTCTAAATTATGAAATAATTTGTAGACAACATTATCCAATTTCTGATACCTAAACAATTCCCTACCTCCATACTTGAGTGGGAGACAAGCATGCACGTAACTCAAAAATTGAGAAAAAGAAATAGATGGAGCAAGAGTAAGCTATGAGGGGGAGTCAGGGATTTCTGTTGATCACTTTGCTTAATAATTCAAAAGTGATTTTGTATTTTGATACTTTGTATCTTACCAAATTGGATGTGACAAAGCACCATAATTAATTGTTGTGATTCAATCTTGGCTGACCACTTTACTCCCTCTTGACATAGCTAAAACATTCATTTATTAAACCATCAATGCAACAAGCGTATTTTGATTACTTTTTATGTGCTAAAACAAATTCTGAACTTTTTGGATACAGTCATAAACAAGACAAGTGCCAACCATATGGAGATTAGACACTAGTAGGGGGTATAAAAAGTTTATAGGAAATTATCATAAAGCATGATGAATATCCAATGGACAGTGAACTGACTGTTAGGAGAACACAGAGCAACAAAACCACCAGAGTGAATGTGTTGGGACAGGAGATGCTGGGAGGGCAGCTCAATCAATGAAATAGTGCAGTGTTCTAGACAGAGGGAGCAGTGAATGTATAGGTTTTGAGTTCACAAAGACAACATCAAATACTTGAGGAAATTAAAGATATTTGACTACTAAATTAATTAATAAATTAATTAATGATACTGTTGGTCTGGAACAGTGATTGATAACTGGGGGAAATTGGGGCTCCCATGAGATATTTGGCAATATGTGGAGACAATTTTGGTTATGACAACTGAGTGGGAGGTGCTACTGGTATCTAGTGAGTAGGGGCCAGAGATGCTGCTAAACACCCTACAGTAAACAGTACTAGCCCTCACAACAAACAATTATCCAACCCCAAATGCCAATAGTGCGGAAGATGAGAACCCCTGGACTAGATCTTACCATGTCCCAATAGTCACTTGTCCCAAGTGTAAGTAATTACATTATTCAAATTTCCCCATTCAGTATGATAATGGCTGTGGGCTTGTCATATATGGCTTGTAATCATATTTAGGTAAGCCCTGTCTATGCCTATTTTGTTGAGCGTTCTTATCATGAAAGGGTGTTGAATTTTGTCAAATGCTTTTTCTGCATCTATTGAGAGGATCATATGGTCTTTTCTTTTTGCTTCTGTTTAAATGGTGAATTACGTTTATACATTTGCATATGTTGAACCATACCTGCATCCCTGGGATGAAGCCCACTTGGTTGTGATGAATTATTTTTTGATAAGCACCTGGAGTCCATTGGCTAGGATTTTGTTGAGAATTTTTGCATCTATATTCATAAGGAATATTGGTCTGTAGTTTTCTTTTTTGTTGCATCCTTTCCTGGTTTTGGTATCAGGGTTATGTTCACTTCATAAAATGTGTTGGTGATGAATCCATCATTCTCAATGTTGTGGAATAAGTTCTGCAGGATAGGCACTAGTTCTTCTTTGTAGGTGTGGTAAAATTCAGGTGTGAAACCAAATGGTCCAGGACTTTTCTTTTTAGGAATTTTTTTATTGCTGTTTCAATTTCAGTACTTGATATTGGTCTGCTCAGGAATTCTATTTCTTCCTGGTTGAGCCTAGGGAGGCTGTGTGTTTCTAAGAAATTGGCGATTTCCTCCACATTTTCCAGTTTGTGTGCATAGAGGTTTTTTGTAGTATTCATGAATTATACCTTGTATCTCCATAGCATCAGTTGTAATTTCTCCTTTATTGTTCCTTATGGAGCTTATTAGAGATTTCTCTTTTCTGCTTTTTGTTAGCCTAGCCAATGGTGTATCAATTTTGTTTATTTTTTCAAAGAACCAACTTTTAGTTTTATTAATTTTCCGTATGGTTTCCCTGTTGTCAATTTTGTTTAGTTCTGATTTGTTCTTAATGATTTCACTTCTTCTGCTGGGTTTGAGGTCGGCTTGCTCTTCTTTTTCCAGCTCTTTGAGATGATTCATTAGGTTGTCTATTTGTGATCTTTTCAACTTTTGGATATAGGCATTCATGGAAATAACTTTTCCTCTCAGGACTGCTTTAGCTGTGTCCCACAGATTTTGGTAACTTGTGTCACCTTTGTAATTAAGTTCAAAGAATCTTTTGATTTCCCTCTTGATTTCCTCATGTATGAAGTGATCATTCAGCAGAAGGTTGTTTAGTTTCTATGACTTTGTGTAGAAATGAGAACTCCTGTTAGGATTGATTTCTACATTTATTCAATTGTGGACTGAAAAGATACATGGTATAAGTACTAATTTTTAAAATTATTTTAGACATGCTTTGTGTCTTAGAATATGGTCAATCTTAGAGAATGACCCATGAGCTGATGGGAAAAATATATATTCAGTGGTTTGGGGGTAGAATGTCCTGTAAATGTCAGTCAGACCCATTTGTTGTAGAATTCTATTTAAGTCCATTATTTCTTTGTTGATTTTCTATTTGTAGGATCTTTCCTGTGCTTTCAGTGGGGTGTTAAATTTTCTGACTATTATGGTCTTGTTGTGTATCCATTTGTTTAGATTAAGTAGAGTTTGATTTATGAATCTGGGTGCACCAAGTTTGGGTGCAAATATATTTAGAATTCTTATGTCCTCTTGTTGAACTGTACCCTTCACCATTATATAGTGAGCTTCTTTGTCTTTTATTACTTTTGTTGATTTAAAAACTAAGTTATCTGTAATCAGCACTGCCACGCTAGCTTTCTTTTGGCTTCCATTAGCTTGAAATATTGTTATCTACCCCTTTACCTTTAGTCTATATGCATCCTTACAGGTTAGATTTGTTTCCTGAAGGCAGCAGATACTTGGCTTGTGTATTTTTATCAATTCAGCTAGCCTATGTCTCTTGAGTGGGGAGTTCAAGCCATTCACATTTATTGAGATAACTGATAGGTGGGGCAGATTTCTATTCATTATGTTGGGTTGAACACTGTTGCTTTGTTTTCTCTCTTAAGCCATTGTGTTATCTGGGCTTTGATCTATTCCCACGTAGAACTGGAACAAGGAAAGTTTGCCCACTATCTCCACTTCTGTTCAACATAATGATGGAAGACCTCGTTACAACAATCAGACAAGCGAGTGGAATTAAGAATGTCCAAATAGGAGCAGAAGAGATCAAACTCTCACTTTTTGCTGATGACATGATATTATACCTAGAAAACCCCAAGGACTCAACCAGAAGACTTGAATTTGGTAAAGTCTCAGGATACAAAATCAATACACAGAAATCAGAGGCATTCATATACACCAACAACAGGAAAACTGAGAACCAAATCAAAGACTCAATTCCCTTAAAAATAGCAGCAAAGAAAATGAAGTACATTGGACTATATTTAGCTAAGGAGGTAAAAGACCTCTACAAGGAGAACTATAAAACACTGAAGAAGGAAATAGCAGAGGACATAAACAGATGGAAGAAAATACCATGCTCATGAGTTGGCAGAATCAACATTGTTAAAATGTCTATATTACCCAAAGTGACCTACAGACTCAATGCAATCCCTATCAAAATACCATCATCATTTTCCACAGATGTAGAAAAAATAGCTTTACACTTTGTATGGAACCAGAGAAGACCCTGTATAGCAAAATCAATCCCAAGAAATAAAAACAAAATAGGAGGTATCAATCTACCAGTCTTCAAACAATACTACAAGGCTATAGTAATTAAAATGTCTTGAGACTGGCACAAGAACAGGGACATTGATCAGTGGAACAGAACAGAGAACCCAGATATAAAACCATCCTCATATAGCTAACTAGACTTTGACAAAACAGACAAAAACATACACTGGGGAAAGAATCATTATTCAATAAATGGTGCTGGGAAAACTAAATATCCACATGTAGAATACTGAAACAAGACCCACACCTTTCACCTCTCACAAAAATCAACTCACTCTGGGTAACAGATTTGAACCTTAGGTGTGAAACTACTAGAATTCTAGAGGAAAGCATTGGAAATACTCTTCTAGACATTGGCCTAGGCAAAAGAATTTATGAAGAAGACTACAACGACAATCACAACAGCAACAAAAATAAATGGGACCTGATCAAATTAAGAAGCTCCTGAACAGCCAAAGAAACTGTCAAGAGAGCAAAAGACAACCCATAGAATGAGAGAAAATTTTCACAAACTACACATCTGATAAAGGGTTGATAACTAGAATCTATTTAGAACTCAGGAAAATCAGCAAGAAAAAAATCAAACAACCCTATCAAAAAGTGGGCAAAGGACATGAACGGAAACTTCTCAAAAGAAGACAGAATAATGGCCAACAAACATATGAAAAAATGTTCAACATCTCTAATCATCAGGGAAATGCAAATCAAAACCACAATGACATATCACTTAACTCCAGTGAGAATGGCCTTTATCAAAAAGTCCCCAAACAACAAATGCTGGCATGGATGCAGAGAGAGAGGAACATTCCTACACTGCTTGTGGGACTGCAAACTAATTCCACCTCTGTGGAAAGCAATATGGAGATACCTCAAAGCGATACGAGTAGATCTACCATTTGATCCAGCAATTCCACTACTGGGCATCTACCCAAAAGATCAAAAGTTACTTGATGAAGAAGACACCTGCACTCGAATGTTTGTAGCAGCACAGTTCACATTTGCAAAGCTGTTGAAACAACTCAAGTACCCATGAATTCATAAGTGGATTAATAAAATGTGTATATGTATACCATGTAGTACTACTTAGCTTTAAGAAACAATGGTGATATAGCACTTCTTGTATATTCCTGGATAGAGCTGGAACCCATTCTACTAAGTGAAGTATCACAAGAACGGAAAAACCAGCACCACATGTACTCACCAGCAAATTGGTATTAATGGATCAACACCTAAGTGTACATATAGAGGTAACATTTATTGCATGTTCAGAGGGTGGGAGGTGGAGGAGGGAATGGGTATATACAACCACAACGAGTAAGATGTGTAACGTTGGGGATGGACACACTTGAAGCTCTTACTCGAGGGGGGATTGGGGCATGGGCAATATATGTAACCTTAACACTTGTACCCCCATAATACACTAAAATAAAAAAGTAATTATGTTATTAATGCTAAAATAATTTCTTCAATGACTATATCCTCTGCTACTCTGAAACTTTATGAAATCAAGGACTACGTCCTATTCATTGTTGTGTCCTCAAGAGCATACTTCTTTAAAAATAGTGATGGAGCTGGAGCATTCATTGTCAACAAATGGAAATAGGACTCTTCAAACCAGGACTGGCAGAGACTGGCAGAGTCACAGCCTAAATGAGAAGGCATCCACAGAAGCTATTTGACATATCCTCCACTTCCCTCCAACATCTTACTTTATTACCTGCCCTTTCATCTGAACAGATGGTGCTCTTTACTTCTTCATAGGAAAGAAATGCTTTCCTAAGCATAACACCTGATCCATAAACTAGAATGGAAAAGATCTTGCTACAAAACAATTCCTAAGGCATGTGTGGAGGAGATTGATGTCGTAGTTCAAAGAAGAGTTTCAAAAGAAAACATATCTAGTTTAGCACCATGTGTCTGCCACTGATCCTCTATTACCTTGGCTGGAGCAAATTGTATAATCTCATGCTTGTTATTTAAAGAACTGTGTATAATACTAGTGCCTGCCCTTGATGTTTTGTAAATTTTAAGTTAGATAATAAAAGTTTTTGCAAAATATATAGTACATAGTACGCTATCAATCTTAGACAAGAAAAAGATAAGTGTGATATAGAAAAATGGGCAGAGGCCAAAGTTAGTACCACACTGGCCAATGGATTTAGGAAATATTGCTCCTGACAATCATAAGCATGAAGAAATGCTTATGAAAGTATCCATGAGAATTTTTTTCCTATGATATTGAAAATGTTTCAAAAAGCAATAATGCTTAGAATTGACAAAGGGTGTGTGGAAATTAATACATTCACATATTCACTTTTCACTTGAGCATAGATTGATATAATATATGGCAATTGGTATATCCTAAGTGAAATTGAATGTGATTTCATAGTCTTTAATTTAAGTCCTTTGACCCACAAATTACATTTCTGGGAATTTATCTTATGGAAAAAATCATTCCCTAACCAGAAAATTGCACATAAATGTACAGTAAATGCTGTTTGTTTTAATGTTATTTATGATAGAGAAAAAAAGACAGCCACTCTAATATCCTTTAATAGAGGACAACTTAAACAAACCACAGTATATCCCTAATATAGAATATTGTATATCTATTATAAATGATAATTTAATACATTTATGAAAATGTGTTTATGGCATATTGAAATATAACAAAAGCAAGTTACCAAATTATATGTATATATCATATGGGCTAATTTTTACTAAAGGTTAAAGCACAATTATGAGTGTATTTATATACATATATAATTCAAAAGTCTGCAAGGACAAGAACATTAATAGAGGATGACTCTAGGTGATGAGGTTGCAATTATCCTCATTATAATTATTTTTATAACTATTCAGAATCTCATGTATGAGTACATATTTTTATAATTGAAAAATGATATATTTGAAAACTTTAATCTATATAGCAAAAAATGGATTGTATTTGTTTTTAATGGAGGTGATGCGTCATTTTTTGTTCTACCACTGGACTGAATTGATTAAAACAGTTCATAATACCAGGAACATATAGGTTTTAGAATTGAACTTTCTCTAGAATTCAGTATCTTCTAAAACTAGTCTTCTCTCTCTTTCTCTCTCGCACACACACACAGGCATCCTAGAAAACATATATTGTGTTACTTCATACAGATTCATGGATGCATTTAATGTGTAAATTATTGATTTTGAAGGATGGTGCTTAAGCTACTTCCTGGCTTTCACAATGTGTTTGTTTCTTCTTAAAAACTCTTTGCTGAGTTGGAGTCTGCCACACACACTGAATTGACTGAAATTGATTTATTTTCACAAAGAGATACAAGCTATTTCTGTTTGCTGTTCACCAAAAATTTACTTGTAGTTTTCCACAAGTGATTAGGACAGCTTATGAGCAGCCTAGAGATGTAGGTTTTCTCTGCTTAGACAGAACTAGGTCAGTTTTGTTTGAAGACTTATTCTGTAGATATCTATTTACTCTGGAAACCTGATTCTTTCTCTGATTCACTGGGTGTCCCTTGGTAAATTACATTCCTTTCTGGGGCTCCAGTTTCCCTATATGCTTTTTATTTTATTTTTTAATTGACAAATAATTATTGTATATATTTATGAAGGACAATGTGATATATATATATATATATATACACATTGTAGTAAAATAAATCAGACTAGTTAGCATATTCATCACCTCAAGTATTTATTATTTCTATGTGGTGAGAATATTTAAAATTATCTCTTAGCTATTGTGAAATAGACAATACATTATTATTAAGTATAGTCAGTGTGTTGTGCAATGTATTCACCAGAACTAATTCCACCTATGAAGAAATGAAACTTTGTAATCATTGACTGCTTCTTTTCTTTCCCATTCAAATCCCCAGAACCAGCCTCTGGTAATCACCATTCTACTCTTTACTTCTATGATATTGACTTCTAGATTCCACACATAAGTGAAAACATATGGTATTTGTCTCTCTGTGCCTGGTTTATTTCTCTTAACATAATGTGCTCTGCATTCATCTATGCTATCAAAAATGAAAAAAAAATACTATTTTATTTTGAAGATTAAATAATGTTCCCTAGTGTATACATACCACTTATTTATTTATTTTAAGCATATTATGGGGGTAGAAATGTTAAGGTTATGTATATTACCCATGTCCCCCTCCCCCCACATGCCCAACACCCGATAAATGTTATTCCTATATGTCCACATAGGTGTTGATCCATTAATACCAATTTGCTGATGAGTATATGTGGTGCTTGTTTTTCCATTCTTGAGATACATCACTCAGTAGAATGGGTTCCAGCTCTATCCAGGAAAATACAAGAGCTGCTATATCATCATTGTTTCCTAAAGCTTAATAGTACTCCATGGTATACATGTACCACATTTTATTAATCCACTTATGTATTGATGGGGACCTGGGTTGTTTCTACACCTTGGCGATTCTGAACTGTGCTGCTACAAACATTTGAGTGCAGGTGTCCCATTTGTAGTGTGTCATTTGATCTTTTGAGTAGATGCCCAGTAGTGGAATTGCTGGATCAAATGGTAGATCTACTTGTATTGCTTTAAGGTATCTCTGTATTGCTTTCCACAGAGGCTGAAACAGTTTGCAGTCCCACCAGCAGTGTATGAGTGTTCCTATCTCTCCACATCCATGGCAACATTTATTATTTGGGGTCTTTTTAATAAAGGCCATTCCTACAGGAGATAAGTGATATCTCATTGCAGTTTTTTTTTTATTTCGGCATATTATGGGGGTACAGATTTTAAGGTTTCAATAAATGCCCTTTCCCCCTCTCCCCCCACAAGTCTGAGTTTCCAGCATGACCATCCCCCAGATGGTGCACATCTCACTCATTATGTATATATATATATATACCCGACCCCCTCCCACCCTGCCCAATACCCTATTACTGTAGTACCTATGTGCCCACTTAGGTGCTACTCAGTTATCACCAGTTTGCTGGTGAATATATGTGGTTCTTGTTTTTCCATTCTTGGGATACTTCACTTAGTAATATGGGTTCCAGCTCTAACCAGGAAAATATAAGATGTGCTATATCACCATTGTTTCTTAGAGCTGAATAGTACTCCATGGTATACATATACCACATTTTATTAATCCATTCTTGGATTGATGGGCACTTGGGCTGTTTCCACAGCCTTGCGATTATGAATTGTGCTGCTATAAACATTCGAGTGCAGGTGTCTTTTTTGTAGAGTGTCATTTGATCTTTTGGGTAGATGCCCAGCAATGGGATTGTTGGATCAAATGGTAGATCACTTGTATCGCTTTGAGGTATCTCCATATTGCTTTCCACAGAGGTTGAACTAGTTTGCAGTCCCACCAGCAGTGTAGGAGTGTTCCTTTTTCTCCGCATCCACGCCAGCATTTGTTATTTGGAGACTTTTTGATAAAGGCCATTCTCACTGGAGTTAAGTGATATCTCATTGTAGATTTGATTTGCATTTCCCTGATAATTAGAGATGTTGAGCATTTTTCCATATGTTTATTGGCTATTATTCTGTCTTCTTTTGAAAAATTTCTGTTTTTGAAAAATTTCTTTTGAAAATTTCTTCTTTTGGAAAATGTCATGTCCTTTGCCCACTTTTTGATAGGGTTGTTTGAATTTTTTCTTGCTGATTTTCCTGATTTCTAAATAGATTCTAGTTATTAGCCCTTTATCGGATATGTAGCTTGCAAAAATTTTCTCTCATTCTGTGGGTTGTCTGTTTGCTCTCTTGACAGTTTCTTTGAGTGTGCAGAAGCTTTTTAATTTGATCAGGTCCCATTTGTTTATTTTTGTTGCTGCTGTGATTGTCTTTGTAGTGTTCTTCATAAATTTTTTGCCTAGGCCAATGTCTAAAAGAGTATTTCCAATGTTTTTTTCTAGCGTTATAATAGTTTCATACCTAATGTTCAAGTATGTTATCCAGAGTGAGTTGATTTTTGTGAGAGGTGAATGGTGTGGGTCCTGTTTTAGTCTTCTGCATGTGGCTATCCAGTTTTCCCAGCAGCAGTTATTGAATAAGGATTCTTTTCCCCAGAATATGTTTTTGTCTGGTTTGTCGATGATTAGTTGGGTATATGAGGATGGTTTTATATCTGGGTTCTCTGTTCTGTTCCACTGGTCAATGTCCCTGTTCTCGTGCCAGTATCAAGCTGTGTTAATTACTATAGCCTTGCAGTATAGTTTGAAATCTAGTAAATTGATACCTCCTATTTTGTTTTTATTGCCTAGGATTGATTTTGCTATGCGGGGTCTTCTCTGGTTCCATACGAAGTGTAAAATTATTTTTTAAATCCATTCATCCATTGATGGACACTTCAGTTGTTTCCATATCTTGGCTATTGTGAATAGTGCTGCAATTAACATGAGAATACAGACATCTCTTTGACATATCTATTTTATTTCCTTTTTGTATATCCCCAGAAATGAGATTGATGTTTCATGTGGTAATTCTGTTTTTAGGTTTTTGAGGAAACTTCACATTGTTTTCCAAAATGGTTGCACTAATTTACATTCTCACAAAAGTTTATAACGGTTCCCTTTTGTTCACATCCTCAAAAAAACTTATTATCTTTCTCACCCCTTATATAAGAATCAACTCAAAATGGATTAACAACTTAAATGTAAGACCTAAAACTATAAAACAAATAAAAGAAAACAGCAGGAAAGCTGTTTAATATTGGTCTGAGCAGTAATTTCTTGGCTATGACCCTATAAACACATGCAATGAAAGCAAAAATAAGCAAACAGGTGTCATCAGAAAAGAAACCAAACTCTGTACAATAATTTAAAGTTTATTCTGAGCCAAATTTGAGGACCATGGCTCAGAGCCATGCCTATGAAACCTTGATCATGTGGACTAGCTGTGTCTGGGTTACAGTTTGGTTTTATATATTTCAGGGGGACAGGAATGCCATGTAAAGTTGTAAATCAATACATGGAAGGCATGCATTGGTTTGGCCCCAAAAGCTGAGACATATCTAAGTGGGGGCTAACAGATTATAGGTGGCTTTAAAGATTCTTTGATTTGTAATTGGCTTAAGTTAAGGTAAGGAAGTTTGTTAATCAGCGACAAGCTACTGAGCATATATTTGTTAAATAAATTAAGGACCTGCATGTTTGTCTTACATAGCCCAGGCCTGTTAATGAGTTACAAAGGATGTCTCCTTGAAGGGAGAGGGGCATGATGAAGTGTGTCTGGCCTCTCTTCTCATGGCCAGCAACTCAACTTTAGGGTATTTCTGGGGTTCCCTTGGCCAAGAGGGTAGGGGAGTGCTTAATATATTGTTTTAGTTCACATAGGATTGCATCAAACTAACCATTTTCTGCAGAGCAAAAGAAACAATAGAATAAAGAGACAACTCACAGATTAGATTAAATATTTCTGAATCATACACTGGATAATGTGCTAATATTCCAAATATACAAGGAACTCACACTACTCAATAACAATAAAACGACCTGATTAAAAAATGAACAAAAGACTTACATAGACAGTTCTCAAAAAATCATACCAATGGCCAACAGTACATGAAAAAATGCTCAAAATCTTTAATTATAAGGCAAATACAAATTAAATCACAATGAGATATCACTTTTCTGTTAAATGAGGATGCTGAATTAGATGATCTCTGAGATTTCTTCCATCTGTCATACACTCAATTATCTGATAACCTAATTTGAACCAAGAAATAAATGTGCAATAGGCTACCATGTCAACTTTGGGGAAGCAGGGATGTACAAAGTTTCACAGCAACTATAATCTCTCAAGTAATCCTAAGTGAAGGACTTGTAGTAGTCAGGGCCATCTTTTAACTAACAGTCATCTAGGGTCCCTGGATTGCCAGTGGCTTTGTTATGATTCATACTAGCTGATTGACATTTTCTCATTATCAAAATTAACTTTTGTTCATTGTCCTTTAAAGTCAAATATTAAAACTCTTGGACATAGGTATTTAAATATTTTCACTAGCTGTCAATAGTTAAATCCACCTGTGCTTGCATGCATATGTGTGTAGATGTGTGTGTGTGTGTGTGTGTGTGTGTGTGTGTGTGTGCTGGAAATGTAGCATATGTTACCTAAAGCAGTTTTTGGGAAGTCATGGACATTGGACAATGGACATTGCTCAAAAATATGTCTGTTTAAGTGGTGATTTTTTCCTTTGCTGAGATACAAAAGTTCCTCACTTTCCAAACCTTGTGCTGTGAAAATATAAAGCATATGGAGCATGCAAACTAGCAAGCGATTATATCCATGGAAGAAATATTTATTTCAGATTTATGAAAACATATATTCAAGTTATTTGGTAACATGAAGAGTATTTCTTTATCTTCAAAGCACTGCAGACACTTTCACAGATGAAGATCTCCTCTCAGAGTTACATGTTTTTCTTCCTCCCACATATTTAGGGAACTATGTGTGCATGTGTGCATGCACAAGTGTGTTAGGGGACTGGTTTTGCTGTTGTTCACTATTTGTTTTCTGAGGTGATGTTGCTTGCCCAGAAACCAGAAGACAGCACTTTAAAACATCTGACCACCATTAAATTAGTTATAATTGGCATTCCCAAAAGAAGTTTAGCTCCCTCTTGGCACAAAAGCTGAAGCTTCAACTTCTTCTCACATGAAATACCTAGTAAATCTCCCTGTTGACAGTGTCCACTTGAAACAGAGAATCAACATGATCAATATGACCGAAAAAGTCTGTGCTTCATTGCTCCTCTTCACTTGGAAAGCAGGCCTCTCACCAATTTGAGTTATTGAGCACTACAGCAGGTTCTATATTCAAGTCATTTGCAAAAAGAGTTAGGATCAATCAAAGAAAGCCACTATTTGTTTCTATCAAATCCAGAAAAGTAAATGTATTAGCATTGTCATTTAGTTAGTGACAGAAATTTGCCTGATGTCACATAGATATGGATAAAAATTATTCAATTTAGCTATTACTCTATTGCAAAATTGAATCATCAGGTATCCTTTCTGACTAATCAGGTACATTAACTGCCTGAAGCTCAACTGCAATTTTTTTCAGAAAATGTTAGCTGAAACATAATTATTCAACAGATAAATCTCATTCCAATCTAATTAAGTCAAATATAATAAAGCCATATATGAATAATTACACTATTTTAATTCACTATCCTTATAAAAATGTTTAATTACTTCATTGGTATTATCAAAATATTAAGTTGAATTTCAATTACAAACTAAAATGTCACTTGGTAGATAATTAAGATATATTTAATTAACCTGGTAAAATATTTTGTATAATATTAAAAATCCAAATATCATTTGAAGTTTACACAGCAAAAAATAACATATCTGAAATATTCAGTAACCAAAGAAAGAAACAACAGACTAGATATGTACATACCAACATGAGTAGATCTTAAAATAACACTGGGTGAAATGGTAAAAAACAAAGATATATAACAAGACATGCAAAAATTTAAAATGCATGCCCACATACTACAATATGCATTTTATTAACAATGAAGCAAAGGAAAGAATATGCATAAAATTTATTAGCATTATTGATTTACATGAGAAATAGAATAGCTCTGGGGGATAGAATTAAAGGGGAATAATTACTATAGCCTTGCAGTATACCTTGAAGTCTAGTGAATTGATGTCTCCCAGTTTGTTCTTTTGCTCAAAGATTGCTTTTGCTATCTGGGGTCTTTCCTGGTTCTATATGAAGTGTAGAATTATTATTTCTAGATCTGTGAAAAATGATGTTGGTATTTTAATAGGGATTGCATGGAATCTGTAGATCCCTTTGGGTAGTATACATATTTTAACAATGTTGATTCTGCCAAGCCATGAGCATGGTGTGGTTTTCCACCTGTTTACGTCCTCTACTATTTCCTTCATCAGTGTTTTGTAATTCTCCCTGTAGAGATCTTTTACCTCTCTTGTTAAATATATTCCTACATATTTTATTTTCTTTGTTGCTATTGTGAAGGGTATTAAAACTTTGATTTGATTCTCAGATTGACTGTCGTTGGTGTATAGGAATGCTACTGATTTCTGTACACTGTTTTTGTGACCTGAGACTTTGCTGAATTTGTTTATCAATTCCAGTAGTCTCATGGCAGAATCTTTGGGGTTTTCTAGATATAAGATCATACCATCAGCAAGGAGCAATAATTTTGAACTCTTCTGCCCCCCATTGGGATGTCCTTGATTTATTTATCTTATCTGATTGCTCTGGCTAGGACTTCCAGCACTATGTTGAATACAAGTGGTGATAGAGGACATTATCTGGCTCCAGTTATAAGTGGGAATGCTTTCAATTTTCACACACGTTAAGTATGATGTTGGCTGTGGGTCTGTCATGCATAGCTTGCATCATTTTTAGTTAATTCCTATCTATGCCTATTTTGCTAAGTGTTGTTATATAAAAAGGTGCTGAATTTTGTCCAATACTTTTTCTGCATCTAATGAGAGGATCATATGGTCTTTGTTTTTGTTTCTATTTATGTGGTGAATTACATTTATAGATAAGTGTATGTTGAACCCTCCCTGCATCTCAGGGATGAAGCTCACTTGGTCAAGATGTATTATCTTCTTGATATGCATCTGGATTCAGTTGGCTGGTATTTTGATGAGAACTTTTGCATCTATATTCATAAGGGATAATTGTCTGTAGTTTTCTTTTTTGTTGTTGTTGTTGCTTACTTTCCTGGTTTTGGTATTCTGGTGATGTGGACTTCATAAAATGTGTTTGGGAGGATTCCTTCCTTCTTGATGTTGTGGAAAAATTTCTTCAGGATAGGCACCAGATTTTCTTTGTAAGTGTGGTAAAATTTGGGTGTGAAACCATCTCATCTGGGATTTTTCTTTGTAGGAATGTTTTTTATTCCTGCTTCAATTTCACTACTTTGATATTAGTCTGTTTGGGAATTCTATTTCTTCCTGATTGAGCCTAGGGAGGCTGCATGTTTCTGAGAATTTGTTCATTTTCTCCATGTTTTCAAGTTTATATGCATATAGGTTTTTATAGTATTCATAGATTATATTTTGTATTTCCAGGGTATCAATTGTAATTTCTCCTTTTTACTTCTTTATGGAGCTTATCAGAGTACTTTATTTTCTGCTTCTCATTAATCTAGCAAGAGGAGTGTCAATTTTGTTTATTTTTCAAAGAACCAACTTTTTGTTTTATTAATCTTCCATATACCTTTTTTGTTGTTGATATCAGTTACTTCTGCTCTGATCTCTCTTATTTCCTTTCTTCTGCTTTATTTGCAGTTGATTTGCTCATCCTTTTCCAGTTCTTTGAGAACATTCATTAGATTGTTGATTTGGAATCTATCTGTATTTTGGAATGTCCTTGCATAAGGACAGAGATATAGACCAATGGAACAGAACTGAGAACCCAGATATAAAACAGTCCTCATATAGCCATCTCATCTTTGACAAATAATACAAAAACATACAGTAGGAAAAATAATCCTTATTCAATAAATGGTGCTGTGAAAACTGGATAGCCACATGTAGAAGGCTAAAAGAGGTTCTGCACCTTTCACTTCTTTTCTTTTTCCATTTTTTTTGGCATATTATGGGGGTACAGATTTTAAGGTTTCAATAAATGCCCTTCCCCCCTACCCCCACAAGTCTGAGTCTCCAGCATGACCATACTTCAAATGGTGCGCATATCACTCGTTATGTATGTATATACCCGCCCCCCTCCCGCCCTCCCCAATACCCTATTACTGTAGTACCTATGTGTCCACTTAGGTGCTACTCAGTTAATAGCAGTTTGCTGGAGAATATATCTGGTGTTTGTTTTTCCATTCATGGGATACTTCACTTAGTAATATGGGTTAATAAGATGTGCTATATCACCATTGTTTCTTAGAGCTGAATAGTACTCCATGATATACATATACCACATTTTATTAATCCATTCTTGGATTGATGGGCACTTGGGCTGTTTCCACAGCCTTGCAATTATGAATTGTGCTGCTATAAACATTCGAATGCAGGTATCTTTTTTGTAGAGTGTCATTGGATCATTTGGGTAGATGCCCAGCAATGGGATTGCTGGATCAAATGGTAGATTCACTTGTATCGCTTTAAGGTATCTCCATATTGCTTTCCACAGAGGTTGAACTAGTTTGCAGTCCCACCAGCAGTGTAGGAGTGTTCCTCTCTCTCCACATCCACACCGGCATTTGTTATTTGGAGACTTTTTGATAAAGGCCATTCTCACTGGAGTTAAGTGATATCTCATTGTAGTTTTGATTTGCATTTCCCTGATGATTAGGGATGGTGAGCATTTTTTCATATGTTTATTGGCCATTCTTCTGTCTTCTTTAGAAAAGTTTCTGTTCAAGTCCTTTACCCACTTTTTAATAGGGTTATATGATTTTTTCTTGCTGATTTTCATGAGTTCTAAGTATATTCTAGTTATCAGCCCTTTTTCAGATACGTAGGATGCAAAAATTTTCTCCCATTCTGTAGGTTGTCTGTTTACTTTCATGACTATTCTTTGGCTGTGCAGAAGCTTTGTAGTTTCATCATGTCCCATTCATTTATTTTTGTTGCTGCTGTGATTGCCTTTGGGGATTTCTTCATAAACTCTTTGCCTAGGCTGAAGTCTAGGAGAGTTTTTCCAACATTTTCCTCCAGAATTCTAATCGTTTCATACCTGAGATTTAAGTCTGTTATCCAGCGTGAGTTGATTTTTGTGAGAGGTGAAAGGTGTGGGTCCTGTTTTAACCTTCTACACGTGGCTATCCAGTTTTCCCAGCACCATTTATTGAAAAGGGATTCTTTTCCCCAGCGTATGTTTTGTCTGCTTTGTCAAAGATTAGATGGCTATATGAGGATGGTTTTATATCAGGATTCTCACATCTATTCCACTGGTCAATAATCCTATTTTTGTGCCAATACCAGATAGTTTTAATTACAACAGCTTTGTAGTATAGTTTGATATCTGGCACATTAATACCTCCCAATTTGTTTTTGTTGCCTAGGATTGCTCTTGATATTCGGGGTCTTCTTTGTTTCCATACGAAGCGTAAAATTATTTTTTCTATATCTGTGAAGAATGCTGATGGGATTTTAATAGGTATTGCATTGAATCTGTAGATCAGTTTGGGTAGTATAGACATTTTAATGATGTTGAGTCTGCCGATACACGAGCATGGTATGGATTTCCATCTGTTTACATCCTCTGCTATTTTTTTCCTCAGTGTTTCATAGTTTTACCTGAAGAAGTCTTTTACGTCCTTGGTTAAGTATATTCCTAGGTACTTTAATTTCTTTGTTGCTATTGTGAAGGGTACTCAGTCTTTAATTTGGTTCTCGATTTGATTGTTGTTGGCGTATATGGATGCCTCTGATTTCTGTGTATTGATTTTGTATCCTGAGACTTGCTAAATTCATTGATCAGTTCCAGGAGTTTCTTGGTTGAATCTTTGGGGTTTTCTAAATATTATATCATATCATCAGCAAACAGTGAAAGTTTGATCTCTTCTGCCCCTATTTGGATACCTTTAATTCCACTTTCCTGTCTTATTGCCGTAGCGAGGACTTCCAGTACAATGTTGAATGGAAGTGGAGATAGTGGGCAGCCTTGTCTGGTTCTGGTTCTAGGTGGGAATGCTTTCAGTTCTTTCCCATTCAGTATGATATTGACTATGGGTCTGTCATATATGGCTTGTATCATTTTTAGGTATGTCCCTTCTATGCCTATTTTCTTGAGTGTTCATATCATGAAAGGGTGTTGAATTTTGTCAAAAGCTTTTTCTGCATCTATTGAGAGAATCATGTGGTCTTTGTTTTTGCTTCTCTTTATGTGGTGAATTGCATTTATAGATTTGCGTATGTTGAACCATCCCTGCATTCCTGGGATGAAGCCCACTTGGTTATGATGGATTATTTTTTTGATAAGCGTCTGGATTCGGTTAGCTAAGATTTTTTGAAAATTTTTGCATCTATATTCATTAGAGATATTGGTCTGTAGTTTTCTTTTTTTGTTGGATTCTTTCCTGGTTTTGGTATCAGAGTAATATTCGCTTTATAAAAGGTGTCAGGGAGGTTTCCATTCTTCTTGATGTTGTGGAATAGTTTCTGCATGATAGGTACTAGTTCTTCTTTGTAAGTGTGGTAAAATTCGGGTGTGAAGCCATCTGGACTGGGACTTTTCTTTTTAGGGAGATTTTTAATTGCTGTTTCTATTTCAGCTGTTGAGATTGGCCTGTTCAGGGAATCTATTTCTTCCTGGTTGTGCCTAGGGAGGCTGTGTGTTTCTAGAAATTTGTCCATTTCCTCCACATTTTCCAGTTTGTGTGAATAAATATCTTTGTAGTACTCATAAATTATAACTTGTATGTCTTTGGGATCAGTTGTCATATCTCCTTTTTTTATTCCTGATGGAGCTTATTAGAGATTTCTCTTTTCTACTTTTCCTTAGCTTAGCCAGTGGCATGTCAATTTTGTTTATTTTTTCAAAGAACCAACTTTTTGTTTTGTTAATCTCCTGAATAGCTTCCCTGTTTTCAATTTCGTTTAGTTCTGATTTGATCTTGTTGATTTCAGTCCTTCTGCTGGGTTTGGGGCTGGTCTGTTCTTCTTTTTCCAGCTCTTTGAGTTGTTTCATTAGATTGTATATTTGTGATCTTTTTGTCTTTTGGTTATAGGCATTTATGGAGATAAACTTTCCTCTCTGAACTGCTTTAGCTGTGTCCCAGAGGAGTTGATAACTTGTCTCTCCATTGTCATTTTCTTCATAGAATTTCTTTTATTTCCATCTTGATTTCTTCATTTATGAAGTAATCATTTAGTAGAAGGTTGTTTAATTTCCATGTTTTTGTGTAGAAATGTGAGTTTCTGTTAGGGTTGATTTCTACCCTTATTCCATTGTGATCTGAGAAGATGCATGGTATTATTTCTATTTTTTTTAAATTTCTTGAGGTTTACTTTGTGTCCTAGGATATGGTCAATCTTAGAGAATGTCCCGTGAACTGATGAGAAGAACGTATATTCAGTGGATTTGGGGTAGAATGTCCTGGAGATGTGAGTCAGAACCAATTGTTCTAGAGTTTTGTTTAAGTGCATTATTTCTTTATTAATTTTCTGTTTGGAGGATCTGTCTTGAGCCCTCAGTGGGGTGTTGAAATCTCCGGTTATTATGGAGTTGCTCTTAATCTATTTGCTTAGATCAAGTAAGGTTTGCTTTATGAAACTGGGTGCACCTAAGTTGGGTGCATATATATTTAAAATTGTTATCTCTTCTTGTTGAACTGTGCCCTTCACCATTATGTAATGACCCTCTTTGTCTTTCACAACTTTTGTTGCTTTAAAAACTAAATTGTCTGAAATTAGTACAGCCACGCCAGCCTTCTTTTGGCTTCCACTTGCCTGGAATACTGATCTCCACCCTTTTACTTTTAGCCTATATGCGTCCTTGCAGGTTAGATGTGTTTCCTGAAGACAGCATATTTTTGGCCTGTATATTCTTATCCATTCAGCCAGCCTATGTCTCTTGAGTGGAGAGTTTAAGCCATTCACATTTATTCAGAGAACTGATAGGCAAGGTAGATTACTGTTCATTCTGTTGGGTTGGATGTTGTTGCTTTGATTTATCTCTTGATCCATGGAGATATCTGGACTTTAATCTTTGGGTGTTGTTTTTTTTTTATATTCATGAGTTTCTATTATGGTTTTCCGTGTGTAACACTGTTTTAAGTACTTCTTTTTTTTTTTTTTTTTTTTTTTTTTTTTTTTTTTTTTTTGTTTCTCCCCTTTTTTTTTTTTTTTTTTATTTTGGCATATTATGGGGGTACAGATTTTAAGGTTTCAATAAATGCCCATTCCCCCCCTCCCCCCAAAAGTCTGAGTCTCCATCATGACCATCCCCCAGATGGTGCACATCTCACTCACTATGTATGTATATACCCGCCCCCCTCCCCCCTCCCACCTGCCCAATACCCTATTACTGTAGCACCTATGTGTCTACTTAGGTGCTACTCAGTTAATACCAGTTTGCTGGAGAATATATCTGGTGCTTGTTTTTCCATTCTTGGGATACTTCACTTAGTAGTATGGGTTCCAGCTCTAACCAGGAAAATATAAGGTGTGCTATATCACCATTGTTTCTTAGAGCTGAATAGTACTCCATGGTGGACATATACCACATTTTATTAATCCATTCTTTGATTGATGGGCACTTGGGCTGTTTCCACAGCCTTGCAATTATGAATTGTGCTGCTATAAACATTCGAGTGCAGGTGTCTTTTTTGTAGAGTGTCACTGGATCATTTGGGTAGATGCCCAGCAATGGGATTGCTGGATCAAATGGTAGATTCACTTGTATCGCTTTAAGGTATCTCCATATTGCTTTCCACAGAGGTTGAACTAGTTTGCAGTCCCACCAGCAGTGTAGGAGTGTTCCTCTCTCTCCGCAACCACGCCAGCATTTATTGTTTGGAGATTTTTTGATAAAGGCCATTCTCACTGGGGTTAAGTGATATCTCATTGTGGTTTTGATTTGCATTTCCCTGATGATTAGAGATGTTGAGCATTTCTTCATATGTTTGTTGGCCATTCTTCTGTCTTCTTTAGAAAAATTTCTGTTCAAGTCCTTTGCCCACTTTTTAATGGGGTTATTTGATTTTTTCTTCCTAATTTTCGTGAGTTCTAAGTATATTCTAGTTATCAGTCCCTTATCGGATGCATAGGATGCAAAAATTTTCTCCCATTCTGTAGGCTGTCTGTTTACTTTCATGACTATTTCTTTGGCTGTGCAGAAGCTTTGTAGTTTGATCATGTCCCATTTATTTATTTTTGTTGCTGCTGTGATTGCCTTTGGGGACTTCTTCATAAACTCTTTGCCCAGGCCGATGTCTAGGAGAGTGTTTCCAACTTTTTCCTCTAGAGTTCTAATAGTTTCATATCTTAGGTTTAAGTCTGTTATCCAGCGTGAGTTGGTTTTTGTGAGAGGTGAAAGGTGTGGGTCCTGTTTTAGCCTTCTACAGGTGGCTATCCAGTTTTCCCAGCACCATTTATTGAAGAGGGATTCTTTTCCCCAGCGTATGTTTTTGTCTGCTTTGTCAAAGATGAGATGGCTATATGAGGATGGTTTTATATCAGGATTCTCACATCTGTTCCACTGGTCAATATTCCTGTTTTTGTGCCAATACCATATTGTTTTAATTATTACAGCTTTGTAGTATAGTTTGATATCTGGCATATTAATGCCTCCCATTTTGTTTTTGTTGCCTAGAATTGCTCTTGATATTCGGGGTCTTCTTTGGTTCCATACGAAGCGTAAAATTATTTTTTCTATATCTGTGAAGAATGCTGATGGGATTTTAATAGGTATTGCATTGAATCTGTAGATCAGTTTGGGTAGTATAGACATTTTGATGATATTGAGTCTGCCGATCCACGAGCATGGTATGGATTTCCATCTGTTTACATCCTCTGCTATTTCTTTCCTCAGTGTTTCATAGTTCTCCCTGTAGAGGTCTTTTACCTCTTTGGTTAAATATATTCCTAGGTACTTTAATTTCTTTGTTGCTATTGTGAATGGAATTGAGTCTTTGATTTGGTTCTCAATTAGATTGTTGTTGGCGTATATGAATGCCTCTGATTTCTGTGTATTAATTTTGTATCCTGAGACTTTACTAAATTCATTGATCAGTTCCAGGAGTTTCTTGGTTGAATCCTTGGGGTTTTCTAGATACAATATCATATCATCAGCAAACAGTGAAAGTTTGATCTCTTCTGCCCCTATTTGGATACCTTTGATTCCATTTTCTTGTCTGATTGCTGTAGCCAAGACTTCCAGCACTATGTTGAACAGAAGTGTAGATAGTGGGCAGCCTTGTCTGGTTCCAGTTCTAAGTGGGAATGATTTCAATCTTTCCCCATTCAGTATGATGTTGGCTATGGGTCTGTCATATATGGCTTGTATCATTTTTAGGTATGTCCCTTCTATGCCTATTTTCTTAAGTGTTCGTATCATGAAAGGGTGTTGAATTTTGTCAAAAGCTTTTTCTGCATCTATTGAAAGGATCATGTGATCTTTGTTTTTGCTTCTGTTTATGTGGTGAATTGCATTTATAGATTTACGTATGTTGAACCATCCCTGCATCCCTGGGATGAAGCCCACTTGGTCGTGGTGGATTATTTTTTTGATAAGTGTCTGTATTCGGTTAGCTAAGATTTTGTTGAAAATTTTTGCATCTATATTCATTAGGGATATTGGTCTGTAGTTTTCTTTTTTTGTTGCATCCTTTCCTGGTTTTGGTATCAGGGTAATATTCGCTTCATAAAAGGTGTCGGGGAGGTTTCCGTTCTTCTCGATGTTGTGGAATAGTTTCTGCAAGATAGGTACTAGTTCTTCTTTGTAAGTATGGTAAAATTCAGGTGTGAAGCCATCTGGACCGGGACTTTTCTTTTTAGGGAGATTTTTAATTGCTGTTTCTATTTCAGCTGTTGAGATTGGTCTGTTCAGGGAATCTATTTCTTCCTGGTTGAGCCTAGGGAGGCTGTGTGTTTCTAGAAATTTGTCCATTTCCTCCACATTTTCCAGTTTGTGTGCATAAAGATTTTTGTAGTATTCATAAATTGTATCTTGTATCTCTTTGGGATCAGTTGTGATATCTCCTTTTTTATTCCTGATGGAGCTTATTAGAGATTTCTCTTTTCTGCTTTTCGTTAGCTTAGCCAACGGCGTGTCAATCTTGTTTATTTTTTCAAAGAACCAACTTTTTGTTTTATTAATCTCCTGAATGGCTTTCCTGTTTTCAATTTCGTTTAGTTCTGATTTGATCTTGTTGATTTCACTTCTTCTGCTGGGTTTGGGGTTGGTCTGTTCTTCTTTTTCCAGCTCTTTGAGCCGTTTCATTAGATTGTCTATTTGTGATCTTCTTGCCTTTTGGTTATAGGCATTTATGGAGATAAACTTTCCTCTCAGAACTGCTTTAGCTGTGTCCCAGAGGAGTTGATAACTTGTCTCTCCATTGTCGTTTTCTTCATAGAAGTTTTTTATTTCCGTCTTGATTTCTTCATTTACGAAGTAATCATTTAGTAGGAGGTTGTTTAATTTCCACGTTTTTGTGTAGAAATGTGAGTTTCTGTTAGGGTTGATTTCTAGTTTTATTCCACTGTGATCTGAGAAGGTACATGGTATGATTTCTATTTTTTTAAATTTCTTGAGATTTTCTTTGTGTCCTAGGATATGGTCAATCTTAGAGAATGTCCCGTGAGCTGATGAGAAGAACGTATATTCAGTGGATTTTGGGTAGAATGTTCTGTAGATGTCTGTCAGACCCAATTGTTCTAGAGTTTTGTTTAAGTCCATTATTTCTTTATTAATTTTCTGTTTGGAGGATCTGTCTCGTGCCGTCAGTGGGGTGTTGAAATCCCCGGCGATTATGGAGTTGCTATTAATCCATTTGCTTAGCTCCAGTAAGGTTTGCTTTATGAATCTGGGTGCACCTAAGTTGGGTGCATATATATTTAAAATTGTTATCTCTTCTTGTTGGACTGTGCCCTTCACCATTATATAATGACCCTCTTTGTGTTTTACTACTTTTGTTGGTTTAAAAACTAAATCGTCTGAAATTAGAACTGCCACACCAGCCTTCTTTTGGCTTCTGTTTGCTTGGAATATTGATCTCCACCCTTTTATTTTTAGTCTATGTGCATCCTTGCAGGTTAAATGTGTTTCCTGAAGACAGCATATACTTGGCCTGTATTTTCTTATCCATTCAGCCAGCCTATGTCTCTTGAGTGGAGAGTTTAAGCCATTCACATTTATTGAGAGAACTGATAGGTAAGGTAGATTACTGATCATTCTGTTGGGTTGGATGTTGTTGCTATGATTTCTGTCTTGAGCCATTGTAATATCTGGCCTTTAATATCTTTGGGTTTTGGTTGTTTTTATATCCGTGGATTATTATTATGATGTTCCGTGCATAACGCTGTTTTAAGTACTTCTTGTAGGGCTGGTCTTGTCTTGGTGAATTCTCTGAGCCTTTGCTTGTCTGCGAATGTTTTTATTTCTCCTTCATATATGAAGCTTAGTTTTGCAGGGAATAATATTCTAGGCTGGGCATTGTTTTGTTTCAAAAGAGTGAGAATGGGGCCCCAGTCTCTCCTTGCTTGTAAAGTCTCATTAGAGAAGTCTGATGTTATTCGAATTGGCTTTCCCTTGTATGTCACTTGCTTCTTTTGTCTTACAGCTCTTAGAAGGGCCTCTTTAGTTGATACTTTGGTCAGTCTGATGACTGCATGACGTGACGTCTTCCTGTTTGCATTGAATCTCCCAGGGGTCCTCTGGGCTTCTTGAACTTGTATATCGAGATTTTGAGCAAGACCTGGGAAATTTTCCTCTATTATATCTTCAAAAAGCTTGTCCAGCCCTTGAGTGCTGTCTTCCTCCCCTTCGGCTAAACCTATGACCCTCACGTTAGGTTTTTTCACATAATCCCACAGCTCTTGTAGACTTTGGTCTTTTCTCTTGTTTCTCTGCTGTATTTCTGTGACTGATTTATTTAATTGGAAGGTGTTATCTTCAAGCTCTGAGATTCTTTCTTCTGCTTGATCCACCCTGTTCTTGAGACTTTCCACAGTATTTTGTAGTTCTCTGAGTTGATTCTTCATCTCCAGGACTTCGGTTAAAGTTTTCTTCACTGTGTCAATCTCTTTGTTGAACCTTTGTTCCATTTCTTGGAGGTTTTTTGTGTTTTCTTGGTGTTGGTTATTGAGTTGTTGTTGCAGCTGGGTGAGTGTTCTTATGATCCACATACGAAATTCCTTTTCTGTCATATTGGTTGCCTGATTTTGGTCGGTGTCCGTTTCTAGGGGGCTGGTGCTCCTCCTTGGGGGTGTGTTTTCCGTTTGGTTCTTCATATTTCCTGAGTTCTTTCGCTGATTTCTTCCCATGTCGATCAGTTGTTGTTTCTTTCCTTAGGTTATTGTTTGGGTATTCACACACCTTGTTTAGTTTCTGAGGCGTTAGGTGGTGCCTGTGGGTGAAATTGGACCACTCCCTGTATATTGAGTCAGTGGGTGCCGTGGAAAGGCTGTGCAAGATGCTGTCCCTGTCAGTAGGTGGCGTTTGCTTGGAGGAACAGGCTATGGTGTTGATTTTGAGTCCTGTTATCAGCTCTCGTTCTGGGCGGAGCTGGGTTGGGTAAGCCTGCCCTCAGACCGTTAGCAGGGGTCAAAGTTCTGTTCTCTGCTGTCAGGGCGGGGCTGGGATGGTCCCGCTCAGCCAGAAAGTCTGGGTGTGGGGGTGGGGCTGTCTGAGACCCACAGTCTGCAGCAGGCCTCGCTTCTTTCCACCCTCCCCAACTCCGCAGCTACTCCTGAGCCTCTGCCAGCAGGCCAGACCACAAGCCACCAGGCCTCCCCGGACTGTGATGCCGGCGGGGAGGTTCCCTGCACAGGAACGCCACCTGGGTTGGGCGCACGGCCTCCTCCTGGGACGTTCCGCCCGATCCGCCCCTGGAGGCACACAGACCTCTAGGACGCCGATCCGCCCCTGGAGGCACACAGACCTCAGTAGGCTGTTCACGTATAATCCTTCTGTGCCCCGGGCAATGCTAGCCCTCGGTGCAGGGGATCTGGTCTGCAGGTCCGACCTCT